>NC_089646.1:66882400-67507400 GCF_037042795.1 Molothrus aeneus
CATCAGAAAGAAAAAATATTTTGCTGGTGAAATTAATCTTGTAGGCCAAAGTGGGACTTAAATGATTTTTTTATGTTTCTTTTGTATTGAATTACAATTAATTTTAATGGTAGAATGACCTGATATTAAAAGGTTTTCCTTCAACATATGCTTTGATACAGCACCAAAATTTTCTCATAATGGCAAGATCTTGAAAATACAACTTTTTAGAAAAACTTCATAAATAAAATGCTAGTTTACTTTTTCTGCAAGGTTGACTTCCTCACTTATTGTTGCATAAGACAATGACAGAGAAACTTTTTATAGAGCACAGAAAACCAGAATGTTTTGAGTATTAAAAACAAGCTTTTGCAAATTTCTTTTGTCTCGGATGATTTGCTTACTGAATCTTGAGTACTCCAACAACACTCACATTAGCAATGCTAACATTGGTAGATGACATACAGTCTCTCCTCACATGAAGCCCAGCTGAACAAAGAAGAATTTGAGAAAATTTTTGCCAGCTTCAGTGATGACAAGCATTAAATAAAGCATTTATTTGAAAAAAAAAATAAAGAAAGTGATAAACAGCAAGAGCAAGCATGGGCAAACTAAACCCCAACTTTCTAAATATATAAGGAACATTACATAAAGTATCATGTGCTTTATAGTCTTCTGTACCTTGGTTCCAGGATTTTCTCTTTGGAAGGAAAAATAGTCAACAAGAATACTTTAAATTTGACACTATTTTTGCCCAAATAAACATGGAATTTTATGAATGTAACTGAAATAAGACCAACAAACCCAAACTATAAAAGTTCATACATGTTGAAATTCTCATATGCCACCCTCAAGCAGTATTTCCAGGTTTGTTTTCTTTTTCAACAAAATAACTGCCAGTTTTCAGTATGCAACAATTTTAGCATTGTTTGAAGCAGATCAATAGTAGAAATCTCAAAATGCATGTTACATATGTCAGTTTCTCAAAACTTTTGAGAAAAAAAAATTTAAGTTTCATATTAAGAAAAACAATCAAAGAAACAAAACCCTAAAAACCATAACTCCTAAAAATCAGACCTCCAGATAACATTAGTTTTTGGTGACTTTTAAATGACAGGTCTTTCCATCCAGGTTATGGATGTTAGAGTTTGGTATAACTTAACTTTTAATTCTTGGTGGTATGAACATAGACTGCAATTTCATTCCATTATTTTAATTTCTTTCAAATCAGATTTAAATATTACCTGTATTATTGCCTTTCAGTTTGGCTTTCTAAACTTAATGCTATGCAAAGTATTCTTAATTGGTAGCAACCATGGAGAAACATAAAAAAAAGCTCAGAGCTGGGTAAGATAAAGACATCAACTACCACACAGCTTAAGGGGTTTTTTTTAAAAGCGCTCTAATATAACTCTACTTAACACAAACTTGCAAGATTTTTTTTCCCAAATGACAACTACAAAAAACAGCTTAGATGCATACATCAAAACTTTAAAAAATTTTAAAGAGGCAAACCTAAGGAAGGTGAAGACCTGTGGAGAAATTAAAGAGTTGGAGTCAACAATCCACATGGTTCCCTTCCAAATCAGAATTTTCAATGGTTCTGGGATTCATTACAACTTGGTCAGCTTTAATTTTACTCCTTTAGAAGGTGGCTTAATAACAGCCAGCAGCCAATGACAGAGTCACCTTGAGTGTCACACAGTTTTGTGGTCAGGTGGCCTTGGTGCCAGATGCATCACTCCATGGGAGGAAAGTGCAGTGCTCAAGCCACCACAGCATTGTGCCGTGTTCCTCACACACCAGACTCCACAGTGACAGAGATCAAACTCTGCAGACAGCTTCTCAGACAGGCCTGCATCTACCAGGGATGATGCCAAGCACTTTTATTTTGTATTTCTGAGGGTCTTTAGGCTGAGATGTGACTGCTGACATTTTGGCAGTTTGATGTGAAGAACATGGATATATTTTCCTGCAGTCTCGCATACAACATATGGGAACCAGAACTCACCTGTCACAAGTTGCCAACCATAATACATAGCTTATAAGAAAAAATAACCTCTGGGAATCTCCAAATGATATTAATACAGTGTGGCTAAGGAGACAGAGGCCATAGGCAAGCCTGGCATATAAGGGCATAACTAACATTGACTTTGGATAGTGTAACACTTCCTCACACCACAGCTGCACATGGTCCCAAGTGACTTCCAATTTAAAGAAATATCACAATCTGTGTTAATCACAGGCAGAACAGTAAAGACAGACATATATATATAAACTTCATTTCTTTCAGGCTTATTATGAAATCATAAGAAGCATAGTGAACAGAAATCACCTTCAAGCCATTGAATGGCTTTTTCCTTAGTAGTCTCATTTTAAAACATATACCCTGTTTCAGTGCCCAAATGATGGGTACACTCACCCACAACAATTCTTAATACACTGTAATATCTCTAAGAGTAAATTAAAAAGTCCCATATAGAGACACATCTGGTAAAATAAATAATAAGTTTTCCACAAAAATAGTCGGTTAGAAAATGATTCTTCACACCCAATTTGAATAATATATAACAGCTGAAAATAGAAAACATATAAAGTCCTGAACTTATAAAGGATAACATTTTTAATTTGAGTATGAACAAAGTTTAAAAAAGTTCCGCATAAAACTAGAGAAGGGTCACAGCATCTGCCACAGTTTACATCACAGTTGAGAGAGCCATGATACACTGAGTATCACTGCGCAATTTCAGAAGAATTCAAGCATCAGTCAATACAGAGTAACACCATACCACACCAGAAGGCTTCAAGCATTTGCTCTGTATCACTCTCCAGTCCAACTTTTTATATTCTTCCTCTCATATGCCTTATACCTGTGTGCCCTCTGTTCTCTTTGGTGATTGGTCAGTGCACCTCAGCACTCCATGTCTCGTTACCTTCAATACTGGTCACCTGTCCTGCACAGCTGTAGCCCATTAGAGATGAGGCTCCATCACAGCCTCACTCCCAATTACCACAAACTCTGTGCCTACAAGTCCCTTTTTTTTTCTTTTAAATTCATGCTATGTCTACCACCCCTCCACAGGGCACTTGCAGAAGAAACAGCAAACATGGTACAAGTATCCCTTGCTCCACTAATTCCACAGAATGCAACTATGTACTGACCTTAATTCCTTCCCCAAACTACATTACATATCAAAGTTTTTTACTTATGGAATAGTCACAAGCACCATCAAAGCCTTTATACCTATGCTTATTGAATCAACTTTCCTATCTATGCCTATAGAATATTAACAAAGATTAATATTCTGCAATTCACAATCACAACACAAATGTTTCACCAGCAAATATATACATTGTATTAAAAAATATAATTACTCTCTCTAGCTCCCACTGCTGCTTTAGTAAATTCTTTTGTCTGCAGGTATTTTATAATACACCATATTGTACTGGCTGAAACAAAACTGTAGCAAGATGCATGACATCATAAGGAGGAAGCACATCAGCATTAATAACACAAATTAATTGCATTTCTGGAGAATTAAGACCATACTTAGCCACCTTTGCTTAGAAGTCTTGCACATTCTTCCATGCAAAAATGTGATGACTATCATTTCATCCTGAATTAGGAACTGCTCTGAACACAAGAAAAGCCATAGGTTCATTACAAGCAACACTCACATCAACAATCTGCATATCTGAAATTTTTGGTAGACCTATCTTTTCTAATAAACCCCCAATCCCCCACTTCAGCTGCTTTCTTTTTAACATGCTCCCAAAAGTGCATGTTAAAGCCTCGTAAAGGCTGTCAAGCAGTCACAGTCACTTGACAAGAGGGTAAAGTCCAAGGAGTAGCAGGTTTGGATCTGTTACAGGGTTTGCTACAAAGAGGTCCATGACCAGTTCAGGCTTTCTAATCACTATTAAACAACACAATATTAAACAACTATTAACGATTTCATTTGTTCATGTAGCTCAGAGGGATACACATGCTTAACAAAGTCTTATGGGGGCTGATACCAAGAGGGATTATCAGTTTGTCATCTGTTGCCCACAGCAGTAGACTCTGGAGAAACCTCTGCAGAAGCAGCTCCAGCAGGCTCTACTTCAGGGAAAGGCAATTCCTCAGGCTGAACTTCATTTTTCTGTTGTTCCCCATTAACTCTAATTTCTTGCCATAGTGAAACACTACAAAGGGCATAATCAGTAGTCTCAATGTCTTCTCTTTTCAAGAAGTCTTTCCACGTAGATAAATACAAATTGTTCTTCACTTAATAAGTTATCGCCTATTATGTCCCCAGCATCTCACCTGTACTCCAGTTACCAAAATCAGCCTAGTCCAGACCAGGCAGCATCTCCCCACTGCTCAGCACCACGCTGGGCCCCATCTCTGGCTGTACTTTGCCCTACAGCCCAATCCTGAATCACGTCACCCTATGTCACAGTTGAGGCAGCCACAATGCACAGAGCTTCCCCAAACAAGAACAGGAAGCATCAATCCATACAAAGTACTACCACAGCAGAAGGCTCCAAGCATCTACTCTATATTGCGCTTCAGTCCAACCTTTTATACCCTTGATGTCACATGCCTCACACCTGTGTGCCCTCTGTTCCCTTTGGTGATTGCACCTCGGCACTCCCTGTCTCGTTACCTTCAATGCTGGTCACCTGTCCTGCACAGCTGTAGCCCATTAGGGATAATGTTCCATTGCAGCCCCACTCCCAATTACCACAAACTCTGTGCCTACAGAGAAGTACTCCCAGAAGTACCTGTGAAATGGAAGTAATTGGTCTCCTCCTACAAACCATCATGAAACAGTACTATATCAATCTATAGATCCAATGGAATACAATAAATCGCCACATGATTTTCACATTTACCCTTACAGCAGTCCTCTTTCCAGCTCCTCTCTTCCAGTCAAATCCCAGCACATTCCTAACAGCCACCTCACATAACTTCTCCCACAAGCAATACTTTGCTATAATTTGTTTTCATTCATTTTGTTCATCCTTTGCACTGAAACAGTAGTCACTGTGTTATAATTCACACACAAACTCACCACAAAACCCAAATTTGTACACCATTGAAAAGCTTGCAAAGCCCAGTCCCACAATATTTAACATAATTAAATATATGTGATACCAGACCTGATCTTGCATTCCAAAAAGGGTTTCATTGAACCAAAATTCCCACGACGCTGAGCAGAGCAGCAACACATCTCATGCCACCCCAAGTCTTTCATATCCAATCAGTACAGTCAATCTCAATACAACTCAATTTGTGGCTGAAAAAGCACAGTTACTGACTGATGTGCATCTTGCAATGCTCTGTGCTGCAATCATTTTTATATCAAGCCTGTGTAATCACCAGACCACCCTGGGGAATGCTGCTGACTAAAGAAACAACTGATAACATTCAAAATGCACAATCTCACCAGATACCCTAAGACCATTGCTGGTATTTTTGCCATCACTAGAAGTTGCTGCTCCTGAGAACAACAATCAAATAGGGGGAAAAACCCTCAAAACCAAAACTAAATTTGTATATTTTTAGCATTATTATTATTATTGTTAACCCAATTTTGAGGTTAGCCAAATCATGGTGCAAAGCAGCTTAATCCTGTGACCTTCCTAAATAGCTGACTTCAGATTTTTATGGCACAAAAAATTCCATACTAAGTAATTTATTTTTAACTGCTTTTCTTTTGCTATTAAGATACTTAATGTCATGAATTATGAAAGAGAATACACATTCATGAAAATTGATATAAAATTCACAATAGGTGAAATTTCATTCAAGAAAAAAGGGCAACCAACAAGTTTAGACGTCCTTAGAATGTTGAACTATAGACAGAAATATAGAAACTAATGGCATTGGTTTTCTTTAGTTTCAAAAGGTTGGCTTTCTGTAGGTTTTGAGCCTTTTTTGATTCATGTACAAATAAAAGTAACAGAAAATTTATCATTCTCTGGTTTTGTCTATTTGTGAGTGTGTGTGATGATCTATGGTACTGCCTAGATGATTATACTTCACCATCTGGTTAACCTTATCAGCAAGACACTAGAAAACAAATCCTGTGCAGTACAATTTTATCTATACTTCAGTTATTCCGATCAGAAGCAGTTACCCAAAACTATGAAAAATTGTTATGGAGACTTGAAATGTGCTGCATAAACCACTTGTGATTGAATTGAACTAAGGGCTCCTGAACTATTCAAGGAAAAATATTATCCCACAAAACTCCACTCATGATCATGGTTTTCATGAGTGAGAATATGCTATGTTCAATACTAGACAAACAGGCAATACTGATTGGTACCAAAGTACTAAGAAAGCAGAGGACTTGGAAGCAGATTAAGTTCTTCACATGCAAAAAACCACAAAACATTCCCGTCTCAGTAACGTTTTTGGAATTTGGAAAATATAAGCAGCTATTAAATTTTGCATTTGATTCTTCAGGACAAAATGGACATGTTTATCCTACAGATCAACAGTTACATTGAAAGTCTCACACAGCTGTTATCCATATACACATGAGAGAGAAAACTCTTGAATTTATAGCATAAGTGCTAAGCAGAACTAAATATCTCATATACCACATGACAGTCATGCTGATGATCATAAGTAATCTCTTATTAAGAAACCTACTTTCTAAAGGATGTATTTCTGTGTTAATTCTGGAAAATTGGTCTTTCTCAGTGTTTGAGACAGTAGAGTCTCCTAAAGAGGCCACTGAAACTTTAGAACAAATTTAGACCATGCTAGAAAATGAAGTGGAAATCATAAGGCATACTGACTGGTTCTCCTACTTCCTCTGGGAAAAAGATTTGCCAGAGCAGACTTTTTTACTTGTAGGCATACTCAAAGAAAGTACAGTGACCTGCTTTTTCTAAATGGCAGCGAGGAAAATGTTACCTAATAATTTCTCCATTATTGGCAAAGGGAGAAGCCTTTATGAAGTAAAGGCAAACATTCTAACTGAAGTTGATAAAAGAATACATCTCCAAGAAATGGAAAAACCTTGCTAAGCTTTTCTCTTTCAGCTTTCTCTGGCAAAAATACCAGAGTCCCACTTTCTACTGTAAGGCAGCTTCCAGCTGTCATAGTCATAAAGAAATGAGGAAGAGAAAACAAAGCATAAAGAGGGACGTTATTACTACCTCACAAAAGTCGTTCAATATTCCTCAGGTGATACTCCAAGTGGATTGTCCAGCCTTAACTTTTTGGTGCAGCAATTTTTTTGAAAACAATTAAAATTTATCATAGTTTGAATTCTATTTTGTGTTATGTACTGTACAAGGTCATAAACAAAGAGATTAGCTCTGGAAATGAATGCAAACTGCTCTACTTGGACAGAACAATTTAGTAGTTAAGCAGAGCTGCTTGGATTAACCACTACTAATGTGATAAACAAGCAAAATAAGTAAATCAGAAGGCGGTAGGAAGAAACTACCACAGGAAGGCAACACAGAGTAAACAAAACTGCCTTATAATCCATGCCAGTCCCTAGTACAGAGCAGGATTAGGTGTGTGAAAACCTTGGATCTCAGTGCTATGGCAGATACGTAGTATATTGCATGCCACTGCTGAAGAAAGGCTGCAATGAATTACAGCACTCCACATAAATTCTCTAATTTATGCCAGAAGCTGTCATAATCCCTCCCTTGACAGAACCTTCTTTATTTCAACTCCCAGGAGAGTTGCATCAAATAATCTGCTGCACTGAGTCATGCATATTACAGACACACACATCCTTTACAGCAGGACTTGAATATAGTGGGCAGCCCAGACTGTTATTTTTAGAAAGAACAAAGCCAGAATCTTCTGATAAACACTTCACTTAAAAGGAATTGAAAAATTTTTGTTTGCAAAAACAAAACACACACTCTTGTGCTTATTGTCACCCAAAAGAAAGACCAGCAATACAAGTTATGTTTTCTCTCAATATAAAATCTCAAAAATTACCCTAGAGGACTACCACATCCTGCTAACACAGGATTTAGTGTTCTAGATTCCAGAGGAATTCTATCCTAACCCCTGTTACAATCTCTCTTTTCCTCATACCTACAGAATGCCAAGAGCTTTGAAATGCATTAGTATGCAAATATCTTGGGTGGCTTTACTACACATTTATATTGCAGAGTAATCAATAAATTATTATTTCAATATTTATTGGAATCTCAGAATAAGAAAGAAGACAGATTACACAAATCCATCTTAGTTGATTAATGGGTACTCCAGCAAAAGGCATACACTGATGGAGTGGGTCAGTATGCAGACTATATTACTGAATATTTCAGCTCAGTTGTAAATATAGTATCTGTTTCTCTTAGGGACTGTCACACTGAGTGCAGTATAAAAGGCAATAAATTTCAACAGATTAATTAACTCTTTGGTTACTGGGGCTGTGTGTCACCTATCCTGGCACCTAATAAAAAATCCTTTAATGCCAAGACATAAAGAAGGGCCTCTTTGAAAATGAGTTATTAACAGCATTTCGTGAATAGATGGAGAAATTGTAGCCCAGCCATTTAAGTGTCATAAAGTGCAGCAAAGGCTGCTGGAGGCCTCTGAGGGACGCCAGGCAATACCATAACAATCAAATCTGAGATGGAAGAGGGATTGAGCTGTCCACTCAGAATTTTTATATTGTCAAAGAGCAGCGAGGAAATAATGTGATCAAGAAGTGAATTAACCTTGTGTGTGAAAGAGAGGGGATGATCTGATGGAAAAGGCAGTAAAGTAAAAATCACTCCATAATGCCTACATTGCAGGCTGGTCATGAGGGGCCCCTAATGTCTGCAGGCTGTCAGGGAACAGATCCAGCCCTCTAAGTACCATAAACCCATTACCTGCATTAGTCAGTAATTGGAATACATTTATTCATACTTTCAAAGTTCTTAGGGTCCTGGTGCTGGCTAACTACATGGCATTAATTTCTAAAATGTTTTTTGTTTCTAGCCTTGTGATAGAGCAGGGACAGTCTTCTGGGGCAATTAATACTCAAAAAGGCATGAAAGACTTATATACCTTGTTACATTTATACATATGTCTATATAACACCATACAGTTTAATCTGGTTTCCTTGGTGTCAATTCCCTATGAAGCTATGCTGGCATTTCCAGTGAATAAAAAGCTACAGAAATTTGCACTGTTGGAATTGAGGCAACCATATGAGAGGACTCCACCAAGAAGGAAATAATCCATACCAAGTTTAACAAGGTTGCTTTTGTCTTTAGTAACATGCTAGTCAAGAAAGAGGCTGTGAAAATCATACAGTACGTTTCTGTTCTGTAGGAGCGTGGAAAGATTTTTCTTCTTACACAAGACAAAAATCTTCCTTGAGCCACTCATTATGGAAATAGACAGAGTCTGGAAGTAGATGATGCCTACTCAGTCCAAACCTCTTGCATATATAAAACTTGCAATGAGATGTGACACCAATGAAGTCTAGTATAAGAATCTTGGATGGACATGCATAAATATAGTGACCCACAAGTCTAGATAAAGGACATGAAGAGTGGGCTCACACCTGATGTTTTGCATGTTTAAAAGTATCCTTTTATTCTTAAGGCTGCCTTCCTCATAAAAGAATTGCTAACCATTACCTCAAAGCAGAACATATAACTGTGCATTGAGACCTAAGACCATCTAGTTGCAGCATTACTATATAAAGCAAGCACTAGAAAAGCATCCTCTGGGGAAGGTCTCCCAAATTTTTATTCTATTAGAAGTAGACAGAATTACAAAATCAATATGCAATTTTAACAAATATTTCAAAATGTAATATGGTTTTCCAAGAATTCTTACTTTGTGAGGAAATTTCAATTATCATCCATTCCTGCATACTGCAGTTCGTCTAGCAATCAAAATCATGTTGAGAAATGCAATAATGCAAATTCTCCTTGTTGCTGCCAACAGAATTTGCCAAAAAAGTATGTTTCCTAGTCAGCCACTGCCATGAGAGGAAAGGCACAGGACTTGTGGGGTAAGCCATGTCCCCTTAATAGCTCGTGTTTAGTCACCATCCTCAGATGGTACTGCTGATGGTTGTTCTCCACTGGCAAATCCCCCCAGTCCAGGCCCCAGCACTTCTGACTCTCAGCATGTGAACACAGTTTTAGTTTAACAAAGGTCATTTATTAAGAATTACTGTTGTATTTAAATTTCAGGGGGCCTAGAGTAAATACTAGTGCAGACTATCCTTTCCTATATCAAACTGACATGAAGAAAACAAAGATTGCAACTGACATTTCTGCAAATACCACTTCTTAGACAAGCTTTTGTGAAATGGTGCTTGTATTTTTGCAGAGGATTTATTAACATAAGAAAGGGATATAAAATAATAATAATAATAATAATCAACTAAGTATTTTCCATTCATTGTGAATGCATTATCTTCCTCAAATTCTATTCAGTGGTCAACAATAACAGAACTTGAATGAGTTTTGAAAGCTTTGGACATGCCTATGTAACAAATTACATTAGGAATATAACCATTGAGTTACTCTTCTCTGCTCCATCAAGATTGTCCAGACTCTTTTATGTTCATGACAAACACAGCAAAATACCTTGCTGTCTGTCAGCATTATATTCACTTATCACCAGAAACTATGCAAAAGCTGCCTCTAGGCACATCTCTCCAGGGCATGGAAAAGAGCATCCCTAATCTCCCTTTCCCTTCTGTTCAAGCAGCCAAATATCCAAAGCAACTAAGTGAGCAAAAAATACTGGAGAATACATTCACAGCTGAAATTAGGTTAGTCACTTTCAGCTCTGAAGAACAACAAGTGATGTACCCAAATCCATTGCCCAGGAAAATATGGAATCAAGTTGTGCCTTGCTGAGCAGATTAAAAAGCACTTTCACTTAAAAAAAACCAAACCCAAGCATTTTTGCAACAAAACAGATGAATGAAAGTCTTTTTCTAGGTCTGCAGAGCAGCAGAAAGCACCAAACAAGGCTCAAGCACAGGAAAATTAAATCTAGCAGAAGTCCAGGTACAGACTGCCAAGTATTGTGTGCAGCAGGGAAAACTATGCATCCTGCTTCCAGACTTTTAGTACAGTAGTAGGTGAAAACACCTCATTATTTTTAGTGACCTCACACTCATAATCCAATTGCTTGAAATGAAAAATATTTTTGCCAAAGAATATTAAATTCAGGCAACATTTGCTGAGTCTAATAGTGTTCAAGCACATGGCCACAAATGTAGATCAATGTTTCAGACTCCTCCAGATTGGTGGGAAACAGACATTTTACCCTTCAACAAACATTACAGAAATTGAAATCTTCATGAAAAGCTTGTTTAGTTGTTCAGTTGCATTTTAATTCCTTAAAATTCATTACTTAATCCACAAGCTTCATGTTCTGGTAATGAAATGGGCACAAACTATTAGGAAGAAAATTTACTTATACAGTAGTACTACTCACATTCACAATCAGAGAAGCCTTAATGATCCTGACTAACTCTTGAATGTCATCCAATGAAAATCAGGTTGAATTAAACTTTTCCCATGACTATGCTACATGCACAAATATTTCTAAAATAAAATAAATCATAGAACAGAAACATACTTATATGAGTAAATTTTAAACAAAAGGTGATAAATGCATCAAGCTAGCAAAATTTTGAGAACAAAAACAAATATGCCTGTCTTTGGCAACAAATTAAAAAATAATATGATAAGAATCAGCCTACATTTTAAATGGCAAAGTAAAGTCAAACGGTCCTTAAAGCTGGAGCATTCTGGGACAATGATCACTGGGCTGTGAAAGGAATTAATGAGCTACAACAGTACAAGTACTACTGCCCACTGTGTTATAAATGCTTCACTCACTTCTTCAGTTTTCTCACCTATAAACAGGAGCTGGAATAAAAACAGCATGGTGTTGAAAGACTACTTCTGAGACCTTACATCAGCTTCAGAAATTATCAGACACTGTACTAGATTAAAGTATTACAGATAAATGGTTAGACTAAAAGGCCACATTTCTATGCAGATGACTTTTCACTTCAGGAAATGAGTAAACAAAATGGTTTTCACTCTTTCATAATAGAAAATACTAAAAATGAATGGTGTGAGTCATGAAACATCAGTGTTCACCCCTTAAGGTCATGCCTACCCCTACACTCCCTTTGAACTGACCTGAGTAGATGCTCAGTTTTGTAGTCGAGCAACTTAAAGACCTAAGTGGACACTCCAGCATGGAAAACACTGAATATTAAGAGACTAAAGAATCCCATGGAAAATTACACAAAGGAACTTTGCTTCAGTACAAATAAAAAATATATTTTTGTTTTGGAAGAGTCACTGAAAGAAGTCCAGACATCTCAGCCAAGAACAATGATCCTGGTTAGGGAAAATTGTTCTGGTGGATGAACTATCAAAGAGCTTCTAATAGGGAGCAAACTAACACAGTTCTAGATACTTCTTATAAGAAATGGCCTTTGAGATAGCTGAAGTGTAATATCTTACAAGCAAAGGACCATGAAATTATTTTTCTGTACAACCAGGTTCTCTTCTAATACAACTGTAGTATAACATGTTTTCAGAATGGCCAATTGAGATTATTGCTCACACAAACAGAATACTTCTAACCAATTTTACCAGTCAAAGTATTTGCCACAGCCATTACCATTAAAAGAACATTGCTTTATGTTAATGAACCTACAAAATTTATTTTTCTCTTTCTTTAAAAGAATTGATTAATCTTCAAAATTAAATGCAGTGGGTACACAGGAACTAAAGGCCATTAGTTTTTACCTAAAAAAAAATTGTTTAACACTATCTTTACTGTTTTACAGTGAACTCTGCTGATTCTTGCTTGTAGAAGGAATTTCTGCCACTACTTTTTGTGCCTCAAGTAATTTTCATCTTTCTCACACACCATTAATAATGCTACTGCTCCAGGTATCACTAAACAATATAATTAATGGAGCCCAAGAACACTGCAACCTCGCCATGTTGCAATGTTGCAATGTGATTTGGATCTATAAAGAACATGCTGAAGGCTTTGGATGAATTGGCCAGATTAACCCAAATAATAATGCTGTGTAGGTTCAGGAAAAGAAAAAAAATGCAGAAATACACTACCTTCAACATATCCAAGCAATCAGAATATAACTGTATTAAACTGAGAATAATATGCATGTTATAATGCTGCTTCACTTATTTGTAAGTATCAGTTTAAACTGCTTAGCAAAGGAAAAAAGCTTGTAAGATAGACCATAGGGAAAAAAAGACTTTAGATTATTGGCCTAAGTTCAGCAGCAGAGTTAGCAATTTATGGACTTGATTATACCTTCAAAATGAACAATAACCCAGTAACTACTGCAGTAGAAAGGTACTAAATTTTTATGATATGGGGTAATCAGGCTGGCTACCAAAGACATAGACATGCTGCAAAGAAGAAACAATTTACATTAAAATAGTCAAGTAACAAATTCCCCTCTTGAAAAGGATATTTTTCTTTATATGATGTCTTTAGCAGACTGTAGGCTGTTTCTTTAAATGAATGCTTATGACACACTTAATTTTCAGGCACACTTCATTACAGAAACAGGCACCACAGTGTACATCATGTTTAGAAATAAATAGAGCTGTCATACTTGGATTCATATTGACATTTACATCAGACTCTTAATCTGTGTAGATTTGACAGATGGGAAAAAGTCAGCCACCCCACATATAAATGACACTTACATATTCATATACAACATATTTTTGGTTGTTTACTCAGTAAAGCAAAACTAGTTTATTTTTACATCTCTACTATGGCAGTAAATAGTCTGACATTTCAGCATATTTGGAGATGGTATGCCATTTTATTGCAATTACTATTTCCAAAAAAAAAAGGCAAAAAATAGTGCTGCTTTTAAAAAAAAAAAATAAATACAATGTATTATTTTTGTAGAAGATTAAAAAAAATATATATTCTTTGCTTCATGGTGTAATGGGTACTCACAGACTGTGGAATTAGCAATTTCATGCAAAATCAGTAAACTTTTCCCTTCCATTTAGTGCATGAATTGTTAACAAAAATGAAATAAAAATGAAGTACCTATGGTAACTCAATAAATACCCAAAGAAATGTAGTGCTTTATAATTACCTAATGCCTACAGGAGTAATTCAGTGGCTATTAAAAATATGAAAAAAAAATTATAAAACAGAACTCAAAATTCAATAAAATTCAAAATTTAATAAAAAAATTACATCCAAAATATTTTGGACTCTACTATTTTTTTCCAATTTCTTGCTATTATCTAGAATTTAAAGCACTTTTTACACTGTCCTCTCATGACTGTTTGTGTAATGAGCTGAGAACACATTTGGGCATGATCCCTGTGTAGTTAGATGCTGGATGCATCCATGAGGATTTTTTAAGAAAGTCATGAAGTCACATAAGACACAGGACAAGACTTAAGGTATTGTACACAACTTTCTAGATATCAATTTATCTTTGTCAGTTGCAATTATTCTGCCACAAAATATTATTTCATTCAAACATTTTAGATAGACTTTGGATACAACATAACTTACCCTATTTTGAAAAGCCAATGCTTTAGAAAGCAAAAAGAAAATTTACCAATATATTCAATCCTAATAAAAAGAAGCCAACAAAACACCAACAATGCAGGAAAACCTCAAGCTCTGAGAAGACAAAGGAGTTCCAGCTATCCTTGCATTCTCTTCACACACAGCAGGAGACACACAAAAAACCATGACCATGCAGAGGGCGCACTACACCAAAGGGAATGTGGATCATATGAATTAGTATATATGTCTACTTTTTTCCTAAGTTTTTCCATATTATAATCTCCCCAGGTTAGAGAGGCTTATTTGCTGTAAATTTATGCAAATTTGGCTACAATTCAAGCTTTGTCTGCTGAAAGAATCTAGATGTTATCATAGCAATAACAACAATTTAAGCATGGACAAACAAGACACTTATTATGTAACAATTTTTTTAAGCATTGCTCTAAAGTAAAATATGATGTAAATAAAATATTTAGAGGCCTTCTAGGACATCTGTAACAGAAAACATTCCTGGTGACACTAAATTATACAAACCAACCCAACCTGGAACCTTTTAGCAAAGAATAAGCCAAAGGGTGAAGCTGGCACTTACAGAAATGTCTGGCTTTGACAGCTTTGATCACTTGAATTTTGCAGAAATTGAATGACATTTCTCACCAAAAGGACCAGAGGAAGCTGTACCTGGCACTTGTCAGTTTAAAAGAGAATATATCCAACGACAAGAATACAACATCTTTGTCATCAGCTCTGTGACTTCTCTGGAAATTTCTAGTGATTTCATACATGGAAGACATAATTTTATGTTGATTTGGGGCAGGGAGAAATAGGCTCAATTGCACACAGTTTCACTGGTCATTCTTCACTACAGTGTGTCTTATGGATCCATTCTCAGATAACTGCAGAGTAGAGATAAGGATACCTTAACAGAATTTACCACTAAAATGGTTCAGTACACAGAGGACAAATTCCCAACCCTTGTAAAACACCAGGAAGAGTTAACACAAGAGGGAGATCTGCATTCCCTTTTTACCTTAGACATTGGAGTCCATTTAAATGTGAGCATAGCATTATATCTTGTAGCATACCAGTTCTGATGCCAATAAAGCAGTGACAAAATTACTTCAGAGGAATGCTGCTTTAGTTTAGAAAGATACTACTAAGACACTATAAAATATCATTAAAACACCCATGAGTACAAAACAAGTGATGTGAAAATTCATTTCAATACCTTCCCATGCATAACACTTTAGTTACTTCAGATTATATTATGCTACAGAGGTTTTTCACAATCTTGCCTTCAGAAAATTTGAGAATACGTATAAAATCCATTTTTTATTACACCACATCTTTAGTAATAAATAGAGTATATTGCTTTTAACTTCAATTGTGACTAATTCCCAGCCAATTTTATTTTTTATCACATCAGCAAATACACAGACTTCTTTGACATCAATTATTAACTTATAAACTAATTGAAAAGAAGAAACCAATGTAGTATAAAAATTACTGCAATCTTCTTTTAAGAGGAATTAAGACGTAATGAAGTATGAACTTCAGAAACTCAGGAGTTTTGTTTCAAATTAATTTCAATTCAATATAAAATATGTTTATGCTTATCTAAAAGTGTCATTCTCCAGCCAAGCCTGTCCAAACTTACTCTCTCCCTAAAGTTACCAATCAGAAGTATAAAACATACTCCCATATTCTTCTGTTCTTCTTCTGAGAAATGTCAATCTTTCCTTTTTAGTATCCACTTGAAACCAAAAAACCTGTTTGCTTTGTTTTCCAGGAACATAGCCTGCTTGCCAAACACCAACTTCCAAGTTTATGTACCTGGAAATATATTATATGGTAATATAATAAATAAGTATAATGATGGAGAAAGAGAAACAGAGAAAAAAAAAAAGAGAGAGAGAGAAAAATAAAAGGAGAAAAAAGGAAAAGCTGGGGATGTACAGGCCAGTCAGTCTCACCTCTGTGCCCAGCAAGATCATGGAGCAGATCCTCCTGGAAACTATGCTGAGCCATGTGGAAAATAAGGAGGTGATTTGTGACATACAATATGGCTTCAAAAAAGGCAAAATATGCCTTACAAATCTGGTGGGCTTCTATAATGGAATTACAGTGGTGGTGAATGAGGGAAAAGCAATTGAAGCCATTGCCTGGTTTGTGGAAAGCATTTGATGTTGTGCCACACTATGCCATTGTCTCTAAAATGGAGAGAGACTGATTTGATGGATAAAGAATGGTTACACTCAAACAATTGCAATCAATGGCTCCTGTCCAAGTGGAGACCAGTGACAAGGGGCACTCCTCAAGGGTCAATGTTGAGACTGTCACTGTTTAACATTTTCGTACATGACATGGACAGTGGGAATTGAGCACACCCTCAGCAAGATGGCCAGAAAGTCAATCATAACCTGGGCTACATCAAAAGATCTGTGACCAGCAGGTCAAGGGACGTGATTCTGCACTTCTACTCCAGTATTGTATAACCCCATCTGGAGTTCTGTGTCCAGGCTCTGGGTCCACAACATAAGCAGGACATTGATCTGTTGGAGCAAGTCCAGAGGAGGGTCATGAAGACTATCATGAGCATCTCTCCTATGAAGACAGGCTGAGAGAGTTGGGGTTGTCCAGCCTGGAGAAGAGAAGGCCTAAGGAGAGGCCTTAGGGGAGCCTTCCAGTGCCTAAAGGAGGCCTTGCAGGAAAGCTGAAGAGGGAGTTTTTACAAAGCCATGTAGTGACAGGACAAGGGGGAATGGCTCTAAACTGAAGGAGGGTAGGTTTACATCAGATATAAGGCAGAAATTCTTTCGTGTGATTATGATGAGGTACTGGAACACATTGCCCAGAGAAGTTGTGGATGCCCATCCCTAGAGGCATTCAAGGCCAAACTGTCAGCAACCTGGTCAATGGAAGGGTGTTGCTGACATGACAGGGTGATTGGAACTAGATTATCTTTAATGTCTCTTCCAACCCAAACCATTCTGTGGTAACTTCACTTATAAATTCCATTACCTCCACTGTACTGTTCAGTCCTAGATTGATCGAGACTGATAATCCATTACAGCTGCCTAACTGAACATTAGAGAGGCCAAAAACTTGAATGACTTCAAAGCAATAGACCAAGTGTAGGAGGAAATGTCTACTAGAGGCCGTTAAACAATCGACACACAACCTCCACAAAAGTTACTAGCCCAAGTTGGGCCTATGGTAAGAGAGGGATTACTTGACCTATCCTCAGCTCCCTAGACTCCATCACAGAGAATGACTAAACAAACCTTTGGTCTGACCTAATACCTGTTCTTAGGTTCCTACTCAGATATCCCTCAACCTTTATCAAAACACACATCACATATCCCCAGGACGTATAAACAGCTTCATCCTTACTCAGCAAACCTTCCACATCTTATACTTCAAGAAATGTTCACAAGAAAAAACACCCATCACACCTTCCCTTCTCAGAAGCAGGGCTTGAATTCAAATCTTGCACAGCCACAACATACTCTATTATTATAGAATAGTCTTGAAGGCCCAAAATTATTTCAAAAACAATGCAATAGGACAGTGAGAATTTTTTTTTTACAGCAAACTTTCTGTCAATTGACCTGTCTCACTTGCGCATACTCTGCCAGCATAACACAAGACCTGCAGGCACAAGTGAGACCACTTTTACTCCCATGATCTGGAGTGTCATCAGTGTAATGCTGTCAATACCAAGTCATAAGCCCGTTCACAAGTGTGTATGAATAAAAAGAAGTTATTTCAAAGAAGGCTGCTTGTGACCTCAACGGAGCAGTTAAAGTTGCTTCAATCACCTCCAATCACGATGTACAAAACTATTTAAGCATGATTTTTCTGATATCAACCAGTTATGACTGCAAAATTTCCTACACTGTTATTCCAAATAAGTTGTAGAATATACATCTGGACACCCACTCTCTCTGAGCAAATTAGTTACTGTATGCATTTCTAAGTTCTAGCATTTATATGCATCAGTGACGAGACAGAAATAATGAAGTTGTATCTAGACTGCTATCAACACTTGATAGATTATCTGTCTGGCCCTATGTTCCATGTTTTAAGTGCAATTTAAAAATTTAAAAATCAGTATTACAGTACTTTGTAATGTCAGAAGGCAGAACTTTAATTTAACTTTATAATTCTAGATACGATAGCTTTCCCTTGAATATGAAGTGATGTATCACACATTCCAAGCTTTGTATTCTATAATCATAGAGCTTTTTGTTACTGTTAAAGCCACAATTTAGGTTCTGAGGCAGTAAAATGCAGTAGTATAAGGAATACATTAGAAACGGTTTTTTAAATTAGGCTAAGAAAAATCATTGCAGCTGGAATTTAAGTAGAGAAAATTATAGGAAAGTACTCAGAAAACATTTATTACAGAAGTCTAAACAACATACACATTTTGATAACATATATATTAAAACATATGGATTTTTAATTGCATTGCTATTGTGATACTTAGCTAGCCATCCTCAGTTTTGATGGGCACTTATTTCTAATTTTAAAAATATTCCAAGCAAAAAGCCTATCAAGTCTTTCTTGTGTGTGTGTCTTATTTGTTTTGTTCCTATTCTACTGCATCTCAGAGTAACAGCAATCAAAACCTGTACAAGGCTGGCAGAAAAATTTTAATGTATTAAATTACCAGAAATATCATTATGTCTGTCAACAGGAGAGGAAAATTATTGTTTTACCCCTTTTCCCCATGCTACAGAGGTAAACAGCTGCTTTTTTTTCTGCCAGTCAAGCTTCTAGGTTTACCTAACTCCCAGTAAGTCAGCAGAGGACCAGTTATGACAGCCAAACACATTTTCATCTAACCAAAATACTTAATTTTGTGTAATACTTGTCTCAAATGTAAACCCTAAAACAAAATTCACAGAAAAATTGGTCACTTTGCATGTAATTCCCCACCATTTTTGATAAAGATGATAAAACAGTAAATTATATCAGCTTTAGCTGTATCAAGACTCACAAACTGCATCCTCATTGACTTATGCTCTGATTTAGTCAACAGAAGATTCTAAAAAAAATTATCCAAATAACACACATCTCTGAGAGGTGGGTTCAAGCATTTGAAAGGGGTGTTAATTTGCCTTTCATGCTGAAATATAGGAAATGCCCCTCATTGTTCTACTTCATTAGCTTCATTTTATTTATAACCCTAGTGAAAATGTTCATGGATACCTGTGTCACTCATGGTATACCTGCACACGTTTCTTGAGGAAACATACCTGTATTGGGTAATTTTGTCACACATAGGAAATATTTTTTACTCCTTTAATTTCTTAATAGCAACACACATTATGCCACAAAGATATTACTGTCCAAAGCCCATTGACAAAATGCAAGATCTGTACCTATTATAAATATTTCATATTTATGTTCTCTTCAAAAATAAGAAGTGCCTAACACCTTTGTTCTGATTAATTCCCAATCTGGTGTATGGGAAGTGGGTACAGGGGTACCATTTCACTGCAGAAAAATTAGAATTGCTCATATTGAATGGGCATGAAAAGAATCTAGACTAGACAACAAAGGCAACAAAGCCTATTATGGACCTAACATTTCTAAATTAGACTGTAGTGTTCAATGTAGTGAACAAAAGCTTTTGTTAATAAAACTACAGTCAACAGCATTACTGTGTAACTTCCAGAAGAAAAAAAATTAGGAGTAAGTTTGTGCACAGACTAAGCTTTCCTATTGGTACCTTGAGTAGGTCAGGATGGAGAAGTACAGACAGAGAGTGGGAGAACTTTGAGATCTTTAATACTTCCACTGCCTCTGCTTGTGATGTACAACATCTATTTCCTGGATAAACAGAGAAGTTAGGTCCCCAGAGCCTGAATCCAGTGCCTTTCATAAGCCCTAACTTCATTTTTACAAACGATAAAAGAAAATGTAATTTCCTTTCCAGCTTTACCAGTAATCCATACATGTTCATATTGCAGACTGCAAAAGCATCTGTGAGATCAATAATAAACATTCTACTCATCATTTACTCTTCTGCTTTATTTAAAGAGAACATTCTCCAGCATACCTGCCACTTTCCAGTTGGAATGATGGAATCCAGATAACAGAAATATAAAAATACATTGCAAACAGCAAGATATATGCTGTTTAGCAACAGGCAGGAGACCTCCCAAAATCAAGCAGCCTAATTTCTACATTTCTGAATTAAAAAAAACAAAGAATACAATAGGGTATCAACAAGTCTCAGATATGAGGGAATATCAGATCACATCTGCCAGTGTGTTTCTCCTCAATACTCTTCCTAATCAAGAAGTCTCACATACTCAGGTTCCTTCCACCCAGCTACAGGTTATTTAGTCAATCACACTCAGTGGTGCAGTTTAAATCAGATTTTTCCTGCCATCTGCCTGCCTCCACTCAGAGAAACACAGAATAGGTAAAGTTAGAAAGGACCACTGGAGGTCATCTAGTCCAACTACTCTGTTCAAGCAGGGTCCCCTTGAGCACATTACACAGGATTGGGTCCAGACGGCTTTTGAATATCTCCAGTGAAGGAGAATCCTGAATCTCTCCAGTGAAGGAGAATCCACAGCCTCTCTGGGCTACCTGTTCAGTGCTCAGCCACGCACACAGAAAAGAACTTCTTCCTCACGTTCAGGTGGAACTTCCTGTGTAATCACTCCACTTACATCTGTAACAGTAAAGTTTATTACAGCTGACATATCTAGAGAATTTATTTACACGAAACTTGAAAATCCCAGCTGATCACATGCAAGCTTGAATATATTTACTTGAGTTACTGGGGAAGTCACTTCTGTCACGGAGATGGTGAAAAGCACCATCCATATTGTTGCAAAAAAGCACAATTGTTTGCTAAATGTGAAATCCCTCAATCAGGTAAAGGAAACTTGAACCAAGAAGCACTGGAACTTCCCAGGGTGGCTGCAAGTATTTTTCTCAATAATCATTAATCCCATTTTTCAGAAGTAGCTAGTTGCTAAAAGGTTTTAGGGGTTCAATTTTTTGTTTATTTATTTTAAGTAACCATTGCACATTTTCTTTTTGGTGTTTGTCACTTAATAAATACCCTTAAAATATGATGTTAAAAGTTGCTTCTATCTATAATACACACTGATTTACTACACTAATGTTGGAAAAGGTAAAAAAAAACTTCTAAAACACTGTAAACATAAAAGCTTGAATTTTCTAAATATGTCTCTCTTGTCCTGTAGTGATTATGTATAATGTTAAATACCTCTGCACATAATTACAGAAAACACAGCACTGCCATTTTATAGACTGATATGAATAATAACTGGATTTTATGTATTTTCAAGCTATATCTAATTTGCACATTTTGTCCAAAATGCCTTTAGCTACCTTTTTTCTAAATTCTTTACCTGATTCCTTTGGCCATTAGGCTCGATGCATTCTGCTGTTATTGCTCTCATTTACCTTTTCACTTGTCATTATAAAATATTTTTATTATTTCCTTCGTGCAGCCTCATGCGGAATGATCACAAGAATACCTCTCTCTAAACGCATTTTTTTCTCTTTTTTTTCTTTTTTTTTTTTTTTTTTTTAATGAAAGCAGCAGCTTTGCGTGGGTGATTCATTGCTCACATCAGAACAGCAGAGCATCAACCAAACCTCGGAAAAAAAAAAAACCTTTTTCAGGACTCCAAACAATCTTGATGTCACCGTGGTGCGAAATACGATCTCCTGCTCCGGGAGGCTTTTCCAGAGTACTGAGGCAGTCCCAGTCTCTGCGGACCCACAGCAGCGCCTGGCCGCAGCACACCTGGGAGGCGAGGGGACACCCCCACGCGTGTCCCTGTCACTCCTCCTGGCAGCTGCAGGGAGCCCGGGCAGGCACGGAACTCAGCCTCTCCCGGTGCTCCTGCCATGCTGGGCTCCTTCCCCACCTCCCGGCTGCTCTCTGGCGGGGCAGGGCACAGCGGGGTTATTGCCCTGCCAGCAGCACCAGCGGTACCCTGGGGGACACCGAGAAGGGGTGCGCAGCAGGTGGAAGGAGGCGATTCCCCCTCTCTGCTCGGCCCTAGTGAGGCCACATCTGGAGCGCTGTGCCCAGTTCTGGGCTACTCAGTACAGGAGAGACCAGCAGCTCCTGGAGAGGTTTCAGTGAAAGGACGCAAAGATGATTTGGGGTCTGGAGCATCTCTTATGAGGAGAGAGTGAGGGAGCTGGGCCTGTTTAGTCTGGAGAAAAGAAGACTGAGAGGGCATCTCATGAATGCATACGAATATCTCAGAGGCAGGTGCCAAGAGATTGGTGCCACACTCTTTTCAGTGGCGCCCGGAAAGAGGACGAGGAGCAATGGCCATAAACTGAAACAGAAGTTCCACCTCAACACGAGGAAGAACTTCTCCGCATTGAGGGTGGCAAAGCACTGGAACAGGCTGCCCAGGAAAGTTGTGGAGTCTCCCTCTCTGGAGACATTCAAAACACACCTGGATGTGCTCCCGTGCCACCTGCTCTAGGTCACCCGGCCTTGTCAAGGGGGTTGGACTGGATGTCCAGAGGTCCCTTCCAACCCTAACGATTCTGTGATTCTGTGATCTCCCCCAAAGACACGTGGGGAAGCCCTTCGACAGCCGTCTCTGGCAGCCGAGAGCCGGGAACCGTTTGGTTTCTTTTGTAGGAAAGTCGGGAACGCTGAGTCGAGCTCCAGCCCGGCCCCGCCCCTCAGGCGCGGTAGGCGGTCTCTACCGCGCGTGGGCTCGAGAGCGCCGTCCCCGCCCTCCTCAGGCCGGGTAGCGGAGCGCCGAGCGAGGGACGCTGTGTCGATGCGCTCGCTGCTCGTGCCGACCCCTGGCGCCGGGCGGCCGCCACTTCCGGCGGCGCGGGCCCGCGGAGGCGGCGATCCCGGCGGGCGGGCGGGACGCGCTGGCGGGGGGCGGCCGGCCGGAGCCGCCGTGCCCCTCCTCGCCCGCCGGACAGGTACGGGGCGGGACCGCTCCCCGCTCCTTCCCTCCCTCCCTCCCTCCTCCTCCCTCAGGACCGGGGGGCGAGCGGGAAGGAGGCGGGGTCGCTTCCTGCGAAGCGTCGCCCGGCATCAGGGGGCCATGGGCGCGACGGTGAGGGGCGCCGGGGGCGGGATGTGGAGCGGGAGGAGGCCGGCACTGAGTGTCGGGAGGGTTTGGGCCGGCCCGCGGGTTCCCTTTCGCGGGGCAAGGGCGGGGAATGGCGGCCCGTGGCGGCTGGAGAGGCTGTGCCAGCCCTGCCCGGGACAGCTGCCAGGCGCTCGGGAAAGGCACACCTGGCGCAGGCGAGCGAGCAGGAAGGAAGGCTCAGGGCTCCTGCTAGACCCTGTTCCCTTCCCTGTTCTGCCTCCGGAGCAGGACGCAGGTAGCGTCAAGCGAAGTGTCTGCTCAGGTTTCCCGCAGATGGAATTTGGCTTCCCTGTCACCTGGCGCATCCCTGCTGCCGTGCCAGCTGCTGTCCTGCCACCAGGCATTTCTGGCACGGTCTCCGGAGGGTCATGGCCAAAGCCAACGTGGAGCTCGCCTGGTGTGTCTCAGGCGAGCAGTTCTTCTGAGCGGACTAAGACGCAGGTTTCTGCCAAGATGATGGGTTTAACAGATGTTCTTCAGTGTTAAAAAATCTTGGCCAACCAAGGCTCGAGCTCCTTCATGATGTTTTTTCCATGCTTAGTACAAGTTGGTAACTTTTTGTTGGCAGAGGAAATTTTGCTTTTCTACTCGTTCATTTGTTTCTCCTTCATGTAATAATCACTATTTTGTGTGGTAGGTTGAAGTACTGATCTGCTAGGGACTTTTTTTTTGAAGGGGAAGAAGCAGGAAGTCTTTGATCTAAAGAATATGTTGTTTACACTTTTACACAAGGGAGGAGAAAGAAGAGAGGGAAATTGGTATTTTACCCAAATCAGGACAGCTCTTAACTCTTCATAAAACCGATTTTTGGTATATGTTTGTTCAAGACGTGAATTAGGTGCTTGAGGAATTTTGATGAGAGGAGTAGGAATAACAGTTTTCATGCTTAGAAAAATGGCAGTTTGAGAAGTCACTGAATTTCAGAAGAGTTCTGTCACTATTGCTAATGAAATTACTTGGTGGAGACTGTTTCTAATACATACATTTACAGTTTCTTCAGCTGTTAAGTAATTTTCTTTGAAGGATGCAGAGAAAAACAATTACCATGTATCATAGTTTTATGGATGGTTGTGAGTGTGTCTGGAGTGATCAGTTTCCACTTTCCACAGTTTACCACTTTCATGACAGACTCAGTAATCTGCAAAAAATTAAGTGGAGAGACTTTAAAATCTGATGGTGTTCCTGAGGAAATATTTTTTATAGAAATAGTTGAAAATTGAAGGTTATGTTAATTGTGTGATTTAATGCTGGTAGACAGCTCAGCATTACACAGACACTTGCTTTCTTTCCTCACTACCCTCAGAGGGGTGGAGTGAGAGGAAAGGAAGAGTAGAAAAAATTATGGGTTGAGGTAAATATTTTTTAAGAAGTGGAGAAAAATATGGGAAAAGAGAAGCAAACCATAGGTGGTGATGTAAAAATGATCACTCTTAAATCAATGGCCAGCCAGTTCCTGAGCTAACCAGATAGTCTGGAAAGTGTAAATTTGTTCATGATCACTTCTTACCCACTTGTTCTCATTCTCCTGTCCTTAAAGCTGTTTTTTCTCCTTAGTGGTACTCCATACTTGTATTGAAAGCAGGTCTATTTCATTTTCATTGCGGTTTTGTTAGGCTAGACAAGTTATGCTTTCATCTTTTTTCAGTTCCTAAGATGGGCAACCTGCTCCTCCATCCTGATAACCCTTGTTTGCCATTGTTCTTCCAATCTTTCTCTGAGGGTGATCAGAACTCCGTTATATTGTATGTGAAGGCTCACTCATGCCTCATTATCTGACATTAGTGCTTTTCTGATTTTACTAAAATTCGTCTAAAACTTTTTCTTTGTTTTATGGTCACTTTGTGTTGGGATTAGCTAAAAATCTGCAGGGGTAAACTTTCTATCTCTCACTTTGGATCTTGAATATAAGCCCAAATAATTATTATGGTCCCTGAACACCTGTTATACTCCCCAAGATGTTCTTTCAGAACTCTAGTAGGAGTCTTGTTCCAACCTGATAGTAGCTCATATGAAAAAGAAAACATAAGCACCTTGCAAGCTTCATACTAATACTTAATTTTTCAGCTAACCTTAAAATTTCTAGTATTGTATGATATATTCTATTTACCAGTGTTCTTGCAGACTACAGTGTTTGCGTGATCTGGGACACGCAATGTTAATGTACTGGGACATTTTAAATTTGAGAACAATGGGGAAAGCATTTTTTTATGTATGTGTGATGAGGAGAATTATTCTTGAGCTGAGAAAAACAAATCACTAAATGGTTGGGACAAACACAGTGTAATTACTGACTGCTCACGGAACTTGATGCTGACCTACACTTTAAAATCTTGGGACAATTGGCTGACCAGTGTGTTTTATCTTTAAAAAAAACCCATCAAATATTTACTGTCTGCTGAGCTGGAGAACAGAATTATTTGCATCTCAGTATACTAAGCTGCTACATTCCTTCTGTAGGCTTCAGTCATCCAGTTTTGTTTTCTATTACATTTGGAAATAGCTGCATGTGATAAATATTAAAGAGATTGCCATATCATAGACCTCATCAGATAAACAGACTGATTTTTGAGACTGGCATCTCAATCTGCTTGTTTCAGTCTCCATGTTCTTTTCTGAAGAGCAGTGCGGGAAATAGTGAATAAACATGAGGATGAGGGGATAACTTCTTCGGCTTCCATGCTTTTAACTGGTCATAGGCTCAGATCTGTAGTTTTTAGCAAGGTTTCCCTTGTTGTGAGCTAGTCTGGTGTGTTTTGCTGAGGAGATGAAGGAAGGTCAGCAGAACCACAGTGCTTCAATCCCAGTTCTTTCACTGTTGCTCATGGAGATCACTTCTCTCCAAGCAGTCACTCCTGTGAGTACGTGATAGGACCAGTTAGAGATGTTGGGAAACTCAAGCTGGTTTTCTGTTGCTGGTGTTTTAGGGTTGATTGTTTGGTTTGTTTGCTATGTCGAGTGTAGGAATGAGGCAAAACTGCTTTCATAAAGTGTTGTTTGCCTCTGGTGTTAATAAAGTTAACTGATGTTAACTTTGGACATCAGAAAAGATAAGTAAAATTTGTGAGTAAAAACAATTTGACAAAACTCTAAAACCTTTATATTTCCCTGTAAATGTCACATTCATTTACTGTTGTTTTTGGAAGGCTGTATGGTGTGTCCCATCTGACTTTAGTGTTTCTTTCAGCTTTCAGACAGAAAACACACAGAAGGAGAAAAGCAGGCAGAAGACGACAATAGCCCCGAATGCAGCGAGCCAGGAACCATGGATCTGAAATTCACTTCATCGAGAAAATACATTTCCATCAGTGTACCTTCCAAATCTCAAGCTATGTCTCCCCATATCAAATCAGTAGATGATGTTGTAGTTCTTGGCATGAATCTCAGCAAATTTAGCAAACCTACCCAATTTTTCATCTGTGTTTCTGGAGTTTTTATGTTTTATCTAATCTATGGATATTTACAGGTAAATATTATGAACTTGTGTCTTAGGCCAATTCCTCCTACCCCTTGTCTTTTTCAATAGCATAATAATATAGTATGTATTTTAATATATGTAGATGTTTTAAAATAAATATTTATTACAAAGTCAGCCTTTCAGTATTCAAGAGCAGAAAGTAATATATAATCTTAGTTGCCATTATGGTTCATGTGCCTGTAAAGTTTAGATCATTTGGACTTTCATAACTTGATATTTTACTTCTGTGTGCAAGATACATCAAAGTCTTCATTGATGCTGAAACCTGTAGATCTCCCTAAGTTCCATGAGTACTGTACAGTTACAGTCACGTTATTTTTCTCTCTGCTCTCAGGACAGAGCTGAAACATGTACTATGGTAATTTTTTAAGCAGAAGGATAATGTTTATGCCATTTTAGTTAAACATTCACCATTCTGCTAATCTTTTCTCTCTTATCTTGAGCAGCTACATTTCTGTTCCCTTTTTAAAATTATTTTTAAATTCATTGAGTATTCTCAATAAAGCAGTGATTAAAAAACTTGATCATTAAAAATCATGTTTCTAATGCAGTTTTCAAAAGCAGCTGAGAAGTTTGTAAACATAAAGTTACTTCAAAAGAGTTGGGAGAACATGATCAGTAATTAAAAGCAGAATCTCAAAAATGCAGATATTAGGTAGCCTTTTGTTTCTATAACTGATACACCTACATAAGTCTTTATGACGTGTATGTATTTTTCCAGAACAAATTGTTCTGGTTTGAAGTATTCTTGCAGCCTACAAATTTTTATCAACTCACATGTGCTGTTTGATGTTGGCACTCACAGTATTAGGTGTGCATTCCTAACAGCTGAAAATTATCAGTAAGCATGTTTGTTAGAGAAAATTTGTATTAAATTTATCTGGAGATATTTATAAAATCTGAATAAAAATGGTCTACTGAAGTAAATGAATGGAAGAGCAGCAAAAAGGCAGGCAGGAAGCCTCTGTAATATGAGATAATTAGTAATGCATCAAATGTATTCCCCTAATGAATTGATCCATTAATTTTATTGTATTTATAACAACAGTAAATTTTCTTCTTTCATTTTGGAGAACCTAAATGGTCTTTTCTTTTTCAATATTTTCACAAGTTACATATGGCAGATAAATCTAGTTAATAACCAGCAATTGCAAAGGCTAGATTTGCATGTACATCAAGGTAAAAGGTCTGTTAATTCTTTTTTGTCCATTTAATATTTTGGTGTGTGTACATGACTGTGGTGGGTTTTTGTTTTTATAGGAATTGATATTTTCAGTGGAAGGTTTTAAACCTTTTGGTTGGTACCTCACTTTAGTGCAATTTGGATTTTATTCCATTTTTGGACTAATAGAATTGCAGTTGATTCAGGACAAAAGAAGAAGGTATGTGTTTTTCCAAGCATTTTGCACTGTCCATGAAATTAGAAGTATTTGATACTTACCATAAACTTAATTTCTGTTTTTTGCATGTGAGTACTGTGAGGCATTGCTAGGAGTTATGTAGATAAAAGGAAGTGAATTTGCTGGATGATGTTAGAGAATATTTTAGAAGCACCCACTTGGATTTTGGACCTGTAAGTAGTTCTGTTGACTCTGCTGTCACTGTCCCACTTACAGAACATATGGTGTCCTTAATGTGGCTGATAGAGACTGAGTCACGTATGTGTTGCTTGGGATTATCACATTTAGAATAGAGCCAATGCACTTCACAGCACTTGAAGCCATCTGTCAGTGAATATGTTTTCCTCAAATATTGGTACCTCCTCACCAAGAGATTCCTCTTACATGCTGTGCATCTTGGAGAATGTCAGAGGTCTGCTCTCTGCTTACCGTGTAGCTGAGTGGGTTTGCTACAAAGGATGTGTTGAAGTGTCATGGTTTTCATTTAAGACAGCACTCATACCACTCTGCCACAAAACTGTTCTGTGTTTTCACTGCAGTGGACCAAAGAAATTTTTTATTTCTAAATTCCACTGGAAATGGGATCTTTTCTGACTCAGTGTAGCCATTCTGCAGCCTCCTACCCATCTGTAGTCTCTGCAAAGTGTTTATTGAGGCACTCTGGAAACTTGCATACAGGCTGTCATGGTGTACGTGAATTTTAAAGTTGCCTCATATTGTAGTTGACCATAACTAGTTTGCCTTACCTGGAGTCAGCCTTGGATGATTTTGCATATACTGGTTTCATATTATAAAATTCTTTTTTAGCCAAACAGCATAACTTTGATAAATTATTCCTTTTACTTTAAACACTGACAGCTTGTATTTCAAGTTACCTGACTTTTTGAGATGAATCAGATAATATTGCACAGTTACCTTTTGGGTTACTTGTATTTATGGGATTTTATTGCCAGTTGGAAATGCTTACAGAGCATTTCCCTTCAAGTAAGTTGTTTTGGAAATGTAGATCTGAAATATATTTTACATTTTATTTTCTATAACCTAGGCATCTTCTTGTAGGCATGCAGAAATCTATATTTCTTAAATTTTTAATTTTTCTTGCATGCCTCAGAGTATGTGTAGATCACATAATGAGTTACAGATAAGACAAGATTGCAGCAAGACAGCTCCTTATGTTCTTAGCGTGGTTCTGAGTATGCATGAAAAATAGCTGAACATATGCACAGCAGTAACTGTAAAAAAATCACAAAGTGAGCACAAAAGTGACTGTTGGATCATCTGTTGTCAGGTGATAATTTCATCAGATTGTGTGCAAAACATCTGAAAATGTTCAACAAGCCCCTCTGTTCCTGGTGTCTGAATCACTGCTCTCTTAGTTTCATTGAGTTTCATTAAAAAATGGTACTTTTTTCAACTTTCTTCATTTTAAAAATGTCAAGGTTCATATGAAACTTCTTCACCAAAGAAGTTGTCACAGTGACCTGTGAGAGAACAAAGATCCAGGTTATTTCAGTATACCAATCTTCCACATTTCCTTTGAAACATTTGTCTTGATTCTTGTCTAAATAGCATACATTCTCAGAAGGAGGTTAAAGAGTTCTTGAATACTTCATGAGCCATGAAGTTTTTATTGTCTTGTATTCGCTTTTTATTTGCAGTAATTGAAAGAAATTAAATATGAAATCAGAGATTTTTGTGCATTTTTAAGTTTCTATTAAATGAAATTCAGTGAGGAAGATGTTGAGGTTGTATTAGAAAAGTATTTCTTTAACTGAATTTTCCAAGCTAAATCTCCTCTAAATGAGTCTGTAATGCCAAGATTTGTATGTTTATGTTTTGTAGAATTCCTGGCAAAACGTACATGATAATAGCATTTTTGACAGTGGGAACTATGGGTTTGTCAAATACCTCTTTAGGATATCTGAATTACCCTACTCAAGTCATCTTCAAGTGCTGTAAACTGATTCCAGTTATGATAGGTGGGGTTTTTATACAAGGTAAGTGTTAATCTTGCTATTAGATGATTTTTTTAAAAATTCTTTTTTTGGGAGGCAATCATAGGTGGAATCCTGTACTTTTTAAAATTCCGCTAGTAGAATTTTTCTTATAGGAGGAAAAATGAGAATTTCTGAAGCATCTTCTGGGAAAATGTACAAATATATTTAGATCAACAGAAAATATGGGGAAAAACATTCTACTGGTCACTTGCAAAACTTCATTTTTACACAAGCTTTCTTAATTTTTAAGAAGTGTAAGTTTGTTTTCTAATCTAAATCACTTCATAAATGAAACAATTTCAATATTGAAATGGAAAACTTGAAGTGGAAAAAAGAATCCAACCATGAGTTGTGAAGAAAATCTCTACTTCTGTTTGAAAAGATTAATTCCTAAATTTTGATTAAATGTTTAATCAGAAATACACCTGATTTTGCATGTCCTTGGCTAGTCCTAAAGTCATAGTGCATATTCCAATAAGAGAAAATGGAATATGGAGAAAAACAGAAAAAGTTTGTTGTTATGTGAATAAATATACTTCAGTGTTTCTGGATTTAGAAGGGTTAAGCATATTATAAAAGTTTGTGTTCAATACCCAAAAATTTAGTCAGTAACACTCTACATGGACAAGTATAATGAAACAAAATCTAGAATGCTGTATTTCTGTTTCTGTAGGTAATTCTGGCCTTCTGGTTGAAAAACAACTGAATTTTCAGGGGAGTTTTCAACTTTACATATGTACATGCCTACACAGTATTTACCTTTTATTAGAAGTAATTTTATCATTTTAATGCAAAGTGACTGGTATTTCCCTAAAGCTTTATAAAACTTTTTATTGTGTTGTAGTAGTGTTGTAGTCTCAGAAGCTATTTCTTTTTAATATTATTGTTACAAAAATTCAGTTCAACAGACTTCCCTTGGAAGCTTATGTTCAAAGTTCAGTTTCTGAGCAAAGAATACATTATTTTAAACAAGATATACTAACTCCTGCTTTTTCATGCCCTTACTTTCTTTTTCCATTCCCCTCCACAAGCTGTTTCTCCCAAACTATAAGACAATGTAGAGTTCTCAGAGTACCAAAGTTGTCTGTCAGTGTTTGGAATTGACTTCTTTCTGATCAGTAAAGGCAGCTGAAATGTCTTGTGTGAGGCAAAAGTGTTAAGAAACATCTAAGCTGTCCTGAAGTTTCTAAGGGAATGCCTTGTCAGGGAGGATGTGCTTTGTGTCAGTGCTGTAACTGTGAACTCAAACCAAAGCTGATCACAAAAATCAGGTAATTCCCCTGTGGTAGGAATTTCTGTTGTAGAAGAAACTAAGTCTGGTTGTGAAAGACCAGAGCATTGAGTCTTCTCTTTAAATAGAAGAATGACATTGGAACAAAGTTTCTGTAATCTTCTAGTCTGTTAAACAGGATAAACATGAAATTCTGAGTGCTAACAGTCCATTCTTGCTGTTTGTATTTTGTAGGAAAACGTTACAATATTGTAGACGTGTCTGCTGCCCTGTGTATGAGCCTTGGATTAATATGGTTTACTTTAGCTGACAGCACAGTTGCACCAAACTTCAACTTGACAGGTAAAAACATAATTTAGAGTTTAAAAAAATGCTTGGTTTTTCCTACCATAAGCATTCCATTGAAGTTCTGAGTTCTTGCTGGAGTGCCTTCAGGTATCCTACTGAAAATAGTTTCATTGTAGCTTCGCTCTAGCAGAACTCTGTCTGTGGCAGAAGTTTAAATTCCTAGGTTCCTAAAACTTCCAGGAACTACACCCTCTTGGTTGAAATGTCTCATATATTCTCAAGAAAGACTTACCCCAGTACATATATATTAAAATAAATATGATAAATTTGGTTGGAATATTTTAAAACTTATAAGATAAGTTTCTTAAAACTTAAAAAGATAAGCTCTTTTCTAGTTAAATTTTTAAGTATTTTTCCATTTCACAACCATTTACGTTATATTAACGGATGATCGCAGTCAGATTTGCTGTAGTTTTTCGGTGGAGCTCTCACATTTTAACCTTTTAATACTATCTAAGTCAGAAGCAAAGCAAGGATTTTAAACTGCTTGGAATGAAAAACTAAATTTAATTTCTTTGTCAAATGACAAAGGGTAATTGAATTCCTGAGTTCATGCCATTGATTTGTATGGAACTGTTTCTATGCAGATTTCTTTTAGAACTAATTTGGGTCCAGTTTTTCCAATTGTTTTTACTCATGCTTTACATCCCATAAAACACTGTTGGTCTTATCCATGACACTGCTGCTGCTGCTTCTGCTCAGCACTGCCACAATGACTGGAGCAATTCTCCTCCTCACACTCCAAAATGTGTAATGGGCATAAGATTAACATCTTTCTTGTTCTCCACGTTTCTCCTCTCCATGTGCACTGGTGCTTCAGGTTCCAGGTAACCTTTTCATCTCAATCCAGTGCTAATCCATGCATTTGTCCAGTGGTGTGCCTGGACCGTTAAGCACGGCCAGAACATGAATCATGATGGAGAATGCCCATGGAGACATTCATCCCTCACTTTACAGCGTGGAATTGCTGAACTGGAGCTGTTAATCTTTGGACTAGAGCTGAATCCATGCAGATGAGATACCTATATTTTTAGTGTTACCAATATTATTCATGTTATCATGTCTTTTCCATTGAGTTATACCTTGTCCAGTGCCTGATAATCTTGAAGGATGAAGAGACCTGGAAAGTCTGGCCTTGGAAAGGAAATGGTTCCCAAACTAAAAACATTGGTTTAAAGTTCTTTCCAAGAAAACACCACCTTAAACTTCCTGGGCCTTAAAAATGTTAAAATCTTCCACCTCTGACTGTTAGAACATAGGACTAAGAAAATAAAACACTGCTTGTTTCTAGTCTTCTAGTTTCTTCCCTGACATGATCTTTTAAGGAGCCAAGACTAGAGCGGGTTTTGATTTGCATTTTGATGATTAGTCTATTCTGTAATGTTGTATACTTAGGAAAAGTGATATTTCAACCTATGTTCATCGTTAAATACAATAGTCATGAAAGTTTGTAGGTTGGGAAATTAGCTGTGACTGACATGACTAGAGTTATCGGGTTTTTTGCTATTGGAAAGCTCATTGCAGTAGTGACTATATAGTGACTTCCTTGTCAGCATAAATGGTAACCTAAAACCATGGAGTTTGTACCTGAACAGTAGTTTTTCTTATAAATTAATGTTTCAGTAATTAAAGATCTCTACTTTTCAATCCTCTTGCATTTGTTTTACCATCACATATAACATTTCTATTTGCCTTTGTCAGGAAAAAAAAAAAAAGTGGGATTAAGTACTGAAAAAGAGTATTTTCTCTGGTTATTTATCTTCATTAACTAACTGCAAATGATACTCTGTCACTCTTGTTACTACAAAAACTACAGCTGGCTTCTTTATAGCAATGTCCAAATGTTCCCATCAAGCTTGGAGACACACAGTGCTCAGGGGTTAATTGGTGGAGGGAGAGTGGAGGTGGGCACTTCTTTGTACTGGTGTAATGAAATATTTTTGCTGACTTTTATAGGGAAGGGCTGGTTATTATTTCTCTATTCCTTCTCTGTTCCTTTTTGCCACCATTCTGCAATGAATATTCTGAAGAATGTTCTTTGTTTGTTTGTTTGTTTGTCTTAATAGGTGTGATCCTAATATCCCTTGCCCTCTGCGCAGATGCAGTTATAGGAAATGTACAGGAAAAAGCTATGAAGTTGCACAATGGTTCTAATTCAGAAATGGTAAATACCACATTTGCAATTTTAAAAGAACATGTTTTATCATAGGCAAGGCCTCCATTGACAAAGCATGGGACTTAATGTGCTTTTCTCTTGCTTATGGAGGGAAAAGCTCTTGGTGTACTGTTCTTGGGGTTTTCTGTTTGTCTGAGGAGTTCTGCTGATTTTTCTGTTTCATTTTCAATCTTTCAAGGGTGCTGCTTTCTGAGTGCAACTTCAAATACAAATACAATATAGCTACAGAAACACTCATTTCTATCAACAATTCCTTTGTCTACCCTGCAGGCCTGAGATCAATGTAGTGCTTTTTGTATGATCATGCACTTAATCTCTGAAAAATACACACTGTTCCTCAGGTGTAGTTGGGCATGTGTTACATGGAGCATGTTGCTTTACTTTACTTGCTATACTTTATATTCTAGAGTGTGCTAGCACCTGGGAGGCAGGTTTTTTAAAATCTTTTGAGATCTGTAAAACTCTGGGTGAATATTTTTGTTCCTGATTCACTGAAATACAATTTTGATAACGTCTTGCTCCATTTTTTAAGCTACTTGGAATGCAGATTATCTATTCATATGGTCTGAGGTTATTTTTCTTTTTAGACAAGACTTGTTTGAATTTGGCATATTTTTTCTCTGAAATTGAGTAAATATAAGTAAATCTTTTCCTATAAAAGGCATGATATGAATATGTCACAGGTAAAAAATTACTGAAATTTGTTTTCTATATTTGGCATGTATTTGATATTTAACTAGAAAAATCTACTTTCTCATGAGAATAGCTTCAGAACTGGAGAAGAATTTAGAAGGCATCTTCATCTTCATTTAAGGCCAGAAGTGATTTAGGATGGCTTGAGAAGTTTGAGCTACACGTTTCTGGAAAGTGGAAGAATATATACCTAAAAGTGCCACTGTGTTCTTGTTTTTATTCTTGTACTTTTTCTTAGTGTTCACTGCAGAGGTCTGCTGGGGGGCAGAGATTTGGCTATGTGACCTGATGCAGCCTTCTTTGGCTGTCATTTCCAAAATCCAAAACCAAAGTGCAATCTGTAGCTTGTTTCTTGCCCATTTTGCATTTGACAGTCGTTGCTGCCTTACCTACAAAACTCCTGCTGTCTCCAGGACTTTGCTTTTTATTCTGAATTAGTCTGACAATGCTGGTCCTCATACTGTATGCTCATACTACTTTGTAGGGAATGAGTGTAATGGTTTAGGATCTAAAGGTTTTGTTCGTGGTTTAGACATTCCACTTCAGGATTTAGTTCAGAGAATTCAGCGCAGAAGTACAAGCAGAATTTTGGAAATAATTTTCTATTCTTGAGACTGTGGGTAAAAATTGAATCTGAATTGGAGATCATATTTAATGGACAGTGATCTGGAAATAAAATTGAACAATAAAGGAACGTGTCATCCACAGGGTCTCACTTACTTTGTCAAATTTGGAAATTGCCCTGGATTTAAGCAATTGTGAAAACAGAAAAGATGCATGCATGTATGCATCCTTCTTTATTATAGAGCAGTGATAAGTGGTCTGTTGTCTCATGGAGTTGCTAACAATTTTTAATAGTTTTTTCTCAATAACTGAGAAAAAACAAGACACTGAGTTTTGAAAGCATAGTAGATCAGCATGTTCTAGCCAGTATTGTGTAGAATAGTTCTGTTGAAAGAAAAGACTACTAAATGTTGCCCAAACAGCTGAATGCCTCGTGCTGCATGGGAGGATGGATGGATGGATGGATGGACAGTTCCAGTTTCTACTTCTGGCTTAGTTTGGGAAAGGCTAGATGAAGATTGTTTTGTTGCTCAGTGCAACAAAACAATCAGTGCACCTATTAATTGAGTAAGGGTGCAGACAAATAAAGAGCTTACCTGCTTCCTGAGTGTTCTGAGCACTCAACTAGGCCAAAACTGGTCATATTTAAAAATCCTGCATGTTATAACCATGCATGTGAAGTGAAGTGACACAGATGAAACTTACATGACACTTCTGGCGGTTCTGTGCTACCCTTTGCACATTTAATGTAATGCAGGTGTTTACTCTGTTGGATAAATAGCAGAAAATGAAATACGTGTAACATGTTCTTCAGACTATTAAATGGCATAGTTGTGGGAAGTTTTATTTAGGCTGTGAAATCCTGAACCTGAAGGGTTTACCACAGTTGACACTGACCTCAGGATATTATTAACTGGCTAGCTTTCCAATCTTTTTATGTTGTTGTGGGTAGGAAGAATGTGTCTAACACTTAATGTTGGCTTTTCACTGTACATCAACTATTATATAAATGCTAGTAAAAATATCATCAAACCCTTCAAATTCAGCTCTGAGTTGCTGAGCATATAAATAAGGCCAAGCATCTGAAAGCATTTAATTTTGTCCTTTTGTAAAGTATCACCTAGTAATTATTTTCTCTTACACTATTCTAGGTTTTGTATTCCTATTCAATAGGTTTTGTGTATATTTTATTTGGATTAACATGCACTAGTGGATTAAGCCCTGCAGTAACATTTTGCTCAAAGGTAGGTGTAAAGATTTCCCTTTTTCTATGAAGAACCTCATTGGAAAACCTTGCTCTGTATGATTCAGAAAATCTTACCGCTTCTCTCTCTAAAGTTCTATTTTCATCATGTAAACAGGTTAACTTGTATAATTCATACAGTAAGCAAGCTTTTCCAGTCTTTGATGTGTTAGATAGGGTAATGTTTTAAAAGCAACAAAATCACAGGACCAGACTTATGAGCTTATAATTTCATTATTATTTTTCCATTATTTAACTAAAATTAAATAAGGATTTTTGCTTGAATGCATTGTTGAACAGCTTATTATTGCTCAAGCAGTTGATTAAAGTCTGTAGTTTTATGTCATTTTGCAATACCTCAGGGTTTGTTTTACATTTTCCTAACCAGCTTTTTTATTGTTGCAGCATCCAGTTCAGACTTATGGTTATGCATTCCTTTTCTCCCTGACTGGGTATTTTGGCATATCCTTTGTTCTAGCTTTGATTAAAATCTTTGGTGCCCTTCTCGCTGTAACAGGTATGAACAAATGATATTTTTACTGCCTTTGTATAAAAACAAAGTAATCCTATTCTATTATGTAGGACAGAGCTTTTGAGAATAGTTCTTACACTGGCTTTTTTTCTGTTCTTTGTGCTGACTGATTTGTGTAGCATGGATCTTCACATGGTAGAATGTGTTTGAGATCTTCCTGATTCTTTTTGTGCCACAGTTTCAACCATGAAGAGCCTGTTAAGTAAACTTGTGCATATAGTCCATGCCATGTTTTAGTGCAGAAGCAAGCACTGTTCTAAGTGGAGGGGGTGAAATTGAATCACAGAATTATTTGGGTTGGAAGGAACTTCAATGACCATCTAGTTCGAACTCCCCTACAATGGACAGGGACACTTTCCACTAGACCAGTTTGTTCAAAAGCACCATCCAACTTGGCCTTGAGTACTTCCAGGGATAAGGCAGACACATCTTCTCTGGACAATCTGTGTCTCACCACTCTGCCAGTAAAGAGTTTCTTCCTAATATCTCATCTAAAGCAGCCCTCTTTCAGTTTAAAGGCACTCCCCCTTGTCCTGTCACTACATGCCCTTGTAAAGAGTCCCTTTCCAGCTCTCATGCAGGCCCCTTTTAGGTACTGTGAGGTGCAATAGGGTCTCCCCAGAGCCTTCTCTTCTCCAGGCTGAACAATCCCAAGTCTCTCAGCCTGCTTTCATAGGAAAATACAGAAAGGAAAAGACATGTATCAATTATAATATAAAAGAAAAAGTAAGGATGTTCTAGAAGGGCATAGTAGTCAGTAACATTGTTTCTAAGCATGTGAAACTACAAACATTAGTCACAAGGACCTGGTGGGGGGAAGGTGTAGCAAGATGTCATGTAGCTAATTTGCCTTTCTTCTTCTCCTAAAAGACACCCTGGTTTCTGTCAGGTGATGCTCTACTTCATTCACAGTAGTGGAAGGGAAAATACATCATTGTTCTCTGACCTGAGGGTTACATGCTCTGATTTCCTATCAGTTATTTCCTATGCAGCATATCTGTTTTGTATTTGCTTTTAACCAAGTTCAGTAGCTCTCCTGACTGGAAATTGACCCAGAGGAGAGGCTTGTTTCATGTATTAAAATACCTCTTAAAAAAAAAAGTCTGACTGTACTAAAAAAACTTTAAAAATGCTGTAGAATAGTAAACCTTTCCCCAGTTTTCGTATGCCTGACCTTGACAGTTCTACCACTTGAGCCCTTTCTGTCTTGCCTGTAGCAATATGAAAATGTTTATTGTTCCTTGGAAGAACACCACATTCATTACTGTCCCTTCCAGCTCCCCCATCCACCCTCCCTCTTCTTGAGGGGAGTGGGGTGAAAGAGTTTAATGAAAATTGTATTTCTATTAGCAAAATGAGAAATTATCAGACTTAATTGGGAAAAAGAAGAAAAGGCACTTAATTTAGAAGGAAATGGTTACATAAATATTTTAATTAATAACTGATTTGAAAGAACAGAAATAATTGTAATTAGAAAAACTGAAGTAATTTAACCATTTTTTTAAATTATTCATTTGTAAACTGTTTTCTAATTAAAACTCAATTTCCTTTTTCATTCTTCTTTAATTTTTCATGTAATAGAAAATCATTTTATTTGATGTGCATAAATTTCTTAAAATGTAAAAAGAAAATTATTACTAAAAAGTTGAAGTTGGGGCAGATGTAGCAGTACTGAAGGCTGTTTCTTCTACTATAAAACACTCTTAAGTGAATATTTGTTTGTGGGGTAGAGCTGGGAAGAATGAAACTTGCTTTTCTAGCCAAAGCACTGTGGGAATACATCAGTAGTCATTGGTTCCTTTTGCCAGTGTGTTGCAGTAAGACTAATTTGGATGTAGTTACACAAATAGGACTTTCCAGTCTGGTATAGTTAAAGGAACTTCATGGTAAGCAAAATATTTTCTGATAATAAAATAATAATATTCTTTAGGTGCAGACATACTGCACCCTGTGCAACGGTCTTTCTCAAGTGAGAACTCTGTGCCATTACATAAAATAACACCTTCTCAGCCCCTTAGCCTCCATAGCTAAACTTGTGTGCTTTCTTACTTTGTTTTTAAACATTTTCTACAACTTTGAGTGATTTATTGATTTTGTTTCAGTGATAAATTACATAGGTTTCCTGGTACACAGTTCATTAGTAATGCTTTATCCTTGTTCATTGCAGATAGCATTGAAATTGTTCAAAAAATTGTTGGGGCTACAATTAATTTCAGAGCAACCAAAGAGTTTATCTCTATTTTAGAAACAGATTGTGTTCTCCACTCTTCTTACTATTTGATTCTTTTTAGTGAACAGATTAGGTGTAGAAGAATGTCTCTTAGTGGTTTTGAGGGAAACTTCCTAATGCAGTCACTGAAGTCAGACATTCTTGGTCTCTTAAGCTTCTAAGCAAAATTGTAATTCCACTGTTATGGAAATTTTCAGTAACTTCAAAAGAATGGTGAGAGGATAATCCCATTCCACTCAAAAATAGAGCCCAAAACACCATGGAGCTGTAATAACATGAGGCGGAAACAGCAAGATATTTGACCTTTGGTCTACATCCAAGCTTTAACAGATGAGTTTATATCATCAGTTATTTGCATGTCTGTCTGTCTCTCAGAGACTGTGGATTGATTACCATGAAGTTATTAAATAGCAAGTCTTGTTCTGGAAATTTCCTTGCTGTGAATAGTGTGACTTGAGATGGCACTACTGACACAGTGTACTTGTTTCCAAAAATCACATGGTTCCAGTGCTGTTTTGCATTGCACTGCAGTCTGCGTTTGCACCAAGGGTGTGATCATCATTTTAGTGAGACAATTATTTTATGAGGTTACCTGCTAAGCCTTTGTTATGTTCTTTTGTTGTAACTGAATTCTTAAAGAGGTTAATACTTGTTTTCCTCTGTAGTAACAACAGGAAGAAAAGCAATGTCCATTGTGCTTTCTTTTTTGTTCTTTGCAAAGCCATTCACGTTACAGTAAGTACTTACAGTTTTTAGTGGTTTATAAAATATTTTATAAAAAATTGTGTTCATCATCGAAATATACCAACACTTACTAATCATATTCGGGGTTTAATGCTTGTCTTTTTATATCTTCTACAAATGTTGGCAATCTATTGTAAATTTTGACTGTCTTGTTGATTCTAATCATGCTAGAGAAAAGAGTTTACATTTTTCTAAAGGTCTGGAAGACAACAAAGAAAATTAATATCTAGTGCTTATGATACATTATAAATTGTTTGGGTACTTTCTCTGTGTTGAAAAACTTGTGTAAAGGAAGGGATTTTCTCCATTATGGTATTGTTCCTGCTTTTATAAGCTCAAATTTGAATTTTTAGCTGGCCCTTTTAAATAACTGTATTATCTTGATGTATTATAGTGCCAAATGTTTGAGTAAATGGAGCTAAGTTGCTACTTTGATTTTAATTGCTCCAGGTTTGAAACAACATAAAATTCTATTTTATTTCCTATATACAAATTGCTTTAAGAAAAAACATACATGCAAATCCCAAATGGAATTTGCTACAGCTAAAAATATTGAGGCTTAAAAGAATGGAGAGCTGAAAAAAAATGTGCCTACATTGGGAAGAATGGATATAAGGCACGGAGTGAGAAAACATTTTGGACCAGTATAGCTCTCATAATCATAGGAAGGAAAAACATACTAAAACCCCTCAGGATTATTTTATTCATATGAGAAAGAACAGATACTATTTAGTTATTATTTAACTTATAAGTGCATTTCAATAAGTTCTCCAGCCAGGACAGGAATAAAGAAAGGTGGAAGGATAGTAATAATAAAGATTCTGGGAAATTCTATCTCAGAGCCCACTGATTTTTGGGGGAATTTTTTTTAACTCTTCTCTTCTTAATGTGAGGTTTGCTTAATCCACAAATATTGGTATGTAATTGCTAAAGATGAAGTGCTAATGGTAACTTTTTCCCTCTCCTCTGCCTTCCCTTTAGGTACGTGTGGTCAGGCTTACTGGTTGTCCTTGGTATATTTCTTAATGTTTACAGTAAGAATATGGACAAAATCAAACTGCCTTCACTGCTTGGTCTTTGGAAAAAAAGTGTGGAAGAAAGAAAATCAAGGACGTTGTCACAAACTGTATAGACAGTGGTTCATGCCTTGTCTAGACTTTGACTTACTATTTTATTAGAACAGTCTTCAACTGATTCACTTTCCAAAGGGAATGTTATTAAAACCAAAGGAGCTGAAGGCATATTGTCTGCTAGCAGATTGCTATAAGTGCACACTTTCATGAGCCCTTTCTTCAGAGCACTTGAATTCATCACAAATGGTGTTGTAGGCCATTGCCAGATGGTTTTATCAGTAATGAAGGACAGCAGCTCCTGGCAAACTGCTGAGAAGCTGCACTCAAGTGAGACACAGTAGAAGACTGGTTTGGGCATTTTAATAATATTGGCCATGTGGCTGATCTGAAATTAGTGGTTCTTTGTTAATTGTCTAGGTGGGGTAATTTAAATGTAATACTGTACTAATCACCAACTGGTTGACCAAATCGTGAATTCAAAGGTGGAAGGTTTAGAATACATTTTGTTGTCACTCTTTTACATTTTAAATAAAAATGTTGGGGTTTGTTTAAGTTATTGTTTAGATCATCACAGAACTTGATATTTATTTTAATAATTGAAATTTTTATTGAAATTCTAGTTCTCCTCTTTTTGAGTATTGCTTGCAAGTCACAAAACTGAGATTGAGTTTGTGCTGTCAACACTCATGCTTTTGCTAGGAGGAAATGGGCTTTTAAGTTTGAATGGGGTGAGATGGAAACATTGGTGTAAGAAACTGTTATTTGCTTAATCTGTGGTCAAATACATCATTTTTAGTGGCCTGTGGCCCTCTCTATGATAGTGGTATAAAGAGACATGGAAGTTCTTAAATTTATATCATCAAATCAAAATTCTTCAATTTCAGTATGGGGTAAATAATAACAGCATCAGCTAATGTGATTGGAATATGTATTATGTCAGTCTGTGTGGTCTTCTGATGATGTTAAGAGGATTAGGGTACAGATTACAGTTTTCTTTCTTCAGTGACAGGAGGAGACAATGTGCTACCAGTCTAAGTCCATTTATCGCTCTTTCTTTTATAGTCAACTTGCTTTTGAATCACTTGCCATCCTTTCATTTTATATATTTAACAACAGCACTTTAAAAATACTAATCACCTTACAAATCATTGTTCTTACATGGTCATGGTTTTTTTGTTATTGTGTCCCTTAGATGCATCTTGGTTCTTTCAACTTAGACACAAATTAATTAGATAATAGATAGTCAGAAAGAACTTACTGAGAATTAAAAAATCTCACAGGATGGCCTTCTGTCAAAAATACTAGTTGATGAAAGTATTAGAGATATACAAAATGTTTTTCAGACACTTAAGAAGAATTGCTGTTCAAAGGAGCTTGTAATCAAAGCACAGACACAAAATGTGCCTTAAATTTTTCTTATTTATTTGGTAGCTTGCATCTGCCATGTTAAATATGTTATGGAATAGAGCATGGAGTAACAGCCAGCTGAGCACAAATGGATGAACAAGAGAAGCGCTGTGCTGACATAACTGCACTGTTCCAGTGCTGACACTTCTCTGGGGTGTCAGCAAAGCTTCTCAACACATACAAACCCACTGTTGCCAAATCAGGAGAATTTATTGCATGGAAGAGTTTTGGGTTTTAAATTCCTAGCTCCTGCATGATTGTGTCCTGGATGAGGTAGAGAGGTAAGAATTTGATGAACAGAGACACCTTGAAGGAGACAGATGGCCTGCCATGGCTGTCCATTTTCATGTTGCAGCCCAAGTTTTATGGTAAGGTATAATAAAGCATTCCAATTTCAAATTTGGTGTAAGAGTGCATTTGACCAAGTCGAGGGGATTGATACACTTCTTTCCCTGTAATACTTATCAACTCTTACATTCCCTTGCATTCTTTTCACTAAATGAAGTTGGTCTTTCCAGTGAGGTTAAGATAATTTTACAGTCCTCATTCTGCCAGCCGTAATCTCTGCCTGTTGTTAAACTTTATTAACCTTTAGAAAAACAAATTTTGTGAAAGCTACAACATATGCAGAAAGTCATAGTAAATATAATTCATTTGGCATCTGTTTTATTTAAATAGATGAGAAGTCACTGACAAAGTTTCTGACTAGAATTCAAATATAGTATGTATGTTTCTGGATAGCTAATATAATCCAGTTTTGTCTCTATTGTCTCTCTTTGAAGAGAATAGTAATCACAATAATTCACCTTTTAATTTATTTTCTATTGTATACAGGGCTGAGTTAATGAGCTATCGTTAGGGAAAGTTTTGATTTATTTTTTTATCATTTTCTTAACTGTAGAAGTGTATGTTTTGTTTTACTGATGTACTTCAAAATTATTTTTATATACAAATGGATATTGTAGGTTTACTGTTAATAGCATAGATTTAAGAGTTAACCCTTTATTTTCATAGGTATGAGTCTAGTACTTGCCAATCAACAATATGTGTGTTAAAGAAAATGCACGCACAAATGAGAGTAGTTTATAATTTTCCACACATCATGGTCTGTGCAGTTTGATGCCTTCTTTAAGAAAACCTTCATTTCAGTGAATTACTGTTTGTGTGGTTTTTTTTAATAAGCTTCGTAGTGCACGCAAGCTAGAAAACCTTCCAAACCTGCAAGTGTTCTTACTACAAAATTTTGGGGTTGAGTCTTCTGTACTGTGTATGTATGTTGGTTTTGTGTCGTCTATGAAATATGAATAAGGGCTTGTCCACAAAGTACCTGTAAATTATTTATTTTTTGTGTAAGAGCACTTATATTGGGGTATTGGTTAACCCTTCCCAGTGTTGAAGGCTGGTCATAGTAACTTGCATTTTATACTTATTGTTTCCTGGGCTCTGCAGTAGGCATGGTGAAACTATAGGAAAAAGCCAATCAATTCTCTCACCAGAAAATTTGTTATCTAAATATAATGTGAATTAGTTGCTTTTTATTCTTGTGCTACACAACTTTTTCCTCTCTATAAAAAAAGTCTATGATCTAGGAATTAGTTATAACAGCATTGAAATTCTGAGTAAAATTTAAGTCTGACCAGCATCTCCTCTGATGTCAGGAATCTATGTCTGTGATACCTGCTTCTGCCTCCTTTGGATAGCTGAGGGAGCTCTGTTTTTCTAAATCAGCATGCATTTGCAGTTGCTTTCATATTACATTTTTGCATTTTTTGGGCACACTTCAGTAATGAAGTAATTGACTGAGCAGTGGATTTCTTCAGTGTTTCAGTACTTCAGTATCAGCCAAACTGCTGATTACACAGTTACCTGTGTGGGAATGCAAGTGTGGAAGAACTAATGCCCTGCCCTCCAAACCCACAGTGTTTCCTGATCTTGCATTAAACTGTTTGTCTTCATCTTGTTTTACCACTCCTGTGCTTTGAACTTACCAAACTTTTTAAGCTAAAGCCTGGGCTTTATATCTTTCCTACTTGACTTCCTTACTTGTATTTCTTGCTTTTGCACGTGAAATCCTTTTTTAACATGTTCTGTTTATGCTCTGTGGATTGTTTCAGGATTGTATTCCTGTATTTAAGGGCTTACATCACACTGTTGTAGGTTGGTCACATTCCAGATTTTCTGTTTGATATCATTTATAACCATCTGGGTGATTACTTTAAATCCTTTATTCTCCATGAAAAAGTCTTTCATACTTCTCATTATTTTTGGAAAGGTCTTGATGAGTGCACATATGAGTTAACTCCTTGACCTCATTCCATCTTCCAAGAAAATCTCTCTTCTCCCTTGCCTGCCTGTGAGAACTAGAGGAAGAGGAAATAAATTATTTCAAGTGCTCTTTTTTTCCCTTTAATAAGTGCCTTCCTCACTAACCTGGTATGTCTTAATTGTTTCTTATATTTCTGCCTCCCATGCTCCCAGGCACAAACAAGCCCCTCTCTCATGTTTGACTGCTGCTTGTTCAATCATGGAAACTTTTTGAGTTGTTTACTGTTCTGAAAAGAGGTATAAAATTGCATGTATACTCTGGAGGGCAGGAAATAATAAGTAAACTTCACAAGTTAAGGAAGTAATTAAATGGATTAATACTTTTTTTCTGGAGGGGTTTTTTATATGGTTTAGTTAACAGCTCAGAATTTTTTAGTGGAAGGGGTTTTCTTTTACATTTTACCTGTTTAAAAGTCTTTATATTAATTTTAATATTTAATATAAAACTCCTGATGTTTCAGCTTTAGAGATTAATTTCAGTCTTGCCTATGAGGCAGGAAAGCCCTATCTCCATTTCAGAGATGTAGCATAAATGGTATCTTGCCTAAAGTTGCCTTGGTAAGTCTGATGAGCAAGGAATAGATGTTAATACCCTAAGTCCAATGTGCCCCAAGTCCAGCAGAGCCCGTCTGTACTTTAAATGAAATGGTACCAATGTAAGGTCAGTTTTCTTTTACCCCCAGCATTAGAGATGTTAAATTGTTTCTTTTCCTTGTTCTGTACAAGTACAATTTAAAGGGAAAATAAGGCAGCCATAAAATAGCTTTTTCTGCATTTTATTTGAAGTTTTTTGCATTGTCATTTTTTGTTGATTTGTTGTTTTCTGTGAGCACCTCTGTGGAAGCAAGCTGGACACAGTAGCAGTTTTAGGAGAAGCATAATATCCTTCACTTTAAGGTGGCTGGTTCACCTTGCTACTAGTCAAAAGCTGCTGCCATGGGAAAACTATGAGGAATTGTCATCACATGAGGAATTAAGCATAATGATGCATTGTGGGGTCTGTATCACTTTGCCATTCTCTTGTAGGGAAGCAAAGACTATTTCAATAAAGAATATTCATGCACAAATAGTCAGCTTAGAATACAATGCTGACTTAACACTTCTCTACACCTGAATTGTGTTGTTATGCTAGTTTTTTGAGATGTGTTAGTAATGTATTGCTTGTCTCTACTTCTTAGATGTTTTCTTTGTTAGATTTCTCAGTTTTATGCTTCCTTTTCATTTTTTTTATTACTTACATTTTAAGTGTAAAGTTTTACATTGTAATTTTCATTACATCTGTAGTGCTGTGACCAGTTCTGGGCTCACCAGCACGAGAGGGAAATGGGGCTACAGGAGAGAGTCCAGCAAAGTGACAAGAAGATGATGGACTCAACCATCTCACCTGTGAGGAAAGGCTGAGAGAGCTGGGATTTTTCATCCTGGAGAAGAGAAGGCTGGGGGGAATTCCATCAATGTGTACAAACACTGAAGGAAGGACACAAAGATGGGGGAGCCAGGAATGACAGCACTGAGGCAGTGGGCACACACTGAAACACAGGGAGTTCTCTCTGAATAGAGGAAATACTTTCTTACTGTGCAGGTGATTGAGCACTGGCATGGATTGCCCAGAGAAGTTGAGAAGGCTCCATCATTGGATATATTCAAAAACTGGGTATGGTCTTGGGCAGCTGGCTGTGGGTGGCTTTGCTTTGAGCAGGGGCAAAGGCACCTTCCAACCTCCATCACTCTGTGATCTTTAACCTTGCTGTCTTTGTCTATCTTCCACTTTTTCTCATGTTTACAAATTGTTAATAAATACGATTAAAACAAGTATCTCTGAGTTGGCTGCAGTAACTGCTGGAGCTGGCAGCGCCATTCTGGAAACGCCTGATAGTGTGGTTCTGGCTACACAGGGAGTACCTCCAGAGCAGAATCCCGTGGGGGGAGAGACACCCTCCTTTGGTAACTGCTGCTCAGTGCAAAACAAGAGTATGTGACTGAGCAAATGCAAGACACTTGTAGATGAAATTGATATCGTCATTATAGAAGGAGTTCAAAGTTGCTTTTTATTTTCTACATTTAGAGGTTGCAAAGCTCTTTGCTGCTCTAGTCCAGCACCTGATTTGCAGGTACACTGGAAGTGCTGCTATGCTGCTCGCTGCCTTCTTGTCAGCATTATGCATGAACGTGGACAGCTGTGGTAGATGCCCTCTCACTTGTTCAGAACCTGAGTCTAAACTCCACTTAAATACAACTCTGTAGTAACAGGCATTCATGGGAGCAGATCTGTGCAAAAGTCCAGTACATAACGGGGTCTGCAAGGAACATGCACAAACCCTTTATTGGGGACTGTTGTGCTGGGGTACTGGTTTTAAACTAAAATAGGGTAGATATAGATTAGGTATAAGGAAGAAACTGTTTACAGTGAGAGTGGCAAACCAGTGGAACAATTGCCCAGAGAGGTGGTAGATGCCCCATCCCCGGAAACATTCAGGGTTCTGTTGGACAGGACTCTGAGCCACCTGACATAATTGAAGGTGTTCCTGCTCATTGCAGAGGGTTAGACCAAGTGACCTTTAGAGGTCTCTTCTAAACCAAACTATTCTATGTTCTCAAAGGCAATTTGAGGCCCCTGGAAGGCTTTAATGCATAAAGAAGAGATTGTATAGGCTTCAGGCAGCAACAAGCAGAATTTAAGCTCTTTAGGCTTTAACATGCCTTTAATCTTTTGTTGATTTAGCCTTAAGTTAGGATTATTCATTTTATGTACTATCCAAATTTTGGTACTGGAAAATCTTTTTAGTGAGAAATACACTAAAAGTTGCCCTTAATAAGCAGTTCAAGCTGACAGCTGGTAGTGCTGTATACCTAGTTTGCACTGTCCTGTGCAGTGCAGTTTATAGACAAATAACTGAGTGAGAGCTTGGCCTCTTCAAATGAAGACTGTTAGGAAATATATAAAAGAAAATAAATTCTGTGTAACTTTGTAGATAAGAACTGGTAGCTAATCCTTACTTTGAGTCACACCCGATTTCCCTGGACTCCTTATTCTTAATAAATAGCTCATGCCTGGCTGTACAAGCTTGGCTTGCAGACTTCATCTTTCCTGGGATTAAAACAGCCTGAGATTAAGCTATCATGCTTGCATGCTTGCCAGGTCTGAGACCACTTATTGCCTGAAGCTTTTGGATCCCCAGGCACATAGGTAAAGGCTGCTTGAGTAATCGACCATCTTAGACTTGGTAAATTTTGCATCAAAACACAGCTTCAATAGAATCTATTCTTTGATGAGAATTCAGGTTTTTTTCCAGGAAGTTGAAGCATAGGCTGTGTACAAATGATACATAGTTTGGCATCTCAGTAAAAATATCACTAGTGAAGAGAGCTAGCTTTCTTCCTACTGAGAGCTAAATTTGTGTGGAGAACAGGTGTAGCTGTGTATTGGAAAGGTGCAATGTGACATCTTTTACCAGATTATATTTCTGCACTCTGCACTGGGGTAGGATAAAGAAAGGAATGAAAATCAAATATTAATTCTTGGCCATCCTACTTTTACATTGCATAACGTTGAATGTGACAGATACAAAGCAGTTTTCAGTAATCAAACTAAGCTCAGGACAGGGATTTTTCAAAGGAATTGAAGACAATTTAAATACTATTGAGCCTTTACTACTCTACTGTTCTGAAAATATCAAATTCAACAACTACTGAAGAGCATCAGGCTGCCTCTCTCTGTGGAAAGCTTCTCTTCCTGTCTATGGAGATCCACAGTGAAGACAGATTAATCTTAAATATGTATGTTGCTTGATGTAGGTATGCTGAGACTTTGTGGTTGGAAAAAGGGTGGCTTCTGTCAGTCATCTTCAGTGCAGGTCCTCCAAATCTGAAAACATCTGTGCAAAACTGAAAATTACTGAAAAATGTTTGGTAGGTACACAAGTGGCCAAAGGGAGCTTTTTATAATTTAGTGTGCAATTTCCTCAATATGCTAGATTTCTTCTTCTGGGGCCATGGTTTTTTGATCAGATTAACTGTTCGCTTTCTGCTAATGACTTACAGTGTTAAAGTGTGTTTTTTAGAAAATGCAGATACTTGTGTTTTGCACAGTTTAGGGAGTTCAGATTGATTCTTTTTAATTTGTTTTATTTTTCCTGATTAGAATTTTATGGTGCAGGGGATTATTTATAAGTAGTTTTCAATATTAGGCTTTTATCCTCTGTTTAGTTTATTTATTGAGACTCACAGTAAAAACTGTATGTCTTCTTGTCCATCTTGATTTCTATTATTGCAATCTCTCTTCAAGAGAATTGCTAACCTGCATTTTTTTCTCAGCATCATGTAGTAAATAATGGTACATGTCTGAAACTCATCACAACAGCAAATAAGATGGTGCATAGTGCATCATCCTTTCCAAACTGCCACAGCAGGGAGGCCTGGCAGTACATCCATTACCTCTGTAATTTCTTGCAAAAAGCTTGATTTTTCTGCTCTTTGATGTTTTAAGGCAGCAACAGAAAAAGAGCTGAGGTAGCTACATGGGGATGTGAGCCTTTGGGAGAATGTTGTTTTATTTTAGTCAGAGGTGCAACCCACATTAAATTGCTTGTGGCTTTATCTCCATATTTGCTCCTCTCCCCTTACCCTTTTCATTTTCTCATAACTGGAGAATACATTTAAAAACCTCGCATCCTAGTTACTAATTTTGTACTGTGCGGGATTTTTTTTGTTGTTTTGTATTCCTTTCACCATGGCAACTATGCCCTTATTGAATTTTCATTTTGTTCTCCTTTTGAGCAGAAGATACATGGACTATGTATCTTTGTGCAAAGATGGGCTATGTTTCTTTGTGCAAAGTTCTTGAATTATTAAAAATAAGGACCAGATCCCCAAAAATATGTAAATGTTTTGCTCCTTAAAATGGATGATAGACAGCAAAGAGTTTGTGTCCACAAATTCCTGTGATGTGAGACTCAGAAAAATTTCACACAGTAGGAACTGCCCATGTGTGCACACTTCTCACTGGAAAAACCCATAAATTATCTCATATGTGTTGAGCACATGGGATGTCACTGTGGAATAGCTGACATTATAAAATCACATTCTTCCATACTTTGCAGCAGCTTTGATGTGTCTGTGACCTGTACTGTTACATTTTGCAAAGAGCTGGAGAATATCTGGGAGTGAGCAGAGGGATGCAGCCAATACTTCCTTAAATACATGTGTAGCCTCATAACCTCAGCAGTCTCTTTAGCAGAAAAAATGGTGAAAAAAATCCCCCCTGAGTGTGATCTTTTAATATCCAGCTATCAAAACAGCAGTACCAGTAGCCTGTGAGTTGCCCACTGCTGTAGGGATGAACATTTCCCCTCTCTGCTAAACCAGTTAATATTAAGTCTGAATTTGTACTTGTTATAATATCCTACCAATAAACAAAACCAACACATTTTTCTATCAGGTATAATTTCATTTCTGTTAAAAGTGTGAGCTACATTCTGGCTCTCTTAACTACCATCTAGTCAATTGCAGATTTATTTTGACAGTGAAATAACTGACACTTATGAGTCTAACTTAATTTCATCTCTTTGCCTCTGGAATTCTAGTATCCAGAAGCAAACCAAGTGATTTACTTGTATTTGTTGCTCAGAAGTCTGTGTCTGGCACTACTGCATCTTATTTTTTAAACAATGTATTAATAAAGTTCTGTTCAGACACAACTCCCTGTTTCTCCACAGCTATCTGTGAAAATCTGTATTTTTAGTTTGCAAGAAGTGTATTAACTACAAATTTGTCCAAATCCTATTGAATGTAGTGCATTGCACAGTGTACCATGAAGCCTGTTGACACATATGAGCTGCATGGACTGCAGATGTATTGTTATTTCACTGCAAGAAGACTGTAACTGCTACTTACATTTCAGAAGAGGACAGAATCTCATATCTTTGGGATCTCCTGTTGAAACAGAGGAGTTAGTTCCGTTCTGCCAAAAAATAACATCTTTCCTGAAGAAAAAGAAAGTATTTGAGACCTTGCCTTGCCAATGGAGGACAGCACACTTGTATGAGTTCATATGTTTAATATGCATGAAATTAGTGTGTTTTTGCAGCATGGACAACAATTTAAGAAACTGTGTATACAAATTGAGACTAGAAGAAATTCTTGAAGAAAAGCAAAAACATACAGTTTACCACAAAATGAGATCAACCACCTCCTCCCTGGGGTTGAGTTTCAGCAATTTAAATTCCTTCAAACTCAACAGCCAAACTGGAGTAATTGTGTGTATGATTTGGCTTGGGCTGAGGACAAATTTCATCCTTAGGGAAAGTGTAGGGAATATTTTGGTGATAGAAAAGATAGGAACAACAAAAGCTAGGAAAGAACAATTCAGTCTTACTGGAAATACTGTTTGATCTAAGACAAGATATTACATTTTTAGTTAAGTGCTGGAATAGATCTTTATCCAGTGATCCAGTTACCACACCAGTCATCCTGACTCCTGGAGTCCCTTTCCTTGAGAAGGCTGTAATGTTACAAGTTCATAGAGGAGGTTTAAATAAGAGGATGAGAAGATGGGCACTTTCCCACCACATTGTGGAACATAATTTACTTGGGCAGTTTCATAGCTAGGAGAGAACTGAAATAAAAGAATTAGGTCTCTATGTAGGTCCTATATTAAAGGTGCATTGTATCTTACCAGTTTTACAGGACAAAATGGAATCAGCACAAAATATTCTTTCCAATTTTATTCTTTATATTTTACTAGCATTATAGTTGGAGCATCAGCACCTGGGAATCTGATCTTCACATTTCTGTTACTCCTCCAGAATAAGGCTGGCATGGCTGTTTAGCAGGGGTTCCAGAGAGCATTCTCAATCCGGAGAAATACCAGGGTTTTGTTTTACCTGTCCTTTTAAGACCTTACCACTCTGAAAGTCCTCTAAAACAGCAAGTAAATGGGAGAAAAAATTGTCAAAATGCATACTTGTTTTCCTCTGATTTTGCTCTAGCCATTTTTTTTTTTTGGAGTAAAAGTCTGCATGAGTGTTCAGGATTTTTAAATTTTAATGGTGCCTTCATTAGGAATATTAAGTGCTAGTACTTAGTAGAGTTTCTTAATTGGCATTAATGTAACAGGATTTTAATAGTTTATCCTAAGGAGTCTTGAGCTAAATTAAATTTGAGTTCACATTTTGATAATGTAAATGTACAGAATATAAATTTTGTGGGAAGGTTATAAGTATCCCCAACCAGAACAGCCCAGTTTATCACTTTGCCCTCCTATCCAAAACAGCCCACACCTTTTCCCTGCTTTGCATCGAAGCATGCAAAGGATAAAATGCTGAAGGAAAAATGCATAGTGGTGTTTTAAAAGTCTTTAATTTGAAGATCTAAAATGCCTGTCTCTCACTGAATAGTTACAGCTTCACGTCTCTGCATTCTGAGGTGAGACTGAGGGCTTTAGATACCTTCTCTGCTTTGTTCCCCATAGTTTCATAAGTGGAACTTCAATTGAATTTTCTGGATTTACAGTGCTTGTCTTAGGGAAGTTATTTGAACCACGCAGCTGTGGTTGTTTGTGTTGGTGCAACACATACCCAGCTCTGCCTTGCAAACAGCCCTGTGGTGCAAAGTCACCTTTGTCATGGGAAGCAAACCAAACCAACAGGCAGTCAGCCACATGTGAAAAATGACAATATATTTTTCCCCACTTCAGAGGAAAAGAAAACAGAGTGACTCTAATGTGGACCTGCTGGATCCCAGCCCAGTGCCTTTGTACCATAACCTCTGTATTGCTCTTCCTTTGTCTTATTAATTATTTATTTTATTAATTTCATTAGCTTGATAACTGCTCTCATTCTGACTGATATAACATGAAAAAAAGTAGTTTGAAAATACCTTCCAGGGCTGTTGTGGTGGCCCAGATAGGGCTGTGTCAGAGACCCCAATTCATTTCACAGCCTTTCAGTCCTCTGGATGCCACGTTTACTAACTAGACTCCCACAGGTTTCTCCACAGCAGGCAGAAGGGCAGATGAGCAAAAAGCATAGTCAGTACTTCAGCAAGTGTTGGATGCTTGATAGAGTTTCATCAGGAAATGCTTCTGGTGCAGTAACTTCCTAAGGCTTCCTTAATTAGCACCTAGGCTTGCAACCTTCACTAGGCAAGAATGCTCTCTCAGCAGCAGGATAAAAACAGGTCTCCCTCTCATCTTACTACAAAGGAAGCTGTGAGTCTCTTGGGCAATGTGACCTCAGAGCAAAGAGCTACCATTGTCATCTGTGAGTTTTGGATTAAAAGGTTCTTGTACTCAATTTAGGGGAAATAATATTTGAATCCTCAAAGCATGGGTGTTCAGCAAGTAAAATTCCAAATGCCTCGACTAGCTACTGTCAAGCACCCAACTCTTCCTGGATAAACAACAGGCTACAAATACGTCACAAAAAACGGAAAATAATGTTAAATTATAAATATATATGAGAAAATTGTACTGCACTGGCTAGCAATTCATTTTAAAAGAGGAGTTGAAATTGATCAAATTAATTGTTTGTTACTAATTATTTGCGTAGTGCTAGCTGTGATGTGAGACCTTGAGGGTGGGAATAAATTATCTTAATGAGGGATTAGGTTAAAGCATGTTATAAATTCTCATTTCAAGAGCTAACCCCACTATTAATATATTTGCCTATAACTGTGAATCTTCTTTAATAGCTGCCTTTTTCTGCACTGCATAAAATGTTCCTCTCTTTTTAAATCCATGTTCTGAAGAGGAAGTCTTGGCCTCCCTGATTTTATCTTCATTAGAAACCACTCAGAAATATCAGCAAGGAAAGAACAGTAATGTAGAATGTAATTATATTTCATTATAGAGAGAGAAATGTTCACATCGCAAGGATGAAGTACCAGAGACCTTTTAGCAGGAGCTGAACACATCCCTGCTTTCAGAAGTCCTGTTGTGTAGAAACCTCACAGAGTGTTTTCCAAGTGAAATGAGGATGGAGAAATGCTGATAAACTGTTAAGACAACCTTGAAGGGGAAAGAGGAACAAGGAGGCATGTACTGCTTCCTGGTGAGAGTCAATAGCTGCCTCTCATGATCCAAATGCTGTGCAGGCTCATCATGGTTTGCCTCAGACAATCTAAGTAGCAAGGATTTTAAATCCTATCTTCGTCTACTAAGCCTCTGTAGTCACATTATTACCATACTTAATTATTATAACTGCTATTAATAATTCATAGCAAATTCTGAGGTAAATCATAGGCAGATTGAAATGGGGACAATTTCTCTTTATGTATGTAGGCAATATTTTGGGAGTCTAGATATTAACACAATCTAACAACCACGTAATAATAAAACATTATGTTTTTTCTCTCCCTGTGCCTTTCCCATTTTCCTTAGTTGTCCTCAAAATACTTTTAAAAGAAAGGGCATGTGAGTATCTGTATTCCTACAGGTAGGTCAACACCCACAGTCGGCACTCAGCAGGTCAATGTGGCAATCAACACTCACACACCTCCCTGTGCCTCCTGTGTGTGCTCTTTTCTTTAGATACTGCTTTGTCACAAGGCCATCACTGCTGGCAGTTTTCTAAGGTGGGAGTGGAGAAGCAGGAGGATGGGTTAGAAAGTCTTGCCTTTCCAGGAACTTGGTTTGTTTCAGAGTTCATTTCATTGGATTTCCTCTGTATTTTTAAGGCATGATATAATGCCTCAGTTTGCCAAGAACTTTTGAGGACTTTTTGAAGAGATATTTTATTTCCCTTCTTTTTTACTCTTTAAATATACACTGCTGGTTTTGACTCATTACCTGTCTCTCCTTTTCTGCAGCACTTGGTGTATAATTGCTTCAGCTCTGGGAACACACAGGAGATGATACACTATCCTTCTGATTGTCAGACCTTTTGGGGGATGCTGTTCATCTCACTGGAAACAGAGCTGGGCCCTCTCTACTTTCAGAAAGACTGTTTTCCAAGCACTGCCAAGCCCCTTGCTATTGAAATTCAGAACAGTAGCAAACTTCCCAGTATTCATTATTCTATTCAGTCTCAATTCAGAAGCAGTACTTGTGTGTTTGGTTTGTGCAGGAAAGATTCATCACATTCTTGGGTCAGCTGCCTTGTCAGCTTAACAAACAAAAACACACGGACACACAGAGAGGGGAGAAAAAATGAGCTTCATATGCTTCATTCATGTCAGAACTCAACAACTTTAAGAGTGCAAATATTCTGCAGTCACTCATGAAAAGAAATTTTTAATAATAAATATCTAACAATTAATGGGCTGGTAGCTGCAGTTGTCTTCAGGGCATAATATCTAATTTCCTTGCAATGTTTCATATCCTTACTTTTCATGCTGCAACAGTCTATCATTAAAACCAAATGCAGGTTTCTATCACTTTTATTTATTTTTCAAATCAACTTATAAATCAGTGCCAGACCTTGTTACAGATGAGTTCCAATAAATTATCAGCTGTGGACAAATTCTGAATGTTAAACATTCTCTGTTTTTTCCTTTTTTTTTCCACCGCCACATACTATGCTCCTATGTCACCCTTTGAGAATGGAGCTCATGCAGGAGCTTTTGGAGGGGTTTTGCCCTCTTTAACAAGATGGAAACCTGGCTACATTTTTAAATAATGTAAAAATGTAAAAATGTTTGTTTCTCAAGTTAAAAAATACCTAGGGAAACTGTTTCACACAACCTGCAACAAAATTTACATCTCTGGACTTCAGTAAAATAGACATCATTTCTTCTACTTCTAGCTGACAGGCAATTCCCAGAGCAACCTGTAACCCTAATCTAACTCACATTAATACTTTTACCAAAATGCTGTGTTGCCCTTCAGAAGAAGGTCAAAAATGCTATCATGTGCTGATGCTTAACTTTTCCTTGGCTGGTTTGTCACTTCTAAATTGGATTGTTGCAATTAGCAGTGTATTGCTAGTGTTGATATGACTCTATCAGTTAAGTAAATTTTATTGCTAGTTTTACCAGTAGGCTGAGATATATCAAATGGCCTGAAGTGGCACAGCCTTGCATGGTTGATGGGAAGCTCTGAATACAGTAATTAGCAAAATAACCTCTAAAAACATTCTAGGTTCAATTAGCCTGAATGAACTCTGTAAGATGTGAACATATATGGAAGGTGCACCGAAAAAATATCATTTACAGAAGGCCCTCTCCAAAATGTTGTGTTCTCTCACAGTTTCCCTATTTTAGGTCTCCTCCATTCTGCTTGTTTTCTTCTTTCTTCTTTTTTTTTTTTTTTTAATCATTATGCTTCTTTTTTTCTTTCACATCTCTTGGGTTTTCAAAACTTTCTCTTTATTATTTATTAGACAACATGGATTTTAATTCCCACAGACAGAGTATGATTTAGTTGATTTTATCTCTTTGAATTCAAGTAAACTTCAACCCATTCCAACCTTAAAAGGAATCAAATGGAAACTACCCAGTGTTCTTTTATTTTCCTTTTATTTTTTTTTGTTTTGATAAAACCCCCTGTTATTAGACTCTACTGTTACTTTACCAAGTGGTATTTCTGGTCATTGTCTAATATTTACCTTGCTGGGTAAATTAGGTCATTTGATATATTGTTGAGTGACAGACGACATTAATCCTTAGCAGAAAATAGGAAATCCTTGAAGAAAAACAGGAAGAATTTCTACACAATGTGGCTAGACCATGGCATGGATGAGAGCCAAAAGTGCAGATTATGCAGCAGTTTTACACACTTTCCATCTGAATTAAAAAAAAAAAAAATTGTAATTATGAAGTGACAACTTTTGGCTTCATCTGAATGCAGCGAAAAACTCCTTGATGTGCGTTTGAGGTCTCTTCTGATTCCTGCCTAATGAATCATTTGTAGTCTTTTTTATGCATCTCTTCCCAGGTACCTGCCATTATTTCAATAAAGCAATTACTTTTTTCCCCTGAATTCTTCATTTAAATACTGATCCTTGTAATCAGCCAGATGAAACTGCCTTATTCCTATGGCAAAGTAATTATATGTATGACTGGTTGTTTCTCCTTGTCCCTCAGATTAAATGCTCTCCAGGGCAAAGATGCTGTTGGTTTCATGGTCTGCTCTGCATCCACTATCAGCACAACAGCAAATGCACAGGTACAGAGCTGAGCCACATAATCTCCTTCTGATTAAAGATGTAACTTTTGCTGCTACACAGAAGCACTTGCTTTTTTTGGTTTATCAGTCCCTGTGAAAGACCAACAAGGAAAATCAAGGATGTCTTGAGTTGCAAAACATGCAAATCTGGGGACAGAGCAAAACTTGGACTTTGCTGCCCTGCCCTACTAAATTTCAGTCAGCCCATTTACACTGTTTGTGTGATACAAAAAGCTGTCTAGAGCAAGTACTGAGCTGGGAATGTGCAATTCACAGCTTTCCTGGGGAGGTGTATTTTTAAATCTGGACCCAGTGAGGAAGACAAATTGATTTGATCCTTCCCCTTAATTCTATGTATGTGACAAAGAAATTGGGGTAAGAAGCGAAGATAACCTTTTCCATTCTCTGCAGTGAGTCTTTTGAGTTTATTTCAAAAGTATTTAATATTGCTGAGAGAAGTGCACTTATATATCCATTTAAATAGGGGATAAGCTACAGGAGAGATGTAACCACAAAATGGGGACAAATTTGTGCCTATAGAAGGATTCAGGTTCCTGGGTCAGTATGAAGAAAAGTTCCACAGACTTTTGTCACTCCTGCACTCAGGTGATGCCACTGAAGCCACACAGGACTTGGAGCTCTCAGCAGTGGTTCTGCCTGTCAGCCAAATGTCTTTGCAGCATAACCTGGTCCTTTGAGTAAAACAGATCTATTATAGACCTATGGTTCTATTAGTATAACACAGACATGTTGCACCCTAACTACAACACAGACAGATCAGTTGTACATCAAGAAAATAACCAGATTCCATTAGCTATGATGCTGAATTGCCTCCAATTTGAATCCCAGATCCTTTCAACAAAAGTTTAAATTCATACTGAGGTGCCTAGACTTAAACTGAGATCTAGCTGTGTGTTCTCAGTGTCACTGAAAAGCAGGGCAGTTTTATGTATTTATACAGAAGCTGATTTCAGGAACCCAGACTTAAAGTTAATAACTGATATGGATACTTTATTTATGAGAAATTTCTTTCTCCATCTTCTAAACTCCCCGTGTTCTTTGCACTGTATAGATGAAGTTGCCTTATAGTCTGACTTCAGGGAAGTATGAATTGGAACTACAGCTTCTATCCACAGCTCTCCCATTGACTTCCCTTGGAGTTTAGGGCAAATCTCATTCTTTTCCCATCTACATTCTCTCAGATCCCACAACAGATTGTTGGGAATGCAATGTACCAGAATTGCTGTCAGGCCTAATTAATTTTCAGGATGCTTGGAGTTGTTTGAATGAAAGGTGCTATAGAAGGGGGATAAAAAGTACCAACTTTATTATCATGGCTGTTGTTATTTCACAGGAGCCCTGTCCATTGTTCTCAGGAGCAGCCTATGCCTGGTGGAGGACTGCCTTCCAATCTTTCTAGACTTAAGCTCTATTAACATACAAACGAACAGGTCACACTATTCTTGAAGCAGAACTCTTTAGCATGTTAATGACATTCACACTGGTGGCCCCTCAGTGCTCTGGAGAAATACAGGTTTTGCTTAGTGCTTAATAAAATAAGGCAGTCATAAAATATGTCACTTGGGGCCAATGAATATTATCGCAAGAGGTAAAACGGAAGAGGAAAATGACATGGATTTATCTTTTCTTGGGTGTCAAGTGTAGCTTCCACTTGTGCTGGAACTTCCTTATTACTATAGCATTTATTCATGTTTTCCCGGAAGAGGCATATAGAAGGCTAAATTTTCAAGTAAAGGCTCAAAAAAAGGGTTTAACTTCTGTTTCTGGGCACCTGAAATGACAACCTTTATCTGTGGCTTAGAAAAGAGACCACTGTAAATATGGACTAATGTGGTGATGGACACTAGAAGCCATGGGATGGATCCACAGCCATCATATCCTGCCCTAAGGCCACCAGAGGACTACAACTGATGTCATCCAAGGACTGGTCTCACAGCTTTGGCTATCTAATTTGGTCCTCCTGTGCAGGATAAGCATTTCTGAACATGTGGTCCTGCATATAAACAGGTGAGATCTTTTTACATTTATGGCCACAGTAATATGCAGTACTTCACAGCTTCAGGTATATTTTAGATGTGACAAGGCATGGAAAAAACTTCTGCTCCTCATTTCTTACAAAGGACAATTTATGGAACACTTTTTTGGATCAGAGTTTCTACAAGTCACTTACATGAGCTGTGGATGAGAGAAAAAAAAATCTTTGCTTGAAGGGTTTCATCCATAGCCCAAAGTGAGGAGAAATCACTCTCCTTGATTTTCTTGGGCTTTGCATCAAGCCTTCAATTAGGAATTACATTTTATTGTTGAAAAAATTGTTTGGTGGCAAGATATGTATGCATGCCTTTAAAAACAGTCTTCTGTTAAAACATACTAGATTAATTTTTCTCTGTCATTTTTAGTTGAGAAGCAAACAGCTTCAACAGGGTGCAGGAGTGCACAGCAGCATTACCTATATCCAGTGCTTGTTGCTTGCTCCATTGTCCATTACAGTAAAGGTGCGTTGTTCCATAAGGGGAAGAAAACACTTTAGGGCTTCCAGCAGCCAAGCAGAGAGATCAAGCAGAGATCTGCACCAGCCAGAGGCTGTCCACATGCTGCTCCAGCCAGAAATGCTCTGTACACACGCTGAAAATCATGGTAGGGATTTCAGATGTCATGCTGACACTGATGTTGCCATTTTAAATTCAATCAATTAATATTCTAAAGAGGCAAAAACATTGCAGTAGTAGGTTTACCGCTGCTGCCCTCATGGAGCTCAACATTATAACAAGTGCTGGTACTAAGTGGTTTTCTGAGTCCCATAAAGGTTAGATCATATCTGAGAGGATTTCATGCATTTCTTCTTTTTTTTTTCCTCTTTTTCTGATTAGTTCTTTTTTTATTATTATTAGCTATAGTAAGGGAGTTTACCCAGAAGTGAATGAGAAAATGAAACTGAAAAGCAGTTAATTGGTACTTTAATTGCACAGACACAGGCTTTGAAATTCCAGCAGCAAACCAAAGTTACAATATTTACAGGGAAAAGAGCAACAGAGATATTTCTTCGCAGGCTTTTAATTGGAATCCTAATGAAATCACCTTGTGAAGGTGTGAGATGCCTGAAGCATGTACGTGATGGTGAAGGAGGTGACTCTGTGCATTAGCATTCACAAAGAGAACAGCCTGTGACATGGTTTAGGAACAGTCTACTCAAAGCTTCCCAGATGGGGGGAAAGCAAACTTTGCCACTTCAAGAGCAGGAAGCTGAGCTTTCCAGTATATCTTTCTAGGCTTTGTCAGCAGTGGGTGGAAAAAGAGGGATTCCTCCAAGAGGCAGCAGTGGCTACAGGAAAGGACCCCTGTGAGATGCGATGGGACTCTTTGGCTGTCATTCATGTTTACACTTAGGAAAACCAGAGCACTAAGTAGGTGTGCACGGCTGATTTTCAGATGGAATGAAAAGCTGACACAGAACATGGCTGTACCCAGCTCTGTACACAGGAGAGTTTTCCCAGGCTCTACAGCAATAACCTAGACCCAAATCACCTTCCTGTCACTCTCCATCAATCAAAGAGGAATAAGGGCCTGAACAGATAACACTAAATCAGTATGGCTTGGGTACTCCTGCAAGTGTAGACTAATAACCACCATTTTACATTTCCTAAAGATAGATAAGTCTAGGGTATGTCCATATTCTTAGTCCACTGCAACTTTGGAAATGGCAGAAAAAGATTAGACTTTATTTTTCTGCCAGCGGTTTTATGCAGGAGGATCTATCCTGACCCATATGAAATCGCTATTTCCATAACTGTGATTGTACCAATAAGAGTACTAGTGTACTTACAAGAGTAAACCATCATGAGACTAATTTCTTAACATTTGAAAAACCTGGCCTTGAATAAGGAATATTTGTGTCACATGGGAGTCTGCCTCTGAGGGAACAGTGGTATTTTGGTCAGGATTCTCAGGGTTTTTGCACCTACAATGAGCATCTGGTTTTCAAAGATGTTTCCTACCTAGCAGGCTTCATAGGACTTAGCAGAACATCATGTTTTGATGAACATTTTGAGACATTAAATAAGGCTCCACCTGAAAACTCCCTATTTATCTGGTTTCAACTCTCTTCTAGTGCATTGCTTGATCACATAATTTTTCCATTCCTGAGATAGCAAAGAAGACAGAAGAAACTAACTTATCAGCCCAACTGAAGATGAACATGACCTCACTAATTCATTAAACAGAACCAAAGCTGAAACAACAGAGTCAGGAAATCCCATTTAATGATCTCTCACAAAAGCCCCTTTATTTATGTACCACTTTGAAATATAATTCAGTGCACACCAAAGGCTCAATAAGCCACCAGGGCAGCAAAAATTTCTAAGAGAACCTCATGTTTTACCAAAATCACTAAAACAGTCCAAGGTGCTAAGAACAATGACAGTAGTTGAAAGATCACTTTATATTCTGATGTCTGGTGAAAGGATTCTATTAAACATTACATTGGCAAGGGAATCCAAAATGTGACACTACCCAGTATCTACTGCACTGCTAGACCAATTAAATGAAACTTTAAGCAGGGCAAGAATTTTGTTTCATTTGAAGGGTTAAATTCACTTTCAGAGGAAAGCCCCAGTTTCCATATGAACATCTCAAGTCCTGTTTCCCATCCCTCATATCTTCTTTCCTTTGCAGAATATCTTTTTTAAAATGCAACTTTCAACCAAAGATGCATGTGGGTTTTAGCCTGCATGACAAACAAGCCTGCACACATTTAAGTTGAATTAACGCCATCAATTGCATTGTGCCCATCCCTACTCTCCCTGAACTCAGCAGGAAGCTGGTAAGAGCAGAGTACTGAGTTATTTGGCATCAGCAAGGATTCTAAAGGCTTTTGGAATTTATGGAAGCACAAGAGGCCATGCCTATGTAAGATCGTACCCCAGAGTGAAGAGTAGGAGAATGGAAAAAGAGTAGGAATATTTATATATGCTAGCAAGTGACATTTTATAGCGAATTTTACTCAAGAGATCATTCTCTTCCATTCTGGTCAAATATGCAAAATTTTGAGACTATAGAATTTAATTATAAATTCAATGATACTAACTTTCAGACAGAGATGGATTATCCATTCCGTCAGCTAAGTAACCTTTTGATGCACCTTTGATCTATTCATTTGCAAATATTCTTACACATTAAACTTACAGCCTCTCTTTCATTTGGATAAATTCAATTGTGCAACTTCAGGGCATTTATTCATGAATATCTTAGAAAATCATTCTGAGAGCCAGTAAAGAAAACACAAAACCTTGTTTCTGAGAATAAAGCAGTATGTATCTGGTTAGAGTATTCAGGATGTTCCACAATCAACATGATACTGTATTTAGGGGAAAAAAAGACTAATTTTTGCTTGTTGGGACAGATCCAAAACACACCAATGTTACAGGTCTGTTAACTTCACTGACTTCTGGATGAAGCTTCCAGTCTAGGAAGAAGGATGCTGCTGTGCACTCCAACAGCAGCAGTAGCCCTGGCAGTTATCTTTGCCCCTAAACATATCCAAAAAGCAATTTAACGCACCAGCAGCAGATGCCTGTTAATCGGGCTAGAAAAAATGGTAGCCTGGGAGGGTGGGTTTAAAAAGAGGAATGTGGCACTATTATGTATTGCTTGCAAAGTAAACAAGCAACATCAGTATAGTTATTTCCTAATTACGAGCTGTTTCATAAACTGTAAATGCTAACATGGGAGAGGTAAATCATAGCAATTTAATTAATAAAACACTTTAGACAATTAAATCCATATGTGCATGTCCTGGGGCACAACATCAATAATAGAAGCTTGAAGGCATATTTTGGAAATTTTATGCAGTCATTTGCTGATCTTGTAGTCAATAATTGGTACAAACTGTTTTAACCCTCCCTTGCCCAGTCTGGAAAACTGAAAGGAATTGCTAATTACAATTATTATTATTGATTTCATTACTGTTATTTTGTTGCCCATTTTTCCATTCTATGTGTATATTTTAAAATTATTTCTGTACAGGCTACAAAATTAATCTGAAATAAAATTCTTGTAAGAAAGAAACTAAAATTTCTTTCTTACATGTGTGTTAGCTTTCTACACAGTATAATGAATAACTGAATCCTGGGAAAGTAATAGACTTGTTTTTCTGGTCCACAGAGCTAAACTAAAATTTGCACATACTGTTCAGCTTTGGATTCTGAAGTCTGAGTACAATTTCTGAACAATTGGACTTGAACTCTGAAGTTTAAGGATCTATCTGTGAGCAAAGATATCTTTGTAGCTTTTGGAGACTCTAAGCACAGAGCTGAAAGGTGATTTACAGCTAAAAGATGTTCAGAGAGACTGCCTCATGTGTGCAATAAGGCAGACTCGTGCACAGACTGTTATCCTGATACTTCACAAACCAGGTTGACAGCAATCCAGAAAAGAAACTAAATTCCTGTGTACCCAGAAAGTGCCGGGGTCTTCCAAGGCTCATTAAGCCTGGAGAAGGAAATACCATGGTTCCCATCCTGGCACTGGATCCCAGCTAATTTCCAGTGTCCATGTAAAGCTTTGTTCTTACAATTTCAGGCAATAATGAATCCAGCCCTGGCAACATCAAAGCATGGTATGATCTTTGAATCACTATAACTGCATGTCCTCTGGGACAATGCAAATCACAAAGACTTTTAAAGCAATTAATGGATTCAGCCCCATTTACATCAAAGTTCCAGTTCTGATTTATGCACTGCCATGATAGCAGTGCTTCCTGGGGACAAGGCAGTTCACACAGCCCCAGAAGCAGCATATAAATGCTCTGGACATCTTCAGTTAAGGGGATCTCACAGCGCATAGTCTTCCAGTAGAGATCAAACAGATGTTCAATCTCCAGGGAAAACAGCCAAGCCTTCGGAGAAACTCCACTTTGAGTCAAACATGTAGTTTAAGCCTCTGAAGCTTAACTGTCTACTCACTGTAAGCCTTAAATGTCCATATGCTTCCCAAAAAGAGACAAAGAAGAGATTTAATCCCAGAAAGGGAAGATTTGCCAAAGACTATATGAAATTCAACAGGGGTTTCACCATGTCTATTAGTTTCATATAAAAAATAAGGGATGATGATTTTAAATTGTTGAAAAGGTAAGTAGAGAGATGAATTGGTTGGCAAAGTGTCTTTGCTCTTTACTTATGAAGATAGTATGGGGAAAAAATCCATTCTCAAGAACACACTACCAATAACCATGAATTCCATCTTCCCTTGAATATTTGTTGTCACAAGTTGTGTTAAGTATTGCTATAACCTTTCTCTCTGCAGAAAATTGAGATTAAACATATGTCCTTCTTCCTGTTCTGTAACAGATGATGTATCCAGTGCCCATTGTTATATGCAGGGTCAGAATTTCATACACTTCAATCTGCAGAGCATTTAAGGCTTTCTGAGAGAGTAAAGTAAGTATGAATCACTGGCGCTGCTACTGATAATGATGCAAAAATATTTGTCTGTTTGTAGGGAGAGAAAAAATCAGGAACCTTTGAGAAATGTGGATTAAAGAGCCTAAGATATATAAAAATTTCAGTGTTCAATTGCAAATCATTGTAAATTAAAGCTTAGTTTTTTCAAATTCCTTTTTAATTATTATTATTCAGTTATTTGGTAATTCAACAGAGCATACCAGAGCAGTTTTATTTTAAACTGTGAGGGCACTTGTAGCATGAAATTCTGACATAAGGGATGTTGGTTGCAACTATGTGGGCCATTATGAAGTAAATTGCCAATATATAATAATGACTATTTGCTTTTTGGTTTTATTTATAATTGTTTTCTCTACCCTGTAGAACACAGTAAAGCTCTTCTGGCTCATTCTTGTTTTCACAGCGTGGAGTGATATCAAAATGAATAATGTTGAGGTGGTTCCTGGCAAAGCATTATGGGGAATATGTTTGTTTGACATCATTTATATGTAAATCCTGCTCCAGTTCATCGAGATGTGAGGCAATTTCAGAGCCATGCTGCACTGCCTTACTACCTTCTCACAGGAGTTTCTTCTGTTACACTGCTTTGATTCCTGATACAGGCTGGCCTCCTTCCTTGAATGAGAACTGAGCAAATGCCCCCACCACACTTCAAGTCCCATTGCTCAGCTGGGCTGGTACATGTTGCCTCTGTTAACACTACTGCTGACTCCTGCTGCTCCACATCTAAGACTGTCTTGGCATGTGAGAATAATTTTCCCATCTTTTTTTTTGGTGACTTGGTACTCCTTTACTGCAGAAAATCATGATTGAAAAGGGAAAACAGGCATTCAGTGCTCTGAACTGACACCCCTGTTGGCTGTCTCCTTCCTCCACTTTGCAGCTGTGAGAGAGCTGAGACATCACCTTGTGTAGCACAGTCCCTAGTGGGGCTCTGCAGGGCTCCATCCTCGGCCCTGTGCTCCTTGATATCTTTATAAACAACTTGGATGTGGGACTTAAAGAAATACTAACTAATTTTGCAGATAACACTAAATTGGAGGAGCTGTCAACTTCCTCAAGGGCAGAGAGGTCCTGCAAAGATAGATACCTTAACAAATTAGAGGAATTGGCAAGCACCAGCTGTATGAGATTCCACAAGGGAAGGTTATGGAACATTAATCCCAATATTTCCGGGTGGGACGTGCCTGGCCTCATCTGACCCTTGCTGCTGGGCCAAAGGCTGCAGCTGTGGTGTTTCACCTCAGAGATGCCTTTGGCTGGCTGGATGCTGCAGCTGGGCACTCGGAACAAATCCAGGCAAAGTAGGAACTCAGTTTACCTCTGATGGAAAAGGTTCAGGCGACGGTGAAGAGAAACAGGAGAGGATTCTATCGTAGAGTTTTAACCCAGAGTTTTATTCCAGGATGACAGACCTCTGAATCTTGTAACAGCTCCCAACAGAATGCTGACCGCATGGTCCCGTCTCCTTTTAAGCCCAGGGACAGGGGGAGGGGAAGGGACATGTGAGGGCCAACCAGGTGGGAGGAGGGGAAGGCTCAAGGGATAAAGACACTTGGACAGGCCAATGAGCCCGGACCTGAGGGGCATCTTTTGAACTTCTGCCAACCACACCACGACCCTGCTGGAATGTTAAGATTGATGGACAGCTCTCAGCAGGAGGGCAAAGGGAGAGGGGAAAGGAGAGATTGGCACACCTGGGGGGTTGGGATAGGTGAAACAGGAAATGGCATCACACTGCAGAAGGTGACAAATTCTGCTCCTGGGGCAGAACAACCCTGGATATACAGACAGACTGGGGAATGAGAGGCTGGAATACAGCCCCATGGAAAGGGACCTGGGGGTCCTGGTCAATGGCAAGTTGAACATGAGCCAGTGGTGCCCTGGCAGCCAGGAGGGCCAACCCTGTCCTGGGGGGCATCAGGCACAGCATGGCCAGGCAGAAAAGGGAGGGGATTGTCCTGCTCTGCTCTGAGCTGGGGCAGCCTCACCTCCAGTGTTGGGGGCAGTTTTGGGTGCTACAATATAAAAGAATATAAAGGTATTAGAGAGGGTCCAAAGGAGGGCTACAAAGATGGTGAAGGATATGGAGGGAAAACCTTACAAGGAGCAACTGATGTCATTTCAATTAGCTTCAATTTTTATTGAGTCTGAGGTGCAGCAGCAAACCACCCCATGTGATTTGAATTCACGATAGGCAGACTGTGTAAAACACAGGCCTTACTGTGAGATGTGGCCTACAGAATGCTGCTGCCACCAGGGTGGCACCTTTTGCTGTATGCCTAAAAAAAAGGAGTGAAACTCCCAAACAGGGGTGATGTTGGTCTTTTTATACTGTAAGAGCCTGCTTTCATCTTACCTAGAAAAGATATTCATAAAACAGTAGTTGTTACTGGCAGCCAGATATGCTCACCTGTAAAGAGTACATCATGACCAAGGGTGAACTTGGGAGGAAGCACTGTGTGTTTTTGACAGCCTTCCCTCGGGCCCTGGGCAGCTGGAGGGAGGCCATTGCAAGGGAGGTGGTCAGAGGTTACCTCACAGATGGAATATTGTCCTTCTAGACTGGATTCCCTCCTGTCATCACCAGATTGAGGTAGAATCTTAGAGGTGTTCCAGACACTGAGTATTTTTGTGGGCTCTGTCAGGGAATGGAGATTGGATTTTATCCCAATTGGTGGGATAAAATCATCATCATCATCATCATCATCATAAAATATTGCTGTTATTATAGTAATAGTTATTATAACAATGACACTAGCAACCACCAAAAAAAAAGAAAAAAAGTCCTCACTTGATGCTTTCAAAGTTTTCTGGCCAGATCATTGATATTTAGAGAACACTGGAAGTGTTTAGCACGTATGCTCAATTTCGAGGGACACATTTGTTTATTAAAAGGAAGGAATCATACTGTCATTATTAGAGAAGAAAAGTGGTGTGAATCCCAACAGCTCTCTGATATATACAAAAGTGATTGCAGTCAAAAACTAAACATGGTCTATTTCTCACTGTAATAACAGGGGAGTTGTTAAAAATATTATTGCAATCCATGAGATTGCAATAATCCACTGTCAAAATTCAACGCTTTTTCTCTCTTCACTTCATTTGGTAATAATAAAAATATATTTTCAGGACATTACATGACATCATGGGGATTTTTTTATAATAATAGCTACATGGGTTTAGCTATCTCCCCAATAAATTATAATTTAATTTTCAGCTATTTAAAGGTCACTCTGAATAATATATATGCTGCTTAATAATCAGTTAAAATAAAGGCACCTTTCAGGAGTGTAGGCTAATAGCAGTATTGCCTTTGCACAGGCCTTTGCTGTTTTCATTTGTTGTATGATCAATGAAGCAAGAGAGAAGTTCCCCTCATACACCCGAGCCAGATCTTCAGTCTTTCTTTCTTTCTCTTTTTAATGGGAGGAACAAAAACCTTTTTGCAATCAGCAGTAATCTCTCCAAAGGTCTTTTAATTTAAAAAGTCATAAGTGTTAATTAGCTATTATTAAGTGCCCCCTGTATAAATTAACGTGATTGATGAAAAAATTAAGGGTAATGAAAAATGTAGCAATGCATGTATTTTTAAGAGACTATATTAAAGATGAAAGTCCCCAAAGACAGAAACTAAGGCCTGCTGCACCCGTGCCCTGCCTTTATTAGTATTAGTAATAAAAAATATATAGATATATATCTCAGGAATGCACATGGATATGTTGGATATACCTGTTTTAATATACTTCTCACTTCACTGAGCTTTGAATACCTCTTTGTCACAGAGGCTTATTCCAGTATGATAAACTGTCCAAATTCTGTTTGATTTGTGGACCAAAATGAGTTCCTTTGAAATTGGAAACTGAGATCCTGAGTTAGAATGAAAAGAGAACTGAACTAACTGAATGACTGCTTTTCTCCTAATTTTGCATATACCTCAGTAGGGCACTACAGTCTTTTACAAAACAAGTTCTTTTATCTGTTATCAGAATAAAAAAATCAACAAACAAACAAACAATTTTTTTTCTCCACACAGGTGATTTTCTTTTCTGTTATAAAGAGTTTATAACTTCTCTTGGTTCTGCCACCTATTTGTCTACTCGAAGCTGATTGAACTATTCTTTGTTTTAACAGCATTTCACAAGAAAAAGGTTAGATTAGGCCACAGCAACTGCACATCAAGAGATATTTTTCCAGTGAAAACCATTTGGATAAACTATATCAGATCTGGATGTTTTATTTGTCTTCTTCTTAACTACCCAGAAAATATTACTACCATCATGTAGTCACTGGTTTACTTGCATTTCTGGCCTCACATAAAATCATAATCATAATGGGACCTACGCTACATTAACACCCATTAAGGAATAGTTCCCACCAAAACCAGGCTGCCACTACAAAGAGAAGGACTAGGAGAAATTCATTACTAGCCTTCTTACAGGCTACAAACTCAGAATCCCTCTCAAAGAGACAGAGACTTAACCCTAGACTACAGGACTCCATTGAGGTGTGTGAGCAGCCAGAAGTTTCACAATCTGCAGCTATGAAAAGGCCTGGCTTTCTATGGCACCATGTCATATAGTGTGGCTTTCATACCTGCATCACATCCTCCTGTTGCCTGGGGCTGTGAATCTGTGTATTGTGGGCTGGCTGGCCAGACCAGGGATTCTGCATGGCAAAATTGGTTTGTGTTTGCTGGCTCTGGGTAGCCTGCAAAATGTCCAATCTCTCACAAGCATGTAGTCCCCAAAAATGGCTTCAGAGGGTTCATTCCTCTTCTTCCCTCAACCCAGCCTCACAGAAATTAATATGTAGAACTACCATAGGAGTACCTCTCTGTAATCCTACCTCGTGAATCTGAAGCTGAACGTGATTCAAGGTATTGGATGGTCATGAACAGTACAAGCTTATAAGCCTGGTCTGCTTATTTTATTTTGTTTTCAGTCTGTAGTTTCTTTACCCCAGTTCTGTATCTTATTAACTAAACTAAAAGCAATTTAAACTGCACTGTTCTACAGACTGTGAGCCCTGGAAGTCCAGACTAACTTGTATGGTTTAGAAACCAGCATAACTCAAAGTATAGGTGTATGTGACATATGATATTAAATCTGTCCAACACCTTCCAGTATGAGACCATATTTTTCATTTGTGCATCACCTTTTTATTTAATTAATTAAGTAATTGTAATGAAATAATTTTTCAGGGCAAGAATCTGCCTCACTAATAGTTTTAAAGCAAAAAGGACTAAATATTTTTGAGAGAAAATGTGGTTTTCTGGTTCTAATAAAAGAATCTTGCAGTTATTCGTTGATTATATGCCCCACATTTTATGCTCTAGTGCAAAAGTTGGAAAGTGGGAAAAACATACTAGATATATGCCTTTAGCACAAATTTGATCAATTCTCAAATCTCTATAAACCCTCTGTGAAGTCTGCTGTCAAGAATTGGAAAGATTTTGACAGCTGAAGTCTCTGAAGAGCCTGACTGCATTAAGCAGCCCCATGCAATGAGCAAGGTGCACGTGCACTGCTCCCAGAGGGCTGGGCATTCTTTAGCCAAGAGCTCCAGGGGAGAAGAAAAAAATTATCTCAACACACCAGAAAAGGAGAAAAGACCAAAAGAACAGCTATATTAAGTCAGATGAAAAGATCATCTAATCCAATACCTTTTTTCTGAAGGCGATAAATAGTAGATACATAAGGAAAAGTACAAGAATAAAGTAAGTATGAAACAATACTAGCCTTGAATATACTTCAGTTTTCTGAAAATTTGCAACTCTGGGACTTCTGGAGTCAGAGGTAGTTTCTGTTTATGAAATCATCACCAGATTTCTCCTCAATGAGCCTGTCCAGTCTGGGACTCCACGTGAACCTCAAGCTTCCATAGTACAGAAGGAATTCCTATGAAGGAATTCCTATTCCTCTTTCCTTCGCTTTGAATTTGTTCCTATTCCTTTCATATCCCAATAGCTGTTGTATTGGAGATACATAACAGAGTAAATCCTTATTAATTTACATTTAAATGTAGAAGAAAATACTGTCTGAAGATCTAGTAGATCTGCTGACTTGGAAAAAAGTCTACCACAGCAGCAGAAAGATTCCCAGAGATTTAAGTGGACTACATTTGATTTTTTCATGAAATTTACACTCAATTATCAGGTACTATTATTCCTCATAATCCACAGCACAAGTCACTCTGGCACAGATCTTATGCCACCTATCTGCACAGTCTCAATTATTCAAGAGCAAAGTCCTTATGAACTTCATTTAATATGGAAAATAAATAGATCAAACCACCAAGCCAACATTTACAAACAAGAAAGATATTTTTTTACTAGAAACCTGTAGAAATTTCTATCCACTTCAGTAAAATCAAAGAATGCTTTCAATTGCACAAGGCCTTACTTTGTAAAAAAGAATACCCTTGGATTGTGTTTAAATATGTACAAAAAAAATCTGCAAATTTTGTGCCTCTCTATACTATAAATCACTCCTCCATAATAATGCCTTCCTGTCCAAGCACACTAATCAAATCTCTTCCCTGTCACTGGAATTATTACATTTTAACAAGCACAGGATTTAATCATCAGTGCAGGCTTTTCACGCATTTGCTTCATTCAGGTCTTGACAGCAGACCTTTACTCATGAGTTGTCCTTACAGTGGTGGTTTGATTACCATTTTGACTACTCATGTGAGTAATACTTTCCTGTGTCAGGCCTTTAATTAGCTGAATGCTTTCAGAGATATTTCTATAAACTGCATTTTCTCTGTGAACCATGGTATCCTTTCTCCCTCCCTAATGTTAATGACTTGGGCAGGTATGTATTTGCCTAGTGTATCAATCACTTTCTTCTCACTTTAAAGTCTTTCTGATTGCTTCTCATGAATTTTAAGAAGCTCCTTTGATAGAAAAGACGTTGGCATCTGTACTGCCAGATAGGATGGCATATCATGTAGGATTTAATGTTTTATGACTGAAATACAGGGCACTGCCCAGATAAAACTTTAGCCCACGTTGTTCTCAAACTTGTCAGCTGTTTTGCTTCTTTGTCTTTCTGATGCCCTCTCATGGCTTCTGCAGCTTGAAGGTCATCTGTGCATATTCACAGGTCTCCATCAGCATCCAGGAGTGACTACAGATGTTGCTAAGGTGATTTCTTTAATTAGATAAGTAGCTGTTCATTGGCAGAATGTGCTGCACCTGGGACTAACAATGACTTTCTGTAATATATTAATCTGTTCCTGTTAGAGACTTGAGGTGAGAAAGGAGAAGGAACTTATAAAACTCAATGAACTGTCTAAATTGACTTTTTGTTCAAAATGTTCCATTTTCTACATAAACTGATGGATAATCAAAAGTTAAAACTCATCAGCAATACCAGGGATGTCCTGCACCCAAATGTTTGCTTACAAACATTTTTGTTCTGTGTCATATATTCAAGGAAGACCAATCTTACAAGATTTTACAAGTTGTGGAAGGATTAAAAATCCCACATCAGAGCCTGAAGAGTGGTCACCCTACAGCTGCTTTTCCAGTAACTCAGATAAGTAACTCAGTTCAGTGGACTTTGCAGGACAGCAGCTAAATGAAACCTGTGCAAATTAAATCCTGCTAGCTCATTGTGGTAACAGTAATATCTATAGAAGGCTGAAATGAAGCTGGGGAGCTAACTTTTAAGGCTCTGTTGGATTAGTCAGGGCTTACCTGTCATCATGTTTGAGTTAGAGGCTGGAATGCCAACTAAAAGAAAGTAAGTTTGACAAGGAAATTCCCACTGTGCTCTGGTCCATTTCTCATTGACCCCCTGTGATACATCATATTGCAACAAATTCTGACAAGTGATGAAGAATCTGAGTTCTCAAACTCATCCAGGAATTATTCTCCCTTCTTCACCTTCAGGGAAAGTTAATTTGTTTGCTTATAAAATATTTATTTTGTATTCAAGTGTTATTCACAGTTTCAAATGTAAAACATTCAAACCTTATTTGGTTTGGAGGAAGGAGAAAGTGGATCCAGTTTTCACATCAGATAATGATGCTGTTTTTTCTCTATTGCATCGAGTTTCAAAAAGGGCTGGTTTTCCACATCCTTCAAACATTTTTTTCAATGTGAGCAAAAAGGCAGAAATCTAAAAACAAACAAACAAAACAGTTTGGTTCACATAACTCATATTTGTTCATTTCTATAATGCCTGCCAAGATTGAGAAAAAGCTACACAATTTCTGTAAGATCTCACAAATAGCAAGGTGAATACAGACTCTTTTTTTTCTGGGATGAAAAAGGCCTAAGCAAACAAGGGAAAAGGGGATTGCAAATGAGGATTTTCAGAATTGTACCCAAACTCTAGACAACACAAAGTATCTAAGCAATGAAATTAATTTTCCAATGCAACAATTTCTATTTTACTACCACCACTATTCCTAGTGAGGATTTGAGGTTATATCAAGCAGACTGGTCAGTCCATATCCTCAGATCAGAAACAACTTCATCAGATTCCAAATCCACCCTTGGGTATTGCAGATCATATGGGAAACAAGATAATTGAATGTTCTGAGAACCCTAGAAGCTGATTCAAGCAACTGCCCTAGATAAGCCTGATAGGTGAAACGAGGAGAGAATTTTAGCCATAACTCTGAATATCCCTGCATTCACCATTCATGCAGGCAATACTTCACTAGGCAACTACAGCCTTGGGAATGCAGGGGGCAGTCTGCACTAATGTTATGAGTCCTGTGATATTAAGAAATGTCCACTGGCTCAATGGATCAAGTTCAGTCACTTCATAAGCTACCTCAGTAACACTGGGGGATTGTTCTACCTCCTTAATATCAGCAACTACAAGACAGCAAAAAATTCAATATTTTTTTCTTGTTACTCCTGTTTCACATATGCATATCCTTCTGCTACTAACTGCAATTGTACCACCTTAAGGCACAGATTTACACACCTACAACACAAAACATATGAGTGGGATGTCCATACCTAAAAATGAAGGGGCCTTATAGCTGTGACTTCCACTCTGTCAAGTTCAATTTCAAACAGCTTCCAGAAGTTCTTGAGACACAGATATGTTTTCCCACTCTAGGTCTTCTTAAAAAGCATTGGAAAGCTCAGCTGTATGAGGGAAAAACATCACAACTGTCTTGCTAAAGGATAAAAACAGAGCAAACCACACTGCCACTGAAAGCCCCTCCCTGTCAATAAAGCAGTTTTACAGCAAAAACATTTAATTTTATTTTGTTTTTCATTCATTGCCATCAAGTCCTAGCTGTCTTCAGGAAAAGAATGAATTTGACAGTTTCATGTTGACTTTTACATTTCCCATTACTGACTCTTTTCATCTCTGTCCTAGAGCAAAAATACATTTCCCTTTTTAAGCTTTTGATGATAAAAATCTCATCTGTAACCTCATAAATGATCCTTTATTATCTATATTAATAATGAATAAATGTCTGTTGAATACCCCTGATCCTTTGCATTAATAGTGCCAGATGTATTATAGATAACCTTTTGATTTAACAGCACAAACTGTGAAACAATATTAAAGCAGCAAAGGACTGATCTTACTGGAGTCGCTGAGGTCAAAATTATAAACATTTCTTTCATTTCTATTTGTAAATTGTTCCATTATGCAGCACCAGTCTCCATCATTTATTTTTGAGAGAGGTACCACACTAGCAGCACTCCTAGAAATAGAGCTCATAAATAATACCTTGAATAATTTTTTTAAACATTTCCGTCTCTTCTACTTCTCCTTCCTCATGCCTCCTGATGATCTTAATTAATAGAGCATTACTGCACGAGCAGATCCACTTCCATTTACTGCACTATCATTTAAAAATATGTTGCTTGCCTCTTTTCCCATTAGCCCTGTCAGAATGAGGTACAAACGTCACTCAATCATTTTTTGAGATAACACTGAGAGAACTGTAGTTATTCCTGAACAAAGGGATAAAGCTCCCATTAGTTTAGCAGAACTGCATCCCGTAAGTTTGACTGCTTTCCTCTTACATACCTGTTGTGATCATTCCTTTATGGTCATTTTCAAGTGGGTTTCTGCTTTACACTGGTGGCCATAACATCTGAGAAGGCATTTGCCTGTAACTCTGGATAACACTGATCCTAAATATTCCCTTCCACCTGCTGTCCTGTGGCTCCTGTTCCAACTTCCAATGCCTTGAGCAGAGGAGAAGAACCTTCTTCAATATTAGGTAACAAAATACAGTGCGTCTTTTTTTTTTTTTTCAGGGGAAGAAGAAAAATATTCCCACTAAAGTCAGGTAGAAAATATCCTAGTTTTGTGCTTATTCTTAACTGTAGTTTCTGAAATAGATTATGCTACTGAGGCTAAAGCACAGCAATTCCCCACACCCCCTTACCTGTAGCAATTAGTGTAGCTATACCATTACCAGGCCAATTCAAAAAAACCTGAAAAGTTCCTAATGCCTATGCAGCACTTTATTTCTAGGATGGATGCCCTGACAGGTTCACCTGAAAAATGTTAACTGAGAAACATGGTGGTGGATGGAGCTGCCTTAGTGTAGCCCAGCTTTTATTCCCAGCTCCATGCTACCAAGTTTGCCTAAGAACCATCATTAGGAATACTCTTGTATCTCAATAGCTGGGGCACAGTTTATCCCCAGATACTTGTGGGTTTTTTAGAAGCATTAAAGTTCTGCAGTGATAAAATTGCTACCAGTACAATTCAGTAACTACTAGTTTGATGTCTAAGCATAGTTAGTAGTGCAGTGACCCCTTAGGATCTGTTCAGAACCTTGCAGTGGCTGCAGTTACTCCCAATTTAACTATCAAGAAAGTATTTCAAGACTTGGACATGAAAAATGTAAAATTATGCTTTGGAGTCTAATATTAAAGTGAGTTGCAACAGTTCTCTTGGAATTTAAGAAAGAAAACTCAATAGGTTTTGATACAGCAAAAGTGTACCAGGTATCAATTATAAAGTGTGATGATAAACACCAGCAGAAAAATAAATTTCAGAATTATTTAATTGTACCATTGGTCAAGTTTTGATGAGCCACCAGCAAAACAGCTTTAGGGCTTTGATTTTCAATTACATATATTGTAATAAACACTGTCTGCAAGGACTATTCTCTGATTCTATCACTGCTGGAATTACCCAGGCACAACAAAGGTTCTCAAAATGTTCTTATAGGCATATATGTAAGAAAGTAGCATGCTTTGGGCAGTTCAGCAATCTGTAGGCTAAAAAAATCCTATTTCTGTAATCTTATAGCTGAATTTGGATTTGCATGTCAGTTCAAACCATGCTGGAAGCTGTGAGTGAAAACCTGATACCATTGAAGTCAACCATTGAATATTCGGCTATTCCAAAGAAGGTTAAAGGTAGCTTTTGACAAATAACCAACCAAAAAAAAAAGATGAAACAATTTAAATTAAATTAAATTGCTGAGATAGTAATGGCTAAAGTTGACATTAAAATCTATGGTGTTTGTTATTGCTTCAAAGGCAAAAATAAGTACCTCTCTTCTGCCAGTGTTGTAACATTATCATACATCAACTAATTCCATTTGATTCATGAGTTACATCCATAACAGTTACGGCTGTTAGGCAAGATCTGCTTTAAAGGCCTAATCCAAGAAACACCTGCATACTTAATCACTTCAGTCACAAGCACAAGTGTTCCCTGTCTTGCAGACTCCTTTTCAGTAAATGCATGCATCTGCCAGGAAAGGCATGTAAGAAACATTTGGCCAAGTTCCTGGCTAATCTGTTCTGGAAAGTGGCATGGTAATATCCTCATTCTGCATATCATCCTGTCACGTCACTGGGTGAGTTCTGTTTTGGTTGTTTCAGAGAACACCCAAGACCAACAGAATTAGATGGACACATTGGCAAGTGCCAAAATGAATCTGCCTGTCAAATCTTGGCTAAGTGGGTCCAAGAGCAGTTTTGTTGCTGGCTTGGAGTGGACTTGGAGGACTTCACTCTAACTTCAGCTACTGGTATTGGTCATACATAATATATGCATCTCAATAATAGCTACCTTAAACCTCCTCTGTAATCTCAAACCAGAGAAAGAGATTTTCCAGACTACTCAGGTAATTAAAGAAAAGTTCAAAATATATGTAATTTACTTAGGCTAAGCCCTGACAGAGGGATTTGTAACAAAATGCATATTTTTGCTACATTCTTTCTTAACTGCATAACAAAACACTGCAGACTTCATGGTTTTCTTTCTTGTTGATTGATAAATAGTGCCTCAAATTAAACATGATTGTTCTCTGTGAAACTAAACTACAGCTTCCTAAAGACAGTAATAGCATTTCCTTTTTGTGTTGCTTTTCTCTCCATTTCCTCTTGATGAAAGCCACTGTCTGCATTGACAGGTTTTAGTATTTCAGCTGGACTGATAGCATCAAAGATATTTCATGCCCTGAACCTTTCCTTTGTCTTGACTGTTCTATATATGAAATACTCCCACATCTGATTCTTTGACTTTTTCTGTGAGTCTTTGCATCTCTAACTTTATTCTATTTCTCTGAATTAACATGCTGTTCTATTTAATTGTCCAGACATCTAGGTGGTTAGCTTACCTTAAAATCTTCTACCCTTTTCTATTTGCTACATTTACACTGTTACAAATATTAGCAAATGCTGATTTTAGTCTCTCACTTCCTTTATGAATCTCCTCATGTTCATTAGCACCAGCTCTTTGAGGACTCTTGCTCAAATCATTTGGTGATATTCTCCATATATTTCTGCTGTGAGCCACAGCAGAGCTGTTACTGACAGTTGACAGAGTCCTCATCACACCCTGTGACTCTAGAAAAGAGAAGAAAAGCCATAGTCTGAAACCTTTTATCTTTCTTTCTTGTTCATGTACAACTCTGGGTTCTGGTTTCAGTTAGAAGCAGAAATTTGTTGTGAAAAATGTACTTCTGCTTCCAGAATCTGGACTATCTGTGATATGTTGAAGAGACAATATTTCCTGCAGAGATACAGCCACAGTGTGAGACACTGTAATAAAACAATAAAAATGGAATAACATCTGATGAGAGAAGTAGAGCTCTAGCTCAGCTGCTCTGAGTGTTGGACAAACTTTAATTCTCAGTGTGGAACCCAAAAAATAGTTTTACAGAGGAAATACACAAGAGGTATTCAGCATGAAACACTGAATATAACCACTACTAAAATTCACAAGCTTGCAGCTGATCTTTACAATCACAGAACACTACCTTTGTTCAATCAAAGATCTAAACACTTAGGTGCAGAATTCCCTGACTTATTTCCTATCCCCGAACTTCTTCCCCATGTTGCAACTCTGCAAATGAAGCTACAGCAAACTGGCCTTAATCCATCCTTCCTCTTCCATCCTGCCCATAAGAACAGGACTCTGAGTGTTTAGCATATTTTCCATCTTTGATCAGGTGAAGATTTCTGAACACAGAAAAATCAACCTCTAAAATCTATATACGTTAGCCATCAGAAATTGATTTTTTGTTAATTATTTTAAAACATTTTTGAAGTTATATCTAAACAAAATTGCCCCAGTCTATCCTCAGTGGCACTGCATATTAGAAAGAAATTCCATAACTGGCAATAAATAAATCATAAAAGCAGGATTTTACTGTTCCTGATGTTTAATGCTGTCACACAAAGAGAAATAGTCAATGCTTTTACTAGAGTAAGTAGAAGCAAGATGACATTCTCTTTCACTTCTGAAATTTAAGATATCATGCCATTAGTGGTGAATGATAGCAGTGTTCTAGGTCCTTTTTCTTCTTGTTTTGAGGGAACCTAATTCTTTTTTTTTTCTTCATTGAACAAGCATATTTTCTGTCCACAGTCCAATAAACACAAGGGGTATCTTTTTTAGCCTCATTCACAGTCACCCTTTCTGGTTCCTCTGTCAGCCTGGAATATTATTTTAACCATCTTCAAAGAGGTCATCAGGGCAGAAGTAGTCAGAGGGAAAATGTGGGGGAGGGGGGAGAAGCAGTGAAATAAATAAGTGCAATAATTGTTCTTCTATGAAGAAAAAGGTAGAAGAAAAAATATCCAGCTTCATCAGTAATGCAGGCCCTGCCATCCCCAGATGTTACAGAAGCATTAGAATTGCTCCCTGCAAGAAAAATTGGATTAGTCACAATCTTGTCGACTAATGGGCACACTCTGTGATCTTTAGAGCTTCATTTACTGGGTTAATAGTGCTTTGCCTGAGTTCCTTTGCAATAGGGAAAAAAAAAAAGAACTCTGTAAGAAGAAATATTCTGGGTGCAGTCCACAGCCACTGACACGAGTAATATCATATTCATCACAGACAGACCTCGTATCTCATTACTACTGAAGAGTTTGCCCCCAAGGCATTTGAGCTCAGTCAGGCCAGGCCCCTCATGTGGAACCGTTCAGGTATATTGTGAAATGATTTAATGCGATAATAATGTCCACTTTGTGAGATAGATTATGTTTTTTATAGTGGCTGATGGTTAATGAATGATACATTAGCAAACATCACTAAAACATTATTGAGAAAATGCAGATATGAGATAGTAACTCCCTCATTCCCTACCCACACTCTCTCCCAGATGCATAAAAATGGAAAGCAGAACTTACAGAAAACAGAAAACTTTACATTATTGTGATGCTACCAGCTTGCATAGTCTCTCTCTTGTTTGCTTGTTCTCTAGAGAAGGGGCAAAAAAGATATTTTAAAATGTTGTAAACACAAACTGAAATATCTCTTCTTAAATCAAATGAGAATCAATGAAAGTGCAAACCTGAAAAATACATTATATGTTGACCCAGTTTATTAGATGAAACCATTTACCCTGATTTGATTCATCTGGCAATACACTGCTCAGCTGTGAAATGAGATAAGAAGAGCCTATTCACCTTATTTACAATATTATAGTGACTCCCTAGCACCACTACGGTTAAGGATCTGTCAGCAATTCCATTGCAAACACTGGTTTTTTAGGGTTTGTAACATGACTGTAGACTCATGCTTAGTTTGAACAGGGCAATCCAAAACTGATAGATTAAATTAAAATCTCCTATAGAGTTCCATGGATTTTGGATTTATGAAGCACAATATTAAAAATGTGAATAGCTGTAGGTAATTTCCTACATTTTTAGTTATTATTGTTGTGCCTTGAGAACTGCCAAGAGGGTCGTATCCCCTGACAGAGCAAGTTTACTGAGGTCAGCAGAGTGGCAATGGTTTACATCACTTGAAAAGCTGCCCCTTTTGTCAGGGTTATACTTGACAAAAGTGAATTACACCAAGCAGTCCTTTTTCTTTTTTTGTATTACTTTGATTTTCTGTGTTCTTTGACTTACATACATTTCTTAAACCTCTTTGTCTTCTCAACAAGGGGGGAATTTGTCCCACACCCTTTCAAAGGGAGTTAAACTACTTCTGAACTCACAGTGTAGAATTGCTCTGTTTTTCCATAAACCTTCTGGAATAGCTGCTGACCTTGAGTTTTCTTTGCAAAAATAAAGATATTTTCTTTTCCAGGCCTTTTTTCTCTTTTGTTCTGTTTTAAAACTGAAGGCTCCAAAGAAGTGCTGTTCTGGTTTTCTTAATTTTATTTTGTGAATGCCTTAAAAGAACTGAGAAGAAAAACAAGTATGGAAGGATATGGAGGGACTGTCTCCTGAGGTCAAACAGTACCTGATGAACACAATTATACAGACACAAAATGCATTTTATTCCTTTCACAGGCAGTGTAGATGAACACTCACCAGCAGCATTGCCCAGCAATAACCAATTAGACAAAGCAAAGGCCTTCGCTGCCCTGGATTTCATTTGATCTGCACCTGTGTGACTGAAGAGGCTGGATCACACCAGTTGGGACACTGCCTCCATATTTGGTAAAAAAAAGCAAAGTGCATATTAAAAAATCAGTATAGTCCTTTAACAATGATCCTTCTACCTCATGAGCTTTGGAGAGAAATTTGAGAGGGGAAAAAACCCTCAGAAATTTGAATAAACCAAGGCTGCAATAAAGGGACAGTTAGTCCATTCCTTTCCTCACAGCCATGCTCACAAATTTTTCTCAGGTACACAAGGAAAAGTACAACAACAGGCCTGTGTGGCTATGATGGTGGGAGCTGCAAGGAGGTGGTGGAAAGAAGCTCCCTTCATCAGAGAGCCTGATCAGGTGCCCATACCTATTTGTGAGGGGCAGAGCATGGTGGTGGCTGTGAGGAAGAGCCCTGTCCCACCACCTAAGCCATCCCAAATCCTGGCTGCTGCCATGGATCCTGTCTGTACCAGTGGGGAGGCCTGCAGGGGAACCAGCAGCCGCGAGAGGTGACTGTCTGAGGAGTAAGGACAGGGCGAGGGATCAAAGTATCTGGGGGCTCAGGGCTTAAACCCACCTTGCTAAATTGCTTCTAAACAAGAAAAAGAAAATTATGGAAGGAGGGTTGTGCAGTCCTATGGTTCTCTGCTTTTGGCATCAGTGCAGGCGGGACTCGATGCCATCACAGCCCCCTCAGAGCTGTGGGGGCACAGCTTGGTGGGCCCAGGCATGCTGTGCAGGGCAATGCCATGGATGCTGAGGCTGCCCTGGGGAAATAAACCTGCAAGGGGAAATATTAGGATATACTGGGGTATTTCCAGGGGCAGTCACATCTCCCTGAGCCACAATCCTGCTGCCACAGGTGCCCAAGGGAGAGGTGGCTCCCAGGGGGCTGTGAGGAATGTAGCAGCCCCCTTAGGTGAGTGTCCATCTTGGGAGTGTCTCTGGGAGTCACAGTGGGGGCACAGCCCCAGGCCTGGCAGTCAGTGGGACTCATGAGTACTGAGCCTTTTCTCCCCTCCAAGGGGTATCTGGATTTAGACTCCCAAGATGAGATAGTTTAAGGGCACAGGGCACAGTTTCTTTTTTAAAGTAGATTCTGGAAGGCAAAAGCTCGGGATCTGCCGGGACATGGCCTATGCTGAGATGCACCTTGATGGTCTCAGGGGGACCTACCTCGGTGGGAGCTGTGGCAGGAGTCAGCCCCAGCTCTGGTCATGATCTGCAATCAGTGATCAAGCTCCAGTTTTCTTGTGTTGGTAAGGTTTTTACTTTGCTTGCTTGACTAATCGACATTTTAGTAGCATTTGTTTTTAGGTTGTCTACATTTGTAATGTTCTCAAAGTTAGTGTGTGGATTATCTGTGCTACTTAAGTGCATCTCTTCTGCCATGTAGGCTCCAGCACATGTGCATTACTGAAAAGATTTGCAGAATGTTCTGATTCTATGCTTAGGCAGAAAATATTTTTTTCTACTTACACTTAGCATCTCATTAATCATTGCTGCAGTCACAATGTCTTATTTGTGATGGGTTGGTTGCCTCAGTCTTTTATGAAATAACATGCACAGTGCTTTTATATGTTCTGTTCTTTTCTCACACTGCCTGCTATGGTCAGAATCAGAGGAAAACACAATGCTTGTGTAGAAAACCTTCCTTTGGCTGTATCAGTAAAACCAAAGTCATACTTGGTCTTTGTAAATTGCAAATTAAACCTCCAAAGCATATAGAAATTTGAGGCAAATGTAACCCTTCTATGTTACCTTATTTTGATGGATGTAGACTGCTTAACAAATTAAGAAAAAGAAAATGACTTGCCCTTCTTGCATTTTACCAGAGTGATGGAATTCACATAAGACAGGGGTTTTAGGGTTATATGTTTGTACATTTGGAAAAGATGCCACATTAAAACTCATGGATGTGTGGGGTTTTCCACCGTGGCAGACAGCTCAAACTCTTCAAAGAAAGGCAATGATGACTTGAGAAATAATCAGAGTATCAGGAAATTAGACAGAATATATCTGAAATTAATCTTTTGAAATTTTAGATAGCCAGAAAATACAGGGAATTCATGGTTTATTCTCCCACTGTATGGCATTACTAGAAGGAAGGATCAATTTATTTTTCATTCCTGGAGACATCATGGGGTGAGCTTTGAAATGAGACAAGGATCTTTGTTAGTGACAGGAAGTAGCAGGCAGAGAGTAGAGGCCAGAAACTCATGAAGAGAAACTATCTTTGACTCAATTTCATAAAGATGGCATTGTGTCTTGTCAAATACTGGCACTGATTTTTGTCAACCTCCTCACTGACACTGTGTAGCACTAATCATTTGAATTGAGTATTTCTTTATTTTTAGGTAGAGTTGCAGATTCTTAGTTAATTATGTAGGAAAGTATTTTTAAAATATTTTAACAATATTTGCCTTATTCTTCAAGTGAAGCTATATGATAAATGAATTGTATACCTACATATTGAATCTAAATGCTTTCACAAGCATCCCAGGGTATTTCTGGCATTTGCTTTTCTGTGACTGTTATTCTGGCAAATACTTTTTGTGAACCATGACTATTCTTTTCCTTTATTTCTCCAAAACTATTGATATGTATGTGCAGAGAAGTGGAGACCAACTGGGGCCACCAATAGCAATAGTAACACATTTAAAACCAGTCTGAGCACTTCTAGAGCTTCTCTCAGCTCAAGAAGTTGGAGTTACTGTGGAAATCTCAGTGCTATGCCTGTTTGCTGTAATACCTAGAAGTCCTACTCATGGAATAATACCATACTGTATTAGAGATTAAACACACATGGAACAGGAAAAACCTCTGTGTAAAACGAATATAAAGCAAGAAATAAAAGTGGAAACAGGCAGGTTAGGGGACACAAGAAAATACTGGATAGCATAATAGGTTTCATCTGAGGAATATTTCTTTTTATTCATAATATAGGAATGCAAATGGCATTCTGATATCTAGAAATTCAGGATCAGTCAACAGGAAGGAGCAAAATAAGTCAGCATATTTCACAGCCAGGAGGAAGCTTCAGGATAAATTTTCAACTAGACACACACATTATGTTTGCATTGTACAGAGGCTGTGTGAAGTGATTTAGTTTGTCCAATTTTCAAATTTTATTTTTACATAATTAATCCTTAGAAATTCTCTGCCTATTTAGAATAAACAAGGAGAAATGGGAGAATGTTCATTCTCCAGTTTCTAAGTAATGATCAGAGCAGGTCAGTGAAATATTATCCCTTTGATAAAGTTATAAAAGTTCATGCTCTTCCTATCTTTTGTTTGTTCGTTTGCCCATTTCAGTTGTCTCCAGGTGTTTGGTGTTATCCTGTGCTTTTCAAGACGACAGGAAGAGGAGGATGCCTCTAAATAATATGTTGCCCTGACTTCATAAGGCTTGTTTTGTCTGGCAAATGAATTATGTAAACCTTCTCCACCCGAAACTGTTTCAAGTCAATTAATTGTTGTAATTACTTAAGATTTCTTTTTAATGAATATGACTCTCAGGGGATTTGATGATATCCTGTCATCTGTAGGCCTGATAAATGAAATGTGATTTGTGGCTTGCTGCAAACTGAACCCTCGTACTTGAACAATGCCTCTCTTTCCTATGTGCTCATTAAATGGAAGAAATGCCCTTGATGGAATTAGGAACATTTGCTCTAGTCGGTCCCTAGTAAGAATGGATAGTATAGGCAGATAAATGTTGGCAATTTACCCCTTTTGTTCTCTGTTCCTTTAAATGAAGGTCTTGTTAACACATAGACAATTACTCAGACCAAACACATGACCCCAGTGAGGTCACCCATTGTAACAGAGAGCAGTTTAGCTGTTCCATCTCTCATCTCCATCAGGTGCACTGAAATGGGGAAGCTTAGCAGTCAGTCAGTGCTGAAGGAGACCAGTGCAGTAAGATGGCTTTTTATCCCATCTTTTGTACAGTCTTCTTCACGCCCACCAACATTTAGCAATCAGAACAGCCAAATTTGACTAGCCAAGCACTTCCCTTTGTTTTTGCGCAGCACTAGTTTCCAGTGTACACTGCTTGGTTTCCAGCGCCTCTCCAGGAAATCAGAGCTGCCCAGTGCCACAGATAGACAAGCAATCCAAAGCAGCATGACAAGGAACCATGAAGTCTGCACTGGCTTCCTACAAACAGTGAGACTGCTTATATATCAGTTTCAGCTAACCTATTCTCCCCTACACTGCCATTAACATAATCTAATAACCAATGCTAGGGAAGTACAAAGCAGGTGGGTTATCCTGATTTAATTTCCATTGGTGAAATGAGGATTACTGCTTTTATTGCAAGACCTTTCCTGAATATCATGTGGGTACATCACACATCATCAAGGTCATACCAAAACATAGTGTCTTGGTCATAGTTTGGAATGTAAGGACAATGAATTATGGTGTATTAGAAGCAAAGATCACTTTGACATTTTGGCAATCGGGAGAGGGTGGCTCAGACATGTAGCTGTCTAAATGTGGCAGTCGTGGGTAGCGTAAGTGCACAAAAGAGACAGTATCCCTGATAATAGAAGAAAATCAACAAACAGAAGAAACTGTTTGGAATAAACTCCATATATTAGTTATTTAGGAAAAACAAGTGGACATGAAGGATAGGAAGGTAAAAAATGTGAGGAAAGAAGGACAAGGAAGCACTGGGACAAAGATGTCATGGAAGAGAAGAAAACATGGAATTTTCACAGAAAGGGATTATACATTTTGTGATTCAATATCCAGGAATGATTGTAGTGGTTTAAACAAAATGACATCCGATTCTGAATCTTTCCTAAACTCTTAAGCCCACTTCTTTGTGCTGGCATAAGAGAGACTGTTCCACTCTTCCCCTTCCCCCCATCCTACCCTTTTTCTCTCTGGGTTGTCAGGAGCTACAGGCAAGGATACAGGTGTACAGTAAAGTGCAAGGAACTGGTTTTCCTGGCTTGATGGGCCCAGTTGAAAGAGCAGTATCTGGAAGTATTATGAAACTGATTGTCTTTGGCGCAGTAATTGGATGGAAGACATTCAGATCACCTTTGATTAGATGAACTTTTGAAACTACTGAGATTTATCAGTGCACTGATCTTATTCTCAGAGGACTCAAGAGAAAGTGTCCCATTAACTTAATGAATCAGGCCGCCAGAGAACAACTGCTCTTGAAGTCAGAATGAGAGATTTCCCATCAGTGGCACAAATTCTGCCAATAAAGGCAGCAGGATTTCTCAAGTGAAATGAGATTAGAATATGTCTCCCCTGATTTTCAGTAGTTAAATGATTGACTATCCTGTAATAGGCTAATTATTAGATTTCCCTTCAATTTTTGTGTTGCAGGAAGGAATGAATGCTTTTTTTCACTACCTAGATTGTGTGGCAGCTGTGGCAGTGTTTCATCAATGCCGTTGCAAAGTCTTGACCTTTGAAAGGTGGCATGGTGCATTCATCTTTCCCAACCTCATCTGCCTTCAGCAGGGTGTCACAGCTCTGGAACTTCTGGCAATTTGACAAAGGCATCTTCCTACATGTCAGTTCTTGTTATCCACTCTGTCTTCTTCACATATGACACACATGTCAGCTCTCATTTTTCCACTACTTGCTTTGTTTGTCCCTTCACAGGTGGGAGATTCCACATTCTCTTTTTTGAACCAGTATGGCTCTTATTTCCCTGCAATACCTTTCTGGCCTTACTTGACAACTTAAAAGATCCTTTTTGTCACTGATGGTTTGCAGTTCTTCACCAAGTAAAACAGCTTTTTAGAATCTCTCTTAGTTAGCTGTAGTATTTCCACAGCTTTTTTATTAATTATATTCTCCCAGCTCTCATAGAGAAGTTGTTGCTAAATGTTTTTGACATAATGCATACAGAAGTTCCTCACCTCAGAGTGCTTGTTTAGTAACAGCAATGAATGCTTTTATAGCCTCTTCATTCCCTTTAAAAACATTTCAAGAACTGCTTGTTTCATCATTATAAAATGGGGTTATTGTGAAATATGAACATCCTCATTTTACAGATGGCAAAAACTAACACAGACCTCCCATACACTCCTGCTTAGACTGCAGGACTCCAAGTAGGGTTATTTGTGATGGGGTATGGACAAAAAAGGCTATTCAAATCACTGATCACCACTTCTGCTCTCATCTGGAAGTGAAAGAGCAGGAATCTGAGATTATGGAAACATATTCTTGCCAGTCTGTCGTTCATAACTGCAGGGAGCATCTGCCTGTGCCCCTCGTAGCTGCTCAGTGGTCTTTGAAGTTGGTGGTTCTAGGGTAGAAAACCAAAACTTACAAGGCATATCTGTTGCCTTCCAAGTGGTCATGAAGGTTGAAATAACTCCTATTCCTGGCCCCATTAGTCACATGCTTGGACATCTGCAGTAAAGAATTCAATAAGAGCTGAGGCAATGTGCAGGTACTGTTCAAATTGCATGTGATGGCTGCACATACTTAATTACTTATCTTAAAGATGAAATTGAGAGAAATATGGTCATTTCAATAGCTCCTAAGCCCTGTTTCTCCTTCCTTATGTGACTTTTTTGCAGTTCTCTACTTTTTAAAATATGGCTTATATTGATTTAATATCAAAATGACATCACAAATTAGAAGCAGATAATGAAGGCATCCCATTGCTGAGATGTCCTCTTGTATAAGACTAGACTACCTTGGACTGTGTACTAAAAAAAATTGTCTTTTCTAGACAGTTTGGGATTTTTATTACACTATTTTATTCTTTAGTAATTTTTGTTTGTTTTTTGTTTATTTGTTTCTGTCCCACTTGAGAAGCTGCTAGCACAAAGTAGTATGAATAGTCATGTTTGTTGCATCTTTCAGAGCTCTTTTAATGTAGTGCACTGAGATTGCTCAGTCAATGACCTCTGTCAAATCAAATCCATTACCTTGTTTTTATGTAAGTTTTATAGAGACAATGTGTGTTCTTAAAGTTAGAAATGTTTTTTCAGTAACTGGCTAAATGACAAACAAGTGGTCGATGAAATTGTAGTGTTAATTTATATCACAATGTTATTGTAGTTTTTATACAAAATGGAGTTGCCAAACAGACAAATCTGTCTTGCCCAATTCAAACATGATTCAAATGAAAGATTCAAAAGAATCCACAATCTAAACTTAGAAGAAAGTTAACTGACATTATCAAATAAGAGGTATTAGAAGTCTTTAAAATGCTCTTCTCCATATCAGGCAGTTTCCAGTAACAAAATAAAAGATGTAATATTTTATTATTGTAGATAGAATGCATGCTTTCAGAAATTGCCTATAGGCACACACTTTTATGCTACACAGTAAACACTTTAAACTGTGTGTCTCAATAATAAAAACATTAAGAACCACCCATTTACATTTGATAAGCTCTTTTCTGATATTTATGAGAGTGAAATAACAATGTCTTCTTCAGAGATATGATGTGGACATTTATTAATTGATGTTTTATCCAAGTTTTCACAGTTCTAAAATGCAAAGCATTTATGTTGTACGTGTCTGCATGTATATATTACATATATATGCAAATCATTTTGTGAATGTATTATTCTTTCTGTTCTAAATCTTTCTTCAGTTTTTGCTCCCTGCATGAAAACCTTATTTTAAAAATCTGTAAGTGTGAAAAACAGTCAGATATTTGAATGTCTATAAATCAGCCATCTGTGATACACACTGTAACAACAAAAAAAGGAATCAAGTTTGCCAGTAAATGCTACTCTGATAAATCTAAGTATAAGTTATGACTAAGGATGTATATAACACGTTTCATGACTCCAAACAGGCAAAAAAGTTATTTCTCTCTTTACGAATTGCACTGTATGTGGTGATTAAGAGTAGTTTGGATTTAGATTTTTACTTCAATGGTAATTACATGCATCTCAAGGAAGTTCATTCTGCACTTTTTGAGATGTTAATTGCATTGTACACCACTGTAATCAAGAAACCAAAAAAGCCATGCAAATTGATATACCTTACACAACCAGAGCACTTCAGGGGACAAAGGACAATGCATTCTTTTAGCTAGTGCTGTAACCTTCACACCAGTTTATCTAGGTTTATAGGTTTTAAGGAAAAGCATGGCAGAGATCTTTAGGAGCATGTATGATTTTTGCTTGCTATTTTGATGTCTCTCTTTTTTTTTCCCCTTTTTTTAAATAATATGTTTGTTCTTTGCAAAATCTCAGGATTTTTTTAAGGACAGCCAAGTACAAGTTTCACGATTATTAAATATGCCGCCTTAATAACCTCCACACTCTGGAGGTTAGATCAATAAAGACACACTTCCATAATGACCCACCCAACTCACTGCACCAAGGGCAGCTGTTCAAATGGTGTGACAGCAAGTCAGAACAGAATCAATGGCAATGGAGAAATAATGTCAGGCATGGCCATAAAAGTGTATGTAAAGCAAGTGTAGAGCCAGGATGGACTCTAAGACACCCATAATCCCCCCATGCACACGTACACCACATCCCCCATCGTGAGGCTACAGGGAGGTAGAACTCTGCAGTGCAGCATTCTACACACCTTCATGTCCAAAGGCTCTCCCAAAATATGAGAATGGCAAGGTCATGGTGCCCATACTAGTACAGTGGATGTGTGCAGCAGATGCAAAAGAGAGCACCTACATGAGCTTTGTTTAGTGAAATACAGTCTCCAAGTGATCAGAAAGCAAATGATGAGAGATCCCCCCATAAGTAAGGCAAGAGGATGTTGAATACTATAATGACTTTCTATGAACAAATCTCTCTGCATATCTTATATAGCAGTTAACAATTCATCTCTGGATGTTCCTAGACTCCAAGTCATGAATCCATTCTGAGTAGGGGCACAGCTACTGCACAACATCAGGCAACTGAGCATGTAGATTTGCCTTTAACTAGCTAACTAGCTCAAATTGGAGCACATATTCCTGTTAGCTTTTGGAATTTGTATATATATATATATATATATATATATATATATATATATATATATATATATATATATATTTTACTAAATGCAATTTCTTCAGCAATTTCTTTTTATTGACTTCACTTTGTAATGAAGTCTACTTTCATATGCACCCAGCTGAAGAGTAAGAAGCACAATGTCAATTAGGGGAAAAGTAAATAAAATTATATCACGCAGTTTCACATACAATGAAGAAAAAAGGTGTTTCCCTTGGTTTTGTTTTCAATCAGCCTGCATACATTTTCTCTGTACAGTACTTTCTCACCTACACTTCAACTGTTTCCAAAGGTAGACGGAAGAAGAAGTAGGATGGACAAAAGAAAAGCATTTTATGCTGTTGGACTTTTCTTACCCTTGATGAAGGACTTAAAGGGCAATGTTACTAAAGTACTGTGGAATCTTCCTTAAAGTAGTTAGATTGGCAAAAGAACTGATTTATTATTTATTTCAAGTGTCCTTTATTGTTTTATTATCTGCAACAGTATATAATAAATTGTAACCAGATGTACAAGAAACAAAAATTATCAATGGGCTTACATAAAGAGGTGTGCTTACCCTGATTTTAAAGCCCATGTAGTGTTTCTCCAGGGAAACCTAGCAAAGGTGAAGGTTTGGGAAGGGAAGCTAGAATGTATTTATGCCTGGCAAAATAAGTCATCCAGAAGAATGTCAATATTGGTGAAATATTTGTGTGGGGAAATCATGATCGAAACTGCACAGACAAGAAAAATTAATTTTAGTCAGTCTAACTTTGTAAAGGGCTGGTTCCAGAAGGCTGGCAAGGAACAAGGATATATGATAATAACACTGCTAGCAGTGTTGGGAGAGGGCTCCAAAAATAATTAAAATGTTCTAAAAATAATGAAGCTTAAAATAATAATAATTAATTTTGAGGTACTTTTTATTAACTTTTTAGGTTACAAGTCTGTAGGAATTTAATTCATGTTTTCATGTGGTTCTTTGCATCTGCAAAGAAACTTCTAAGAAAAACTAGTGAATGGAAGCTCAAATTTTTATTAAATCTATGTGACTGTAGGAGTTTGCTCAACAAGGCTAATAAATACCATGGTAAAATAAGAACTTGGCAAGACTGTATATTCATATACATTTATAAAACACAGGTGACACACAAACATGCTAACCTCTGTCTTTGTATGGAAAAAAAAGAAAAACAAGGGGCTTTTCAGAAATCTGTAATTTTTCTTCACGTAGTAAATTTTCTACCAAGCTTTGGCAGATAGTAAATTTCAAAAGAGAAGTAAATATTTCCTGTGCTATGATCTTTGTATGGAATACACACATAAGAAGCAGAAAGGCAACCTTTTAACTCTACTGTGTTAAACCCCTTAACAGAAAAAATATAAACAGAGATGGAGAGAAAGTTGGACAGATGCAATACTTAAACATGCTCCTTTAAGAACTCCTGTGTGCTCCTGAGTTGTTTTTCCTCACCATAAGCTCTCTGCTAGGTGTGAAACCATAAGCATATGAAAGACTGTCATGCAGGTGTATTTTCGTATACCTGCCACACTGTGAACTCACCATGTCTCTGGCCCTGAGGAGAAGTTCTCTTTCCTTGCAGCAAGATTATGTTTTTAAAATCTGACTTTTAAACCTCTTACTGAATTTTTTAATGGATTAAATTCATCATGTCACCAGCTGCTGTGCAGCTAATAGAGCCATAAAACACTGTATTAAAGGATTACCCATGCAAAATTTCCTTTTGTGCTAATGTGAATTTTAATACTTTTAACATTTAGTTGAGATGGGAATGTCCAAGAACAGCTTGTTCAATAGGTTGTTCTATAAAATTAAGTTCCTCAGCTCATCACAAATGCCAGGACTCCATTAAGTTGAAATTTTACAGAGAGGCTAAGATGATTCACTGTATATAGCATTCACAGGGAGAAAGGCAACATCTGCTTCTCCATTAATGCTATAAAACGAGGAAGTAAAACACACATGAGCACTGTAACTGCAGGGAAACTGGGCTGAGCAGCTGAGAATCCTCACTCCAAATTAGGTGGAGGTCAGTTTATGCCATACTGTCCATAGGGTACAGGAACTGAGGGAATATGATATCCCACTCTCTGAAGCAGGATGACAACTGTAGGCCTTGTATTTAGTCTCACATTAATGTAAAGGATGAATTTGATGAAAGAAAGTTATTTAACTTGGATAGGAGCTGTGGGGAAGAGAAGGGATAGTCGTGCTTTCAGAACAGGAGTGAGACCTTTCTTTTTATTCTTATCTATAAACAGTAATTAACCAGGTAACATTTATGTACCTGAAATCATGAAGTGACTGCAAATAAGATACTAAAGGTTACAGTTTGAATTTCTTTCATCTGACAGTAACAAAATGGTCTTCTGGAGAATTTCTGTCTGCTGCGGGATTAAAACCAGGATGCCTTTCTGGCTTTTAACTCCTATTTTGTGCAGAATAGGACAGGTTCATGAGATGCTAGTAGGCATTAGAAAGATCCTCACCAAGCTTCTTCCATGCTATCTTACCCATAAAAAGGATCACTCTTGGAAACCATAACCACTAGCTACATGCAATCCTTGATTACTGCTGGAATTGAATACATAATTAAGTACTCAGACCTTGCTCAGATTGGTTTTTTCCTACCCTGCACAAGAGGATTAGCTTGAAGGAAGGGCAAAAAGCAGGCAAAAAATGGCACTCCCAGTCCATCAACAACTGCACTGAGCATCACTCTTGATAGTGCAGCATTTGAGCAGGGAAGACTCAAAAATATGGAAAACTAAGTTTTCCTGTGACCCTAAGAGCATTTGGGCAAAAATAATGATCAGTAATGCAGACAAATAATTTTTTGTGCTTTCAAATCATCATGTGAAAATCGTTTTCTCCTTAAGGTAGTTTGTCTGGGTACTGCTTATCCCAGTGCCAACTAATGCATGATGCCACACACTTTCCGCTGCTGGCTGTGCCTGATTGTGCACAGGGTGCTTCCAAATTCCTGGGGCACCCAGAGTGCTTCTTCCATCCCACCCTGTACATGTGGGAAAGGAGGCGGAACCTGCTCACACTAACCCAAACAGCATGCACTCTGGAAGAGAGGAAGGTGACTCCTTTGTCACCCACTGATCCCAAAGCGACCACAACAGCTGCCAGTAACCCCCTCTATAGACACCCCTGTAGGTGTTCACCTTTGAAAGTTTCCTGAAAGGGAGGGATGTTCTCAACCAGGAGCCTAATCAATGGGCAGAGAAGGACAACAGGAACTGCCCGTGGATTTTAGGTTCTCAAAAAGCTTTAAAAATCCAGCCTTTTAAATGTTTCCCAATTAGGGTGACTTTCCACATGGCAAGTATTTCATACTGCTAAATTATTAGATGTATTTTTTTGCTAGTGATAGAAGTAGTAGTAGCAGCAGTAGTAGTAATAGTACTAGTACTAGGAGTAAAGGTTTCTGATGCTCACTTTGGAATAAAATAGGGACAGTTATTGAAAATCCAACACAAGGTTGGTGAGGAAGTTTTAACAGGAATATACTTGAGCTGCTGTTCCTTGCCCCAACTGAATTTTCTCCACAGCTCCATATTTTGTTCTCCATGTGTATTCGTGTTCTGAGAGCCTGTCATTTCTTATCAGAATGAGAAAGGCTAAAGAGATAATATTTCAATAACATACTGGCCTGATCATAAAATAACTCAATGGAAATGTGTAACTGCCTCAGGCAGCACAGCAGGATAGTCAGCAGTCAGATGATTTCTATTCTGGGTTTCTTTTTTTTATGGTTACATTTTCTGTTATATCAGACATACCCTCAAGTCTTAGTTATGCTTTTATTCAAAAGGAGATCTGCAGTATAAAGACCTACAAAACTTATTATGATATATTGCTGTAAAGAAATAAAAGTTGGTGCCACAGTAGCATATTGATAAGGACAGGCCTGCCACATTAATTGACCTTTTTCATCTCAACCACCAGGGCTAAGGCCTAAGCATCTCAGTTGCTTAGCAACAAGGTCACTGCTTTCAGGCCTTAAATGCACCAAAAAAAAAGTTAAGAAAAAATCAGAAGATGTGATCTTATGAAGGCAGCAGATATTTGACAAAAGAAATTTTTTTTCAATTGTTATTTTACCCTATGCTGTTGATTGTAATGCTTAGAGGGCAAAAGGGAAACCAGGGTCTGAAGTTTTGCTGGTATAAATAAACAGCAAGATAGTACTGAAACCACAGGCATGTGTTCCTGCTCAGTACCAGTCCTGAAGAAATGCTTTTGAGTTTTAGAACATCCATAGATGTTTACAGATAGCTCACATTATTATTTTATATGCATAAAATATATCCATACCTACAAATAACTAAGTGACTCTGGACAATATGCATCTATTTTTTGGACAGCAGGATGCAGCAAAAAAATAAAGAGGGGTTCCTATTGTCTATTTTCTATTCTAGCATTCTATCATAAACATTAGTGCTCACTGCTATGTTTAATGACAGGGCTTTAGGCAACACAACATCTCCTAAAGGTCAGCTCAGAGTGCAGTTTGTTTCTTCCCTCCACAGCATGAAATACAGGGAAAAGTCAACACTTCTTTTAAACTTCAATAAAGGCCATGTAACAAGAGTGCTTCTCTGCCAGAAAGCAAAATCTTTGTACACAAGAGTAGCCAAATGTTCACTGCAGGTTTCTCCTAAAGAGGAATCTTATTGCCAGAGTTATAAAATCTGTATTCTATTCCCAAACAGTCATCACTAAAAATGACAAATGGCACCATAAATTTCACTTTGCCTTCACACTAATCCTTTCCTAGCCTAAATTTGAGTTGGGAAGCTTCTACTTTATCAGATCTAGTATAAATAACTACATGTTTTTCAGTGAACAAAGTGTTTATGTAAAATAAAAGCCGATACTTCCTTCTTACAAATCAGTTATGGTTAAATCTAATGTTAAATATGGGCCACAAAAGGAGAGGTTTTGAATTTTTTCCATTTACAGTCTTACTTAAAATAGCCTAGACCTTCCCTAGAATGTTTAAATATTTTCTCAATGTTGCTGCATGGCAACAGAAGTATTTGTATGGAAGCTTTTCACAGAATCATAGAAGCATTGAGGATGGAAGGAGCCTCTGGAGATAGGCTAGTCCAATCTCCCTGCATAAGATTCCCTTGCATCTTCTGTTCTTGAGGTGGAACAGTCCCAACTCTCCTAACCTCTTCTCATACAAAACTCTACACCATTACTCATCCTCATGGTCCTATGCTGGCCTTGTTCCAATGTTTCTTGTCCTTAGAAGACCTAAACTGCATCCAACACTCCAAATTGATGAAATCAGGGCTGTCAGATCCCACCCACTGTTCATTCATCTAATTTATACTTCTACAATTTGTCTATGAAGATGCTAGAGTGTCAAAAGTGTCAAAAGCTTTACTATAGCCAATATAAACAACAACCACTAGTCTCCTCTCAACTACCAAGCTAGTCCTCTCATCACAAAAGCAATCAGGTTGGTGAAGTGTGTTTCCCTCTCTGTAAATGCATTCTCCTCTTCCTCCATGTTATCAGAAATGGTTTGCAGGAGGATTCACTACTTGACCTTCCCCAGGATCAAGATGAAGCTGACCTCAATTCACCATGTGAGAGCATCCATCAGTCCCAGGCATTCACATACATCCATTTATTTATGTAATCCCTAACTCAGCCCTCTTCTACTGAGGGTAGGTCTTTCTTGCTCTGGAATTTTCACACTGGTCTGAGGCAGCTGGGATTCCTTAAGCTCAGTCATGCCTTTAAGACCAAGGAGAAGAAGGCATTGAGTACTTTGACCTATTTGCTGTTCCCTGATACCAGATAACTGTCTCATTCATCAGAATGCTTGCATATTCTCTGTAGTCTTCCTTTTGCTGGTGATGTCCTAGCAGAAGATCTTATTGCCCTTCCCATCCCTCATCAGATTCAAATCAATGGGCCTTGTTTTTTCTTACCTGGCTTTTGCATACCCAGACAGTGTCCTGATATTCCTCCTAGGTCACCTGCCCCTACTTCCACCTCCTAAACACTTTTTACATTTGGATTTTCACAGGAGCTCCTTGCTCATCTGTGCAGGCCTCCTGCCACCTTTGCTTCATTTCCTGTCCATAGAGAGAAATAATTTTTGAGTTTCGAGAATGGAGTTTTCTTAAACTCATCTTCTCTCCAGAGCCATTTCATGTGGGATTTTTTTCAAGCAGATCCCTGAAGATCCCAAAATCTGCTCTCCTGAAAGCCAGGGTTGTAATTCTGCTTTTAGCCTTTTGCACTGCTTACCTTTTTGACTTGGTTTGCATTTTCCCAATTAGTGGTGTTTAAATGTGAGGGGAAAGGGGCAATGATACACAGCTATAAAATGGCAGAAAAACTGCTGTGGTTGCAAATTCTCCAGAATATAGCAGGATTTTAAGAACACATTCTAGGCAGGGATGCCTCAGCAAGCTCTCACGGTATTAATACAATGCCCTCTCTTTCCCTTCAGTTATGTTTCTAATAAAATGACCAAAATACCTACACTCAGTCATTGTCTGGAGCAGCAGATAAAATGGGCACCTCAGTACTTCTTTCTGATCTTGATACTCAAAAGAGGAATTTGAATGCCCTAGTATGGTCCTCACACTTGCATACTAACATCCAAAATAGAGTTATCACTAGGGTTACAGATATTGGAGAAGACTCTGTATCACATGAGGACTGTACATAGTGAACAAACATTAGCCTTTTCCTATCTCATGAAGCTGGAGCATTTTGTCTACGCAGTACATTTGAGGAGGTAAATGCACTTAACTAGAAAAAATCCATTTAGAAATTGTGATCATGGATGTCATGGACATTACCAGTAGTGTCCTAAAACAAGCTCCACTTGCATAAAAATTTAAATGTCTGCACACACAGTGTCTAGCGATGCCCTTAGTTTGACAATATTTAATAGTTGTGTGCCGGGAACCCAGCGATTTACATAGTTGTTGTTTGATCTTACTTGTTGATTTTAAATAACATCAGCAGGATGCTTGCCATGAACAAAAGATCAGCTTTAGTACAATATCTTTTGGCTAATTGAGTTTAGCCTTCTGATATCTTCCTGAACATCAAAATGTTAATCATTTGTAGCAGCTAAATCAGCATGGCAGGCTCTGTCTCTACAGCAAGATAGGGTATTAAATATCTATTAACCTTCAAAGTTACCTGCTCTTGGTATTCATTAACACCAAAGATCACCAAAGACTTGATGAATTAAAACCTGGCCTACATATAAAAGTTCTGTGAAAACATGAGTTTCAATGGTAGCACTATGGAAGTGACACAGTCAGGGGGTAAGAGTATCAGTGTAAATGTAGTCAAATAGCAAGCACAGCCTTCCTGCTGCTTCCTTCCTCTAGTTGTCCTGTGTGAAATTCTTAGCCAAACCACACCTTTCCTAGTGTAGGTGGATCTTTTATACACCACTCAGCAAAATGTGACTTCTAATATAGAGCCCAAGTACATTTCTGGCATGGAGAGAGAAAGACCTGCGTAAACCTATGCCATAAATATGTCAAAACATAGGTGATTATGCCTTTAAATGGTAATAAATGAGACCATGAGCTGTAGCTATGCTATGCCCACATTTCAGCTCCAGCAACTTCCAGAGTGGTACGTTCCCTTTTTTGTCTCAGTGGCAAACTCCTACAAGGTAGTGCCAGTTATTTGGCTCTGCAGGTGTTAATTTACCATGATGGTGAAAGTCTGAAACCCAGAGAGTATCACAGGCGAGTGCCCTTCAATTTTCCTGCTTGGTCAAACCAATCTTGTGCATTCACAGATGCTACTGGAATGTTCTTTGACCTGCAGGACCGGAAAATAAATTCTTGAAAAGATAATCAATGAGAGCCAGTGATCATTAGGACTCTTTACAAGAGGAATAGTTGAACTGAGTTATGCTGTTATTGGCATAAGCCAGCAACAAGTACTTTTAACACATGGGGGACGTAGTTTCATTGGCAACAGCAGCTTAAAAAAATCAAGCAGTGCCCAAAATTTCCAAAAAGAGATCTGAAACAAAAGTGAATTTCCTAATGTAAACTACAGTGAATCTATATTGGACTCTTGAGTCTAGACAAAAGGATAGTCAGTACCTGCACAGGTATGTCAGCTTCATTTTGTATAGCAGTGGGTAACAGTTTCTCTGCATTAATTTGAGGCAAAAACTGCTCAAGAGAAATATTTCCTTCTACCCATTCCCTTTGAGACACTTTTTCTCCAGTAATCTTGCAAAAGGACTCAGTGCAAAGTTACTATGGTCATTCTTATTGCACACAGAAAAAAACTGATTGAACTTTTTACCTTTTGGTTATGCTTTTGATCTGTAGCCCACATGAGCTCATTAAGATCATATTATTTAGCTTAAACTTCAGATACTTCACCATTTCTCACAGTAGCTCCAGGCTGGGTGCAGAGTAATATTGCTCATGCCGGCTTCTTGGCATGGCAGCATGTCATAAAGTATCTGCTGGGATATGACAGAAGAGGTGGGCTGGGGGATGGAAGATGGAATAAAAAGGCTCAGACACTTAAGAGAGATCTCAAGGAGAGGTCATTGCCCATCAGATGGTAGGATACAGAATCCCAATTACTCAGGAATGCTCAGTGTGGGCTGCCTGATGCAGACTGCAATAAATCTTATGGCAGGCATTAGGAACACCTGGTTTCAGATGAGAGCACTTTTCTTAGGTCCATCTAAATCAATCCTCTTTCTTCCCCTTGCCTGCACTGATCTCTATCTAGTGTGGGGAGGAGGGGCAAAAGCAACAGGCAGGTGATCTTAATATGGGTCTTGTCAGCCTCACTAATGCAAAACAGGTAACAGGCAGAAAAGACAAAAGAAGAAGGTTTAAACTGTGCAATAGCTCCTGTCACCTGCCATGAGATTTGAGAGGAGCTTGGCATATGTCATAACACTGGATTCTTTCCAGCCCACACTCAGATGTCAGATGAGCTTGATGGTCATGAGTCCATCCATTAAAAGCTTTTAACATTGCTGACCTCCTGCATAGCTTGGGTCCATTGTTCTACTGGGAGAAGACGCAGGAAGGTAAATAGAGTTCAGCCACCATCAGCTCTGCTAATCTAAATCAAAATAGTGATTTCAGGGAACTTAGTCTGGCCACATTTACTATAGTCCTACCTTGCTTTTAAAGGACAAAAGGATAGCCCTTAATTTTATGGTTTTTTTAATAAGGCTATAAGCATTTCACTGTTTACAGATTTGTATATTTTAGCTTTGCTGTCTGAGAAGGTCTAAGCTCTGATTTAAGCATTTTGCCTGGACTGAAACATCAGTAGGATCTTTTTCCTCCAACCTGCTCTTATAAAAGTTGCTTAATATCTCAAGAGATCTCTACTTTTCTATTAAATTCTGCTGATATTGGTAAAATATTCAAAATTTACCAAGGAGAGAGACATATATACACTTGCACAAGAAGAGGGAAACTAATTATTCCATGAGCTTGTTCCTTGTCAAGTAGCCTGAAAATCAGCCATCAGGCAAGCTGGGGTTGTGGTTCAATGCATTGCCCATTTTTCTATTATCCTTCTACTTTTTCGATTAAAAAAAAAAAAAAAAAAACCAAACCAAAACAAACAAACAAAAAAAACCTCCCAAATGTTTTTTTTTCCTTTCTCTCAAGATGCAGTTTTCCCTTTTGAAGAACTCCCGTGAGGTCCCCTAAGACATAACATGACCCTTACAAATGGGTTACAAATGGAGAATATATGTAGGTATGTGACTGTCCCAGCACTGCTGTCTGTCAGCATCCACTGAAAACAGACATCTACTTCTGACCCTAACACATTCATGTAATTTTCCATGATGAGAAATGCCAGTTCAAGGCCTTAAACAAGGAAAGAAATAGAATAAAGCCTTCACACATGCACACAGTGGCAGATTGGAGCTTGCTGGCTGCCCCATTGCACCTTGTGAGTAGCCACTGTGTTCCCAAGAGCTCCAGGGAGAGTGTCACCCACAGCACTGGCTGTCTGTAATGAAAGCACTGGAGAATCTAAAGCCACTTGGGATCATTTCAGAAATGGTTCTCACTGGGCTACCTCACTGATAATCTTCTCTCCCTGGTGTTTACAGCAACACCACAACTCAGTGCACTCAAAGCTACAGGAGCCACTGAAAAACTTCACAGTAAATTAAGTACAATTAACAGAGTAAACATCACTACTGCTAGCCTCATAGTCTTGTAATTATTCTGACAGCACTTATTATTTGGGCCATTTCTCAAATCAGTGGTCTTTGTAAATGAATATCATCATAACTAAGTCATTTTTCAATAGAGTATCCCTGGTACAGTAAAGATTTGGGGAAGAAGGTGTTTAGTTAGATCTTCTGACTGAAATAAACATTGCAGTGCCACTTGTCAGACTCTGTCAGGTGAATGCCAGAAGGACATTCTGGCATTCCCCTGACAGAGTGACAAGCTACAAAAAGATAGGAAGGTTCAGGAAGAACCATGACCTGGTTCTTCCTGACTACATCAGTGTTTAGATGCTGAATTTTTGAGTTGTATCCAGATGGCACTGTGACACAGACTTCAGGAGAAGATCTGGCTAGCAGTGTAAAAAGCCACGTGTCAGACTGCCTGTGTCCAGCAGTAGATCCCTCATATATGCTAGTCCTTCATGGTTCTGTGAAACTCTATGTCATTATGTAGCTGCAGTAAAAATCTTTCAAACACAGGCAGGTTTTCTCAGGGCAGATTTTCTCAGTGCTTGGCAGCCCCTGTTCATTGCCCATTGCTGCCTGTGAAAGCATTCTGCACTTAGGCTTGTATTTAACATAAAGAGTTAAAACCCAAAGAGTTTGCTGAATAGGAGCCAGCCTGGCTGAGCTGAACGCTGGGGTTTAGTGTCTGAAGTGGAAACTGGAAACACAGAAACAAGATGCATCCTTAGGACCCTCGGAATAGTTATCTTGAGATCAGATGTGGGGTGGGCTGGCATTGTCACATCTCAAATTCCTTCTGAAGCCAATGGGATCTGTCCATCTTTGCAGCCTCTGGGAACCTGTTAGCTCTACTGCTCTTTTATTGCCCAAATATAGATGGAGGTGACTGACTTCAAACAGCAAGGCTCAAAAAGCTGTGGCTAGTACAGCTAACAGCATAGTTATTTGAAAAGGTTCAATATCTTTCCTGCTCTATACTGACTTAGATCCACTGAGTGACAAAGATGTGGCAATTTGTTCCATTTTCAACACCCCCAAGAGTAAGGGTGAATTGAGGGCTCATCTGTTGAGAGTATCAAAATAGAGAAGTCTTAAGAGACTGGAAATTACAAGACCTTATGTCAGAAAAAAACTCCAGTAACAAAGATTCACATTTGTGATAATTCTCTCTGCATAGCACAGGCCAGGCATGGATGACTGCAGAGATAAGGGGTAAACAGCCAAATAAAAATTGCAAGAAAAAATATCAAAGGATAATATTCATAGTTAAAGTATGTGATTTTGGCTCTTTGGTTCATAATTTACTACTACTGAAGGGTTTCTACAACACTTAAAGGCCAGAGGCCTGCAGAATTTTAGGCAAAGGAATGCCAGACTCATTTCTCAGAGAGGAGGGGCCACTAGGTGGCACAAAAGTTGCCTAATTTAAGCAAAGTCTCTGGTTTGAGATAGGAAAATGTCACTTCAAGTGATGAACTGCAGCTTTATAAACACAACCTTGTAATGCAACCATCAAGGGAAATACACTGATGTTCAGGATCTTGGGGTACTTTTGGTCCTTCCTGTACATTGTAGGAATAGTGTAGTTCTGCTATTATTGTCTCCTCCCTCCAAAAAACCCAAAACAAAGCTGCTTTGTTTCTCAAAATGATCATTGACTCAATCTCAGGAAAAGTAATTCTGTAAAATACGAAAAAAATATACCAACGCAGTGCTTCTTATATTGAAAATGAAAAATGCATGACCAGAAAGAATTGAGAGATTAACTGTACAAAAATAACCATGGAAGTAAATATGATGTATTAAAAAAATTATCTTTTGCTTTGCTCTGTAGTACAGTCTAGATAGAGAAAGCCTCCGTGGCAAGATGCCCTAACATCAAGCATGTAGGATTGTTTTTGAAAGAGGTGAGAATGACATCAGGAAAAAAATATTGGAAGAAGAAAAATATGTGTAGTGTAGAGGTTGTAGCAGAGAAAATTTGTAACCTGAGAGGCAGTCAGATATTGTAGAAATCTCAGAGGCACTTAAATATCCCCCTCATTAATAAAACGGAAACAATTGGGGACCAAACACTTTGGCCTCAGTGGACGTGCAAAGAAGATCCCAGTATTCATCTGATCCCTGGCCATAAGAATGTTGCACAATTTGCTGCTGGGGCTACCAACTGTCTGAGCAATGCCTTACACACTACATGAATATCCACAGAGTCATTCTGGTCAAGGAGAGTCAGCCCACAATCTGAAATCAGTTTTAATGAGAAGACTTTGATGGGCATTATGTCAGCTTCTTTCAACCTTGGGCTTTTGATTGACTGCTGAGGACTGTCCTTTAGATGATAACAAGGATGCTGTCAGTCCTGCACAGATAGCCTGCACCAGGCTTGAATGCAAAAGCAAGTACTGAGTATATCATACATGCTCTTTCTGCTTCAGAATGAATTTCTGATTGAATTAATTTCACTGTAGGTAGCATTTAAAAACCAGTTACGGATGACACCTTAAAAATTAATGCTACTCCCAAGAAGGAGCACCTAAACTATGGGTCTGATCACAAAAATGGAGGAAAGAGAGGAGAGGAGAGGAGAGGAGAGGAGAGGAGAGGAGAGGAGAGGAGAGGAGAGGAGAGGAGAGGAGAGGAGAGGAGAGGAGAGGAGAGGAGAGGAGAGGAGAGGAGAGGAGAGGAGAGGAGAGGAGAGGAGAGGAGAGGAGAGGAGAGGAGAGGAGAGGAGAGGAGAGGAGAGGAGAGGAGAGGAGAGGAGAGGAGAGGGAAATAGAAGCTGTTGGAAAAACTCTTTTTGACTTTCACCCCTGCTACTGCAGACAGGAAAAAAGCAAGATGTACCTTTACGAAGCAATTAATGAAATTCAGTTTTCTACTGGTTCACTTCCTACTTCCTCACAAATAGTGATAGCTGTTAACACCTCTGTACTTCAGATGTCAGAGCAAAGCAGTTCAAAAATCCCCAGACAGAGAAATAAAAAAGAGGAAAACCTTTGTCAATGACAGCTTTTTCAGAGAAAATGGAGCTCTGTATTGAATATTCAGGGTTCTAGAAACATGATAACATGTTGGAAAAGAAGTATTGTTTTTATAAAAGAACTCATATGAATAAGATTTTGAATTCTACTGCAGCTCATCTAAGTACAAAATGGCCACTCTCCCCGAGCTATAGCCTTCAATGAAGCTATGACTAAGGCATGCAATAAGCTGGGAATTTTTACCCCGGAATATTCAAAAATACATGGATTCTCTCTATACTTTTGTTCATGACATACAATATTATCACATGATCAGGCTGAAAATACCATTTATCTGCTGGGAAAAATTATCCCTGTTTCCCACAAGATTGCACTCAATATTAGCATTCCACTGTTAAGTGGTTTATAAAGGTTAATAAATAATTAATGGATGTTATAAGCACATTTCAGATATGATCAGTATATGCAATAGATGCATATCAGTACGTGCAATTGTAGTTGGTTATGTGGTATTGGGCTGCTTTAGTCCATTTATTAAAACAGCTGCAAATAATTTAGTAACTCTCTCTACACTTCTTATATCTGGAAGAATAACATGAAGTGTGACCAAAAAAGGAAGAAAATTCTTCCATTTTGTCAGCAGTACAAGTTAGTTTAATTTGACTTTGAGCTGGTCCTAACACATTATTCAGTTTTATCATTGTTATTTTAACTCTAGAATCTATTAAATGAGATACTAATCCATGAGATTTAAAATCTTTATTGTGGTCGAGCAACAAGGCCCTGAAACAACAGAAGAGATTAACATTTGATAAGAATTCTTAATTAAACTTGCATATTGTAAATGCAGATGTGTATAAGATAGATTTGTGGTACAATACATCTTGTCACTTTCCCACTGCATCACTAACTGGGAAACTGGATCATACAAAAATTTTGATGCAGGATCAGGTGCATATTTTCTGCCCATTTTTGATAGGACCAAACCTGAGGTGGTCTTTTGGGTTTGGTTTTTGGATATATAGGGTATATATATAAGGATATATAAGGATATATATTCTGAGCGAAGACTCTAAGAAGGTAGTAGCAAATAAAAGGGGATATACCTCTCTGTACCAGCCAAAATTACCCACTCTGCCTTATCCAAGCTAATAGTGGATAAAATCTTTCTACTTGAACTGGCTGTTGCCTTCACTGTGCTCTACCTGGGGACTCCAACAGACCAGCTGATAAATACTGGAGTATACAACATCACTGCCTTTTGCCACATGTGCCATCCTTCCTCCAGAAGTGTCTGCCCCGTGTCTGCAGCTGCAGAACAGAACACATAAGGCTCTGTATCATCACCACCCTTCAGTGATCCATGGTTAACCCTGAGGTGCAAGTTCCTTTTATTCCCTTGGCTGTGCAAAATGGTGACTACCTAGGGCATTGCATAGAAGGAGGAAGCATAACATTTTTGGACAGCAAGATTTGCAAACTCTTTTTGTTCATCTTACTCAGGAAAACAGAAAGTTTCCACTATCACATCCCTTATATTTTCTCTTGTTACCTGATACTTAACTTTGTCTTATCCTTTAGGCTGTCATGGTATGTTAGATCTTAGTCCCATGAAAAGGTGTAAACTGAGAACAATATCTAATTCCTTCTCAATTCAGTCCTTCCCAGAAGATCAGGAACCCTGTCCAGTGTATTTCTGGGGCCAAGACATTCCAAATACTTTTGCCAAAACTTTAGTCAAAGTGGACTTATTGCTTTTAGAAAAGTGGACTTATTGCTTTTAGAAATACATATTCATATATTGATAACAGCAACAAGAGTAGTATCAGTAGCAGCACCAGTAGGAACAGCAACATAGTAATAAAATAAATAAACCTTGTATATGCCTCAAGGTTAAAATTCCTGGGTTTTGAGAAACCATTAAAAACTGGTTAGTCGAACAGTAGCCAGGAAGATGGCAACAATGAACAGGGAAAATTAAATAACAACTAGTTAAGACACATGACTTATTTTTGCTTAGAGAAGGATCCAAATTCAAGTCTGAATTTGACTTGCCTGCTTACTTCATTTTGCCTAATTATTACCCACCAGTACTTGGAAATTTCTCCCAGTACACATCAGGGGCTCATTAAGATTTTATTTTGATCAATATAGCCTATTTTGCTTTCATTTTCAAATTCATCAGTTTGCGTTTTTTGGAAACCTCAAGTCTGAGCACTTCTCTGGGGATTTCTGAGTTCCCATAACATTCCCTATCTCTGCAGTGAAGACTACGGGGAAAGTTCTGGCCCCTGAAGCCAATGACAAAACTGATATTAGCACAGTGAATTCAGAATTTGAATAGCACACTAGATCTTGCAGATTCCTATCTCTATCTCTTTCTGATTCTCCAGATTTATTGCATTTCTGAATGATGCTGTGTTAATTAACTAATCAGCGCACAGCATTTTCTCTTTAACATAAAAAGTTATTTTTTCTACTTAATCATTCACCATGTCAAGGAATTAAAAAAGAATATGTTGAGGGGTTTGCCCTTGATTAAAACATAAAATGTGGCAATAAATATTTTTTATTGGTTATAATACCTTTACTTTATTAGGAAGGTAACAGACTGCTGGTTAACTGATAATGAAATATGAATTTAAAAGAAAAATATATGGTAGAGAGTAATTTCTGTTGTGTCTGCCTGGTTTTTATGTCTTCTTTCTTCCTTTAAAAATTGGAGGTCTTCTAGTTTGTTTCTTACTAACTACTTGATATGATATTACCCAAGTCAGTGCAGTGAAACAGCAGACTTTGAACTGATGTTAACACTTGCTTTGCTTGCTTGTTAATGCTATTCTGCTATATGTATTTTTAAGCAGAATGAAAAATAAAAAATAACTTTCAGCACTGACTTCAGAAAAACTTTTACAGTGTCTTATAATTATATATATATATGTGTATATTTCATATTTACTATGTCTACTTCATATCTCATATAAATTATCTGCAACATGCACATGTACTTGAGCTTATAAGGATGGATTGAAAGCTTTGCCAAAATACTTTACTGAACTGGGGGGATGACACACACTCCATTTCAAAAATCACTTACCAATATATTGCAATTATCATGATGAAAATCCATCTAAAACTGCATAGCAAGTTTGACATTTTGAGAAAGTCTTAGTGTTCTAAGGTGTTTATTGTATATTAACAGAACATTACAATATTTATAAAATTTTTGAAAAGCTTATTTTTTAGGTATGTTTTACAGGGTCTTTATTTCTAACTCCACTAATGCTACATACTTGGGGATCTTATATGCCTACTTCTCATTTAATAAAAAAAAATCTTATTACTGTAAAATTCCATTACTCTCATGCCTCCCTATATAGTATAATGTTAAGTACACTACAATACTGAGTCCCAGATGGAATACAATGCTGTAATTCAATTGAGGGATCCTGCTAATGTCCCACACTGAAGAATATTGCTTAAGGGTTTGGGTATGGTAGCAAACCTCTCAGCCTGGAGACTGAATTACAACCTGACTATTCAATCTGGGCCTTTGTGCCACTGTTTGCAGTTTACAAGACCCTGATTTTTTGTAATACATCTGTAAAACAATTATTAAAATAAAAAAAGAGAAAGAAAAAGCACTGTAAATTAAAGTTTGTCCATAAGAATTATGCTATTATAGGACAGCTGGGGTTACAACGAGCACAGAACAGAAAGAGAAGGTTTTCAAAACATATTAAAGATTGCATGGAGGCAATCATGGAACCCTCCTGAAGGAATGTTCAATCCAGCCATTACCAGTTCTCTTAGAAAGGATCACTGGTTGACTTCTCAAAGATAAATTAAATTCTGCAGGTAGGTTTGAGCTTTGATCTAGTTGAAGAGATAGTTATGAAGATTATAATCTCCTCCTTTTAGATGTCTAATATCACGTTTGACCCTGAAGCCACCTGCCAAACTTCCAGCTGGGTGTTGGGGCACCCAAAACCTCCAATCCCGTAGTTTTCAGCAGTAAAGCTTACTCACCACCAACAGGTGGCCAGAAGCACTTCTATCGTGGCAGAGATGGAAAGCTCATATTAAAGCCTTTTCTGCAGCTCCAGTTGCTTTTGTTGCTGCTGCTCTGCTTTTAGTGGAATTTTGAAACACCACTGGAGCCAGGCACAAGAAGAGTAACCATGACTCTCTTGCTCAGCAATTTCATCACTCTGGCCAAGGTTTATTTTAAACTGGAGAAATTTAAATTGGAAAAACAAAAAAGTGAGTGGTGCTGTTGCACAGCATTTTAAAAGCTCTGAGGCAGAGTAAACCAAAGCCTTCTCCATCTCTCAAATGGTGTTTGCTTGAATACAGGCGCTGGTTTTAAAACTATGCCAATCTGTAAAGCTTTCAGTGCAGAATACACCCTTACTAGATCAATATATCAGAGTTATGGAGACACCAAGGAAAAAATTGTAATTGGTTAAATGAATGCCCTTCACTGTCATAACAGAGGGAAATGAGAGCTGAAAGGAGGCTTGTTATGGTGCTCCCCCTTGAGCCAAGGTGCACTGAATGTGCTGGACTGCTGGGTCACTGGGGTGTCACAAAGTTGCGGATTACCAAGTACCTTTCTTATGTCTCCCTTGTTGTCAAGAAATCTGTACCTTCAAAAAATTACCAATAAAACAGTCGTAGCAGCAGATTAGGTTTAAAAATCTACCTAATGTAGCGTGAAATTTAGAGTGTATGCTCCAGCGATCAGAGCTGCAGTGTTGACCCATTATGCTCTGCAGTCACATTCTTCCATTTTCACCCTTTGAAGCCACAAAGGGAGGGGGAACAAATAACACACACACTTGCAACCATTTTCTCTTGTGGCTTTTGGGTTGGTTTTTCTCTGAAGTAGGGTTGTAGCTCACAGTGCCTGTGAGGGTTTCCTTAGAGCTTTTGCTTAACTTTACTTAATAGAATACATCATGGTTGTTTACTGTGCTTTGTGGCAAAGTAGTCTCAGGTTTTCAGATTCATGGAAAGAAAGCATCTCCTTAATTTTTCAGGCTCAGGATTTAGCAAAATTAAACTGTCATCCTATATAAGTTAAGAACAATCAAAGCTTTATCCTTTAGCATACAGTGAAATATATTTCACTGAGAATAAGAGAGGCAGAAGACAGCGTGGTAGCTATAGCTTGTGTTACAAGTCAGAAAGCTGCAGCCATGATAGAAAAAGTATATATGAGATATTCTGCCCTGCCTTAGCAATTATGCTGAAATATTAAATGTGAATTGAAAGTTTTTCCCTCTTTCTTCCCCTTCTCTGCTTTGATAAGAAATAAGTAACACATACTCAGTAGTCAAAAAAGTTCAGAGAGAGTGTTGACATATGTGAACTCCATTTTTAATCTCAGATCAGATATGCCTAGTGGTTTTAGCAGTTAGTTTAACCTTGCATTTCTGGGCCAAGACTGAGTTGTCATTCCAAGGATACCTGCAGCAGATCTCAGCTGTAGTAATATTAGGTGAACAGGAGAAGAGTTCAATTTATGTCCATATTACAAAATGACTATATACACCATCATATTTGAAAAATCTGAAGTAACATCCTATTCTGACTCACTGAGACTTGGATGCTGTAATATGATAGAGCCCGAACTGTGGCAAAATAAGATTCCTGACTTCCATTCTGACAGATCTTGTCAAAGGGTTTGGTAAGCATTCTGTCCTACTGTGTCAGGTTGTGCTGTAAGTATCCCCAGTGTGCAAATTGAACACTGGCTTCCCCATAGCACTTGTAGAAATTGAATTTCCATCACAATTTTGATAAGGGAAGACCAAAGGTATGCAAATATGACTAAAGAAATTTCACTTTTGTGTGAAATAAAGAATTCTGAAGAAGGAAGTTGTCTTCAGTCTTTGTCTGACAAAGTAGTATTTTCCTTTTCTTTGGTTATATGTTCTAAAGAAAATAAAAACCTTCTGTTCTTTTTTTTTGCAAAAATGCAGACTGCAAGCATGCATTTCACAGAACTCTTATTCCTACACAGAGATAGCTTGAAAAATCAAGTATATTCCTTTCAAGTTATTGTCGAGCACAGCAACTTGTGTTGAGTCCGGTCGTGTATTGAAGCCTTCACAGAAGACCAAAGGGTTCTAGTTGTTTAATGGTTTTATTCCCTATCACAGAAATTCTAGAGAATGCTGCAGAACAAGAGGGTTACTAGTATTTGACTGTTTATACCATATAGTCTGACAAAAGGAAGAAATGCCACTGTTAAATTTCCAGGGGATTTTAAGAAACCCAGAAGTCTGTATATATACATTTCAGCCACTGCTGAACTATTACATTTCTTACATTTGGTAGCACTCTCTCAGCATGAAAATATTTTCCACCATATATTTAACTGTGAGAATATAATCAGACAACAGGGATCTCATTCCCGGATTCCACTGCCATCTGTGAAACAGCTCCAGGGGTACAGAGCTGTAACCACAACCACAATCTGGCCTTGTCTTCTGAAGTGAGGACAGTACTCGAATATACCTGCATGACAGTACCTGGGCACAGACTTTGTGATAATGGGATGGGGAAGACTTAGAGGAACCATAATTATTCCCACTGAACCCCCTGCTATGACACGAACATTTTGGATCAAAGATGCTAAAATGGCCACTCAGCTGGGCAGCCCTTCTTTTCACACCATAGTGGTTGTAAGTTACTAATTGATCTTAACAGCACTTGCAGTGTCTAATGCTTTTCTTTATTGCCCCTTGAAGTTATTAGAAGGACAATCTTGGCTGTCAGTGCAAAGAGACTTCCAGTCCTTCTTATCCAGTAAGAGAAGATAGAAAACAAAAGACAAAAAAAAAATACCCCAAACAACAAAAAACCCAACTTATTGGGTTTTGAATCTCATAATTTTTAAGGCAATTGGATGATTCTGTGGAGCTTGGTTCATGATTCTTCAGTGCTTGGGTGTGTGTTTTCTTATTAAACACTGTCAGTAAAATCACACAATAGAAGCTCCTTGCAACCCAGTTGGGAAACCGCATTTCCCCTGTGCAACAAGCTCAGGGCACTATGGGGCCTGGTGTATAAGCCAAAAGATTTCTGCATTACAACATCAGGTTATCATAACCTATCTCCCCCTCCTTCCTACCCCCAGAACTCATCTATATGCTAATTTAACATGACTAATGCCGCCCCACAATATAATGGCTCTAATGTTTTCAGGGGAGGAAAGAGAGTGGAAAGGAGCTGACGGTCCTGTTTGATTAGCGAAGTGTCTTCTGACAAAAATCCCAGATTTTCTGATTATGAGGTCTCATTGCATCAACACCCTGGATATATCTGGTTCAGCACTTAACCAAGCTTGCAGTTGGGTTTGAGTTTACATTCCTGTGAGTCAAGTGTAAGCAAATGTAAAATACAATTTTCTCACCCGTTTTTGTGGAAATGACTAATCAAGCATAGCTGTTTGTTTAAAGGGAAAGGCACTGTCATTCTTATTGTCAGGGGCTAGAAACTACCCCAGCTGCATATGACAGAGCTCCCTGCTGAGTTACAGGATACCTGAGCTAGCTGGGATTTGGCTCCTGGGCCTTTCTGGTTCAGTCATACAGCCTGGGGAGCTTTCAGTTTCTCCACAAACACATGCATTGATAGTCCCTCTGCCCCTTTCCCCCTTCCTCCCTCACACTCACTGTAACACTATTAAGATATCAAATGCAGCAATTACAACAAGAAAACCCTAATTAGGCAGCACCAGCTTCTGTAATAAAGGAATTAAGGAAATCTGAAGAAAGAGCTAAGAGGAAACACAACAGAGGCTTTCAAATCACAGTCTTCTTGTTCTTAAAGGACTACTCAATGAGGATAGTCCTCCATGAGTTTTACTTCACCAGCTTTCTCCGTACTTTTCTAGGACAAAAGGAGTAATACCAACATAGAGTCCTGTGGCCATAATCAAATAATAATTGGCCTCGGAGATCACTTATGGCAATCAGGGAAGTAATAAGGTTTCTGAATAATTATGAATAATTAGGCACATTTATGAATAATTACACTGTTAATAACTATCTAGCACATCCAGTTTTTAAACTGTAATTCAGTCATTATTGATTGGTTAGCCATCATCTTCACTGCTGTTTCCCTACTCATTAACATCCTGATTCAGCCAGGAGCCCTGCCAGGCTGAATTTTTTCTTTTGGCATGTCAGAAAAGAGGAATTTTACTGCTGTAACTTCTGAATACCACAGAGCCAGATTTCACTGACCATAGGGGAGGGACATTTTTGGAAGGAATATATCCTGTCACTTTCTAAATGTGATGTTAAGACAGTGCAAAGATACTATAACAATGTGGAGCAGGGAAAACTGTTCTACAGTGGCATGTCTGGAGTTTCTGACTATTTAACTTCCTGTGTTTGGACTGCAAAATTTCTGAGGTGTGGAGCATCTTGCCTGAAATTGAGTAAGCAGAGCTAATTCAAGATGTCCCCCCAGCAGCACTGGTGGAAATAAATTATGTTTCTTCAAGAGACAAGGGTCTAGGGCATAAAATTTCTGCCCTGGGAAGGAAAGGTCCAGGGAGCAAAGTCCAGCCAGGACCTCAAGTACAAAGGAAGCCTTGCCTGCTGCTCTGCAGAGACACAGTGATGGCACCAGCAATGCCACCACCTCCATCAGCACTTCTCTGTGCTCTGCCAGCTCTCCCATGGCTCAGCTGGAGCCCAAGACAGTAGGATTGTCCAGGCTCTGGCCCTGCCCAGTAACCACCATTGCAAGGAGGAACCTGCTCCTGATGTTTTAGCAGCCTCCTCAAACATTTGTTGTGCCTGTATCTAAAGTTGGCCCTGGTTACACAAATTAGATAGATAAATGAAAGCCACACTTGCTGGCAAAGCCAATAATTAAAGGTAATGCTGTGTATACCGTACAGAACAGCTCTGTTTTCAGGGGCATTGTATCAGCTTTACACCAATAGGATAGAATCAAGCCAGTCCGGAAAAGTAAATGGAGCATCCTAGCCTTTAAACAAGAAACTGTTACTGCTTCTCTACCTCTTATTTACACTTTAACACAATACACTTATTTACACATTAGCACATTCCACCCTGAAGAGCTGGGTCTGACATGGAGGAAGTGTGAATCAGGGTCTTGTATGATCTCAATACATTGGACACACGCTACCTGTTTTTGGAAAAGCATTCAGGAGAGTAGAAAATACAGTTTAGGTGCCATGAACTGAAAGTACCAGTTTGAATATACAGAAATGCTTTAGGATGGGAATTTTGCATTAGGTAAAAACCAAAACAGACCAACATTTGTAAATTCCTTTTATTTCTAGGACATGAGTAGCATTCTGAATGTTTTTTTAATTGGTTTTCTTTATTTATTTGGTGTTTACCAGTTCTGACAGGTAATCCAAGATAGCAAATTTCATGGTGAACATAAAGATAAGTGCTTAAATCACTCCAAGTATTCTTTAAAAATTTTGACAAAAAATAAATGCCATAGATTAGTACTCTGCCTCTATGATTTTACATTTCTCTCCATTCTCCTGGAAAGAATGTTGATTCTTCCCCCTTTGGAGGAATTTATTTTCCGCCTTTTTCTCCATAAATGTTTATAAAACATTTTTGTGCCAGAGTGCACTGTTTTTATACTACAGATCAGAAAAAAAATTTAAAAAACACTTGCTAAGGTTTTGGCTCAAACTGTGTTTCAGACTCTGCAAGGGTCAAAACAGCTGTGATAAACTCTGTTATCTCTTTCATAATCTTCAAGCACAGTCTTTCTAATCTCCTCCTGAAGGCCCTGAAAGGAGAAGAAAATAGACCAAACCACTTAGCAGGAAAAGTGAGTGAGTGAACGTTGAATATTTGTTAACCCGGAAGTGACCATTTCTGAAAAGCTGAAAAAGGTCCCAACATATAATTCTGAGAAGGAGCTGTGAAAGACTTGCTCTTCTACTTTGGTTTTGATGTGCTAAGATATGGCATGAAAAATGGCTAAGAAAAACTGCACGCTTTGCACTTTCAGGTAGCAAAAATGACAAATCTCTATCAAAGATCCAGAAAAGTCCATTATTTTCTTTTCATACACTGCCTCTTTAAACAGTAGAACTTATTACCATTGAATGTTGTGGAGACAAAAAGATTGGAGAAGTCCATGGGGACTCTAATGACTGGATATGACCTCTAGCTCACATACTTTAAACTGGACTAGATTATAAGTATCCCAGGTTATATACAGGCCCTTAAAAAAAAAGCAAGTCAAGAACCTTTAGTTTTCGGTAGAGGTTTAGTTTTTAACCCCTTTTTTCAGTACCAGTAGTTCATATTCCATTTCTTTCCCTATTGCTGTGAAAAAAAGGGATTGGGAATTCCCTGGTAGAACATTTGCCTCTACCAGCTGGTGCAGTAGATATGTCCAAGGGCAGAATTTCCTTTTGTAATCAGAGATAACCACTGCTGCTGTGTTTCCTATGAAGACCACATGCAATCTCTCTGAAGTGTTTCCATGATTATGTCAGATCCACCACCCAAGTGCATGGCAAAGTCCTTCATATTTAGGGAAAGGGAGAAGGGTGAACTGAGGGGAAAATAAAGTTTTTGCTACGACTAGCTATTTGTTTACTGCTTTAAAGTGTCAGGTAGCATTCAGAACCCTGACTTTTCCTTCTGGTAATTGTCATTCTGATTGAATTTTGAGCTTGAGTAAATGATCAAAGCCCAGCATGGAATTACTAGGAAAAATAAGCAGATAAATACTTGTTCATTTCCATCTTGAATTGTTTGATTGTTTCAAACTCTGTGTTGGTTTTCTGGTCTACACAAGAAATTTCTGTTTTAATTTGTGTGAACTCTAGCACACATTGGCAACCACAATTTGACTGAGCTCTGAAGCACCACTAAAAACATTCATTTTCCTGAGCATGAACATCCCGAGGATCTGTCTCCCCAGCACTAGACTCTGCAAGGCTTTGTGTATATTCCTTCCTTCACATCATGGAGAAACACCACTTTGCAGCTGATGCCTGTACCAGGAAGGCAGAGAAATGTGAGACCAATCTTCTTTCAAAATGAAAAAGTCACCTTGCACACAACCACCTGGGGACCCCACACTCTTTCGCCTCTCCCCAGTTGTGCAGACACTGTGCCCCAGGCCATGCTAACTTCCCCCTGCCCCCACTCCAGCCCACCCTTTCATCTTCAATTTGCTCATCCCCACACCACGGATGTCATCGAAAGCAAGGGCCAATTAGCTGAATGTAGTCAGGGCACAGTGATTTGGATCCTGGTTTTTGAAAAATAGATCCAAAAGCATACATTCAAAGTGGTTCCTGAGTGCAACCATCAGAGGTGGTGAAATGCTGGCAACCTGAGGCAATGAGAGGCAGAGCAGAAAGAGGACACTTGGGTGGGACCAAGCCCTCAGGTTAGCTATGTGGGACACAGACTTGAGGCCATGATAACTTCCAGTGGATCCTTTGGTTTCCATTAAACATTAGTGTTTTCAAAGAAGCATGAAATCCACACTCCTGATTCCTCTGTTCCCCCTCCCCCATCCATGTCCCTTCTGAATTACAAAGGGGACCTTCTTTTGTTATATTTGGATAATTATTCTGCTGCCTTTCCTCTTGCTACCCGCTAAACATATGTGATTGATGAGGGGAACACATTGAGAATTCGAGATGAAAAAGTGAAGAGAGAGCAAAGCTGGGCAAATGAGCTAGTGGGTTGAAACACTTGGGACATTAGAGGGTGTCAAGGATGGCAAATGACTTCATTGAAGTAATGATGATAAACATTTTATCCCTGTGCATATATGTGCATTATACCTAACGATCTCAAGCGTAAGTGAGTGAAGAAAGGCACTAAATAAATCATACGAACAGGCCCTAAATGGGAATCCCTAAGGAATAGGATCTGAATTGTAAATGTGTGCCTGAATTTCACACATCAAATTATAAGAAGGAGATTGATATTTTAAACAGCTCTGTACTTAAAGGGTACTGTATCTAGTCCTGAGGATTTTTCTTTTGCTTAGGGTTTTTTTTCAGTCAAATTGTGTATTTGTGTGTATACATACACATATACACATACACACATGTGTGTATAAATTCATTAAATGAGGTACTTTACATATCAGTGGGTTGCTCTGGGTTTCATCAGCATCTCATAGACTGGCTAAAAAGTGTTTTTTTCTGCCTCACTGAGATTTTTGAAGACATAAATTCTCAGGGACAAACTCTCTTCTGTTACACCAAAGAAAATAGAAAAGAAAAAAATCCCTTGCTTTAAATGAATTTACCGTGGACTTGATCTGATGGAAATGGAAATGCAATCTGACACTTACACTAACACTTATTTAAACTTTGTCCCTCCCTCCCTCAAACTGTGGAGCCAAATTCTTAGCTGGTGTCAACTGGCAAAGCTTCTTGAGCTGTCAGCAAAGCGTGCCTGTTGGCATGAGCTGATTTGGTCCAGTAGCTTCACAAATAGAGAATGAACTTCAGTATTAATGGGAACAGGTTTTATGCAGAACAAATTATACTAGAAATGTCATCCCATTCCCTTCCAGCCTCAGACATCCTAAAATCATCAAAGTACAACTGCAGTATTATAAACACACATTAATGAATCTAATAAGGGAGGGGAAAGCTTTCAGGCTGGACGAAATGGAAATGTCTAATAAGAGGTAGCAGCACTATGTTCTCACAGATAGCTCTGGCCCCCACTGCGTTCTTCAGTGGAAGTGCATAAGATAAAACTATGAAGACTAAAAACCTGTGGGATTTCAGCTGTTCTACATTAGAAGAATGTTTTCTCATTAGAAGAAAAGGAGTTGCACCGGGCTAGTAAAAGAATTCTGCCCCCAGATATCACAGCCAAGAATCTCCACATCTTTCTTCCCAGCAGTTGCAGAAAGGCTGGTTGAAGGAGCAAGATCTGCATGAAAGCTGAAGGTTTCTTCCCTTCGCATTCCACCTTGGCAGGCAGTAGTGCTCTCAGTGCAGGCTTTTGGAGATGCTGCACCTGAGTTTCCTATTCAGCATTTTCGGAGCAGAAAGAAGCAATGAATGAACCTTTTAAGTATCAAGTCTTCTGGCTTTTTCCCCAGAGGATTGCCAGCCCTGCACACAGCGTTTCTTTCCCAGGTCTTGATCTTAACTGGGAAATTACATACTGCATTTAGTTGCAATATGCATTGGTTCTTTGTTGCTTCTAAGGATGTGCACTCCCATATGCTCACGTGTATGTACATTATACCTGCATTTCTATTTATGTATCTGTGTGATTGTGTACACAGACATATACGCACACAGTTATTTTGCATTGGGGAAATATTTGTAACACATACCATATTTAACCCATCCCCTGATTAAATGTTTTCCATTATGAGGAATCTAGAAAGTGAACACATGAAATATGCATTTTTCATTTGAACAAATGCTTTCTGCTACAGACACTTATAAAAACAAAAATCCATGTGTTAATTTTTAAACAATAAACAAATTTTTTTTTGGTGGTGTATTAAGCACAGCAAAAGGTCATGCAGTAGCTTTAAGTGTAAGGACTAGATCCAAAACCCACTAAAGTGATTCTCTGAAGCTAATTCCAATCTTTACCCAGAATACTGGGTAAAAAGCTTTGAATACTGGGGACAAACTACTTTAACTTTCTTTGTTTTTCAAACAGAATATATTTCAAAGGGTTGCTAAATTATAAGTTGCTAAATTATAAGTAAGTTTCCTATCAGCACTGCAACCACTTTTATTTTACCAGAAAAACAGAATTCCTTTTTGAAATATGAGAAGACATATCCACTTATTCTTTATGTTAGCAAACTATATATAGTTATGTATTCTTTATGTTAGCAAACTATATTTTCTATATTATTATATTATAATCTATATTATCATTACTTATTATTTTCTATAATAAAAATGTAAAAGAAAAAGTATTACATCCTGTAGTCCCTGAAGGAGTGCTCAATTTTTCACTAGACTTATTTGACTCTTGATTGATTTTCAGAAATATTTTGCCACAGATCTTTCCGGTAAAAAGTCACTTCCCTTTTCTTTCATTCCTAGACTGGTATGTCACATTTTGCCTTTTTGTCACATGATTAATGTGGTTTTGAAAGATTCAAGAATCAATACACATATTCTCAGATGGAAACATCTGTATTTTAAATGTGTCCTTTCATCTTAGTTTTCCAGCCAATCTGCAAAATATGTTTCCTGTTGGACTTAATAGGTGTTAGTGGTGCAGGTAGTGGTAACGTACAAGGTCTTCTGATCTGACCTTGACCTTGCCATGAAACCAGATCTTCCTTGCAGATTCAGGAATGTAGTGTATCTGGTACAATTTTCTTCTCCCTCCTGGTCTCGAGGAAGTATTTTTCTTATTAGATTTTTTGTTTGTTTGTTTATATTTTAAGTGCTCCTATTTCTTCCTGCCTTTAAATATTTTTCATGACATTGAGCACAACATAACTAGTGCAACACATCTCTTCATGTCTTCATTCAGCAGATAGCTTTACATTCTCAAATTCCTCTGGCTTCCTTAAATGCTCAGCCTATTCAATGTATTGCAGGATCAAACCTTCAGTGGATATCCCCTGGGAAATCAAAAGAGAGATTCCTTCAAGCCAGCTAGCATCATATATATTCAATGAATACAAAAGGGATGAGACAGAGCATAATCCAGTATTTGAGGGATTTTCCTGGCATGAAATTGCAAATGCTGAGAAACACTGCAGGTTTTGTGAGGGCTAAATGTGTGTTCTCTGTCAATGCAGGAATCTGCCCTATAAGTGGTCACACTCCTGTTTCCTAACTCAGAATCAGCAACTGACTGGCAGCAACTCAACTACATGAGCCTGGCCTGTACTGATCCTTCAAAGTGCTGGAGTGTAGAGAAAGGGAAAGAAATATTTACTGGCAGAATTCTTTTTATTCCTCAACAGATTTAATACCACGTGCTTGGAACTTTGCAGAAGCATGGAATACTAATCCCAGTCCCAGAGACATGGATCGGTGGATGGGACTATGTAATATCCTATAAAACCCATTTATAAGTGTTACCAGCACCTTCTCTTACACCTATGGAGTCTCTGCAACCTTTCATGCTGTTATGAAAGTTCCTACATCTCTGTATAGCAGAGTGTGTACTCCATGGTCTAAGCTGTAATTAGGAAATGGTTACTCCACGGTAAATGCAGAATTTGAATGTAGGAGCAGCAATCCATCCCAGGAGAAAGAGGGGCAGAGGGGTAGGAGGAAGAAACCTGCTGAAAAGCACAGTTAAGCCCTTTGTACTGTAGAAATGAATCTGCTTTTGGTGCTGGGGGCTGAGTTTGTGTTGATGCACAGAAGTAAAACAAGAGTATTCAGACAAGTGGAACATGATCTGATAAGCCTGGAAATAACTCTGGCAGGCTATCCAGCCCGAATGACATCCCTGTCTGTGTCCTTTCAACACATTTGATTTGAGTACAAGCTTCCCAGAGGAGGCTTTTCCTGTGCTTTCCGTCCTGCTTCACCACTTCACAAACTCCCTGATGGCCGAAGCAGTGCAGGCTAATGTGAGAGGAGAGCTATGTACTTTTCTAGAAGGGAAAATAATTCTTCTGTGGGCTTTTTCTTTTTCAGCCTGCAACCTGACTGTCCTTTCAATATGTGCTAGCCAATCCTTTTACTTACTCTGCCAGCTTCAAACAGAAATGAAGTTGTACCTTTCATTTATAAAATGCTTGAACTCTGTGTGTATATGTATAGATAAAACTAGAATGAGGTCTGCTCAGGTTTTGTGTGGGAGATGCAACAATTTTTATAGACTCACTAGAGCACAATTTCATAAAGGTTGATATTCACTGAATGAAACTTTTGCAAAATGTATCTCTTTATAACACAAATAAAATGCAATAAGATTTGTGCCTGAAGATTCATAGACATGAATAATGTTCACACGATACAAAATTTCACTAAACTTAATATAAAGATATATATTTGAACTATAGTCTTCAATTTGCACGATTTATACCCTAGTGGTTACATGGCTGCATTTATCAGAAAGGGGCTGTTTTTCTGGGAGGTAATTCTACTAATGCTTGTGATCATTTGGCTCTTGATCAGTGCAATGAACTGAATCTTATTTTCTGTGTCTGTCTCTTCATACATTTTCCACCCTCACATGCTTTAGCTCTGGCAAGAAGAAGAACATGTATTTCAAATCAGGATATTAATCACCTGCCCATGAATCAGCCAAAAAATGCAGGCTCTGGGCCGAGCACCATCTTTAATATTTCTTCTAGGCATGATAGTTGTCTTATCCACAACATGCGTGGATTTTACAGAATATCAGAAATATTTTATATGTGGAGAAGTAAATACACACCACTCTTGTTAATTGCCACAGTACATGCAATTGTCTAAGTGCTTACTTGTGAGCAATCAGGCACATCATAGGTGGGTGGGAGATCAGCAGTCCTTGGCAAATCTTCAGAGTCACACTGACACCTCCAAAGCTCTCATCGTGTACCCATTACCACTGATTGAATGGTGCTGCCTTTGGGAGAGGAATTTTGACTCAAATCAGAAAATTGGCAAAGCTCAAGAAAACCTGGATCAGGATATAAAGATGAACGAGTTGACTCTTTTGGGCTATGAAGGTCATCACACAGTCTCATTAATGTGGTCACTTATCCCTGAAAGAAACCTTATTGACTGCTGTGATATCGTTTGCATTAATAATTAATAAATATTGCTTTGATCTTAATAAGAAAGAACAGAATAATCTTTACTAGATATAGAATATATAGATATAGAAAATAGAAATAGCCAAATAACCATCTTTAAGAGATAAAACAGGGTAAAACTTTTCATACTTTTTCCAAAAACATGATTTTGGTTTAAAAAAAAGGGAAGAAAATGAAAGGAAAAGAATCACCAAAAGCACCTTTTTTTTCATGACTTATGCCTCTTCTGCAGCTGTGAGCACATTCATTTCTTCATAATCCCTAGCACTGAGGAAGAAAGAGGGCCTTCAGGTGAAAGGTTACCTACATTTATAATGTCAGGCACTGAGGCTGGTGAGGTAAAAGGTAAATGGTAATTTTATCATTAGCGTGCCTGACCCCTTGCCCCGGCCATATCTCACAGGAGACGTTAGGAACGGCTCACCTGTCAAGATGCAAACACTTAAAGGTCAATGCGCACAGAAATCTTCAAGAGCTTACAACTGAATTGCTGACACCTTTTATTATCACCGCTTAAATAAATGATTCAAGTGGCGAGACAATGCTGAGACTGGTTTAATGTCAAGATTTACAGGAGGAGCTTGTGGAGCACTATTTTCTAAAGTTTGGCTACATGGATATGATTTTTTAATTCTAGAACTGCATGAACAAGGAGGAGAATTTCACACCACTTAAAGGAGTTTAAACATGTATCTCACTTTTGCAAGGCTTTCCAGCACTGCACAAGGACAAAGTTTTATTTCCGTTGGAGCAGTGAATGCAGAATCCACTATCATCCTAGTGTATGATGTTGGAAAACTCATCTGACCTCTGTGCATGAGAAGTTATGTCGTATGGGAGGATATTTTGCAACCGAATGGCAAATTACTGGCACACCAGCTACACTCCATTATTATTTAATGAAGTAACTAGGTAAAGATCCTTGCCGATTTTTCCAAGTTGTTTCCTCATTAAAAAGCTCTGAAACATGGACACATCAGCATCAGGGTTTGAAAGAGCACCAAGGTTTACCCATGCATGCAATCAACAACTGTGCTTCTAAGGGGTGAGTGTAATTTACTCCTGACCCTGTATCCCACACCTCCCATTGTTAGTAAAAGGGTTTACTGGTTCCAGTCAGGTTCACAGGGCCCTGAGTGGTCTGAGATTTGTGTACATGTTAAAGCTACCTTACATAAAGTTTCACAGTAGAGGATACCCTGAGCATCCACATCTATAAAGTAGCAATATTTTGTGTTTGACACTACAAACACAGAAATTGATTATCGGTGTGTGATGCAAGCCCTCTGCATCTGTATCTCTTTTGTTCTTCTGGCACAATGGTCACGTTCTCATTAATCTGCCTTGTCTCCATTTACTCCATCTCTCCTCAGAAATAATACATTCACTTCCTTTGGCTTAGTGATATTCAAATTTTCTTCTCCAGGTAATGTTCCACTTACTTTTGCCATGTATTTCTTGAACCTTCTTCCTAAAACAGTTGCATACCCCTGAAGCTGACAGATGAAAAGCTTCATTTCTGCTTCCCACCTGTCACCTGTATCACTAGCACGCTGTGGTGCTTGCACTTTTTTCCTGTGTTATTTTGTTCCTGCCATCTTCTTCCTGTGCTGCATAAAGAGGTAATGCAGTAATAATAGCAGTTTAAATGACAGAAAAAATATATGTGTGTACCCAAAGAATGCATATTTCAAGAAACTGATCAAAACCAAGGACTTTAATAAAAAAAAAAATCTGTCATAGAAGCTTCAGTCATCGAAGTGCTTTGCTAGGAACAATAGCCAGTTTGCCACACATTTCTGGCTGTTTGCACCACAGCAATATTTACAGATAAATAAGGCATTGCTACAAGAGGATGCACCTACTGAGTGTAAAACTCAGGACAGTCTTCTGTTTTCACAAATCTCTTAGTTTTTTTTCCTGTGATATCCTTCATAAGTCATCTGGTCATAAGTGTCTTTTCTTGGTTTCATTGTGTAATGTAATTCTATCTAGAAACATATCAGTAAAATGTTATTGCAAAGCTGTAATCTTACTTTGGCTCTCACACTTATAAAATGAAAAAGACTGTTGCACCTCCAGAGGGCTGCTAAGTATACAGCTGAAACACAGTTTAAGAAAGCATTTTTATATTATTTATTGATAATCCCTCTTTATTAATAATTATCATTTATTATTGTCATTCTTACTAATTGTGAAGGTCAAGGACACCAGAGATTACTACTTATTTAACTTCTAATGAATGCAAGATTTCATTTTTCTTTGTCACCCTCTGCTTAAATGGCTTATTGTCTGAAGGCAGATGTTTTGGGAGAGAAGGAAAATAACCATCTATCAAAGGTTTTGAAATTGTGAAGTCCTCAACAGACATGAGAACAGACTCCAAATCACTTGACATGTTAGGAAGGTTTATCTAAGGCTCAAATGATCTAAAACTTTGACTGGCAACACTGGACATCAGGTGCTTCAGATAATTTAAATGCTTTTGCTTTCCCAATAATTCAGCATGCTCAGTTAGCATCTCATCTAAGATATTTTCCCTCATTGCTACCTGGACAGCAGATCTATCAGTGGAAGATAAAACGCAATCAAAGCCCTGGTATATTTAGTGCTGTAGCATGTAATATTATTAGAGCTCTGCCTGGCCAGCTCTCTAAAACCTCACTGACTTGTGGCACCCTCTCCACAGCAGCATCTGCCTGCATAGGCAGAGCTTTAGCAGACACCCACATGCCAGGAGTATTAGGGAATTCACTGGAGCAGAGCTCAACTGAGCTGCAGATTTAACTGTGACTAACTTTCCGCAGCAAGTTAACTCAGTGGGACTTAAACCTGGCCTGATGCTTAAGCACTTAGATGAGTCAAGGATGTAATAATGAAGTGCTGGAATTACAGTTGCCATTTCATAAAATGAATCATATAAAATATATTTTTGTACTCAGCTACAGCTTTCTACCTGCAGAGCTGCTTTTATGGAGTTTAATAACATAACGAAACTGCACAAACTGCAATCTTTCTTGCTTTGCACTGGTCTTGTGCATCAAAACCTTCTGAACAATCTCAATTTTGACAATACATGATTAAGATATCATAAAACAGTTTATAACCATTATAAAAATATATTTACTTTTTTACCCAGCCACCTGATGAACACACCAGGTAGTAATAAAATTAATTTTATTACATGCCTCTCAGGACACAAAAGAAATAAAACACTTTCTTTTTTATGCCAATATTATACAACCATGCTTTAGCAAAACATCTGTTCTGCCTCACTTTTTATGTTTCTTGGTTGTTTTTCTTGTTTGCTTTGAAATATTTCTTTTCCATACCACCACAAGCACTCAAAGAGTAATCAACAGGTGAAATTATCTTAGGAAACACTCAGAAAAGCTCAAAGAGATAGAGGCTTCCTCCTTTGCTTACCATGCAAAGTTATTTCTTTTTGGATCACAGTGATCCCTATTTGAATTCTGACTGTGAGTGTGTGCAGAGCACGCCACTGTCTCTGACACCAGCTGGTTACTTGCACATGTGGAAATAGACTCCCCTCAACATGGAAAGTAAGTATTGTGTTGCAGCTCTCAAATAATGATGACAGAGGTTCTCAATTTTTAATGCAGTACTGCTGATGGAAACCAGCTACTAACAGTTGGAATGTGACAAAACATACCCAACTCAGCACCTTTTCCCAGCTCAGCAGAGAAGGATAACTGATGCACTTGCACCTTTCCACAAAGATGAAGGATGCTGCTCTGACCATTTCCAAGACATGGAAGAAGGCAGAGATGCCTAGGGGCATTCTTTCTTTTCTATCTGTTGATATATGCAGCCATAAACTCCAACATGGTGTAAAACATCTCATTCTGATTCCACGAGAAAGTGAAATTGAGAAAAGAACTGGGCTGGATATGCTTGGCTTGAGAAGCTGATATTCTATTACAGGATCAGACCGTCCTTCCTTTCTGTGCATTCACACAGACTAATACAAAGTGTTTACAGATCTCAGGTAGTTTGATGTGGAAGTATCTGATGTTTACATTTCCTTAATAGAAGTGCCAAAACCACAATGCATGAGAACATATCATTTGATCATAGCACTTCAGGATAATGCTTGCTTTTAAATATGGTTACAAGGCTTTCAGGTAGCTCTTTCCTCCATGCTTCTGCCCCCTAGAACACACATTCTTGTGCATATTTGTGGAATCAGACCTCACTGCAGCAGAGGAACAGACAGTCAGACCAATGTAATTCTAATACTTCCTAATGCACACCAATTTTTCTTCGTTGTTTTGTTTCTTAATAACCTCCAATAGGAAAATATGTAGGAAGCCACGCATAAATTCAGGTTATAGTGTCATCCCGTAAGAGACAAACACAGGCAGCAGCATTTTTATGTGAGGAGGGAAAAAAGAATATCCAATTTTCCACTACAAAACAGGTGCACTCAGATTTTCAAAGTACATCGCACTTGTCTCTCTTGTTTATTTAATCCTAATTTATTGGATCAAGACAAAGAATAGTACAGTTTGGTTTTCTGGCATGTTCATGTCCACAGCAAAAAGAAGGTCATTGCATTTGGGTACTAATCTACCAGTGCAGTAAGCCGTGATTAAAATGTCTTGGTAATGTTCTCAGAAAAGCATTACAACTGCTTGAATCTATATTCATCCATGGCCAGAGAAGAGGGGATGCTAGTCTGGTTTGGTTAAATACATATAAACTTATTCCCCAGTCAGTCAGATAGAGCAGCAGCTCTGTATTTCAGCAAGAGAAATAAAAAGATTGCCTGGGGTCAGGATAAAAGCAAAGGTATGCAGGGCCATGAAACAGTTTTCACTGTTATCACTGCACTTCAGAGGACCAATAGGGCTCTCACTAGGGACCACAAGTGACCTCAACTCTCCTTATAAGTTTCTTATGCCTCTAAATTTATTTTAATGTCCACTAAGAAGGTGAAGGGTTAAATAAGGAGGACAACTGGGGGAGTGGGGGGATGTGTGTTTTGTCTTTGTGCTATGTTCCAATTCTGTCAAGGAGTCTGAGCTTTGGACAGATAAGCAAGGAGAGATGTTGTCCTTAGAATAAAGTGAAATGAAGGTGCAATGCAAAAAAAGGATATCTCTATTCAACTTCTGAGTGAAGTTCTGTGTGCCTGAGCCATGCTTCCCCTGCTGCCACTGCTCTTCTTTTTTCATAATTGTCCCCGTTATGAGTCTTTGTTCACAAAGGTGGAAAACACGGCGGGCTCTAATGATGCATTATCACAGGTCAGGGAATGAAGCACATAAATCTCCCTGGCATTTGCTTCTACACAATACCTCTAAAAGGACAGCAGCATTCCTTAAAGATGTAGCTTTTCTCCAATCAGATGACTCAACAAGGCAATGTACCTGTGGGCTTTTGCCAGGATAATCACCTTTTCCTCTCACTGCTCCTTGGACGGCTCCGACCTTGTCTGCTTTTCTTTAGTCTACTGTGTTTTCTGTAATGAAGACTAGAATTCAATTGTACATCTGGGACTAATAGCTTTTAAACCTAAATTATTTCTCTCACAATTACAGACAGATTGTCATAAACATACAAGCAGTGAAGTACAGAGAGATGTTTTCACTGTAAAAGCCATTTTGAAAGCAAAACTTCAGTCTAATTTAAAGATGTTATTGTTTTTATAGTTGGAGACTGATGCAGCTGTCTTTGAAGACCATGTCAGTACTGCAATTGGCTTAGTTTAAATCAACAGAAACCTGGATTGTACAGAGGAGTGAGAGTAAGACTATGTAAAAAATGTCAGTAATCAATGGCAGTTGTGTTATCATCATGACAGTATGACGGCAGTTCAGTGAAGCAATTATTAATTTTTCATAATACAACTGAAAGCAGAGACTTCCAAAGAAATAACAAGGTTTACTACATATTACACAATTACCAAGGAAAGAGTAAAATAGAATAGAAAATTCTGTCATATACTCTGAGAAGAATCTACATTTTAAATCAAAGATCGTTGTACAAATTCTCTGCAATTGTAAATGGAATAACATCACCACTGTAGTTAATGCAGTATTTTAGACCATCTGGGCATTAGAAATTTCCAACTCAGTTATGATGACTTCCTTCACATGTAGGTATTTCACTAATGTTGACTCTGAAAATAGCAACATTGTAATTTTGTAGGAACCTAAATCCCAGTTCTTTGCACTCTGCACTAGAATGACCAGTTGTACATGGAAAGACAACAGTGAATTGAGCACTTGATTAACACTTGTGATGTTGCCAAAATAGTGGCTCTTGTTCCACTTGCCATACAGAATCAAGTGCAATACTGGCAGTTCCTATTGGCTTTGAGTCCTCCATTGATAAACATTGAGTCCTCCATTGATAAACATTTATATTTTAATATGTAATCAAATGTTAATTTAACTGGAAGTCCACTCTCTTGTGAAGAAAAAATTCAGTGCAAGCAGTGATGGCCTCCAATATGCTGCCAGCCCTGTTATTATAACCAGACTCACAATAGACTCAGATTGTGTGTTTAAGGAATACAACTTGTACAGGGTCTTCATCCTGACAAGGGTCCTACTGTTCTTGTGAGAATTCTAGTAGACATTAACAAAATCATTTTCCCATTCTCCATTTATTTGTTATGGCTTAATTAACAGTGGACATGTGTATCATTATTTCTACTGTTCTCAGAACTTTTTCAGAATGAAATCCCATTTATTTTGCATAATGCTCATCTATTTATTTCTCTCTTTCTTGATTTGTGCTTCACCCTGCTTCCTACAGAACAGTTTTGCAGCTGTTAATATAAGCAATATCTTTCCTTCTATTCCAGAATAAAGGTTACACATATTTCTTTACTTGGTGTTCTCAGAACAGCATATTTTCTCATCATGATGCTTCTAAACAAACTAGCAATCATTTTCCATTAATTTCAACTTTTACTTATGATTTTAAAACAAATTTATGTCAATCACAAAAGCACATATGACTGTGTTCTTGTATCTACTTATTTTACATTCTCTTTTATGAACATTCAGAATGATCAAAGGTGCTTAATTAGTCCCTTGTTAAAACTCTTTGGTTGCTTGACTTCCTTTGCATGGCACTCAGAGGATTGTCTTCCTTTTAGTCATAAAATATTATAAAGCTACAGCATTTAGTTACTTTCAAAGTATAACTGAAAGCTCTTTTTCAATGTGTTGTTCCTTGAGTCTGTAGACTCAACATGCTGATTGTACTCCCATTTTCATAAAGAGCCATGAGATACTTGGTGTGAAAAATAATAATGCCCATATTGAATTGGCATTGCACAGTGCAGGTCTCTCCCAGCAGAGTAGTGGGCTTTGCTAACTGTTCTTTCATGACAACTATATCTTACTTCTAATGAGCACAGCAAGGATCAGCTTAGAGGAGGAGCCTTAGCACAATGAATTTAAAGTATATTAACAATGAAGTTAATCATCAGCATGCGTTGGTGAATCTGAAAACAGATCCAAATCAGACACAAGGAATTTTTTATTCACCCTTAAAGGTGGTAGCACAACTGACTCCACAGAGAAGAGCAAGATCTGTGGAGAAAACCCCAGTGATGGACACCAAATTGATATATATCTGCTGAGAATTAGGAGTGAGAAGAAGATTAGAGGGTTATAGAAAGCACAGAAAAAATGTTGTTTTGTGCACAAAATTAGATTACCTGCTGCTTCTGGATCATTTAGGTTAATATTTTTCCTATTGAAGACTTAGAAGTTTTTCAGAATCAAAGAATCTCCAGGATTTGATCAATTAAACAAAACCAAAAAATATTTACCCAATAATAAACAAGTTGCCAGATAAGAAATAAGAAAGGAAAATTTTCTTCATCTTTGGTAACGCTGTAAAACTGTAGTTGCTGAATCTAAACTATCATATTCAGCTGTACCAACTCCTGAAGAACATTTCATTGCCTGGATTCCTTTTATCCTTGTCATCACATTTTATAAAAAAGATGGCACAACCAATCTTCCACCCATAATACAGAAGTGCTGATCATACAAGTGTTTTCTGCAATTCTAGCTACAGCCCCTTTGCTTTTAAGGGCTGCTTCTCAAGGGACTCTGAACAAGTGTCCCTGCTATGCTCCCTCCCAGTTTCTTTTATGTACCTTCTCACTGACACAGCATGAGACAAAAAAAAGTTCTAGATTTAAGATAAACACATCTTAGCAAAACCCAAAACATTAGTATATTCTCATTCTGCATCCAAAACACAGCATTGAACCAGCCACTGAGAAGAAATTGACTTTATCCCAGCTAAAGAGGGGACATACCCTTCAGCCCCCTTACCAGCATGGCAGTACAAGAAGCAGAAAAGTCCTTGATTCTGCAAACACTGCTGAGCAATAAGAAAAACATCCCTCTATTATACCATTTTCAACACAAATCCAAAACACAGTCCCATGCTAGTCACTAAAGAAAATTAACCTCACCCCAGCCAAAACTAGCACACTGAGCAACAAGTTCTGAATTGCTTTCTATGATATGAAAGGAACAAAATTCGGGCACCAAAGCCTGCTAGTTATCATAATAGTACTGAGGGGCATTTTTTCAAATAGTTAAACTTTACATCCAGGTTTCAGGATTATGTGCAGTGTCATTATCAAGAAAAACCTCACTGCATTAAGAGGCAGACTTTATTTTTAAAAAGCTAGCAGCAATGGGGTTTGGTTAAAAACAAAACAAAACCAAGAAAGCCTTATCACATCAACAGCACAAACTTATGTGGGAAAATAACCTATGTAATGACAATTGACACTTCCCTAGCTCTTGTAATAATAAAGTATATTCTCAAGCCAATCTTTTTTATGTAACAGGAATAGTGTTTAATTCTTCCTTGCCTTAAGTGTGTGCCTAACACCAAGTGTGAAATTTATAGAGCCCCTCACCTCTTCAAGTACCTTTGTAAAATCAGGACATGCTTACAAATGCTTATCTGTTTAAGCAAAATGAAGAAATGCTTGACAACGGTTTTACAAGTTATCCTGCCATTCCTCCAATCAAATCTCACCCAAATATTTCACCCATTTAGCATCCATTCTTTTGCAATAATTTGCTTACAGGCCTGATGTTTATGTCAACGCTGCAGGATTATTGAGGTGTAAGTAAGAGTAGATAGAATGAAAGTATGCTGTACGTATATGGCAGGAGATTGAAGACAAGATCTTTCCCTTCTTATTTGCTAACATTTGTTGCCATTGTTTCATTTAAAAAAAAATACAGTCATAAACACTACACCCCCTCTTCAGACAGTGAAGAGTCATCCCTGGTATCCAGCACAAAACTTTCAGTTCCTCTCTGACTCGCAATACTTATCCCCACAAAATGTATCTGTATGTCTGTCATGCTTGGGCTATGTAAATGGGGCAACTTCAGCGTGCAACTTTCAAAGGTAATTTCTTTCAGCTGGAACCGTACTGCTTCACAAGTAATTGTGCTGTATATTAAATGAAGTCCTGGAAGAGAATAGCTCAGCTTTTATATAAGCATATGTGATGAATGACCAGCAGAATCAGCTGAGTCAGTAATCAATGGTTGACTACAAAATACATATGTCTGGGAATCCAATAAATTGGTTTGTTTTCATAAATCTCGTCTTATGTTGAATGTGGTGTTTATCAGCATTAATCTTCAATAGTGGCTGCCAGCGGGGCTGTAAGTTATTCATTTGAGTGAGCTCCTTGATTGATGTTGTTCATACAAACTTCTATTCTCAAAGCAATATCTATATGGAAAAAACACTTTGCCATGATTAAGGAAATTATTGATGTTTTCATTTTTAGACAGTAACATCTCATCTAGGATTCACCAATAGTAGCAAATTCAGCAGCTTCAAGTTTTAGATATTTGTGGCAGCATAATGGATTCAAAGCATGAGGTGAGACTCCAGGCAAAACTTGCAGCACAGAGAAGCAGGAGATTTGGATAACAGCAGTACAACTTCATGCCTTCACAGCTCTGTTTAAGGACAATCCCTTGACGCTGCTGGTATGGTAGCCAAGCTGAGGCACAGAGGAACACTGTTAGCACCCAGGGAAACATTCAGGTACAGAAAGAGTAACCACTGATCTGCTCACTCCGCCCTTCTCCACTGCCCCATCCATGATCTCACCTAAAAACTAGAAAGTGTGGAGGGAACCTCCTTGGAGCATTTTTACTTCTTACAATAGGGACATTCTCCATATGCCAGAAAAGAAGTTTTAATGTCTCACTCGTCTGAAGAAAACAAAGTAAAAGAGAGCATTCTTGTTTATTTCTCTATCTTTATATCCACTTTAGTATCCTAACCGCCCACACTATTTACATGTCTAGGCAGCTTTTTATTTTCCTTTACAATATTTTAGAGTTTTTTCTTAAAAATCAGCTTTAGTCCTGTGTCTTTTTTAATCTGTATTTTCATCATCCACTTCACAATAGACATACATTACTGAAGGAAGTCTGTTGTTGGTTTTAAGGGATATTTGTTTGAGTGCTTGTTGCTTTTTCATTGCATGTTAAAAGGAGGAAGACTGGAAAGATTTTTGTAATTTAAATATACTCACAGTTTGGACTGAAGTATATGATCTGACTGGCCTGGCAAATATTAAGATCCATAGGAAATTTAAAATAGCATCAATTGCATATTCCTCCCTTTCAGTTAGATAGTACACCTCTGAGTTACATATTTTAGCTTCCCAAGGGTTAATTATTTCAGCTTGGTAGTCTAATTCTAAATATCAGCTGTAGGTTTAAACCCTGGAGTGTGAATCTGAGAAATTGTCTTCTGCTAATCAAACTCCCCAGAGGCATTTTAGGTGATTACAGTCATTCTAGCTGTAATTTATATAATTATAGAAAATCTGATTTTTCTTGGTTGTCTTTTTTTTCCCATTTGTCTCCTTTGCCTGGCCTGAAATAGAAGGTAGAGATTTCATTTATGCTGCTAGATATGTAAGTGTATGTATTTTTTCCAAGCTGATGTATTGATCATGGGATGTTGTGGTGATATTTTACCAAGTGACAGTTTTAGAACAATACATCTGTGCAGGTGTACATGAAAGTCAACATGGGGAAATGAAACAGCAAGACATGCATGATCACCCCTACAAAAGTGTGTCAAATTGTGGAGGCTACAGCCAGTGGTATACTTTGCAATTAACCACTCCTGTGAATAGGACAGGAACTTGGGGATGGTTTAACAGAGAACTACCAATGCAACCTGCAATGTCTTTCCTCTCCAGGGGAAACAAGCATTGATGGGAGGGGCTGGATAGCATATGGAGGCAGAAGAACATTTCATGTAGGAAGGAAGAAAACTTGGGTCTTGCATGCCTCTGAGTTTTTCCTGTGTTCATGAAAACTTTTTTTCTGTCTGTATGCAGGAGGACCTTTCTTGCTCTCATGAGTTGTCAACTCTCTAATCACAGCCCATTTTTACCATCTTTCTCTCATAATGTGCTGGGATTTCTAGGAGATTCCATATCCAAGCTAGGCCAAGCCTTAAAGAGGTTGTATTGAAAACAAAACAAAACAAACAAACAAAGCAAAACAAAACAAAAAAAAAAGAAGTGGTCTACAGAAAAAAATATTCAGACACAAAATCCCTAGCAAAGCACAGAGACAACCATTATGTACAACGCAGAAGATATCTGATTAATAACAGATATTTGGCATTAATTATTAGCAACCTTGTCAAAGACATATGACATCACAGCCACGAGATCTGTTTTATTCTCCTTTGTTATTGTCCATGGAGTAGAGGGAAGGAGCATTATGGCAATGAGGGGACATGGGAAAGTCTATATAAAGTACTGTATAGATAGACAGCAATTTAATTAATGCTAAAATGTTGTAAAATATATGTACTTTTAATATACTTTAAAATGTTGGGAGAGGATGAGGACACATTTCCATTTGAAGATTTTATTCTAATAACAAGTACCAATTTTCCTTGAGAAAGGTGTAGATACTCACAATTGGGATTCCTCCAATTTTATTCTGCTTCTCCTGAGCACCATAGAGTGACTGGACTTGAAAAGATCTCAGTGCAAATCTCAGGTCTGCTGGGAAGGGCTCAGAATATTCCTCTGAGTATCCAGAGGATTTTTTATGTCCTGATGAAATGCTTCCACTACTTGGGAAAGTTTTAAATGCTCATTAGAGCACATTAGGGAGAGTATGAGAACAACCTGATAGCTACTCTCCAGGAATCCCTTGCAAGAAACTGAATTAATTGTGATAGATAGATAGATAGATAGATAGATAGATAGATAGATAGATAGATAGATAGATAGATAGATGGATGGATGGATAGATAGATAGATAGATAGATAGATAGATAGATAGATAGATAGATAGATAGATACATAGGTAGGTAGATAGATAGATAGATAGATAGATAGATAGATAGATAGATAGATAGATAGATAGATAGATAGATAGATGGATAGATAGATGGATAGATAGATGGATAGATAGATAGATAGATAGATAGATAGATAGATAGATAGATAGATAGATAGATAGATAGATAGATGGATAGATGGATGCAATCCATGTCCTCTCTGCTGTGCTGTACTACTCTGAAAATGCAGGCAGGGATGATGCAGGCTACTTCACACATTTCTTTTCTTTCTATCAAAGCATGAATCTGTCCAAAAACCTTCTGAAGAAAAGAGATAATATTTTTGTTGTGAGCTAGGGCAGATCCTCAGAAGTGAATACATGGCAGATCTCAGATTTTTGCCCTGGGAAGGATTTCACAGCTGCAATTCTCCTTTGCACTCAGTTTCACAGCAGTGTGACACCAACTGCAATGGCCCTTTTTTAGCATAACAGATAAATGAGTCCTGTAGTGGTTTAGTTACTTAAAAGAATCAAAAATCAAAAAATAATAGTAATGCTTGCTTTTGATACACAGTATTTTTTTATTTATTAGAAATTAGTTAATATCATAGTGCACAAATCTTAAGCCCTTTGGACTTCCTCCTCTTCCATTCTAAGAAAGAATAGGTGAATGACATATGATGTGTTTTTAAACCAGGAAATATTATTCCTTATCAATTTGCCTGCATTAAGGGACAGGTTATATGATATTGTCAGAACAATATTTATTTGTAGCAGTTCATGACCTCTTCATTTATATAAATACTTATGACTTGTATTTCTTGCATTCTCCATCTTTTGCTCCCCAATAGTTTTATTTTTATTACAAGCTTTTATATTTGCTATTAGTCATAAAACACTTTCAAGTAGATATTTAGGTGCTGTCACCTGGATCTGACCCTCTAAGTTCTATCTGTCCTGTTAAAAAATAGTCAGTGAGTGACTAAAAAGCAGAAGAAAAGTAAAAACTGCAAAATCATCAAGTAGTTTATTGCTTTTCTTACTCATCCCTCCCCACCTCACCCCCACATACTAAAGAAAAAAAAATCAAGACAGGCAAGGTTTTCAAATCACATATTCCTTCAGCAATAATAAGGTGGTTGATGCTTAAAGCCTCTAGCCAACCTTAATCCCTAAATCCCTTGCATGCCATAGCAAATTGAAATTCAGTTTGGGCTGTCCAGCCTTGTAAAGACAAACCATCTCTCATCAAAGAGGTGTCTGTGTTGATAAATTGCTCCCTTCATACACATGACACTATCTCTAAATGTGATTTGTGTACATTAGGACAGCAGAAAAAGATGAAACGAAAAACCCTTAAGAGTAAACTAAGATGAAGAATAAAAAAGATTACTTGGAGCAGTCAAGTAGCTTTTTACAGAATCAAATTTTGGGGAAAATCATTCATTGTAGTCTCTGTAAAACACAAATCCTGCATATAGGCCCAGCAGACATGACTTACCATGGATGTAAAACCCACTGTGGAATTGCTAGGATGTGTTTGCAAAGCTGTTGCAGGGATGGAGTTCAGGAGGACAAAATACTGAGCAAATGGAATGAATTCTTCTATTGTCTGATTGAAAGAAAACATATTACAACATTAACAAGTATTTTGGTTCCTGCTGTTCTAGTGCAGCTAGGATGAAATCTTAAGATGTTGTTGTGCTTTATCCAATGCACAAGATCATTTTTCTCCCAGGGAAGCAGAACTCTGGCTGCTGCTGTTGCTGCTGTCTTCCAGTTGGAATTTGTGTGTCCTGAGTAGTTATTCTTCATTGCTTTTTGCAGTGCTCCTAATGTAGCATACTTTAAGAAAGGTTTGCTCCTGCCCTAGATTTTCACAGCAACTACTGCTTAAGATGTAAAATGCTGCTCCTGGTACTTCAAGGGTCTCTATGTTTTCCTGATTAAGAAAGCAAAATAAACAAAAGCTGAGAAAATTGAATATGCAAAAAGTAGAGAGTTAAGTATTTTATCCAAACAAAATTCAATGGAATTGAAAGGTGACCATCTGATAGCATCTGTTTTAATAGTAACACTCTATATTGCAGTGATTAGCGGGTGAATATCTATTTTGCAGTGATTAGGAGAAAAAAAGGCTTATTGAAGAATTTGCTGTGCAGGTTCTCAGCCCCATATCATAAGGAGCAAAAGAATATTTTTAGCATTCCTGTCTAGAAAACCCTCCCTTGTCTCCTGCTACAAAAATCCCTCAGACTTCAGTCTCTATAATGAGGAATGGAGACAGGTTATGGTTGAACAAATTTTGCAGCTGTGTTTTGTACCTGTATCAAGTCCTTTTCTCCCACTTCCCACAGCCTTCCAAGTGGTATTGTGGGCACTTCACAAGAATGGCCACTAGACAGAATTTTCCTGCCTAAAATAGTTCCCTGAAGACCAGCAACAAGGAAAACAACAAAGAAAAATCCAAAGGAGAAAAGAGATGATCCCAAAAGTAAGCACCCTTTTAGAAATATGTGGCAAGTCTATATGTATGTCCCTGAAGGTAATCAGATCAGACATAAGAATTATGCTGATCCCTACACGGATCCTTTGTCTCTCCTTAAGGCTGATAACTCACATCTCAAAGAACCTTGACAAACAGAAGTGATTGACACTCTCCTCATTCAGACCTGATGTGCCTCAACCATTTTTCCATAATTCAATTTTGTATGCATGATCTGACTTCTTCTACAATGTGTCGTTCCAAGAATTCATATGGCTTTGCACACCTGATTAATTACTTAACTAATCCTGGGTTTTTTCCACTATGCAAATCAGAACCTCAAGTAAATTCCTCTGTGCAGGCTGCTGCATTCAGATGTTTATTTCAAATATATTATGAGTGGAGATGTAAGACTAAACTTATATTGTCTGCTTTCTTAATTTGTTGTTGATATAAAAGCAAGGAAAATAAAACAAAGGAAGAATAGTGTGGTTCAGGTGCCCAAAACAGAGTAGAAATCAGAAAGGAAGAAGGGCCAGCCTAAATGTATGGATGCTTGGATGGGTGAGATTCAAAATTGCCCATGTTTCCACATTCTTATCACCTTTCCACTGTCTTCTGTATGTACATATGTATGTGTATGTGCATATATTAATATCTGTAAATAATGAAATTATGCACTTCAGATATTTAATTTATCTCATGGCCCTGAAAATGTTTCTTTTAATATTAGAATTTTTGCCAACAAAGAGTTTTCATACCTACATCTTCTTTCACCTCTGTTGTCTGTGGAATCCAGAAAATGAGTATATTTTCTGTCATTTCTATACTCTCTTTAAATTTTTGTATTTGGTTTCAAGTTTAATTTTGATAGTCAGATTAGTTCAGTCCTCCCACAGGATTTCTAATGGAACTTCAAAATATCAGTTAGTTAAAATGTTGTTCCTATTGATAGATGTTGATTTTTTTGTGTCATGCATTAGCAGCAGTCACTTTACAGTACCATAGAGAGATTTATTAGACTGGATCCTCCGCACAGATTTGATTTGACCTGTGACGGTCTGTAGCCTGAAGATCTTGTAATTTAAATAATCAAGAGAAATGGAAGGTGGGAGAGCAGCATGGGAAGTGTCCCAGTTTACAAAGACAGGTAGAGGAGCAGAGTGGGCGGAGTGCTGGATTTACAGCATAGCAAGATTAAGCACAGGTGCCTCACTGCTGAGTGCTCCTTTCAGGCAGCAAACAGAAAGGAAACCCAGAGAAACCAGGTCTGCCTGGCTGAGATCTGAATCTCTGCTACGAGTGCCTTCCCATGGACTAACAGGGAGCCAAAGGCAACTGTGCTCCCAGCCACAGAGGTTTCCTTGATGGGCTGTAATCCTTTAAAGCTACATGATTGGTGAAAGATGCTGATGGTTCCAAGGGTTCAGCACAGTCCTAAGTCTCATAGAAATAAAGTTTCTAGATGGGTTTAAAATCGGTCCCATACTCCACCTTTCAACCATTTCTGATTGCCATAATGTTTGCAGCAAAAACAATTTCCTGGTCTTCTTTTTGCCCCTGAGCAGTCCCTCTCCCACTCCCCATTCCTGCTGACCTTGTCAGACCTGCTTTAACTCCACTGGTCTCATAGATCCCTATCCGTTCTCACCCAGCCCAGGGGTTCATCTCCAGGATTGCTCAGGGACTGGGCAGAGAGCCCTCTGGGCTCCCTTGGAGTGGCACCATGGCGGCAGCTGTTGGGAAATGCTGAATGCTGTGCGGGCTCCAAGCTTCCCAGCAGCCAAACACAGCACCCATGCAACACCCTCAGCTTTTTCAGGCCCAGGTACCACCAGCTCCTTCTCACCCCCAGCATCAGCCCCACCAGCCCCATGCTGTGCAAATGCTTCTGCACTCACAGGTAAAAATCCCTGCTGAGGGCTCATATTCATCCCCCTGCACAAAACTACCCCCACCTCCTCCAATATCTTGGAGTAGTAAACCATTTGTTTAATCTCTTTGCTTTTCCCTGACTTCCAGTAATGAAATGCTGCTCTTTCTGAAATAATTTCCTGACTATTTGCTGAGATTCATCTCCGACATTTCATTAAATATGATCATTTAACTGTACAAGTACAAATGTATTTTTAATTTAGCTTACTGCAGATATTATAGATGTGGGGAAATGAATTTGCATTGCTCTAGGACAAATATATCATTCACATATGAATGCCACAAAAGAACAAATTATTAAAAATTACTGAAACTTCCACAAAGATTTATACTTAACATTTCCATTTTCAATCTTGGTGCTAGGGAAACATATAGCTTGTCACTATATCACACATGATATTATGAAGAATGTTTTGAAGATTTCCCTGGGAATCTTTATCAACATTTCCATGTTGGATTTCATGTCAAGGAATAAAATCTGCTTTCAAAGAGAAAGGTGAATTCAGCTGAGGTTTGTTTGGGAAAACTTGGCTTATCAAATAGGCTTTCATTAAAGAATTCCATGACCACACATAAAAAGAGATATCACTTTAATGAAGATAAACTCAAAAGAATAGAGACAGATTAAATATTGATTAATTTATCCAATGCATCTTCCGTCCATAATGTTATGTCAACTATATGTTTGCAAACCAGCAGTCAAAGTTAGAAAAGAGAAAAAAAGATAAAAAATTAACGACAAGTTGGTCACAAAGAGAGATTATTTGAACTCCAAGATGCATTTCACATACTTTTGAATTTCAAGAGAATCAGGAAGTGAACTGTTTTAGGTTAGATTGCTTAGAATTTTTTCACATTTCAGGACTAAATACTGTTGTTTAGGGAGAAGGCAAAAGAGTTACCATCAATATACAGTGTGTTTTAATACTAAAAGTTATATGTATTAGAACTTTTATATTAGCAAAACTTCCAAACATCCAGTTTTGGAGAATGAGTGGTATATTGTGCTAATCTCTACATAAAGAAGAGAAAAAGAAGGCAAGCTCTGCTCCTATATATCACAGTTTGTCTTTTAGAAGATACATTACTTAGAAATAGGTTGATAAATAGCATCAGTTGACTCAACACCTCAAAGTGGTGCAGTGAAATTTTAACAATGTATTTCAATCTGTCTTGGCCTTGATGACAGAATTTCAAACATATTTGAATCTTGGGTCATCATTTCTGTACAGTATTATGAACCTTTTGTTTATATATGAGAGGAATAGTAGCAGTAATGCAATAGAAGAATCATATGCTGGAATTTATATTTTATCCTGTTCTGTTTCCATGAAATGTAACATTTTTTAATGTTAACTGTATTACATAAATTTAACTCTTTTTCCCCTGTACCTATTTTAGAAATGTATTAGCATTTTGAACATAATTTCTCTACTTTCACAAGAAACATCATTACAACACAAACATTTCTGATGTCTTTTCAAAGCTTGAAACATTGACTTGCAAAGTGGCCCCTCTCTGACTCAGAGCTTCCAGATCACCTCTTCACAAACTGAAGGACATAATTTCATTGAAAATCTGCTCTTATTGGCTTACAGCTCTGTGTGACGGGTGTCTCTGAAATTAATTTTGAAAAATTAGTTCAAGATGAGCCTCTAAAATTGTTATTGTAAGGAGACCAGAGACATATGCCTTTTTTTTCCAGTTAATTTCATAGTCAGATCACAGTGAAGTGAGTTTAGGATGCTACACATAATGTCTATTTATTTTGGTATATGTCTGTGAGGAGACTGGAGGTGAAAGTTGGTCTGAATTGATGCCAGTCTGGCTGAGCACGCTTGAAATGGATGTACTCAGTTCTTCATAGTTTCCCAGTGGACATTTAGGCACATCCCACAGAAGGGCACTTTGCTGACTTCTGTGTGGGAGAGGACAAAACTTTTATTGCTGAGAGATGACATTGTTCCAGTATCAAGGAAAAGTGTCTGATCTGGGAAACAGACCTTCCCTCAGAATGCTCAGAGGCCACATGAGAAGACACAAAATCCAGAGGCCTTGGGTTTTGAGAGCCAGCAAATTGCAAACAGTTCCTACTGACTGGTCTTGTGTCTCTCAGGCTCCTCATGAAGTCTTCATTCCCTTCTTTCTAGTCTGTGTGCTGGGTGATGGAATGGGATGACAAACTTGCTTGTGGATAGGGCCAGAGATCAGGAGTCCAATTCCTATTTCTACTCCTTACCTGCCAGATGAGCTGAGAAAATCCCTTCACCTGGTTTCAGCCCTTGTCACATCACCTGAATTTTTCTAGAATATACCTTTTAATTTTAAATGCAGCAAAACAGCCTCCCCATCATCTGATAAAGAACACATTGCAACAAAAGTAAAAGAAAACTTTGCCAAGTGTCTCAGTAGCTCAGCTGTAGTCACATTGGAAAAAAATATGCCTAAGAACAAAACTATCAGCACGCACAAAACAACAAAAAAAGGCATTGCCCATAGCAGCACAACTGCTGAGTCATTTCAGAAGCTTTTCTGTCAGTTTTTCTAGATTATTTATGCTCTGTGTGTCTGTAGTCTGACTTCTGTTTTGGTTATTTAAAATACATTTAAAAGTCCAGCCTTGGGTGTTTACAAAGAAAACTCCTATGGAGTTCAGTCACAACTTAACTGGAAAAACACAGAGGAGAAACTTGGTAAGCAACTTAGGATTCAGCTCCTCTTCATTTTAATGCATTTCTTCCCTGAGAAACAACCAGTCATAAAACTGGTGTCTTGCTGGAGTGTCCTCCCAGCCTTTACCTGATAGGGAAAATAGATGTCTTACCCAACATTACAAAGAGATGTTTGAAGGGTCCTATCATGGATGTCATTAACTGTACATGAAGGCCCATCAGCTGGAACAAGGAGCACAGCAGCACAACTGATCATGCTCCTCTTGTCTGAGAGGTCAAATACCAATAATATTGGCATGATGGGAATTAGAGGTTAGTGAAGACAGGATCCTTACTCTTACAAATATCAGGAGATATTTGCCAGGGTCACTAGTTCTGTCTGTAGCTGAAAGGATAAGCAATGTAGCCAAGTAGCAAGTATGTAAGCCAACATGAGTAAATATTTTTATCACACCAGTGGATGATTCTGGCCAGCAATAGCTCCATGTTTTGCAGTTTGATAAAATAACCAAATAAGGGAAAACCAGAATAATCATGCTGTGATAAATTAGGTTTGTGATTAGAAAGACTGTAATTCCTGGGTAGTGGAAATAGCAGATGCTTGAGGAAATGCCAGGCTAAGGGAGTTAAGTACCAAATCTCATTGAATTTCAACTGCCATGTTAGTTATCTAATTGTACTGCAATAAGAAAGCTGCTTTAAAGGCCCTACAGCATTTTTTTATACCAGTAACTTTTTACAAAGTTTACTTGGATTTTCTTTTTTTTTCCCTTTTTATCCCCAAGGACCTTTTCTGAGCAATGGAGGAGAAGCCCACTGCCTCAGTTTTGCCACAGTCTCTGCAACTTGTTAGTGTTACACTTTGTTTATTTTCCAGTTCCATCTTATTTCCAGCAATAACACGTATCCCTCAGTACTTAAATCTGTTCCAGGATATGTGGAATAGAAGAAAGCAGAGGCAGGTTTTAAAGTTTTGATTTTTTTTTTTCCTTAGGATGGAGCTAGTGGAAGAATTTTCTTGATATTTGACCAAGCAAATTATGCCAGCTAGTAGGTGCTTTAATTTGTATGCCTGAGGCTTAAACAATGCCACATCCACTTAGGGACCTGAGCATTACTGCTCTGCTCCTGTTAGAGTTTGCGATATCGGATCGTGTTACCGTGGATGTGTGTCTGTAAGTCCTATTGGCTACGTGTGTGCTTATGGGTGTATTTCTAGCACGAGAATGGGAGATGAAAAATAAATCTTATGGAGAAGCAGTGATTTTTTTAATTTGAATAAAATGATCCATTGGTCCTGCTTTTGGACCAAATGAACAAAGATGTCACAAGTAATCAAAAGTTTACAGTCTGGAATTCCTACTAATCTGAAGTGATCTTGAATGCAGGATGTCAAAAGCTTTAAAATTGATAAGAGAACAGTCCTAGATCAGCATGACATAGCAAACAACCAGTTGAAGTGCTGAGCTAAATAAGCCACACTAACATGTTGGAGACCTTATTTATTTATTTTAAAATAAATTAATATCTATAGCTTTTCCTGTCAGCATATGTCCCTTAAAACATTCTCTATAATTTGTTTTATGGATTTGCACCATGTGAGCATATTGTAATGAGATAAAGGTCATCTAATTACATGTTTGTTTCAAGCACATCATGCATGTTCCGAATGTTCTGATTATCAGCTGCAGCACCACAGGAGCACATAAGTTACTCCCAGTGCTCAGTCATCTTCTACAAAAAGTTATGATCACAAACTCTCTCACCTACTGAGAGTAACACTAACTGTATTTTCTTATGTTCAACTAATGCCCTGCCCCAGTGCTGTCACTGTTATTACTGTGTGACTACATATTTGTAGAACTGGGAAAAGAGCACCAAATTCATCAAGGCCAAGTATTTTCATTCTCCTTTCCCCATGTAAACATGTTTGCTACCTACTTGATGACAGGTACTGAATGAAACCTCTTATGGCCTTATGGAGGCCAACAAGTGTCATGGTATTCTATGTTATCAAAACAGGACAATACAATGGTAAATATTTCCATAATGCTGCCTCTACAGAAATTAGGAAGTCTCTAGAGAGATAAAATACAGAACTGAATGCAGGAGATCTGAATTCTGTTAGTACCTTTGCTGCAGATATCTTCTGTCACCATATTTGAGTGAGTCACTGTTTGAATGCATATTTGTCCTGTAAAACAGGAATATTGCCATTTGCAGATGTAGGTATTTTTGGTCACACATTTTGGAGGAGCTCTCTGACTGGGATGCTATGAAACTTCATGCACTGAGATATTTTAAGCCTCTATGCATTTAAAAACATGAAGGTGAAGCTCCTATGGAAATTTGATTTAAATTTCTGTCAAGCAAAGTTTTTTAGATGCAATGCTGATTTTCTACTCAGAGGCCATGTGTTTGTCTGTGCTTCACACTGACCCTTAATAATGGTTGAAGTTAAAACAGCGTCAACAGCATAATAACAGCATAATAACATCTTGGTAATAGAAGCTTACTCTGTACTGACAGGTAAAATACTGTCAAGTTCAGATAATTAGACGCCATAGCCTTTTTCAGTCACTGAATGAACCATCACACAGACAAGGCTTCCATAATTTAGTTATAAATGATCCATTAATCCATATAAGCATTATTTCAAAAGCAGAAGCCTAATGATGATGGTAAGAATGGTAACAGCAACAAGACAGGTAAAAGAAGGATTTGCTTGCCAGGAAGAAATATGAGTGAATTGCTCATAGGCAACACTATATGCCAAAAAAAAAGCCAGTATTTTAATTAACTGTGCCTTAAGTGGAAATGGAGACTTCTCTTTCCCCAGCCATCCAAGCTGCCATGGAGTTAAAGCCAAAAATATCTATAAAGACAGTGTACTGTCAAGTGGTTGGCTCTGTTTTTGTCACCAAGGCCTTCATCTCCTGACTGTGAGAACTGCACACACAATAGATCACACCCAAGCTTTGGGAAACCCAGGCAAGGAAGAGAGAGCAGACTCTATCAGAATTTGAACACACTGCCTTGCCACAAGCCTTTGTCCTCTGGATGGTAAACAGACTGTCGATGTGACCTATAAGATAAGGGACTTCTAACTCTGGTAAAATTGTATCAATAATTTCATGAAGAAATTGGTGAGAAGAAATAACAGATACTAAGCACAGCTCTAAGTTAAACATTAGCAAGGAATCTTCTACCTGTCACCTCAGGTGCAAAAATAAATATATTAGAGAGAACTCCATTTTGTCTGGAAAGATGGCTCTTAGATTTTGCCACAGAACCAACTGAGCTGAAAAGCAAGTAATCACCAGCTAAAGTGAGAGTTTTAAACCATCATCAAAGGTCTGAATCTTCGGTGGTTTTGCATGCCCCTCCTCATTTTAGAAGGCTCTGAAATAAAATCCTGAGCAAAACCACCTAATTTTTTGAACAGCCTCTGGTAAAACAACAAAGAAGTTACTTGAAAACCTATTTAACATTGTATAGCAAGTGCCCTTCAGGTCCCGCACAAGTCAACAGGTAAATTATAATGACAGAGTCATTTTTAAGGGGCAGGTTTTCAGTGTATTCACTTTGGTACAATTTTCTTCTTGTCATTTTTTTGAAAAGCTTATTATCCACTATTTTCAGTCTTTTATTCATTTTTAGCTTTCAGTCTTTTATTTTTACAGTGATGCAAGCAAATACTTTCTGCATATATCTTGCTCTTGCATAAGACACGAGCAGCTCTTTTTGTTATGCCTTCCTTGAAATAAAGGAGCAAATTGTAAAGTATTATTTTAAAAATCACTCAGTCACATCCACTGGTGCAGTAACTTTATTGTGTTCAACGAGCTCCATGTTTCCAACAGAAATCTTGTTAAAATGCAAGCTGGAATGACATACTAATTCCACTAATGGGTGACTGTGTTTAACTGAAAAACAGCCTGACCTAAATTTGCTAAACTGCTCAAGGAGTAGCAGATAAGTCAGCCACGGTAGCTGAGACAGAAGAATGGGGCTCAGAAGGCGATTCCACCCCAGCATTTTTGTACTCTATCTTGGTGACTTCAGGCAAGTCACATAAGCCCTTTTCCTTCTTTCTTACCGTCTTCACACTATTAATTCAAATTGATGTTTAGCTTCATCACTAAGATGATGTTAAATGTATTAGAACCCATGAGCATTGCCTCTCAAGCAAGTCTTCCCATTGTAAAACAAAATTGTGACACGATGGGAAATCTGTCTATCTGCATCTTATGAATTCTAATTTTACTGTGAAATTACTCTATCATCAAACATATCAGTGTAAGTGGGATCTACCATACACTATCTGTGCTGTATCATATATTGATCTGCCTTCAAAAATATGGCCTTTCGAATATCAGTCATCTCCTCTTGAAATGTACACTCAGTGTAACAACAACTGGTTGAAGTGAGGAGCATAATCCATCCTATTTTTCTATGAGGGGAAGAACTATAGACTACAAAATTTCTTGTAGGAAACACAAGTATTGGGTGTGAAACTCATGTAGCAAGACTGGAAGCCCATGCCAAGTAAGAGGATGAGAGGAATATATCCTTGTAACAAGGGAAAGACTTTTAAAATCAGGCAGCAGCTAATGCAGAGCAAGTTTACTTAGAACAGAGGGATTAAGACAGAGACTTAATGGTCCCAAAAATGCTGTGTTGAAAAAGGAATTCAGGACTGGCCTGACTCAAAAACTTTTTGGAATTAATGAAAAAATTAAGACAGGAAATCTGTATAGAGTTTATTGCCATAGCCAGATTTGAATTTTTCATTTATATAGGGACAGAATAACTGGCTTTAAGATTTTGTGCAAACTGTCTGTGTGTGTCATGTCATTTCCTATTTCTTGTCTTTGAAGAGTTAAATTATAAATGCAGAGTGCCTGCTATATACTCACTCCATGGAAGAGTGTAATTAAGCTATTGGGCAAATAACACCTGTCTGAAAGACCTGAAGCACCCAAAGCAAACATCTCAATTTTTGTGGTAAGGAACAGCAGAACTACGTGCCAGAAATACAACATGAATGCAGAAGGAAATACTTAAAACATATAGCCCAGCCTAAAACACAAAACCTTAACTAACAATATTCACTTATCTATCTACAACTTTGACAGGTTTTGCACATATAAGTACAAATAGTCAACTGAGAAAATTCAAAGAGAAAAGTTACAAAGGAAGTAAATATGTGCTGTAAAAATCTTGAGTTACATATTGCAATCCACCTTGATCTAGTTCCTTGCTGCACGTGATTATATTGTTCTTTGGTTTTTTCCCTGTCTTGTTCTATCCAAAGCACTTTAAGTAAAGCAAAAAGGGAAAGTCTTCTCCATCCAACATAAAGAAAAAATTATTTTAAGAGAAACCAGAATTATTTTCTTGGTATAAATACCATACCAAAACTTTATCAATTTCCTAGTTTTATTTAAGGCTATTTGATACACACATGGGTTTAAAAGCTTAATTTAACAGCAAGGACAATAACAGGAGCAGACTTCACAGATCTGGATTGGCTACAACTACATTACCACAGGTGAACTGGGGAATAAGAACCCAGCAGAGGCAAAGGAACTCACTTCCCACCACCATGGAAACAGACTATTCCTATGCAATTAATATTATATGTAGCTTAGATCAAGATGAGAATTCATGAGGCTGATTTCTGGCCAAGAGGAAACATTTCCTTGCATTTATTTCCCATGTTAAATGGAAGGTTCTACACTCCTCACATCCGACATTCTGCCCTCTGGAGCACAGAGTGCTGCAGCTCCTATCTAGATATACACACATACATGACTGCTTTTCTGTTGAATTAGTCTGGCTACATTATACAGAGTTTATGCAAGCTTTATTTCTTGTGAATATTGTATTAGGCTGAGGGAGATCAGCTGCTGGTTTAGAGCAAAAGTTTGAATGAAGCAGGCAGACAGTCTGCAATTTGGCAGAAACCCCAGCAGTATGAAATTAATAAATCCAAATACTTTTACCTCACTTAAATTGCTGGAGTGAGATTATCCCAGCTCAGTGCTTTAAATCCTATAGCCAAAAAGTTTTTGATGTGGAATTAGTGCCTATTGTTAGATTTACTGTGGCCACAAATTTATTCAGCTAATATCTTTTCTTCTCTGGGCTGCTGGCTCAATGTAGAGCTGGAGGGCGACCACCACCTCAGCACATCTACACACATTGAAGTGCCTACTCTAAGGCAACCTGTGATTCTTATGGGCTTTTGTTTTTGTTTTTTGAAAGGAGCCTTTAATTTGTCTCAGCTTATCATAGGGTTTTGCTGAATCTCAGGTGACTAATTCAGGTAGGGCACCTGATTAAGCTAACAGCTAACCCCTTAGAACATTTAAAACTAACCTCAGTAAACCCATGCACTTGTCTCTAGCGCTAAAGTTCCCCAAGGTTTTCCAAAAGCCCAGTTAGAAAGCAAAGCTTTCCACAAGGCTTGGCAAAATTTCATCATGCAGCTGCTAGTGATCTGTTTTTGAAAATCTTTCTTCCAGATGGCTGAAGTATAGCCACTCTCCCAAGAGTGATTATGCTGTAGATAAAACCTCTCTATTTTTGATCATAAATTCATTATAAAGGAGATTTAGTCTTGTACAACACCAGGTGTATTGTCTGTGATTAAATAGCAGGTGATAAGAATAATAATGATTCAACACCATGGAGAGAAGTCTGTTCCTACCAGAGAAAAGTCAGGAAAGTAGGGATAAGAAAGCTGATAATATTTGGATTTGTTAAATGCACTCAGATTTACTGGATGCAAAAAGATGCAGCCCTGCACTGTACTCAGCTAGCAAGTCAGATGGAGACAGACTGCCAGATGCAATCAGCTGCAGGGGAATCAGACCCAACAACCTGACTTTTCTTTTTCTTTGCCTTGTCCTCACCATTAGCCTAACTTTTCAGAGACACTAATATCTGCCATCTTCCCCAGCCCAATGTGGGCGAAGTTTAAATTAGTCATAGCTCTACTAACAATTAATTTAAGACCAGAACTATATCATTAGTTCGGTGAAATAATAAACACGTAGCACTAGGAAAATTGTTTAGTTTAAGAGGTATTACCCTTATTTCCTTAGGGAATTTCATTTGTAAAAGTCATCTTTTATTGAACTTGATAGCCATCTCACAGCAGGAGAACTGCCAGTGTGAGATGCAAATCATGTAGGAATACAGAATATTTACGGGAAATATTTGAACACATGAGGGATTACTGTTTAGTTGCTAGTTTATATGGATAAGTGAAGCTTGTAGAGTTCACAATTTTGAAAAATCTACCAAGATAATGGCATGGCTGTGCCATTCCATGGACACTTAACCCTTTCCCAAACTTCACCAGTCTCTACTGTTCCCCTGAGTTTCACCAGTAGTGTCTACACCATGAAGTCTTTCACCAACAAGAGAAGCATGTCCACCTCTACAGTTTCCAACTTGAGAGTAGTCAAACAGTAAGAAACAGAATTTTCCTGTTCTTAAGCCCCATTAAGGCTCTGGTTCTGCAGTGCACTCACTCACGTGGAGAATCAATGAATCCAGGTTGTTGTCTATGGATATCAGCACGTGCTCTGAAACCATTTTGAGCACGAGGAAAAGTTGCAGCAGAACTGGGAATGCTTCTATCACAACCTGTCAGCTATTTAGCAGAGAAAAAAATTGTTGATTAAAACCCATTTTGCAACAATGTAAGTAAACTAATTTCTTAGAGTGAAGAAAACATATCTTCAAGCCTTTGAAGTTTTGAATTACTTGTTTTGCATGCCACATTGGGTTCACAACCATGCATTTCCTAGTAATAAATTATGAGAATATTTAAGTAAAAGTGTACCAGCATTCTCTTTCTCCCTTACTCAGACTAAAGAAATGTCAAAAGAGTTGGTGCAAATAGTCAACATGAGACTGAGTCAATGACAGAGTTTTGGAGTGGTTCTGGTTTTACCAGATTATTCAGCTTTACCTTCTAAGCTAAGTATGAAATGACCCTACCTTATTTAAGAGCAAATATGTAGATGTTACCAAACCAATCCAATCCAAAGCAGGGTTCCATCCCTCGTTTTTAATTAGAATACATAGGTTAGTGTTAAAAGTCTTATTAAATAAAAATGTAATGATTTGCATCTACTGAATTGCTGTAAGATTTATAAAGCTTTGTTATTGTGTCCTACATTGAAATAATAAACAGATTAGAGCTGAAGACAGGAATTTTCCAATTAAGATAAACAATTGGTAACCTTAAAGGAAAGGTAAAACGATTGATCCCCTGCATCACCTCCTTACTGATAATAAAGACGAGTGAACAGGAAGAGACAATTACTCTTTCCTGAGCTACCAGAGAAACAGATTGTGCACAGCAGCTGCACTGGATGGCTCTGGCAACCACCTTTACCAGTGAGAAAAATATATACCTTTTGGATTTTGGCAGGGTATACAAGCCTTGGGATACATTGTAAAGGCTAATCAGCCAGTCTGACAGGAAGCTGAGATGTTAAATCAGCTAAGAAGATACTTATTAAGTATAATCTTTGTAATACTTTTTCTTACTTTATCTGTTTGTAATTTTATTCTGTTATTTCTAATGTGTGTTATTTCTAATGTGCATTATTTCCTAGCTAACTGTAGATTTTTTTATCCTTAAACCTTTTCAAAGGATTTAAGGATCTGACAAACTACAAAGCATGCCAGTTCTTTATCCCTGATGTCAGAAAGCTGAAATACTCTTTGTTGTGCCCCATTTCTCAATACTTTTATCCATATTTTCCAAAGAGTATCAGTGCTGAACCTCTAATTTTGCCTAGCTGAGAAATAGTTTTCTTTTGAGTGAAAGAAACCTCACCAGTGGCCTGTGTATGGTAAATGTTTCCTCATTCTCTCAAAGATTTTTGTAAACTGGCTAAACTTCAGGGTCCTTATACCATCACAGATCACAGTATATGTTATAATTTCAGTAGTATGTAGCTACTTCCTGGAAAAACAATCACAAAGCATTTTGTGTTTAATAATCAATTGTTTACTGATTGCTTTGAATGGTTTTAAGAGCAATACTGAAATTACTGTTCTACTGTACTAATGACAAAGTTTCTGCTGGGATTTTTTGTGATCAGAGGGTCCTTCATTCCTCCTTTACTGGCAACAGCTGCAAGTAGCAACACAAGTATTTTTCCTATTAATGATAATCACAATAACATATATTTAACATCTTCCCCTTATTGAAATTTGAAGTCTTCTTCACACACAAATCTTGTCACAAGCTCTTCCTTTCCTCACTAACTACAGTCAGGATCAGTGTAAGAACCTCTGTTGACATGGCCTGCATGAAATTATGTTCTTTAATCTCCCTTACACACCTGCATGCAGGACATTTCAGTGTGCTGCAGAATGGTGCTAGGCAGCTCTTCATCCATTCATCTGTCTGAAGCTGCATCAATGTGACATCTCAGCCTCCTGAAACATATGTCTCTATGCCTTTTGCTTCTTTCTTTGATAATGCTGACAAAGTATCTTTCTTGTATGTGTGTTGGAATAAAAAATGAAAAAGAGGAGAGAATGTGGCAGTTTGAAGGTGCAGTCCAGTTGGATACTTTTGTCCTTGTAGGGAAGGCAGAGAGCAGAGATGTGCTTGTCCTTGCTTTCCTGCAGATCTCAAGCAAAGCTTAAGATGAAAGCAAGGGTAAGAATGAGTAGCAGTATAGAGGGGCCAGGACACTTCAGTCACCAGGTTCAAGTGTTATTCTTCTTCAATATCCTAATTCCAGCCATAAAAAAAAATAAATCACAGAACTTGTTTATATTAATTTGAGCAACACATTTTTTAATCTGTGTTTTTTAATCTTGTTAAGCACTTTCCTGCAAAATACACATACTAGGTTTCTTTTGCCATAGAAAATGTAAAGGAGATGCACAGAGGACTGGACTTACTGAGTTCTCTCTCCTCTCTTCCATTAGCTCCCATCTAGCAGCTTCCTCTGGTTCATGCTAAACGAAAACCAGAGAAGGGGTGACTTTAAAAGCCACTTCTCAAGTGGCTTTTGCTACTTAACTCGTTGGCAGACAGTCACAGTAGATATCAGCAGGAACACAGGCAGTAAGACAAAAGGGAAGAAAGCATGCATCAGATGATTGGAGAGGCCCATCAAGGAGAGAAATGAAAGAGAAATAATTGCTAGGAAGTTTTCTTAGTGCATTTCCAACTTAGACACATGCATGGAGCTACCGAAGACGGAGATGACAACCAATAATAATGCTTTGCTAGAGAGGCAGGTCTAGGTCACGGCTGCATTCATGCTGGTCAGATCTGATTGACTGTGACAAACAGTGCTGAGTAATTGCTCTAATCACTCCAGTAGGCATTGTACCTTGGCCCAACAAAAGGATGATGCAACAGCGGCTTCAGAAGGCTGCTGGGCCCTTCAACCTGACATCTCTGACAGCAGTGCATTTGTTTTAATGGGAGGGTTATTTAGAGTTGCTGCTGTTCAACAGGGGGAAAACCCAATGAGTATTCCTAAGTTGGCCAGAGATAAGGGTCTCATTAAAGTGCTCAGGAGTACTTATTTGCAGGTTGACTTGCTGTGATGATCAGTTGGTGGAAATCTATAACAACGAGAAGCACAAAAACATGTCATAGAGCATTGGCTGCAGGTTTGTGTTTCTCAAGAGCAGCAATTAGGATGGTGTGTCGTCAAAACTTTCACATCAACAAAGCAACACATTTGCTTTAAATAAGACAAAGTCAAATCTACTTAAAGGAAACCAGGACTGGAACATTCTTCTGTAGTGCAAGCCACTTTAGGAAGCCAGACAGTCTGAGAAGAGTATTGAAGAACTCTTCAATATGAAGACTCTCTAGTAACTTCCTGTAACTCCTGCTTTTTTCTTCCTTCATGTTAAATAAGTCTCTGCTTATAGCAGCAAAGTTTTGTGATATCTCATCTCCTTTCTAAAGCAGACGAAGAAGCCTGAGATATCTTCATCTTCCTTGTTACGAGATGTCTTAAGAATGACAGCTGTGTAGAAAGAAGGAGTGTCTGTCTGATTATAAAGGAATGATACACTTCTTAAGCTCTTCAGCCACTCCACTCTCCTAATTGTTTCCTGCCTCTGGACACTGAGTGTGTTCAGGGCTCTCCTTGTTTCCCTGTTTCCTGCCTCTGGAAGCTGAGTGTGTTCAGGGCTGTCCTTGTTCAGAGCAAGTCTGATGCACACACTGAGCACCCGAGATGAACTTGAGTATCTGGTTTGCTGGCTGCCACAAGAGCATCTGCCTCAAAAACAGTATGCACTATGTGATTTTAATGCTCACTCTCTCAGTATCAAAAGTAAACACTGCTTGCTGGGATGCACTCCCAAGTATCTCATCTGTAAGTACTAAGTGAATTGTCATTGAAATATACAGCATAGCCTTCCATTATGAGAGCTAAAATGTTTAACACATGGGTGAGTCCCCTCTGGGGGACTAACACTTGGCAGAGCTGGCCTCCCTTAATAACATGTTGTTCTCCAATGGAATGACTACAATAGATAATACTAAGTGGATGTAAGTGAAAGGCATGCTGGTAAATTGTTTATTTTTATTTACTTCTGTGTGTGTGTGCACACATGTAGCAGTGTGTGTCTATAGGGAGTTCAGGCTGCTTGACCTTCAGAAAATAGGTGGAGCTGCAAATTCAGCAGCACAATTGTTTGCACTGCCTTGAGCATTAATTCCTCTGTAACAGAGGAATTCCAGTGCTGACCCTTAGGGCAAGTTTATAGTTTATATCACCTGGCTGCTGCTAGGCAGTGGGAGCTGTGATTCAGCTTTATATTTAAAATGCATTTTTGTCTTAATTATTTGCTGTTAACTTAGGTTGTCAGCATTTTGCAGGAATATGTGGATGTGCATGTGATTGTGTGTGTGTGTGTGAGGGAAAAGAGGAAGACTTGGAGTGTGGCTGAGCATCAGCCCATTTAACAAGGGCTGTGGCTTACTCCTTGGTGATCAGTACACAGGAAAGGCATAGTGTGCTTGGGAAGGTAGCCACATTTGCCTTCTCTTAGAAGGTGAAAGGTGAATTTGAACAAATTGGCCCACCCTGACTAGAGCTATAAATGATAAGTGAAATTCTGGAGACTGACCTGCAGGATCATTTTAGTAATATCACAGCAGAGGCAGCACTTGAGTGTCACGCATATAAAGGGATGCAGTTTTAGCCCATGCTTTCTTCAAGGCTGACATAAATATCTTCATTGAATTAATCTTAAATTGAATTAAAGATTGATCACCCAAAATATAGTCTATTGAGGTAGTGAACTCTTAAGATGGCTTGTCATGGGAGTTCTTGGGCCACTGAAGCCTATCCTGAGCCAATTTTTGAAACATTACTATCCTTGTATCCAGCTCTACTTAATTTTATTCAAAGGATCCGTGAGGGAAGGTTTGGAATATTGGAAAATTACAAAAAACTACGCAGCTTCTGTCATTCATTGATGTAAAAGGTAATTTATTTTGGCTTATTGGTCCTATATTTTTCCTCTTGTCATATCAGTATTAATAAGTGATTCTGTTTACTTCATTGAAGGTAGTCAGTTATAGCCACAATTGGTGCCCACAGATACAGCTCCAGTGTCTTTGATTTGCAAAGCTGTGGATTTGGCCCATGTTCTCAGTGGACCAATTCCAGATACACATGAAGGTTAGAATCTAACCCAACAGGTATCCAGAACGGTTACAGTTTTAATTGTGGGAATTACTTGTGTAGGGACATTACAGTGAAATTTGATTATAGCTGCTTTGACAAGTGTAACACTCTGTAGGAAAATCAATCCTGTTTCTGTAATGAAGAAAAACAAGTCATTTTCAAAAGGAAATATGATTATACATTCACAGCTTAGGTTGAAGAAACAGAAGGCAGCTTAATACAGTGCAGGCTTGCTCAGAGGGAATATCCACTCGCTGAGGCCAGCATAACAAGATTGGATTCCAGTTTAATGTGGTTGTGACTCAAATCCCTTTGGAGAGTTTGTTTGACAATCTGACAAAGTTATCTCAAGAAAAATAGGTTAAAAAACATAAACTTGACTTCAGTAACTGCATTTCCTCTTCAGCATGTAGAGTATTTTGCCTGGAGGCCCCTGCAGCCCGAAGCCCCATAGGTAATACCACTTTGTGCCTTTACATAAACCAAAATGTTTTAGCAGGCATTTTGCTCCAAGAAAACGTTTGCCATGTGATCTTAATACGGGGAAATAAGGTCTTTCTGATCTCTCTATATGAAAAAGAGAATATGAAGGAGATGAAGTGTAACTGTTGTTACTGCAAGGACGTGGGCTCATTTCCAGTAATTTCTAACTACTGTTTTAGTTATATTTGAGTAGATGCCTAGTTCCCTCATGATGCATTTCAGAAATCCCAGTTTAAAGTTGAATCCTCACACTAAGTGTCAAAGCAGAATGTGCTAAGTGAAAGTGAATGCACAGCATTGCTCTGCTTCCACAGATGGGAAATGGAGGCCCAGAGAAGTGTGCCATGTTGCCTTTGGGGCTAATTGCTTAGTCACTGGCTGAGTGGAGTCACTCCCACACTCTGTCTTCAGGCATAGTCACAGAGTAGCAATGGCAGTAATTGGAGCCTTCAAGATATTACAACCCTTAACTATTCATTACTGTCCCCAGTTGTCATTTACCATCTTTCAGCGGGTGGTTACCAGCTCACAGTTGAGCCACCAGAACAGATTATGTAAATCCTAAAGATTCAAAGCCTAATCAGACAGGTCTTCTCAAGTCACCTTCATCTCTTATGAGGAAAAGCTGAGGGAGTTGAGTTTGTTCTGCCAGGAGGAAAGAAGGTTCCAGGGAGACCTTATTCTGGACTTCTGGACTATTCAAAGACAGCCTATGAGAAACATGGAGACAGACTTTTCAGTAGGGCCTGTTCCAACAGTACAAGGACCAATGGTTTTAAATTAAAAGAGGGTCAATTTAGATTAGATATAAGGAAGAACTCTTTTATGATGTGGTTGGTGAAGCCCTGGAGCAGTTTGCCCAGAGAGATGGTGGATGCCCCATCTCTGGAAATATTGAAGGCCAAGCTGGATAGGACTCTGAGCAACCTGATCTAGTTAAAGATGCTGCTGGTTATTGGAGGGGGGTTGGGCTATATCACTTTTAATGGACCCTTCTAACCCAAACTAGTCTATAATTCTACTGTCTTATCTCTGGTTTAGCTTAAGCTAGATGAAATGAAGTAAGTGTGGCATGGGATATTTTTGGAAGCACAAAATAACATGACTATGACAGCAGACCGTCCTGTCTCCAGGGCATCAGCTGGGAAATACAGAAAACACAAGCTTCATGAGGTCTGAAACCAGCTGAAGGTGACCCCAGCACAATATTGCAGTGACCCAAGATGTTGATAAACAATCAGGACAGGTCACAGGACAGAGAGAGAGGATACATTCTCAGTTGAACAACTTTCATTCTGAATTCCTGCAGGGCTCATTCAGACCGTGAGCTGGGACCCTTCCAAAGAACATTCTAAACTTCAGCATTGTCTTGCTGAAGTTGCAATCAATCTTGCCCAAATTGATTCAGATCCAAATGCTAAGAGCCAAGGGCTGCCATGTCTCAGAAACTTTAACTCCCTTTCTCCTCAGTGTTCAGAAAATATTACTGGTTGGGTGGGCACCTTCCAGAGAAATGTCTAAGAGGTGATGTTTGAGAACACTTCCTTTCAGAAGCTCTCCTCATACTCTGGATCTCCCCAAATTTTAAGTGTAACCTTCTGTTGTGGTTATAGCTCTTCTCACAACCCAGATGCCTCAGGAAACAGGAATCTCTCATTTCTTGGCCTTACTGTGCTCCATTGAATCAGCAATGAGAAAAGGTTTGGCAAAACACTTAGTTCTGTCCTCTGTTCTCTGTTCATACAGCCCAGTGTGAAACACCATACTCTGGGGATCACATCTGCACTCCTTCCATCACCAGCTTGTGGCAGGAAATGGGCACTTCCAGGGACAGAGCCAACAACAGATCCATGTTGCCACCTATGGCAGCCTGGGACTGTGATGCCCTGACATGTTGTGACATTAAAGCAGTGCCTTGCTTGTGACATGGCCACTTTCTAGGGTTTTTCCTGTAGTAATAACAGCCTGATAAGCAGAAGCTAACTTTCCTACCTCAGTGCAACAGGCCATCATCCCAAACTACACCTGAGAGATGAGAAGAAATGGCATATGGGATACTCTGTACTCTATGCTATCTCAGGGCTCCAGCTGACATAAGCATTATCTGATGGGCTGTGAATAATCAACAGGAGTGCATGCCTGCCTGCACCAAATTTGTATGGCCAGGTGATCCAGTAATGCATAATTCCAATCTTAGTGGTCATCTGACCACAGCCTAAATGTTCAATGCTCGGCTGTATCATTAATCTCACTGTGTGATTTTAGACAAGTCATTTTCCCTTTCCTGAAAATTGTTTTCCCACACCTGGAAAATGGGACATAAGAGGTTCCTGTAAACCCATATCTCTTGGGGGCTTACTGTCCCACTGCAGGATGTAAGTAAATTCTGCTTAGTTAGAATGAGTGTTTGCAAAGAAATAGTAATCATAAAATTAAAAAAAAAAAAAAGTGAGAGAAGTCAGAATGGAGAACAGTTGTGTTTTAAAAGGTTGGTTGAAGGCTGTCTCCAAAAATAATGGGCTTTATTTTTACCCAGAAAACAACTCTCAGAGAAATAAATTGTCTATCTGTCCATCCACTTGATGCAGTTAGTCCAAAAGAGCCCTTTACTGAGGGCTGTAATCTGGAGCACAGAAATCAGCCTCAGCATTGGCAAATTCTAATACTGAAAGAATCTTTCTGCTTCTGTAATTATTACATTAAACTGAAATAATATTTGCAGTTTTATCCATCTGTTCTTTTTTTATTTTCAAATGGGTTCTTCTCTTCATTACCAGATTGAAATAGTTCTGTGAAGGGTATTAGGTGATTTCATCTAATATTAACCTGTGAACCATTATAAAGTTAAAAAAGTAGATGTGTGGGAATAGTATGACGAAATTCACCTTTGTTCAGCCAAATTATTTATTTTAAAAATTTTTTAAAACTGAGAGAAAATGACATGATATGCATCAGAAGTCATTCAAAACCATACTTATTAGCTATTTCAAAATTGCATCTTTTAACCTTTCAAAATAAGTTATGCTAAAGTAGTGTGCAGTGTTGAAGAAAATATTGCATTTACTCAGATTATTTTTCTCTCACTACCAATGTCTGCTACATGCTGCCACTGTTACTATTGCCCTTAGTGATTAATGGGTTTGCCCATGTTTTGGAAGAAAAGCAGTTTTAACATTATGGGCTACATTCAGTCATGTACTGGAACCCCTAAAATCTGTCTAAAGCCTGTTTTAAGCTCATATATACTTTTGGCTTGTTCCTTTTTTTCCTTTTAAAAATGTATATCCCTGTTTCACAAAATGGGGACTGACTGTAAGTGAATTAGTCCCCATTTTAACAAAGCTGTTTAAGTTAAGACTGTTTAAGTATGTGAGTAATCAATAAGCTCAACTCCAGGGACATGAAATAAGTATGTGAATATAAAGCTCCCTGAATACATGCCTTAGCATGGCTGAGGAACAGGAAGTCCTCTTCCTAAAGCTGATCCCAGAGCTGCTGAACAGTGGGGGACTGCAAATTAAAGCAGCCACCCGTGTACTGAACAATCTTCTCTCTAACACAACCTCATGAGTTTAGTTGTCCTGCCTTGCCCATCACCATAGTACCTGAGCACATTTGGAAAGATAAGGCAACCATTTTACACTAGATTCTAAGATTAAAAATATTTACACTTCAGTTTTCAACCGTGGAAATTTACTTACATTACTTTTTGGGCACAGAGAGAGAACATATTGCCTTACACACTCACCCAAAAGTTGATGATTTCAAAAAACCGCAGGCCTAGAGAATATGAAGGAAATGTTTTGTTTGAATCAAGGTTAAATTTATAATGCGCTTTGATCTTCTACTAAAAAGTAACAAATTAAGAACATTATCTTATGCCTACCACAGATTTAAAAATATTAAAAATTGAGAAACTCCTTTTACTCATAAGGATCTAACGTCTTTTACTATTGTGCAGGATTATTTCTTAATTAATATCACATTTACTAGCATTTTATCCAGCAAAGGTTTAAATGTCTCAAAGAAGATATTTTACAGTTTATATCATTATTTCAGTGCTGAGATAATGGTGTTACTGGTGCTGCATAAAAATCAATAAATAAGTATTAAAAGTCAGCGGAAAGGTTTCTTGCCATTTCCAATGAGAAACACTCTGCCATGTGTTCATCCATGTGTCTGAATCTGAGCTGGTATTTCAGATTATGAATTTTAGTAAGTCCTTCAGGTAAAATGGAGGGTAAGTCTCTGTCAAAGTACCAAGTAAAAAAAAAATTACCACCACCACACAAAACCTCCTCTTATTTCTGAATTATATTTAGGGCAGATATTTTCAGGTAAAAAACCTGACCCAGTGGTCAATCAAAACCCCTTCTCTGAAAGCCGTATGTGCCAAAGATTTTTATTTATTATTATTATTATTATTATTATTAATAATATTAATAATAATATTATTATTATTATTATTATTATTATTATTATTATTATTATTATTATTATTATTATTATTATTATTATTATTATTATTATTATTTCTTTATTACAATGAAATGGTGAATATTTTTCATTCTGTTTATTTTTTCCCCATACTTGTTTGCTTTTAAAATAATGGGTAAAATCCTGCACAGCTTAAGCCCCTGGGAGATTTGCCAAGATATCAGTCATCTAGTGCAGCTTTCACACCATAATGTAAGTATTGTGGATGTTGAATTTTAAATAAAAACATCCTCTTTCCAAATGCTTTTTAGACACTAAAATTAAACAAAATGAAAAAATCAAAACAGTCATACCTAAAAAACCCTTTTTCCTCTAAAGACTTGACATTTTTTGCTCCTGACTCTTCCGACGTTATAATTTAAACACTTTTTCAATTCTTACAGGCAGGCAGGCAGGCAAGACAGGACTTGAACACTGAACATAAAATCCTTGCTTTCTTCTTTCCTCCTTTTGAAAAATGCCTGTCAGACAGTCTTTATATGCATAAAAATACATTTTAAAAAGCAAAAAAATCTATTATTTTTACGGGTCACTATTAAGACTTCAATTAATTGGCTTATTCAGTTAATTCAAATTTTAGCTAACATTTCATTTTTGAGCAAGAGATATTGACTCATTCACTGAGGTTCCTAACCAGCAGTTCTCCTCTATTATTTGAAATAGCGGTTTTTCACTTTTCTTAAATCATATTTCTTTCTATTTTCAGGGGATTTTAGTGTTTGCCTATGCATATAGATCACAGACACTGTTGATTTAGATGGCACCTACATGCAAGCACCAAATGATACTCCCTTTTCCATCAGCTGGCGAGCATTGAGGCAAGGCAAATTTAAGTTGTGACATTGTAATAGGAATTCTTGTGAAGCACAAAATGCTCAATAAATGACAAAGGTATCTCTTGAGGAACAGCTGAAAGCCATCTATACTCAGGCATTTCTATAGCATAAGGAAAGTAGAATGAGAAAAATTTATTGTTGTTATTTTTATTTTTATTGATTAAACTTCATGTTAAATTTGAAGTAAGTGTATTCAATGGCAGTGTAGTCTCTGGAACCTACTGTCTAATCCAACTAATTTGAGGATAAACTCACAGTTATAGAGATGATGTGTATTCAGAAGCTGTTAGTTGTGACACAGAGAGTGATACAGCATAAGAACATTTGGGACGGGAAGGATTCTTTATGTTGGAAAGAGGCTTGAAATTTTGCATGACAGACATGCAAAATACTCTTCTATTAAATAAAATTAGTAATATGTGAGAGCTAGTGAAGGAATCACTGACAAATGGGCAAATGAGTTATAAATCTTATTCCATCTGCTACATGCAAGGCTTTAAGAACACAGATTCATGTCAGAAGACAGATAGATATTGTACTATTATGTTTGTATAGAAAAAGTCTTGCAGATGAAAGGAAGACTGCAAAACACAGCATTACCTACACACAGGCATATGAGATGGATTTCAGAAAAGTTAATCACCTCTTTATTAGGAGACTTACCTAAGTTTGACAACTTCTTTTTTAAAATCACATAAATATGTGGCCATTTGCCCCTCACTTAGGCAATTTGTCTTTCTTTCCATGAATTAAGCTAGATCAGGCCTATGCCACAGCCTTGTGCCCTCTAATAAAACACAGCTATGGACTACCTAGGCCTGACTCTGCTGCTGCCATTAGAAGCACAAAAGCCTCACTTGCAGACAAATAGACCTGGGGCAATCTGATTCCACCTGACCTTTCCCTTGGAGCACATGAAGGATATCTTTTATTTTGCTCCAAAGAGAGAGGTTCTGGCCTTGGGGAGTAATTCTGATCACTCCCTGTGGGTTCTTTCTCCTTACTTTCACTAGTAGAGTTCAAAAGTGGCTTCTCTGCAAATACAGCTGGTTTTTTCCACTGTAAAATGTATGTGTTATTATTCCAATGTCACACTGCTTTACAATGTTCATCACAGACGTAGAGTGTCATCTCATTTTTGTTGTCTTCTTATGAGTGACCCCAGGGGAAAGGCAGGCAACTCTCTTCTTGTAGTTTGGCCCTCACCTCTTCAACGATGGCAGCTCAGAGGAAGCAGAGTATGCTTCCTCTATCAGAAGCTGAATGTACACTTCTTCTGATACATCTGAAAAAGGTCATTTATAGGAACTGCTTCTAGAAAGGCTGTGTGATCTGTACAGGGCTCTCCTGAATTGGATTTGTCCCTGGCTTGAGCTGTGAATTAAGCTTTTCTGACTATTCAGTAGTTTAGTCTTCATCTTCTAATAGATCACTCTTTTCTCTCTGAACTCATGGGGGGGATGGAAAGCCTTTCTTTACAGGCCCATGGGGGTTCCCAGTATGGAAGGAAAACTCCTGCAGATCCAGTAGTGGGCTTTGTGGTTCATTTTAGCCTGGTGGGCTGCAGGCTTGCCAAGCCTGAAATTCAGACTCACAGGAGGCATTTTTTATGTTTTCTCACATCTCCTTATTTCTTCCTTGCTGCACAGAACATTTCGTTCTTACTTTAGAGCATCAGTCTCTGATATCTATATGCAATGTTTCCTGTACACAGTTTCATTCATCAGACCATAAGTAATTTAAGTTAAGGATGTCCTTTGCAGACTTAGTCTAATGAGTAAAGGACCTGAATTTCATGCAGACCAGCTGTATGAAAAATAAAAAGTTAATATTATCTACTATTTCCACTGCCTAGTCCAAATTTATTGTGTTTAATTGAACAGTGATAAATTCAGCTACCCAGTATAGCAGATCCCCTTTTCTTTCCCAAGCATCCATCAGTCCTCCCTCAAACAGTATTATATTTATGGGGATTTTAGGTATTCACCTACAGCCACCATAGAGCAAGATATAAATGGGGACAACTCCAAGAGGAAAGACAAACTGATAGATTGTTAGACAGACTGAATCCGTTTGCAGAGTTGACAATCATATTCATTAACTCAATCAGCCTTCTGTTAATAGTGTGGGTTTGATTGCCGTCTTGCCTACAGGTAAATCTCCATCAAAATTAAAACCATCAGTTAGTCCCCATTTTTAGAAACTATATGTGCTGGGAGAAAAAAAAAAGAAAAAAAAGAAAAATCTGTTGCCGTATCCTTTCTTCCAGCAGCAAAAAGCTGCTCCAAAAGCAGCGGGAGGTGCGGAGCCACAGTGACCTCAGCCGGCGCTGCAGGGACCGTGCGGCACCGGCGCCCCGGCGGGACCGCATCCACAGCTCTGCCGTGCCGCGCTTCCAGCGGGAGCGTGCCCAGCATTCTCCCGCCCCCTGCTACTGCTCTTGCTCCCTGATAAAGATCCAGGTGCGGGATCTGAGATCTCGGACTGGGCTGAAATCTTCTCCAACTCCCCATCCTCAGAGCCTCTGAGAAACAGGGTTCAGGATGGCCACACCTCCAATGTCGCTAGCTAAGGATGTATAGCAGTAACTAAGCAGATGTTGGCTGCTACCTGTGAGAATAGTTTATTATGGGCTAAAATTAATATTACTATTTACTAATTTTTTGCAGGCACTTGTAGCAACTTTTTGAAACATATAGTAATAAACTATTACTATTACTATTTTGAAACATATAGTAATAAACAGCACATATGCTGATATTAGCCTCAAATTCAAGGGCTGGTGACATGAAAAAAATAATTCTCAGTAAAATTCTCTATGAAGTAAATAAATTTCGTAAAAATTTCTACACTTTAAAAAATTATTATATCTGATATTCTTATATTGTGAATTCTCAAGTCATAGTCCATAATTATTCAGTACATCTTCATGAAAAAAACAATGCTGTTAAGAGCACTAACATACACATTCCAAGGTGAACGGTGATTATTTCTGTCCAAGCACTCATTTTCATATTTCTGCACACATTTTGTGCTAATTTTTAACTGAGATCATTATGTTTGCAAATAACAGAATCATCGTTTACACTTAAAAGCATCTTTTAGTTTCACTCATGAAGTTTCCATCATTTAAAAATACATCATATTTTTAAATGATGGAAAGCCATATAAATGTGAGTCAGTCTTAGTTTTGTGAATAATAGAAACATATTTTTTCAACTGATAAGGAATAAAACCAAGATATTTTATTTCTCAACACAACAAACAAACTGCTGGTAGACTCAGAATGTACAGATTGTACACTCAGCTATAGACAAATGCATCTTGTTCTATTTACATTCGTGAGCTATTGTAGATTTCTACCAATCCAAGAATCAAGCTTCCTGTGTGTTCAGGGGCAATGTCTCTGTAGTCCACAATCCTCATAAAATCTAAGCCATCTTTTCCTGGCCCAGGTTCACATGCTGTTCAACAGAAAGCCTGTTGTTGGGAGCTGGAGTAGGTCAGAGCACCATGCTGTGCTATAAGAAAAGGTCACTCAGAGGGCTGAAAACTGAGGGCAGTTGAGGTTAAAAAGTGGGAAGAGCAATCTGGGAATGGGGGAAAGCCAGTGTTCACAGTGAACTAGCAACTCTGTGACAAAGTTTCCAGGGACCCACAGTTTCACCCTGAAGCTGTTTCTCATTGCAGAAAATTTTGAGAAGTGATTGTGTGTCCCTTATTCAGAGGAAATTCTCTAAGATCTTACCCTGCTCTATATTGATATGGCTTTTTTTTGTCTGATATAGTGTATCTGTGCCCTTTAGATCTCATCACTTGTGTCCAGAAGCTTTAAACCTGAACTGCATTTATTTTACACAATCACAAGCAAGTAGTGCATGCTTCCTTTCCCCTTTTTGAATGTAGGAATCTATATATGCCCTCGGCTTGTTGTTTTGGTTTTTCTACTTGCATCATCAGGAGAACTGGAAATGATTCAGTGGTTGTCCATCTGTCAGAAAAATGTAATTTTTTAGTCAAATTTCGCCCTACTATCAGGAGAATAGACATTTCCTTTCTAGCTGCAGCCTAAGTCAGTTTTCTTTTGTGTGCTCTAACGTGCTTCTGACCAACCAAAGGTTTTTTTGTTGTTTCTTTTGGCAGGGTGGATGTTGGCTTATTGGTTATGAGAGCCTGTACAATCACTGTGGTGGAAATAAAAAGCCCTGACACTAGAGCAGTAGAAATAACAATGTTGGTTTCTTCCCACTAAGTGGAAATAACATGCTTTGTTCCACCAATTTGAGGTACGGAATACCTGACATGAGATGGTGTATAACATTTTGCAATTTTTCTGGGAAAATGTCTCAGCCATACTGCACTGTGCCAAAGCAAAACTACACCAAAAATGGCCAGGTACAAGGTCAGTGATAACAGGACAGATTCTCAGGGCTGAGGTTAATTGGAAGCATGAAGTTTACAAGGACTTGTATCAATTGATAATGTGTCCCAAAACACTTATTTCACTGACTAGCTAATAGTCAGCTCTTGAGTATTGGGCCCTAATACCTCGGTGTGAAATCTCTTAAAAGACTGTCTCTAAACTCCAAAAAATAAATATATAATGAGTGATAGACACTTTCAATAACTGATCACATATAACTGACAGGAAGAAATGGTGAGCCCAGTTGAATAAATCATGCAGCTTGCTGAACTCAATAGCATCATATATTTTTAAGGTAAGCCCTCATGGATTTTGAATAAAACAGGAATCGCTCAGAGAAAAGCATGCTTTTGCCTGTTCCCTATCTCACTGTATTAAGGTAATAAAAAGCCAGTAAGTTGCCAGATTCACTTATTTCTTTCACTGTCTCCTTTGCAATTCTGCATGGTCACAGATAATAAGGAACAAAATCTTTCTACTACCCACTTGTAACATCATTTTTAGTATATACTCTCTTAAAGGACTTAAAAATATCTGTAGTTAAAAACTATTCTAAAGTTTTAGAGGGACCCTAGATGTATTAAGATTAATGCAAACATGAGGAAACACAAATATCTACTTCAGTGGACAGTGAATCAGGACTGGCTTACTGCGGGAAAGGCTGACTAGGAAGAGAGTATTTTTAAAATACATAAATCAGCAGCATTTCCATGAGGAAATTTTAAAACATAATTCTGGAAAAGGAAACATGAATTCTTCTTTTTAAAGTTTTTCCATTCCTTTCTCTCCACAAATTTTTATATATTTTTATAGTCTAATTTAGGATAAACCCTACAAAACTGTTGTCCAAGACTTCTTGATCTTTCCTTCCTATTTGCTGGCAATTTAAACTGAAAGTGTGTGTCACTTGGCATAACTGAATGTCCACTGGGGTCAGCAGTACCTTCGTTCAGACCCTGAGACTTTGTGCCAGCTTTGTGAGCACAGATGGATCTGTACAATGCAGGGAGACCAGCCAGGTTACTTGTCTGCCTCTCTCTCCCCTGACATCCATGAGTACGAGCTGGACACTGGCAAGTGCTGGTGGAGCCAAGGGGAGTGCCTTTGAATCATCCCAGTCCTTGGGCTGCTCTCCTGTTAACAGTGTGGCAACAGCAAATTTAAAATCAATTGCCTTTATATAACACTCTCCATTTGTCAGCTCACAAGACAGACGTTTCCACTTTTCTGTGTTGGTTAAGCTGGAGCATAAATAACTGACTTTCCAAAGATTATCAATAGCCTCTGTATTAATTAAATAACACACCGAGACCTCAGCAGGCAGAAGTGGTCTGGGGACCGTGGCATTAGCCCAGCATGAGAAAGACTCATGCTCTTCTGATAGGTCTTCCTGGGTAGCCTTGAGCAAACCACTTACTTACCCTGTTGTGTCTTGTTGGGCCAAACTGGACAACTAACCCTTCCTCATTCCACAAGAGGTTTTGGTATAAGAATAACTATATCAAAGGTAAGAGCACACAGTCTTTGTAACGGGGTGATGTAATGTCTTATAGTGCAATTACAGTTATGAGATTTTTTTTGAACTTTGGTCTGGTCACCTTACATCTTCCCTTGAATTAAACTGGGTTTTTTGCCCCAGTGTAAGTCTATACAGTCTTCATAAAAATCTGATTAGAGTATTTGTTTGAAATTTTTCCCAGACTGTCCTGAAGTAAAAGAGAGAGATCTATGAGGCAAAGATGAAGCTACATATGGATGCTTTTCTGTTACAGTTCCTGGATCAGATTCTCAGCTGATAGAGCTACAGGGTAATTGGATTACAATTAATGTAAATCTCTTGATTGATACCACTTAAGAATCCAGTCCCATCTTCTAAAATCAGACTTTTTTTGCAGAGGACTGTGATTCCTGTAATGTTTTTCTGTCTGTTTGTTAAAAGATGTAATGAGAAAATAGAATGAGCTTTAACAGTGAACTTCTGGGCCTTTCTGAATTTCAGTTTACTCTTACTGTAATGTCTTTTTTATGTCACAACTAGACTGCAGATAGAAAGGCTGACTGTGTCGAGGGAATTTGGTGTTTTACATTTAGAAGGAACATTTAATGAATTATGCTGCCCCCAGATAACCCCTATTTCATTTGTATATAATGCTCAGGGCTAAGGATTGTCTTCCTGATCCTTCTCAGATGTTAGACAATACAATTCAAGAGTGGTCAAATTACTGCTCACATCCTTACTTCAATTCTGCAAGTGCTGAGTGCCTTAACTCCCACTGAGGACATAAAATGGCTTAAATATAATAATAATCTTAAATTTATCAAAGTTCAGAATGAAATCAAATACTTAACTTTTCTTCTTTGTGTGGTTAAAGTACAAAACATACATAAACCTGACCTTTTAGTAGTGTACTATTTGGTTCATTTTATATTAGTACCTAATTGTTAGGTTTTTTTCTATATGAAAAGTACTCTAAAACACTAAATGGCTTATAAATATTCTGCCTCCCTAATCTCTGGAGGTATTACTGACTCAGATCCCAGTAACTGGACTTGTCAGTTATCAATTCCACATCTTCAGGAGAGGAAGAACAGGTATTTAAGTTGATGTCAGAAAAAACCTAAGAGGAATACATCAAATGGTATATTGGTAAATGAAATAGTATTGGTCTTAGGAAAAAACTATTTTATTACTTAACAGCCTTTCAGTAAAAAAAACTGAAAAACTCACCAGACATCAGGCTTCAGGGTAGAAGTTTGTTGTCTGTCAGGGTCAGTGGAAATATTTCTCCCCCTTCCCCTCTGCCAAGACACTGGTATAATTGGCTCCATGCATTATGGAAAGCAGCAGCTCTCCCTGTGGCACGAGGCAATTGTCAGCAGCCTCTGGAAACTGGGCCTTACCCCCAGCATGCTTATGTCCTTCACATCCTATGTCTCCATTTCATGTTTGCTTCTATTGTTTTTGTTTTTAAAATATTCTAATTATTTGCAGCCATAATTACATAAGCATATTTGTACCTATGTGAGAGATCAGGCCAGGTGAAAAGTTTCTGCCTGTCCTCTGTGAGGTTAAGCAGGTGAGTGAAAGCCAGCATGACTCAGGTGTGGCTGCAAGGACCAAGCAGCTGCACTTGCAACCCCTCCAAGTGACTGGACCCTCACAACAACCATAAAATTTAACTCCTACAAGCAGTGTCCAGCTGCACATGTCTGTAAAATTAGCCTGTGAGAAATTAACTAAAGTCAGTCTGAAAATAACTTACATTTTTTAATACAAAATGTAACACTTCCGAAGTGTTGCCCAAAGACTGCATTTGCCCTCTTATTTCTACCCCACCCAGATGTATGGAGAGAGCAGCAGCCTATGGAAGACTGATATGCTCAGACACTGTCAGCCCGAGCCTTGGACAGGAATAACTGGGGTAACTTCAGTGAATACAGTATATATCACTGGCTACAGTGGAACTGGGCTAATTTAATTATCAAGGATCAGCCCTGTGCTTCCTCAGAGCTCTAAGTACTTCTTCCTTTCTGTTTTAGTGTGGTTTCATTATCATATGAATGAACAAAGGAAGGATCAGTGGCTGCAGAAGGCTTACCCCAAGCACTCTCATTTGAACTGGTGGCAGAACTCCCCTTGTAAAGAGTAGAAGTCTATTTGGGCATGGAATGGTGTGTTTTATTGGATTTCCCTCTCCTTAGGATTCTGAATGAATCACTAAGCATTTTCAGTTGATATGGCAGTTTCAAGAAGAAAACTCAAGTCCAAGTATTGGAATAGGACAGGAACCTTTTCGAGTAGCACTGATAATTTTCTTCCACTTGTTTTCCACTTGCATTCCAGCTTTGGTAGAATCACAAAATAAGAGCCTTTTGACCAGCAGCAGAGAGCATAGGACAGAACCAACACATGCTCCATTGCCCATACAGAATCCAGATGATATAAGTGCAGCAGAAGCAAGACAAGCTGTGAAATAGAATAGAGTGAAATAGAGCAGAGCAGGGTACCTCCATTACAGCAAATAACTGTACGTGCCAAATAGCAAACACCTGCTCTTCGGTGGGAGCAATGGTGCATGGAAGAGCTGCAGATCTCCAAGTTGCTCCTCCTCCTCCTAGACATCAATATTGACTCAACTGCCTTTCATGGTGTCCATAAAACCATTTGTACGAGGACATGGTATTTTTTTATCATAAGGAAATCTGTTACAAAAGATCTGCCTGAACTTCCTGAACTCTTCTCCCTTGACTAGACCCAGCCAAGTGCAGATGAAATTTTGTCAGGAAAGTTTCAGTGCTGGTGGGCTTGCTACAGCAGACCACCTTAGTATTTGTTGCATGGTGTATTGTTAGATTGTACTTTGTGAATTGTTCCTGCTACTGGGTATGTTCATTTCCACATAGCAAAAGATTGGATACAGAAGAGAAAGATGTGTTACAGCCAGAATACCACAGAATATTCTGAGCTGGAAAAAACACAGAAGAATCATCAAATCCAGCTCTTAACTGATTGGGCTATACAAAGATAGAACCCACAACATTATCAGCACCATGTTCCAACTGAGCTAAATCATGTGGCATATATATCAATCTTTTGAGTGTATAGCCCATTTATCCAAATTGGTCATTTTGCCAAGGAGCAGAAGATAAGCTTAGTTTGCAAGCATGAAGTGGTATTCACAATATTTTTAATTATATTCATCCATAGATATTTCTGATGAGTAGTAAAGACTGGTTATTTCTAGCTCATAGGCTAAGATGCTAAGGCTGTGAGCCCAAACTGCAGTAGCTTGACACGTAACTGTGTTTTCTGCATACCTGAATTCCTTCAAAAATGCAAAGCTATTAAAGATATTCTGTAAGCTCTCTGCTGAGTGTTCAAGGAACTATTACACACTGACAACTGATGTCCAGGTTGCATACACTCTCTCTAAGATTGCATCTCAGCCTCTTTGCTCTCTTTACTTAAACACTGCATCTCTGTAGAGAGCTGATACAGCCCAGTCTCAAGGCCTGGGATATGAATTAAGAGTCGTACTAGACAAGAAATCTCAAGAAAAATTGATGTGCAGTGCATGCAGTAGACATATAAGGAAATGCTCAGCAGAATCTGAACAGTTTTTTTCTTTCACAGGGATAATGATAGCTGCTGCATTGTAGCTGCACTTCCTTACTCAGGCAAAGTTCTGCTCTGTTTAATGTCATCCAGCATAGGAGGACTGACAAATTCTGGTGAAATAACTAAATAATATGATCCTGGTCTGCCCCAAAAGAAAGAGGTTTATTGTGTCTTTGAATAACTGAAATTTGCAGAGTTATGTTTTGATATGCCCAAGTAGTACAAGACCATAATCTGAAAACATACAAGCCACCAGCTATTCTGCCTTTTAATCATTAAATGCATTATATCTACATTCACAAAGGGTTGCTCTTAAAACTTTTATGTTATTATGGCACATGGCCCATGCTTCTGAGAGCAGTTCTCTTCCGTTACCTGGGCAGCAAACCCAAGCATGGTTTAGTTCTTCAGCCTCCATCAACAGCAGCTCAGCTTATAAACACCAATCAGTCTCCATGGCTAATTTCAATCAACACAGCAGGCTTTGAAAGAGGACAGTGGAAGGGTGACCATGATCTTCTTTCCACCTCCACTGGAATAAGGGCCATAACCTCCAGCAAAAGGACAAAGCAGACACCCAGGGACAGTGACCCCTTAAACTACCTCAGCAAGCACTGGCAGGGGCCATCTGAGCACACCCTGAGGGCTCACGACTCTCCCTGTGAAGAATGAGTGCAGACAGCTTCTTTACCCTCAGTTTTCATCTTACCTTACCCCATGCTGATTTCTCCACACAAACAGGCCTTTGGCTGCCCTTTAGAGTCTGCTTGCTCCACGGATATTTGTTAGTCAACTTTAAAACTGTAAGGAGTAAAAATTGGCATCAAAGATGCCCCTGTCATTTAAAGACTGCTTCTGGACCCTGACCATATTACAAAGCTAAACAGAAAATCTTGCTGACATCTGGGAACCAAAATTTTTTGGGTCAAGCTGATTTGTGTTCACTGCAACCTACTTATGATATATTTAATTAGTCCATACTTCAGGGCTGCTGTCAATCAATTTCCTCTGTCAATTGGCCACAGATGGAGCTGCGTTGCTGGGGGAGGTAGTGGATATTCCTGGCACTACTGAGGAAGATCAGCATGTCTTTTTCACACACACACCGTTAAACCCATCACCAGATTCAATAGTAACAAGCTAATGGTTTGGTAACAACACATTTCCAGACAGAATTTTACTTCAGGAAATCACCTGGGAATGTGCTTCCTCCTCTGGAGATTAGGGCATGGCTCACAGTCCTGTATCTTCCTGGGAAGATCTGGAAATGCCACATAAGAAATTGCTACTTCACCCAAAATATTGGCAATGGCTTTTATTTCATCTCTTCCTTACCTGTAGCAACATTTTTTAGGTTTAGAATCATTATAACAATTGTAAGGTCTCTGACTCAGAGGTCTTAAAGAGCGTTTCATAAATTTGGGTTAGTCTGTTTTAAAGGACTGTCTACAGATGTAAGACACTGATTTCATTATTCAGTTGGTCGCTTTATATTCCTCCTTTCCTAAATGAACAAGAGCTCAAAGACAAACCTGGGAGGAACTTCGTCTTTTCCAAAATAAAAGGAGCTTAATTTCTAGATTTAGAGTGAGTCAGGCAAACAATGCATCTAATTTTATTTCCCATGGCAAATGGACAGTTGATTATTTTATTCCTCCAGTCTTTTCCACAGAAAGATCTCAAAGAAGCAGACTGCATTATAAATGGTAGAGAAAAATGATAATCTCAATGCTGTCTCCTGCTCCTAAATGATGATGTGCAAGGCACATGCATAACTTCTTGGCAAGGATCCATTTGTCAAAATAAGAGAAGGCAACTGCATAAAGGAAAGAGACGATGGATCTTGACAAACTTGTAGATGCTAGCAAAAATGGAAACAAGAAGTTGCTGTGACTGATGTATTAATGTAACACTGCCAGAGTACTAGTTTCAAAAATTAACAGCTGTTGATGCTTTTGTGCCTAGTCAAAAGAGCAAGTGTCATGATTTCTGCTATGTTTGACATTTTCTATAGTTTCTACTCAATTTTAATCTCTGTGTAATACTCAATGCTCAGCTTTCTACAAGAAAGACAGAATAAGTAAGATTCCCACAAATGGGATAATATGTTTGAAGACAGCTGACCTTAGAAAAGAGATAGCAGAGATGAAAATTTCTTGACATTTTTATGAACTCATCATTTTTGCCATTTAATATATAAAAAGAAAAACCTATTTCCACTGATTGATTACTTTAATGAATAAATGTACTCAATGATTTGGTGGCTTGCGTGGATTAAATTTCCCTTGCTGGCAGGAACTGGCCTTGGATGAAAGTGTTTTCAGGGTTTATTCCTTTTTGCCACACCAAAAAAAAAACAAGAGAAGATAGAAAATCAATCTGAATTTCAAACCACTTGATCTCTATGTATATCTTGTAAGCCACTGTCTGAACCTCTGTGAGCTCCCAAGAAGTAAAATTACAGGCACCCAGACTATAGGCTCAAATAATTCTAAACCAGATATTTCAAAACATCATTGATGTGCTGAACAAAACCCAGCAGCTTATAACCATAACCTGCTTCCTTTGCATTAAAGTCCCTTGCTGTAACCAGTTCAAATACTCATCATCACAAAATCCTTGCTCCTCACCTCCATAAAATGCTTTCCAAAACAGCAGTAAATAAACACTTGATTTAAAAAAATGTCTGTTTCACCATATATGGTTTTGACAAGTTTTGGAATGGAGAGTAGAAACAAGACTGAAGATCACTGCAGTAAGGAACAGGGAAAAGGAGGGGAGATCAGTACAAAAATTGAAATTTAGAAAAGAAGACCAAACCAAAACCAAAACAACCCTAACACCTAGTAAAAGGAAGAATTGTGTGAATTTGCAGAGGCACTGAAAAACAAGATAATCTTCTATTTGTGACCCTGCTTTCTTCTGGTAGGCCCATTATCAAACTCATGGGTTATGGTCAACATCACCTGAAATTCTTAAACTCATGAGGTTGGTGTGTAATTCCTTCCTGCAATCCTGGGTAAAGTGCCATGAATCACAGTAGCAGAGCTTCATCTGACATCTCCATACCCATACAGATTTCCCTTTAGGAGATGTATGTGCTAATGTCAAACAAACTTGCTAAAAGCTAAATGTAAATTTCCTCTCACAAAGGCAGCCACCCACAGACAGAGTTGGTGCTGGCCTGGGTCTCTAAATTATATTCCAAACACATTTTACCTTTAAAAAGTTGCTTTCCTGGAAAAATAAGCATTAAAAAGTTCTATAATGTATTGCCTAATTCAAATTCTATATTTTTGTTATCTTACTTTGTAGATCTGTGTCTCCAGCAATTAAAAGTTAAAAGAGACCAAGCAAAGAGAAGCAAAGAACAAATGCAGGAACCTTCATTTTTACTTCACATTTACTTTCACTAGCAATATCAGCTTCAGGGGTCTTTACTGCAAATGAACCCTGCAACTGCATGTATATGAAAGAGATCTCAAACTATGGTCAGTCATCAGCTCTATATTTTCATTTGTCCGGTTGTGGCCCGATGTTTTCTCTGGCTGTCTTTGTGCAACTTGTCTCAAACCACACTTGCAGGAGGAAGGGTTTCTTAGCTTTCCTTTGGGGCTGGCTGCTGCTCAGGGAAGGAGCCTCTCGGTGTTCATGTCTGGATAAACACACCTGCCTATTCACTCTGCTCTTTTCAGTGAGATTTTCCCATTGCTACTCTCAAGAGCCCCAACTATTTCACTACTCAGTAAGGCAATTGAAACTACATAAGCATTTGCTTTTTTCAGAATTCTCAACTGATAAGAGCCACAAGTAGCAGTAGTTTAGAGGAGTGTAGAAAAAAACCCATGTTTTCCACCATTTGTTATCCAGAGATGTGCTGATTATGTTTAGATGAACTGGCCATAAAAACTGCCTCACTTCTATGGAAGTAATTGAGCCCTGAAACAGATACGAGAAACTACCTAAGATTCTCAGTAGAGACTTGTTTTATGTGTACCAATAACTACATTACCATTAGTCTGTCTGTAGAGTAGCTGTGTCCTTAAAATCAGAAGAATACTTGATCATTAAAATCAGAAGAGGTGCACCAGTTCAGAAATTCTCACACCAGAGCAGGAATCCTAAATGCATCTGACTGCAACTCAACATTGAGGAAACTTTTTGTCTGGGACCGGAAAAGCAATTGATGGCCACTCATCGCTCTCCTGCAACTACCACTAATGAAAAAACACAGAACTACAGGAAAGACTATTTTAAAATGTGGTTCATTCTTAGAGCCCTGTGAGACTCACCTATGACATTAGCATCATCTCATAGTGATGTGACATCTCCTTTCAAATCCACCCTTTCCTCAAGGACATCAGGAGAGGTGAAAGCTGACAGCATTTCTGTTACACTGACAGAGCTGTGGGTCAAGCGAGCACCACAAGTTTACATGAGGGCTGAATTTGACCTTGTGTCTCGACAGCTCCCAAAGGATCCTCCAGTAAGCAATAATGTATTCAAGGCTGTACATACTGGCATTGCAATGAGATCACCACTTTAAGGGCAACGTTGAGGGCATCTTTCATCCTGGGGCATCACAGAGCATTGGAAAGATGTTCTGCTACAAAAAATTTGCGACAAGCTGCCATCACTTCCTGCAGGGCAAATACAGGAGTCTACTGTTGAAGACAAGCCATCAGAGCCTGCCTCAGGTGCTGACAGCACTTCTTTAACACATCCACTTCTCTAACACAAGCCTTATTCTCAACAACAGCTGCTACTGATCGAGCTGTTACTGATCAGGCATCTTCTCTTTGTCGGCTAAAAGGCAAAAGCAAATCTGTCAGAAACAACATGGCCTAGCGTCCTGTGGGCAGAGGGCTACATCAGCTTCTAGTCTGCTGACTGCATACTCATATCTAGTACAGCCAGCCAAATGTGCTTTGCAGAGGCCTGGGGAAGGCCAATTGATCTTTTGGAGACAGGAGAGAGACTGTGTGATGAATGGGCAAGGCTCGCTTCCAGCCTCCTGACCCGCCTGCCATCTAGTGTATGTTCAGGACATTTTTCCAGCTCAGCACAGCCATAGCTGGAGAACAAAGAACAGAATTAGTCTGGACAAACATGGCACGTTACTGATAGGATACACTGAAATAGCTTAACCTTTTCATCTCAGGACTCTGCATTATGTAATTAGGGCAAACTCCCCTAAAACAGCTTCTTCTTACAATGATCATGTTCTCAAAAACACAACAGACTAAACCCAGCACTTACTTACCTGTAAAAGAAGCCGCAGATTATACTTCATCAACCAAATGTACCACATTTACACATGATAAAGCAGGTGTAGCTTTCTAGGTAAAGCACTTTTAAAATCTGTTATCTGCTTCATCTATTTAGCTGTCAGGGACAGAACTGTTTCTGCCAGATACACACAACTGCTGAAAGAAACAGTGGTCCCCTGCTGAACCAAACCATAGCATTCAGGCTGGTATGTCAGACACCAATTTGTTCTCCTCTGTGCCAGTTTTTATAAGCCTGAATTTCCATACATCCAGAAATAATGGTTGCTTTTCTTTAACAATATCTTCAAATTTGGAAGGCAACTGAGAAATAAAGTATAGTAAATTTGACTTAAAAGGATGAAGCTGAGAGCAAAATATGTATCTACAGAACTCTCAGTAAATTTTCTGTGTAGGTCCATATTTCCCTGTCTCAGAGAAATAAACTTCGTAACAATCAGTCCTTAAGAGTTGACTCTTTCCTTCTTGAAGAATAAAGTTTCCTGGACTTTCTGTTAAAAAAATACTCAAAAGGAATATCAATGAGACAATTTTTATAGATGAATATATGTGTTTATGAATACATACACACTCTGTTGATTGGTCTCCAAATCCATGGAAAACAGTCAAAGTTATTTTGGAATTATCAAACCCAAACTGTCACCTATGTTCAAAAGTTGTTTAACTTCAAAATTGAGTCACAAGCTTTTTGAGACCCAAATGCAGATATGCCTATAAGAGACAAAGTTCAGGGATCTCTGAGCTATGTACAAGTGAGTCAGGTCTGAGAACATTTTAGGCATGGTGGTGTGGAGCTGATTTTCTCTTACTCGGGTTGATTAGCTTTCATGCAGCATGCAGTAATGCAGCTATTCTGCCTGCGGATCTGGCCCAGTCTTGCAGCTAAGATGATGATCTTAACTCACTGCAGTGCCTGGGCAGCACCATGACTTGCAATTGTCTTCCATGGAACAGAAGTGAAAAAGAAATCAGTCCGTTTAATAATGGTCAGTGATGAATCCCGTTATTGCTCTGACTGAAATGAATATAAACATAGGCATCTCTTGCTAAATTAGGTATACATGTGCATGAGGTCAGTATTCTCAGAAGTATGACAAGTGTCCCTTTCCCTGCTTTTGGTGGTGCACTACCACAGCAGTAATCATACAGCAATGTTCCCTTCCCTGTTTCCTTCAATATGCACTTAGGCTAAAATCAGCTGCTGGGACAGTAACCTCTCTGAGTGCCTGCCTGCAGAAAAGCTTCTAAGTAGCAGTCCTTTTGTCAGTGTAACCTAGTGGAAATGAGACAAAAAGAAAAAAATTCTTGTGCTTTTTAGGTTTAAAATATTGTTTTGGAGTTGTTTTCTGCCTGACACATACAAGAATGGCTAAATTTTAACACAGACCTAGGGCTCATGTTTCTCTTATAGACCATGGGGTTGAGCAGGAAGAAAGAAGGTGAAGCAGAGGAGAGTCGGCTGCTACAAGCACTATTCTTTTCATGTGTTCGATTTTCCAAGAGCACTTGGAAAAAAAAAAGTCAATTTCATCTTTGCTTTATTCAGCCACTGCAGGAACCAGGAACAAGTCTGGATCTTTCAGTTTGTCTGCACAAGTTCCCCTCATTTCACTGAGCAGCATGGTCTCAGTCTGTTTTTTTTTCCTCTTAAGCTAAATGAATATCCTGATCACATAGGCAGTGTAAAGGGTATCACACACAAACATTTAGCCAGTTTGTTACCCACATTTTAAAATTAATGGTGAAACCTTGCTGCAGTACCCTGCTTGGGAAATTTTTATGAGGTTTGGATTAGGAAGGTCCTACTGGTCCTGTTAGTGGGAAATAACACGATATACTGACATTTTTATCTCAAAAACTGTGTAAAAGTGTCCATTGGGCAAACCTGCCTCCTCCACTTCCTGGGGTGTACCTGTGAATAAACAAGCCTTAAGGTGAGCGTAGTTCATTGTGCAAAGTAAGGACACAAAACACAAAATGTGAAAAAGACCTCTTTGCTTCTGGTTTGGGGCAAGGGTAGGAGGCCATGCAAATGGGATCTCCATGCCCCGGGGAAGTGGCTGAGGAAGGAGTGGTACTCAATTATAACCTTGGCCTCCCTGTGGAAGAGGATGGCAGGGCTACAACCACTGTTGCTGAAGTTAAGAAGATGGAAGGAAAACTGGATTCAAATTGTAACTGCAGTGGGTTCAAGGCACAGGGCAGAAAAGATTCTCCATTTGTATAAAATATAGATTTGTATGTAAATATTCAACAATAGCTTCTGTAGTAATGAATAAGAAATAAATTGCTTATTTGATGTATGATAAAACCACTATTCTGCACAGATGATGCAGATGACACTTGATTTATATTGTCTTGCAAAAGCTTCAGACAATTAAGGAGAAAACTGTTCTGAGACTTATTCCATCGACAAAATTCTGGTACAGCTAACAGCAATATGATTCACACAAGGATCGTCTGGCATGTGAAGCTTGTTTTAACAGATACCAATGTGACATACATAAAGCTGTCAGGCTTTCTCCAAAGGACAGTCATCCACTTCATGTTTCAAGTGGCAAATTAATTATATTTGACATTTAATTTATAACCTAAGGTATTTTAGACTCGGAACTTGACTATGACAACAGCAGATTAGAGCAGGGCCCTGTTTGACAGAATCGATTTTTCAATTTATTTTCCCTGTATGTGAGGGTCTTGATTCAGATTTTTGTGTCTCGAGCTTGCGTACAGGACAACGATACCTCTAAGCAAAGAAGGCTTCGTTCACCTCCTCCCCCAGCCATTTCGTGGTGAATTATTTTGCACTCAGATGCAAGCTTCTTCTGAAGCCTTAATCACAAAGCTCCACCTAATGGAATGAAGGGAGAACTGTGCCCAGGAAAAGAGAGACTTGGCTAAACACTGCTATCAAGGGAAAACTACTACACAACCGTGAGCAGTTAATCTCCTATCTGCTCCATCTAATTTATAAAGTCTCTTTTTCCAAGGTCTTTAAAACTTTGAGGTTTGAGGGAAGAAAGTCATAACAAAAAAAAAAAAAAAACAAAACAACAAACAAAAAACAAAGCAAGCAACCACCCAACAACCCCCAGGTTTCATCTGACTGAAATTGTGACCTTTTTATTTTAGCTGATAGATACTTCAACACATCAATACTAAATTTTACACTGGTGGATCACATCTTTTAGGTTCCAAAACATCTAAAAATTATAAATATATAAAATAACCTGTAAGTGTAGGCATATATTTACTGATAGATGGTTAATTAACAAAAGTAAAATTGCTTAATAATGAAAGTATCAACTAGCTTTCAAAAAGGTAGGAAAGCATTTCTTTCAATTTTTCCACTGAGAAGGAAGCCTTCTGTACAATTTTAGACCATTCATTGATATCACAGAGCTGGAACACTACTAGAACACTACTGGAACAATATAATTTCAAAATATTGCTTAAAGAAAGGAGCTGATTAATTTTAAAAAGCTCTGCAAAGAGCAAGGCCATTTTCAAGTTTTGGTTTTTTTTAATTAAGTGCTGTGCAGATGTTAATATAAAAGATCCTATAGACCTTAAAAATCCACTCATAATTTCAGATTTGCTTCCCAGCAAGAGGCTCAGCGTCCACTTTCAGACTTTTTCTATAACAGAAGGTACAAATCTAAATGTCACCTTGTATCAAGATAAAGTGTTTCACTGGAGAAACAGGACGTTTGTCAGGATCATCTTATCTGAGATGACTAACACAGTGATAGCCCTGAGTCTGTATTATGAACATGTCAGTAGTAGGACAAGACTAGCTCATTCTTTCTAGTAAAAAGAAAATGTTAATTTGGTGTTTAAGGGTCTTCTATCAAGAATTGCACTTTGATACTCTGCACAAATAAACCTGGAAGTCTAAAACTCTTTTAATTTGTAACATTTATGATCAGATGTAAAAGTATGACATCTGCAGCAGAGTATCTTGCATTAGAAAGGTGACTAAATCATGTCTTCATCAAATCTCAAATACACTAAAATGCAGTTAAATAAGGCTATTTCATGGCCAGCTGAGATTTTGTGAGGTTTATCTCTTAACTCCACTACTTCTATTAACAGTGGTGATTAGGATGATTTTCTTAACCCTATTTTTATCTCTCCTCCTCCTCCTTTGATGCCCTTGGGTAGCACCTTGGTTCTGGCTGATCTTTTCACAAGATCCCTATTGATGTAGCTATGCACAAAACTTCAGCTCCCCTACTAAATTTGGCTGCACTTGGACAATGAGTTCAATATTTGCCAAATGGAGGAAGACAGGACAGGCGAATGGATGGATAGAAGTGGTGCCTGAGAATGGTTCTTGAGAAGCCGAGGAGAAGGGAGGGATGGTCTGTGTGGAGGGCATCCCCCAGGGACACATCAGGGCAGCCCCTTGTGTAGCACTGAGCCATCCATGGAACCGAGCAGTAAGGGGCCGGCAGGCCGGGACACTGGGGGTGTGGGGACACGGAGACAGAGCTGGAACTGCCCAGAGACGGGCAGCAAAGCTGGGGAAGGTCTAGAGCACAGGTCCTACAGGGAGCAGCTGAGGGAGCTGGGGATGTTGAGCCTGGACAAGAGGGAGGCTCATGGGGGACCTTATCACTCTCTACAGCTGCCTGAAAGGAGGCTGTAGCTGTACTCTTCTCCCAGGCAACCAGCAATAGAGCAAGAGGAAATGGCCTAAAGCTGCGCCAGGGGATGTTCAGGATGGACATCAGGAGGGATTTTTCCACAGAAAAGGTGGAACTGGCATTGGAATGGGCTGCCCGGGGGGGGTGGTGGAGTCACCATCTCTGGAGGTGTTGAAGGACAGACCGGACGTGGCAGTCAGTGCCATGGTCCAACTGACACAGTGGTGCTGGGTCATAGATGGGACTCCGTGATCGCGGAGGTCTTTTCCGACCAAACTGATCCAGTGAAACCCCAGCGCCGGGACACCTCCCCGGACACTTCCTGCGCCACTCCCGCCCCGCCGGGCACGGGCAAAGGGGCGACTCCCCCCACTCCGCCCCTCACGGCTGCCCCACCCCCCGCAAGGCCCCGCCCCGGAGGCGCGGTTTGGGGCGCGCGCGCCCGGCCCACCCTGCGGCCGGGGACGTGCAGGCATGACTGCGCATGCGCCATCCGTGACCCTGCTGTTCCTCCCTCCCCCTCCTAAAGGCTGAACGCGAAGCCTCTCTTGGCTTCTCATTGGCTGGCCGGCCTTTCGGGCCAATGGCAGTGGCGCTTCCTCCGGCGGCGCCGTGGCGCTGTCCGCCAATGGGGCGAGCGGTTGTTGCCGCCCTCCTTCCCTGTCCCGCGTGTCCCGCCGCGCAAGATGGCGGCAGCGGTGCGGGGCGCGGAGGAGCTGGAGCTGCTGGAGCGGCTGCTGGGGCTGCCGGGCGGGAACAAGTACGGCGTCCAGGGGGAGCGGAAGGTGAAGGGAGCGAGGAGGGGCCTGGAGCGGGTGGCGGTGGCGACGCGCGTGGGAGGGTGGGCGTCATCTGGTCTCCTTTCCCCAATGGCTGCTTCCCTCCGAGCTTCCCTTCCCGCCCCCCTGGCAATTCCCCTCAGACACCGATGTGAACGTGGCTGCGGCCCCCCAGATACCAGTCCAGCCGACGTCTCTTTGAGTGGGGTCTCACCTGTGCTCCCTCCTGTCCTTCCCTCACCATATGTTGTGTTGTGGATGTTGTAGGGCCTCGCTGCCTGCGAGCCTGTAGGTTGTGGAAACTCCTTCCCTCTGCTTGTTGGAAGGATCATCATGTGTCATGGAAGGGATTTCGGCTTGATTTATACTTGTTCTTTCAGCACTTTCCCTATGCCTGTGCTATCTTGATTGAATGACGTGGGAAGAAAAAGGTGGTATTTTAATAATAGGAAGATATCTGTACTGAGGACGTGTTGCTCTTAAATATCTTATTCTTTAGAGTACTCCTACCTGACACGAGGTTGTAGTGGGGTGGGAGTTGATTTATCTGTTGTGCCTGCATTGAGAGGGCCAGAGGAAATGGCCTAAACTGAGACAGGGGAGATTCAGATTAGATATTAGAAAATGTTTTTCCCTCTTGTGGTGATCAGGCATTGGAATACGTTGCCCAGGGAGGTGGTGGAGTATCCATTTCTGGAGATGTTTAAGAGCTGTGTGGATGTGGCACTGAGTGGTGATTCAGTGATTTAGGGTTGCAGTGCTGGGTGGATGCTTTTCTGTATGATCTTAAAGGTACTTTCCAACTTTCATGATTCTATGGTTCTAGATGTCTTGATGTTTCAAAGTTTGTATGGAAACATTAGCTTCCATTGTTTAAGAGGCATCCGAGGCATGAAAAATGCAATTTAGAGCTGGGAGTGTCACAAATTTATGAGCCCTTTGTTTGATCCTCCCTCCTGGAGAAGGTTGGTTGAGAAATGAAACTCTGCAGTTGTCTTGTTTTGTATTTTTTTAATTGACTGTTTATGATTGGGGTCTTGAATATCTCTGTGTGTTCTTCAGTTGCAAAAACTGCCTTAATTATTTTCCAGCCCAGCTGGTATTTTAGTGCTATTACCATAAAGCATAATGCTGAAAAATTCAAGTAACTAGGTCTGTGTGTAGTTTTTCTGGCTGGATGCTCAGTGGAAGAAAAAACTTAATAGTAGTGGAAGACTCTTGATACAAGTACAAAAATAATATTATGCTTTCAGCTTAGATTAAATAAATCTGGACATAAACAGACTCCTCTGTGTAGTCAAATACTTTAAAAGAAAGAGTGTTGCATTTCAATCAGTTTCTTTCATTTTATGTCATAAATGCCTGAATGGGCTTCAGCCTATTGCAGTGGGTTCCAGTTCCCTCACTTCATTTCTGAAGTGAGGTGGCGGTCCAGTTTCCTATCCCACAGTTGAACACATGCTGCTGTCACTCACAAAGACATCATGGCTAGAGCTGGAGGTGTGCTGTGCTCTCCTGCTGGTACCAATGAGCTCCTGGCTGCTGTTCAGGGCCTTTTGGAATGGTGCAGTGTGTAGGAATAAGCTTTTCAGGAGGTGTGGTTACTGCAGCCTGCCTGCTCAGAGAGAAGTTGGATGCTACTGACTTCACAGTCTGAAGTCAGAGTCCTGAATTTGCAAATTAGTTAGAAGTCAGTTAATAAGATTTCTGACAGTCTTAGAACACACAATGCAATTTCGGCCTAATATTGGCAGAATTTGCTTAATTGGAGCCAAGGGTGTCCTGGTTTGTTCATGTTCTTCTGTAAGAATTGAAAATAAAACACCCCAAAGAGCAAAAAGTGGACAGCACAGACTTGGTTTTGATGGCATTGCCTTTACCAGGAATGCTTCTAAGTTCTGAGGGAGCATTAAAAAAAAAACCAATAGCAATTCATATAAAGATTCCTTTCTTCAATTATTTGTTTAGTCCTCCACTTGTGTTTCCACTTCCAGGTTCCTGTTCTGCAAACCAACAATGGCCCTGGGCTGAGGGGATTGATGACCATCGCTGCCCACCTGGTCAGGCAGGCCAGGAAGGACCAACTGCTGGGAAGCACTGCCGAGGAGAAGGCTGTGGTGCAGCAGTGGCTGGAATACAGAGTGACCCGGGTCAATGGAGGCTCCAGCAAGGAGGATACCAGAACAATTCTGAAGGTGAGGAGTGCTTAATTACCTTGCCACTGAATTTTGGAGCAACTAGACCTTAAAGATTACAGTGCTAATGTGTGTATGAGCACCCAATTAATAAAATTTTACAGCTAAAATTTAAGCTACGGGCTTGACAGTATCAGTAAGTACTGGCTTTTATTCTTCTTGCTGCTTTTCACTTTTATTGACAAAAATAACCCAGCAACCCAAAACAGGAAAACAGCTAAAACTGTAACATATATGAAGCAGAGCTCTTGCAGTGTTCAATGGCTCTAAATAGTGAACGGTGTTCCACACAGTTTAGAGACTGTTCAGCTGCCTGTGTGAGGCACCAGTTTCTTACTATCTTCATAAACCCTTGGTTATAAGCAAGTTGGTGTTGTATTCCAGGATAACACTTCTCTGATTGCTTTAAGAGCTATTCTCAATGATGTGGCAATTATGGGATACAAGCCGTACTTGATGCTGTGGTAATTGGTATTGATGCTAAAAGGAGGTACTAGACAGAATTGTGTGTGAAAACTGAAATCAGAAAGGAACCACTACAAAACTGTCCTTAACACTGAGCTACTTTGTGTGGAGTCCTTTGTCTGCTGTTATTAAACTTTTATTGTAGGCTGAAGCTTACTTCCTCTTAAACAGGTGGAAGCAGAAAAGAAAATCTTGAGAGTCCCCCTTGTTGTTTGAGCAGCCAGATGACAAGGAGCAGATAGCAAAACTTGCTCTATTTTCCTTACTCCTTGTAGCTGGTCATAAGTATTTTTGCAATCTTGTGGGAACAACTTGAAGACAAAATTTGCTTTACGGTGTTAAGCATTGTTTTCAAAATTTGTATAAAAGGGCAGTAAAATTTGATCGATTTTTTTCTAGTTTTAAAAGTTTGCTTGAGATGGAGAGTTACATTGGTCAGTGCTGCCAGTGAGTCAGAGTTTAGAAATTTGTTAGCTGCAAGGTTGACTCTACTTGAAGCTGGCAGAGTCATAATAACTTCTGGCTCTGGTAAGGTGTGCAGAAACCGAAGATAAACTGAAGAAGTATTAACATTTTAACTTAAAATAAAGGAAAACGCATCTTAAAGTGATACAAAACAACTCTTTGTTACTCTTTGAGCTGATAGCCCTCTTGATCTTGAGGCTGGTCTGCCTGCATTACCTACCAGCTTGGTGAAAACCCTGACAAACCATTTCTCTCACTTGAACTCCATATAATCTGAGTTATCTTGGTTTCATTGTATCTGGGGAATATCTTCCATTGGTTAATCATGAGTTTGTTTACATTGCTTCTCTTTTTGTAACATACCTGCTCTTACTTTCTATGTGCAAATGCTATCAAAACCTTCACATTCGTGGTTACTTTACAGATACAGCATGAAAACTGTCTACCCTGTAGGATTTTTAGAACTTCATTGAAGGAGGCACTGACTAATCAGGGTTTAACTTCAGGTTTAGCTGTGGTATGACTAAGTGGCTCATGGAGGTCCCTGTTGTCTAAACTTTTATGACAAGTGTCACAGAGTTTCAGTCATTCTTTGAACAAACTTGAAACTTGTGATGCTATATGTTCTCCCAAACTGTGAGAAAACCAAATGAGAATAAATAACTAACTTCCGTTTGTCTCTCTTGCCTTTTATAAAAACCAAAAGCAATTTTTCTGTCTTGTTATAACAAAATTTATCTGCTCAGGATCGTTTTAGGGACGATATTTGCAGTGTCAGCACATGCAAGAGTATTTGCAGAACTGCATTGAAGCATTAGAACCAGATGCAGAGATACGGCAGTTTCCTGCTGGAGCTGGGATCTCTTTCCATCTTTGGCCTTAGTGACACTGATTGTGTAAAAAAGACAATATGCTGAATACAAATATGTAGATATATCAAGTGTTTCCAAGCAAAGCAAAATTTCCTTACTGAGAAACAATCAGTGTTACTTTAGAGAGAATCCTTTAAGTGCATTTACAAGTTTTTCTGTGGATTTTTTTTAAGCAAGTGTTGAGTAATCAGAATTTATTTTAACACAAGTCTGCTGTGGAATTGTTTCAGCACTAATAATTTCACAGTATAGCAATTAAGAGCTTTTTTTTTTTGGTAATTTGTTCTCTTGCCACCATGATTAATCAGAAAAGTGGCAGCCTACCATTAAAGTATACTGTGCCAAAAGGGAGTACGGGTGGAAAAAAAAGAAGACCTAAAATAGGGAGGGAAGTCTGAGGCTGTAGTTTTACAACGTGTCTGGAATACACAATGGCAGTCTTGGGACGGTTGCAGCCTAGAGCCACAATTTATAATAAGCTGCGCCAAAAACAGTTCAGTAACTTCTGCTATAAACTTTAGGCTGCCTCTATTTAACCCTTAACTGATGTGGTTCTACAAAATGTCAGTAAATAACTGGTTTCATGTTTGTCAATTTGAACGGGAAGGATTTTCTGTTTGCTTTGTGAAAATAGGTTGTTAAATTGTTCTTACTAATGTGTTGCCTAAAGCTGTTACTTGGCAGGAAAATTATGGTGAAACAGACCATCTCAACCAGGGTTTTTATATTCATCCAGAGCAAATGCCACAGTGTTCAGAATGGACCAATAAAGGGCTTGTTGAGTTTTGTCTAATTTTGATTTGTGCTTCTGTTATTTCTGTTGGGAAATAACTGGGAGCAGTACTTTTGCTCCAAATCTGTTCCTCAGCAGATCAGTAGGAATGATGAATGTCAATAGCAGTGATAGCATAATACACAGTGCATTATATTAACTTTCTTTTCCACAGGGTGAAGAGTATAATCTTTCGTTTCTTTGATGTTTAGTAAGTGGTAAATTAAGCTGCATAGGAAAAAATAATCTGAAAATTTCTGAGTTGTCATGCAGGATAACCAGTGTTTTTTTCTGTTTCTCTGTGCCATCAGATGTCTACTTAGGTGTTAGTGAATTCTGTTCAGAAGGTTTTAATGTCTCTGCTTTATCAATTTTAGGTGTTTTATACCTGAGGATTCTTCCCCCCTCATACTCCATCTTCAGAAACCTCTGACAAATAACTGGTAGCTTGTTAAATTCATATAAAAGCATCCACATAAATGCAGAAACCTCTGTTCTGTGAAGGATAATAACTAAGAGTCTTTGTGTACTAATTCCAGTGTCTCATACAGAACAATGTTCCGTGATTTCAATTAGCTTTATCCCAGTCTCCTGTGCTGCCTGGCTGTAATAATGAAATCCAAATAGAAATCTGAATAAGAGAGCTGTAATTTCTGTTTAATGTACTTGCTTGAAAAATTACTGTTTCTGCCGGTGCAAAAGCAGGTTAATCCATGCTCTATTCATGCCATTAATCCACAGCTCTGTACACTGTTTTTTTCCACACTTACAGGTTTAAAGATTGAATTTTTATTATTGCAGCAACATTTGTTGATTATTTTTCTTCTTTCACAGGAAACTCAGTAATATAATATTCTTCCAGATCAGGTTTAGCTCCTAGTTCGCCAGTTAGAGAGAAGAGTCTTGCATGAGAATTAAAAATATGTCTATGTATCAAAAGTGTAGTTCTGCTTTTCTTGGACGTGGCTGCAGAAACCCTTTCTTGGGTTCTGCATTGTCAGGGGCTTTCCTGAAACATTTGGGAGTGCTCAGCTTTTTGTCTTTGCATGGTGTGAGAGACATAAAAGCATTTAGGGCATAAATGACCTCGGGAATCTTGCTGACTGAAAGGACAGGATGTCTGTGTGTACGAGAAGCACGTACACCAGCAGGGTGTTGTGGGCAAAATATCCAGAACAAAATCAGAGTGTGGTTAGGTCCATTGGAAGCTCCTGAGTTGTCCTAAGAGGCAACTGTTCCTTATCCAAGCTGCTGCCACAACTGGCAGTGACTAGGGGGGGGGGGGGGGGGGGGTGGTCAGCAGCTTGAGCAGATTAAATGGATTAGGGGCCATTGGATTGCATATTTAACAGGCAGTAAGCAATGCTGGGGGTGCTCAGAAGTGTGCTCTGGATGGGATGCGTTGAGCTGTTGCTAGATACAGGCTGTAAATTGGATTTTTTTTTCCCCATAGAACAAGCAAATGGAAATACATCAGTTAGTCCATAAATAATGCAACAACTCTTTCTGTTGCTTTTCTCCCCCTCAAAATGGTGTTTGAATTGCTGCAGTTGTTCAGTGTATGTTAATGCATTGTAATGCAGCTATGCCTTAACTATCTGTCTGAAATTTGAGAGTTTCCTGAGGGAATGCAACAGTAAGTTTATATAGTTACTAGCAACTTCCAGGACTATTTTAGTCTTTTAATCCTGTGTTTGTATATATGCAATTCATTTAAATAGTGGCGTTCAGTACATGAAAGACAAATTATTCAGATGGCAGCCAGCAGACCTGAATTTCCTGCATATGATAGAACTTGTATAGAGTTTTATGTTCATATTTTCATTAATCTCTCCAGGACTGGAACACTTATTTCACTTTAATACAGTGGTCACTTAAGCAAAGTTGACTTTCAGGAATTTTAGCATATCTGGCTATTAGCCAGTAATATAATCATCCATGGGAAGCACAACCCATACAGCAAGATTAACTAAATGTGCCTAATGCTCATGAAAAAAATATGGTGTTTCTGAATTAGTGTGACTTGCAGAATGAAATGAAAATATCTGTCTATATTTTAGGGAAGAGAAGTACATGTTCAAAAACAGAATTGTAAACTAATGCTAATTTATACCAGACTAAACCATTTTTGTCAAATTTAATTTGCTCAGTTAACTGACTTCATAAAATTTGATGAACCAGAATAAATAATTATTCACGCTATAATGGCTTATCTTGCCTTTAAAGTTTTAGGATTTTTTTATTGATGACTATTTTGAGTGTACATATGCAATATAAAACTCAGAATTAGCATGCTGTAATTTCTTTGATGCAGAAATCCAAAATTTTCAGCAGGTATATAACTGTGGTTATGATACCTTCAAAGATAATGAGCTATTTCCTTTACAAAATCCTGATTCTGTAGTCTAAGCTAATAAGAATGGAGGAGGAGGAGGAGAAGATATAATTTCAGCTGTGTTAGTTTTCATTATAATGCATGTGGAATTTCTGGTTAATTGAAATGAAAAATGCTGGTCAGAGAATTTGTTTCGAAACAGACCAGTTTGTGTTTTTTGGTTTTTTTTCTAGTAAAGCAGATCTTTAGTTTGGGGATTTTTTTCTTCCTGCAAGTTTTTTCTTCTTAACACTGGATTTTTCTTTGTGTTGCATTGTAGGAAATGCCACAGGACTGTAGTTACATGTTTGAGGTAATTTGAGCACCCACTAACATGAACAAAGCAGTAAACCAGTCTAAAGAAAAGAAGCTACATAGCCAGGGGCAGTTGACCTTACAGAATTTTAACTATGCAGGGGTTAATATGTTTCCCTGATTTGCTCTAATAAAAGAAATCAAAGCAGACATGGGGATGTTCAAATATTACAGAAGTACAGGAGTCCTGTCATGAAGAGGTTATCAAAGAATAGTAAGGTGGCTTAATGGAGTCGAACTTGTCAAAAGCAAATGCAAGGTTAGATGTCTTAAAGTCTCAACATTCTAGTTTTGTGTTTTGGTCTTGGTTTATTTTCTATATATGCATTGTAGGAAATCCCTCTATCAGTAAAATTATGTAACCGCAAAAACATGCTAAAGGCCAAATATAATTTTTTAATTGTTCACTAAGTATTAATCCCTTTCTCCTTGCCCAAGACTTGTTTTTTCAATAAAATGTCTGAAAATGGAATTTGCTGTAATTGCGACTGAAAAATTAAAATTCTTGAAAATGTTAGTTGTGTTTTAGCTGCTTACCTCTGTTTCTAGGGCAGGGAGAGGGAGTGGCTTAAGCAGATGTTGTGTGCTTCTTTTTTTTTACTTCACATGAGGGGAGTTTCCAAATCCAAGGGAAAGCTGGGAAACTGTTTTTGTAGCTGTCTGAAAATAATATTGTAAAACTAAAGCTGGCTTATGCAGGGATCCAGGTTAAAGTAGATCATTTTGTTGTTACAGTTCTTTAGAGAAAAGGGTGGGGGGGCAAAAGGTGTATAAATTGGATGACAAGTAGGTAAGATTTGGAGAAGAGGAAGGATAGGTAAAAGAAGTAGAGCTGCTGTGTGCTGCCTGTGTCCTCAGAATGATAAACTTGAGCAACAGTGAGCCTGTCAGCCTCTTGGTTTTTGGTAGAGAATGGCTGCATTCAAAAAGCCATGAAAATGAGTCTTTCTGTTAATAGGCATTTGAAATAATTATTTACTGAACCTGAACGGAAACCTACTACTCACCCTGATAGACTCTGATCTGGAACAGCTGAGAGGTGGTCTTAAAATGCTGAAATTCTCTCTTCTTAGAGACTTAGACAGCAGCTGAATTGACAGTATCAGTCACAAAGAATTGCTAGCAGTAATTTCAACATTAATAAAAGCTGGTGTCAAGTGATAGCAGTTGATACGTATGAAGTTACCAGCATCAAGCTTGAAACAACTTGTCTCCCACCCCACTATTCCTGTGTGCTTCCCTGGTTCTTAGACATTTGGTGTTCCAGAACCTTGCTGACCAGCTGCATGGAGTCCTGGAGGACAGGCATTGCTGCTGCTGGGAGAATAGTATGCTGTCCTTCTGTTCATAGGACTGCATTTTCTATTAATCAAATGTTAAACATTTGAATTTGCACTCATAATAAATACACAATTCTCCTGATTTTTGAATTGCAGTAATTTAAAGCCAAGAAAAGTCAGACTTGAAAGTATTTCAGTGGAGTCAGCTTAAAATAAATTGCATTTGTATTTTAAAAAATTTTGCTATGTATAAACTACTTTGTTTAGGTAAATTTAAATTTTACCTAATTCTCACTGTCAAAAGATTGATATTTTATTTTATTATCTTATCACTTACTTTCTAGATTTTTTTCTTTTATTATTTGTTTTGTTTGCTGAGTTAGGATAACTTAAAACTGATGTTTATTTTATATGCATGGTCTCCAGAGGAAATTTCTATTCTTTTTAACAGCTGCCTTAATATATCATTTCACAAAGTAAATACTACAGTAGTGTAATGACTTTTTCCTTTTTAGGATCTTAACATGCACCTTGAAGATAAAGTTTACCTTGCAGGAAACATTTTTACCTTAGCAGACATTTTGATGTACTATGGATTGCATCATATCATGGTAAGCAATACTTGCATCATTTTTATATGTCCAACTATTGTAATTGTTATTTATCTAAAGGGCATTTTATTGTTATAGAAGATAAATTACTGAATGGAACAGAACAGAGGAAGATAAAACTTGTTTTCAAGTTTTTCATTTTATTCTTTAATCTTTAGCTGTGTATCTGTCAAAAGACCTGTAGTGTCAGAATGCTTTAGTTCCTCTGCAAAATATAGCAAGGATGATACCTATCCCTGTGTTTCTTTCATTGAGGACTCTTGCCTTTTCAAGTCTGAAACATCACTGAACTACAGTCACAGAAGTACATGGGCAAATAGATAAATGAAGCTGAAAGGATGTGCCAGAACTGAAAGTACTAATTTCGTTAGTATTAGAGAAATACAAATGCATGTAAATTAAGCTCCTTAATGCATATTAAAAAGTTTGAGCCATAACAAATTGTCATTTGTGTTTCCAGACTTAAGTGATAACACTTGATAAGGTACATAATATGAAAATAACATGGGGAGCTGGTGCTTAGGAGGAAAAGGAAAAAAAATACCCATGCCAACAATAAATTTGTTCTAAGTGGGGAAGATGTTGAGATTATTTGTAGTCCACTTAGGCTACTATGAAGTGCTTAAAAACTGGTGCACCTTCAGTTCTGAACCCCAAGTGCTAATTTAAAGATAAAGCAGTAGAAGCTATTTGCATTTTGGTAGCTGGAATGTGTTTGTAAATGAGCCATTGTCATTCTCTGGAGTGGGAAGAAACCCAAGGACTCACATAAAAAGGTCTTCTTAATTCTTGGGAAAAGATGAAATCAGTCAGTTTTACATTAGAAAATTAAAGGGGGGAGTGAGGATAATTAGAAGAAGATGCCTCTGACAAATGCATGTGTGTCTGAGAATTGAATTCAATCAACTGGGTGAATGGTTACTTTTATACAATTAAAACCAGAGCTCTGGGAGAAGTGTAGAAGAATACATTTCAAAATGGAAGCAGAGGGGAGGGGAATCAAGTAGTGAAATTCTACCAGAAATGAAAGAATATGTATCTGTATCTTGACTGTCCAGGAGTAAAAGTTCGAATAAATGTCAAGCAGAGGAGAGGAAAGTTCCGTTTCAAAAGGTTTTTGAAAACCTGCTAGAGGAAGTCACATAGAATGAATTCTGTTAAATCATATTTACCTTGTAAAATATCTTAAGCAGTAGGATAGATGTGTTGATTATAGTGTCAGAATGGGTTACCTTTCACATATGATATGCAGACATAAAAAAGACTGTAAGTATTTTCTAAAAAGATGATTGTATATTCTGTTAGAGAGTACAAGTTCAAATGAGACTTTAAAAAAAAAAACTTGGCAGGGGAAAATCCAAGCGTATTTTAAATTTAGAGTTTGCTCTAGAGTAGACCACCTAATCAAGATGAAAAGATACAAGTTATTGCTTTGGGAAATAGAACAGATGGTAAAAACAAATGACTTGGTGCTCCTGTGTGCCTGCAACCATCCAGACACTACTTGGGACAAGTTTATAGTACAGCATCTGTTTCTGAAATGTTTGATTTCATCGAAGGTAATTTTCTGAATCAGAAAGGTATAAAGGGCAAGCAATGGGGTGACTGTTCTAAATAAATATGAAAATCTAGAAGCTACTAATTAGCAATTACATGTCATTTGAAGGTTTCAGAGTTGATAAACATATAGAGGCAGGATCTTGAACTGTGGAATCTTGTGGGTGTTTTTTTTTTTAATGTCTTTTAATTATTTTTATTATTCTTGTAATCAGAAGGGAATATGTCCAGAGCTGCTCTGCCCTAAGCTTTATGGGGGAGGCAGGGAAAGCTGCTGTATCTCATTTGAAGTGGTTCAGAGAAAGAGTTTATCAAATCCACCACTCTTTCAGCTAAGCCTTGTGCAAAATATCAATATGTATTTCCTATGATGCTTTAAGAAAGGAGGTAGAAATGGGAGACATGGGTCATAGGGCAAACCCACAGATCTTGCTGTCCATCAACTTACCTAGAAATTTGATTTGAAAACAGTAGTACCTGGTAGTACCTTAAAGGTTAATCTCTGCTTTTGATAGGCTAAAAACTACATGCTAACACAGACATTAGTGATAGGATACTGTAAATACTACTGACATACCATGGTCATCCTGAATAAGCCAGTAGTAAAACTATAAACCCTCTGATGCATGTTTTGTTGGAAAAGTTTTTAAGACCAGCCACTCCTATAGCTCAGTTCTTCACCTGTGGTGTCTTGGTTTCCCTGAGTATAGATCATGTATCATTGAATTCATTCCCCTCTCCCATTTTAATTTTCCTCTTCCCATTATCCAGGAAAGGTTCTAGAGTCTGGTTCTTCACTGTCCAGGCTCATGCATTTGACCTGACAGTTTATTTACTGAACAGCAGCAGCCCTTAATTCTGCTGTTGTGTGCCTTTCATTCTCCCTGTCCCTTCTAGTTATGCTAATAAACATAATAGTGCAATGTGTTTAAAAATCCATATTGTAGGAAAAAAATTGTTATTTCAATCAGTGAGAATCAGATTCACAGGTAGTGTTTCAGGGTTCTTGCACACAGAATCTGTTTTGGGTCTTTTAATTAAAAATACACACTCATAGTAATAAGGCAGGAATTAAATAGTACACGCTGTTCTGCATCATAATATAGGTCACAAACAAAAAAATGTAATGCTTGATACTGCCTTTTCAATCAATATAATCTACATTGTCATATATAATTGATGTCTCTGTGTATGTAAGATTAATATTGTTGTCTTATAGACACTTCAGTTCCAGAAATATATGTGGATCCAAAAAAATGTGGATATACGTGGACAATAAAATTCTGCTAGGTTAAAGCATAGATTGCAGCGAAAACTTGAATTTAGAAGCATTGCTTGAGGTTAGCTTAGGCAATCAGTAAGCATTAAATTCCTCCTGTGGTAATGAACTTGTTTTCTAATCTGGCAGATTTTTTAAATTATTTTTTTAAAAGTTTCCAGATGTCTGCATTCTTAAATGTTTTTGACCAGCACAAGTCCAGTTTTATTTTAAGAGAAATAATCAATATGATGACTGATCTGCTTTTATACTTCAAAAATGTTGTCAGAACCAAGGAAGTGGTCTCGAATCTATATGTCTGACTTGAAAATTTCTTTAAAAAGGTCTGGAAGATTACTTATGGGTGAAGTTTATATCTGCAAATGGAAGATGCCTCAGTCAAAATGTTGGTGTCAAACCAAATATGATCAAGTACAGAACAAACTAAGTAGTTGTCCTTGAGTCAGAACCAATAATATTGAACTGTAATGAGACTGAGGGAGAAGAATTTCAAGGAGTTATAAATAACTATAGTAAACTACAATAGTAGTTTATTTTGGAGTTATTTTTTCCATAAGGAACATTTCCTGTAATAAACAAACTGCCATGACTTTTTGTTAAGATTCACTGATATGCTGCTTATTTTAGTACTGAGGTAACAGGCTTTTCTTCTAAGCAATGATGCTAAAAATGGTTCTTCAACTGAATTGCAAAAGAAGTAGTTTTAACTTAAAAAAAAATGTGATTTTGAGCTTATTCCTTTAACAGCAGAAATTTAGGCAGAACTATGCGAAAGTACATGTATGTCATGAAATATACCATCCAGATGTTGGGTTATTTTGTCTTTCTCCCCTGTCTAAAGGCTAAGTTTAAAAAGTCAGATAGTATCTATCCTTTTCTTGATGCTGAAGAGGTTCATATGTAGGCAGGTATTTTTAGATTTTTCCATGACCTGCAGGTTGTGGGAATGAGGCTTTATGCCTGCATCCCCAATGCTACAGAAAGAAAATATAATTAAAGCTTGTGTATTTTTAGCCCTTTCAGAAACTCTTAAAGTTGCATTGTATGATAACCACCTTGGTGCCCCTCAGTGAGCTTTGTGGTGGAACAAAAAGACTTTTTTTTTCATGACATGAAAGAAAAAAAGGTCTGTCAAATTAAGTGTCTGCTTCTTTGCTATTAAAATAATTGCTTTAATAGCAAATAATTATTTTAACAGCAGAACAGCAGCCTTTCTTAACTTGGGGGAATTATCTAATTTAATGAGGAAGAACAGAAAATACCCATCTAACAAAATGTTGTAAAAAATGCCATGGAAGTGATCTCTAAACAATTAACCTAAGAGTTATGTTCAGAGTAAAAAGTAGAGCATGCCACAAAGTGCTTTTTAATATATTTCACTGATAGAGTACATTATGTAAATAAGTAAAAATATCTCGCTTGTTGTGCCTAGAGTACAAAAAGGGGTCTTATTATTAGCATAGCTGTCTGTTTTGCCCTTCAGATGTTTTTTCACTACGCTAACAGAATGGAAGAGGACTAGTTTTTCAGACTTCAGACTTCTGTTTTTGCTTTACATTGGCGAAATGTGAAGATCGAGAATTACTAATAAAAGATGATGGGAAGGAAATACTGTATCTCCTGCAAAATATAAAATTTAGCTCAGCCTTTCCATAACCAGGTGCTCATCCAGTAAAGGCTTCAAAAAAGGTTACTTGAACTCAAGGAACTTAAAGTTTTAGTATTTTAGTATTTGCCCATACTTAAATACCTTTCTTCCAGTAGTTTTAGATTGCCTTAGAGCACACACATTGTTCTTTTCACACACTGTTACTTTGTAAATGGTCCCCCAGCTTCATATTGAGCATCAGCATCCAGCTACCATTAATTATAATACACTGCAGGTGATCAAAAGCATCTTTCCCCAAATGGTACTGCTTTTTTTTGGCCCTGAATATGCTGCACTTGGAGAAACTCAGGCAGTTTGTGAAACAGTGTTCTATTACCATAGCTTCCGCTTTTGATTTGTAATGTCTTTAAAAATTCTATACTTTTTCCCCCCCCCTTTGTTAGTGCTGTTCTGGTTAGTGCTGTTTACTTGGTTAATTGCCAATAACTCTCTTATATTTCTAGATCTGCAAAAATATGTGGCTGATTTTTATGGTTTTTCTGTGCATTTCTATCAGACTATACAACTGTGGGAACAAGGTTTGCATTTCCATGCCAGCAGCAGGAAGAGCAGATTTTCTCATATGCCTGAGCTGGGGTTCATAACAGTACAAAATTGCAGAAGGAGATACATCTGTAGCGCTGTGCTTGTATTCTGGCAGGTACATTCCTTAGGAAGAGCAGCTACTTGGGTTTAGGAGCAGCTGCAAGATCCCTGCCTTTTGGCTACTGTCACAGTTACTATGCTCCTAATTCCCCATTAATTGAGCTTTAATGCTATGTTCCATTGGTTTAGAATTTCCTTCTGCAACTCCTTGAAATTCTTCTCCCTCAGTATTTTCCCATGGTTCTTCTTCTAGTATATATCCTTACATTATTTTTGCTGCTACATGTTTAAAGCTTCCCAGTTCTAAGCCAAGTGCTGGGCTGTGTGAGAGAACAGCAAGGACAAGCAGCAAATCTGATAGGAAACTCCTGAAATCAAAAGTGCAGCATGTCACAAGGTGAAATATAAGACAAGATGAGGGTTTAAAGAGCACTTTTTTACTCATATACCTGAATATCTGTAAATGAGTATGTTTAGCTCTTTGTGAGCCAAAGTTTGTTAAAACAGATTTGTTTCCAGCTGTCTTATGCCCAAAACCAAATTTTCGGTGAACCTGCCGCATCCATAAAATCTAGTGTTTGTAGAACAAAGCGTAAGGAATACACCATCTGTTTAGCTTTTGAGGAGATTAACCTTGATTAGCTTTAGAAATCTAAACATGAAAAATATTAGGTATGTCTAGATCATTATTTTTCTGGTAAAACTGTCCTGTGCAGATGTGCCCTTTTTTGTTGACTGCCAGCATTGTCAAGATTTAAATTAAGCTTGATGGTTAATTGGCTAACTGAAAATGAAGTGAGGTGAATCCTGCACTGATTGGTTTCAGTGTTGGTGAGATAGGGGAGCTGTATGGATAGGGGAGCTTCAGTATTGGATCGGGGAGCTGATGTGAGCATCACATTTTGTTCCTGAGGCAGCTTTTATAGTCTGTTTTGAGGACTGCCCCATTTGTAATTCAGTTGTAGTATGTTAATGTGAGAAAAGAGATTATGGTCTAAACTGATAAGCCACCTTGATTACAGAGAAATAAGAAGACATAAAATTGCTAATCAAGAATAGTAATACAGGTGATACAAGGTGGGAATAGTTCTACAGCTGGCTTGAAAGACTCCAAAGTAATAACAGATTTTGTAGTAAAGCTTTGAGGGTTCCGCTGACCTAAATTTGAAAGACTTTTAAAGGTAGAATTTGGATCTGAAACTGTAGATAACTTTACCTAAGCCAGTCTTCTGATTAAGGATAGGCTTGAAGCTCTGCATTAACCTTAACCATATATCCTGTGACAAGGAGCTGTTGCAATAGTGTGATAGAGACTTCTTCCTGATTGATCTTGAAGCTATTCTGTGTGATAGTACTTTAAATATTTTTATGAAGTATGGGCAGGTTTCCACTTTGTTTTACTGTTGTAATTTGAATAATGTCATTGCTAACTTAATAATGAAAGCTAGCAGATCTGAGCAATTAAGTTATGCTGATTCTTAGTGACTATTCCATTTTGAGCAATAGTCATACAAAACAACTTCCAATTATCCTATCTAGTCTGAAATTGCCTGGAAAAAGCTTACTCCTGTAGTTAAAATACACCCTGAAACATGAAGTAGTCACTTTGCCTGTGAGACTGTCTGCTAAATGAACATGAAAGGATTGTGCATGTTGTGGAACTCTTCCCTGCACTGCCCTGTACTGTATCCTGACCCCATGAATAGAGAGATGCTGTAAATTCATGCAAGCTTTTCCCCCCTCTCTGTCATGCAACTGTATTCCACCTCCAAGTCTGTTCCTTTGAGTAGATTAAATTTCCATACGTATTATGGGTTTGAGTTTTACTGTGTGAAATTAGGATAGAACACTGCTGGACTGTAACAAGTTACTTGAGTTTAAATCCTCTGTAAAATGATCCACTTTTATTCTGCCTTACCACATGTTATGACTCTAATGATGCAGTGCCTGATGTTACTGGTGCTTTGTATTTATTCCCCATGCAGGCGGACCTCACAGTGCAAGAAAAGGAGAAATACCTTAACGTGTCTCGTTGGTTCAACCACATCCAGCATTACCCAGGTGTCCGACAGCATCTGTCCGATGTCGTCTTTATCAAGAACAGATTATACACTAATGCTCATTAAGGCAAATCTTAATGTCATGTTGGAATGAGGTGTGAGAGTTCAGAAGTCGTGCTGTCCAAAGCCACTAACCTGCAAATACTGTTTTGTAACCTTCTGTATGTGAACCGAAACTGTCAATGCCTCAAGTAATACAACTGCATTGAATTGCTGTTGTTCATTCAAGAATTTGAACTAAAGAATTGTTATTGTGTATCTGATTAAATGCAAAAATGGTAAAAAGGTGGAAAAATGGAGTTTTAATTCACTATTTTTAAAAAAAAATTAAGGTTCTTTTAATTAAACATTCAAGTGAAATTACATGATCTTTACCATCAATTATTCACTCCTTTTGCTATTTATTGAATGTTTATGTATGTCAACCAGCTTTCCTTTCATTTCCATGGATGTTTACACTAGTTTTGTACAAGTTAAGAGCTATATTGTGTGCCAAGGATGTGAAAAAGGGAACATGCAAATGTTACAAAGTATTTATGTGACCGAATAAATTATTTTAAAACTGTAGTCTTAATTTGGCTGTGGAACTTTTTAGTTTTTCTTCATGAAGAAGATTCCAAAAGGTTAGTTCACTTCCTGCTTCATTTTGTGGTGTACTGTTTTGACTGTGGAAGCATTTCCTTTCAAACTGGGTAGCAAAGTTAGTGTCCGTAAAGATTTTGCATGTGCCTCGCTTCATTTTTTTACACAAGTGCACTTTTCTCACCCTGAAACAAAACCAACCAAAACCCTCAAGATAATTTGCTGCTCTATCAAGTTCATTACCAATGTTTAAAATGGGCTTTAAAACCAACTACACTGTTGTTGAGTCACACATTTGGATAGGTCATTTTACTGTAGAATGTGGTCCTTGATTTTTATTTGTAAAAAGTATAAAAGTGCTAACTTAAATTGGTTAATTATCTTCTGCACGATTCAGATAACATTTCTTTTAAGACACAAAAGAAATACAAAAATACTTTGATATTTTAATTGACAAATGAACTTCTACATTGGTTTCTTCAGCAGTGCTTAGCAGATGGCTTCACTTGTACATTCTTTTGTTTTATGTGCTACTTAGAAGCCTCTCACCCAGTAAATATAAGAAAAGCTATCTTGGATAGATGTTTGAGCATTTTAAATGTTAAAAGGCCTTAAAAAAATATAATGAGATGAGGTAATTAAAATATATCCTGACACATAAATGGACAGAAGAAACTTGGAAGGATAAGCATAGCCTGGACAATTCCAGGCTCTAATAGGTGTTTTCTGTAGATATACATAATTTTATTCTTTATTCTTTTACTGAAGGTTTACAGGCACACCAAGTTACTTTAAGAGCAAAACTTTCAGCAATTTCTCACCATTTCCTGGGGACTTAATTCTCTGCTTCTCGCTACTCTTGTTCCTTGCTATTTAGAAGCTCACCTTATGTACTTACGAAAACCTCTCTGAAATCTTCTCATCTGTTCAAGAGTTGTGGAGTGGGCTTTAGTACAAATGTATGTGAGAAACTTCTTTCTCAAAGCTTTTCATATTCAACTGCCTGAGTGCTTCAGGTGTTTAACTGTTATTACTTGTACCCTTAATATCCAATTTATTCAAAAATTTGTTACCTAATAGCATTTATTCAAGTGAGTTTGCTTTTTCCCTCGTGTGTGGCAGCAAGTGATGGTAATACTTACAAAAATACCTCCATTTCTACTAAATTCTGCTATAATGAACCATTTTCTTTTTCAGAGGGGGTGCATGGATGTGAATCATCAGTGCATTTAGTCAGGGTTTAGGGAAGTTTTGCGTTCATCTTACAGATTTATTGTTTTTATCAATGCTTTTGCAAGTGAGAATGATTTAAGTTCTTTAAAGTGAATGTGCAAGCCTTCAACCATGAAAATAGCTTACATTACAGCTGAGAATGCTGAAATTGAGCCAGAGCTAAATGTTGCTGGGAACAATACTGTCATCTTTTCAGTTAGGTTGTTGTAGAGATGATGCTACAAAATGTCATATTTTTTTAAATCCCAAACAGCTGCTGTTTTGCAAGTATTGGGATTTCTCAGACTGGCTACATGCTACTGCTGCAGTATCCCCTAGCCTCTTGTGCCAGTTTTATTTTCTCTGGTGTAGAACAAAAGTGTTACTTGCTGCTGAAATGTTGAAAAAAAAGTTCACCTAGTAGAAAGATGAAATGTTTAGAAGTGGATTAGTAGCATTTAACTCCCTACTATCTAAAAGGCATTTGTTAATTATCATATAGTAACTTGAGCATAATTCAATTTTCTTTCCCCTGCTTGGAGAAACTTTAGGGGATAGAGGGTTAAAAGCAAAGAAGGATGAATTGAGACTTTGCCTTTAGAGAGATGACTGGGAAAAACCAGATGGTATTGATTTTTGTTGCCTCTCCCCCTTTCTATCTAATGCCTTTTGATCAAGGACAAATAAATCTGTAAGAAAACTTCTGAAAAATCACCCAATTCTATTTGAGTCGGTCTGAGACTGTATGAGGTACATATACTACAACCATGCTTCATAATTTTAAAAGAGATGTGTAGTGGGAGCTCTCAAATTAACATTGATGGTCTATGTAAAGGGTTTGCATGGGTAAATGTTCAGCTGCTTTTAAAGCTACTTCCTCTTTCTGTAATATTTTATTATACTTTCACTGAACATTAGTAAAAGAGACTTTGCTCCCTTGCAACCCCTTCCTCCGTTCTTATAACTCCAGTTGCTGAAGGGCACTGTGATGTTTTACTTTTGTTGCTTTGCATTTTGATGATGATGATGACCACAGTGATGTGTGGAATTTATTTTCACAGCATTTCATGAACAGCACCACTTTCATTTGTTAATGTATCTCATCATTGCAGTATTATTATTTTGCATAATTGTTCTAATTTATTCAAGGGGCCTGACATGTTATGGTCTTATAAGTATGTGCCCCTGGGACTTGAGTGTGTTGCCATATGGTGAGATAGTGCTGCATGACAACCTTTCAGCAACAGAAGAATTCAACAGTGAAATAAATATGATAATTGTAAGTGTTCAGTGAAATCCTGCACTTAGCACTTTGTCTTTTTCCCCTTGATGCCAAGATGACTGCTTGTAGACCAACCAGGTTGAAACAGCTGTTCAAGTATAGCATGAGATATGTTAGAAATGTGCTGATAATTTTTAGTTGTCTTTGTGTGTGTAGCTTCACTTTTAAGTTAGGGTTCAGTTTGACTTCTGAAGTCTCTAGGGGTGTTTCTTGCTCTAAGACTTGTAACTGGGCAAGAGTAATTTATAGAAAAGTCCAGGTTTAATACAGGATTAGGAAAGACTGAGCAGGAATGAGAATTTTGGAAAGATTACACTGAACAAACAAAAAATAGTTCCAGTTTAGACCTGGGGACTAAGAAGATGTGACCATTCAAATGGAAACCAAAGTGAAGGCTTTTGAGCAGCAAAACTAAAGAAATTATTTATGATAGCTTAAATGTGTAACATGCTTTCTGTCCTGTTCCTGGCCATGAGTGCTTTACCTTTCAGGCTGGTATCCCAGTGTTTCACACAGAAAATGAGTTAGAAGATATCACTTCTGGTTCACACTTGAAAGAGTCCAATCCAGGCACTTTTGTTACTTTTATTCCGCCCACTCACAGTAAGTACTTTCTGTGAATAGGTTTGCACCTATTGAATTTCCCAAGATTCTTTGTGTAGAAAGTGTAACTTTTACCAATGAAATCTCCTAGCAAACACCTTAGCTGTTTGCCTGCAAGAACTGATATTTTCACATATTTTTAATCTTTTCTATCTTGTATTCCTTCTCTATGGTCTATCCAGCCCTCTTCAAAACATTTGTAAATTAAAGTAGACCTTCTCTCAAGAATTTTGTGCTACTGGCTGAATCTTTGGAAGCACATAGGCCTCAAAATGGGGAACTGATTTTTAAGGTGAGGTGCACCTTAGACTTCCCAATAGGTGCTACAGCTTTGGAATATCTGGATAAGATAATTCTATAACTTCACTTTGTTTCACTCTCACACGCATACACACACATTAATTTCAATTATAGCTGATGGAAGATTAATCTGGACCCTTCAATGTGGGTGTGGATCCTGGGTTACTTGCAGGGAGCTGAGACGCTTTAAGTAAGGTTTAATGTAGATGTACTTTGCAATGCAAATAAGACATTATTTTATATTCATTATTTTATGTGAAAATGTGTCTTAGAAGTGGCTTTGTGAAATACACCCTAATAACATAACAGATGAAAGAGTAGTAGAACTTAGCTATCTTTTATTTTCTGCTTGGTTAAAAAAACAAAAGATGATCAAAACACAGATGTTGATTTGGAAGAGGACAAAGTACTTAAAAAGTGATTAGCTGAGAGAGATGAAAATAATAGATAGAACTATAAAATCATTATTAAGAAATCCAGTGTAAGCTCTTCTATTCAGAAGTCAGGGTTCACATTCTTTCTGATCTGCTAGCATCTTGTTTGCATCTCTGCAGGTGATTTATGGTTTGTCTGCTACATGAATGTTGAAATTGGGAGTAGATTTTTCAAGTAGATTTGCTTGGTATGGCCACAAATTGATTTTACAATTGTATGTATATACAGAACCTAGTATGTAATTTTTTTCTATCTTTTTGATTTTTTTTTTTTTTGGCTAGAAGGAGAGATCAGTAGGCCTATTTGATTTTTTCCCCTTTTGGTTTTTAATATTATCACCTCTTTTAATCTTTGGTGCGTTTCACAGTCTTTAACTTCAAAGTGTAATTGCAGTGATGCAGCTGCTTAATGGATTGCTACATTTAATATTTTCCCCCTAAGAGCAGTATTTCTTCTTTGCATCTATAATTGGATCATGCTACTGCTGTCCCTGATGCAGATGCCAGGTTTCATATTCACCATACACCTGAGCACATGCTTACTCACTTGCTAATCTTAATTTTTTTTTTCTATTTATTTATCAAAATTGACTTTGATTACACACATTTTCTTTGTGCTGGAATTATATTGCAAAGGAAATTAAAGGGGAAATGCCACCATGCACCTCTTGCTTTGCAGAGTTTTCAGATTCAGACTGGGCCTTTGTATCCCACTGCTTCATGTCTTGAATGTGAGATGTATCATACCTCAGAGCCCAGCTCCGGGCAACATAAACATATCACAGATTTGGAAAGGGGGATCGATTTTGTAGCAAGCATTACTTGTTGCTGCTCTGTACACGTTCCTGCAGGCGTGGCCTTTATTTTCCACGCTGGTAGTGACTACAGCCAGCGTGGCTGCCACAGAACACCACACATCCCATCTCTCACTCTGAAGGCAGGCAGGAGGTGATTAATTTTTCATTGTTGCTGCATCTGAAGGATTCCCCTTTCCCCTCCCACACTACCTTGGCCCCTTTAGGAAGATTTTCATCCATTAAACTTTCCCTTCTCTGTTGGAAGAACTAAATCTCTTTCAGCATTTTCAGGCTGGTGATCTAATTTGACAGCTCGTAGGTGATGTCTATTCCTCTTCAAAGAGGCAGGTGGCCCCAGGCTAGCCAGCTGCATTGTGGATTCTGCAGATTTGGCTTGCTGTTCCTGCTGGGTGTCATCTGTCTTCTCAGTCTTGCGCTGGATAATTTTTGTCCTCCCCAGCATCATCTGCCTGAGCAGTTTCTGCCTGGCAGGCCTGTCTGTCCAGGTTGAGCATCAAACGCAGGGGCCGCCCGGCTAATGTGACACGGCACTGCTCCAAAGAGCGCAGCCCGGGGCCTGCTTTGGCCAGCATCGGCATCGCAGCCCGCAAACTTCCAGCCATCACCATCATGGTCTTGCTCTCCCATCACGGGTGCAGCCCATGGACTTATTCTGCTGGCACAAAGTATGTCCCCCGCCTCGCCCTCTTAAGGGCCGTCGCTCCGATTCCTCCCATCTGGGCAGATGTCTGCCTCAACAGGTTTGGGTTTTCCTGCCTGTTGCCGGCATTTGACTAGGACACCGCCACTTGGATGAAATAATCCTTTCGTGGATTATCATCGCCAGACAGCCTGTGGGGGAAATGACAGGACTCGGCACGTTCAGCTGAAGATTCTGCAATTCAGAGTGCTGCTAATGCTAATGGGAAGTGGCAGGGTGATCCCTAAAAGAGAAAGCGGGTTCCATTGCACGGCAAAAATGACAGAGGTTGTTTAGCCTATCTTCCAAAAAAATACATGATGACTACATATGTTGATTTTCATGCTGCAAGCCATAGCTATTTCCATATTTTTGTGACTCGATGGCTACTTTCTACAAACTGACAGGTTAGGGGCGCCACAAGTATTGTCTTTTTATAGCCATCACCTCTTTAAGTCCTCCTTAATTTCTTTAAAATATGTTTTGAAAATAAGCTCGACTGGGCTATGAGAGTAAGCAGGGGAACAAAAAACAAAACCAGGCATAAATACAACAAATAGCATATTCTTTAAAAAAAAAGGCAAAAAGAAAAAAAAAAGCAAAAAATAATATTATTCAAACAAAGGAAGAATGGTTTCAGAACAGTTGTCCTAGAAACCAATGGAACTATCTGTCACAGGATTTGCCCTTGTTGCAGTCCCATAATTCTGAACCTGACATTAGTCATGATGTAAAAACTCTTTCCTAGAAATGCAGTAGTTACAATGCTGCTTAACTACAGGATTTCCTTAACAAATAAAAAGCTGGAGCATAGGGTTTAGAGGGGCAAATAACTTGTCTGAGAGGCTATGAAAGAATGGCAGCTAAGCTGGAATGGGTAAAATTAAGATCCGAACAATTCTAGCCTAAACTAGTAGTGATGATTAAGCCAGCTGGAATATCCTGCAGATATTATTAATATATGAGCATGACTAGCATTTACTGGTGATTGTCAAATGCTTACATGTTTTGGATTCAAGTGAAAAATACTAATTTACAGGTTGCAATAGCTGGTCACTTTTAGGAAATAAATAATGTACAAATGAACTATTTTTGAAGTAATTCTTATATTTACTAATTGCCTAATTAATGTAATACTTACAGACTATGTAACAGTGAAGGAGTGAAAAACTATTTACATTATATACTTATCCTAAATTTAATAATAATGTTAGTTGAAGTATTGAACTTACTTCCCAACGTAAGAAGTCATTTTATTATTTAGAGAGGTTCCAGCTATATTTAGCCTGATTTTGGGGGAGATTGTTACAACAAAACCAATTAACTCATTTTTAAGCCTGAGTTTAGAAGATTATAGACATTGTCAAAAAAACCCATATAATAATTTCCATGAGCAGTTTCCAAGCTTTTATGATGTGGCACAGGATTTAATAATAGAATAATTTTGTGTCAATTCTGATAGCTTTTAAAAAGTCTCCCTTTTCCTGAGCTACACAATTGCTCCCATTTATAAAAGCTATGCAGAGTAGAACATGGGCAGAACTAATTTCTAACAAAGAATACATACTAGTCCTGTTTTCTGCTAATAAACTAGTAATTGTTCCAGCTAAACTGGCACCTTTCTGGTATTCCAGGTAGGAAGGAAGCCTTCGGGACACTGAAGGCTGCAGTAGCTGTAGCAGAATTTGTGGTCTAATTTATTCTTTATTGACCATACAATGATACTGAGAAGTGTGGTATGTATTGCAGATTAAAAAAAAAAATGTGTAAAAGAAGAAACAAACTTAGATGCAGTGGCCTAAATAGAATCAACCTGTTCTAGAAATTGAGTTTATTGAGTAGCAGGAAGAAAAATGTCACAAACAGAAGTTAATATACCGTAATTTATAAGTGGCCAAGAAGGAGGGGAAGTATATTGAAAATATCCTAATGGTCTCACAGAATCACAGGATGGGTCGGGTTGGAAGGGACCACGGTGGCTCATCTGGTCCAACCTCCCCACTCAGGGTCATCCCAGAGCACTTGGTACACTATTGCATCCAGAAGGTATTAAAGTATCTCCAGGGAGGGAGACTCCACAACCTCTCTGGACAATCTGTTCTAGTGCTCAGTCACCTGCACAGTAAAAAACTTCTTCCTCATATTCAGATGGAATTTCCTGTGCATCAGTTTCTGCCCATGGCCTCTTGTCCTATTGCTTGGCAATAGGCACCAAGAAGAGCCTGGCTCCATCCTCTTGTTACCCTCCCTTCAGATACTGATAGACATTGCTAAGGTTCCCTCTCAAGTGTTTCTTCTCATTGCTGAACAAGTCCAGTTCCCTCAGCCTTTCATTGTAAAAAATGCTCCAGTCCCCTATCAGTTTTGTGGCTCTCCATTGAAGAGCTACAAGTCTTTCTCATACTGAGAGTGTCTCTTGTACTCTGAAAATATTTTAAAATAAATGTACAGGGATTTTACATCATTTTTTGCTTTTTTTAATAGTTGTAAAAAGAGTCTGCTGCTCTTTTTTATTTGTTCATTTGGTTTTTGTTTATTTGTAGCCCATGTGTCCAGCAGTTGTTATTCATGTTTGCTGCACCTAGAAGCAAACAGGGCTAATGTATGTCTTGTACTATAATTACTGAATCAGAGAATCAATTAGATTGGAAAAAACCTCTGAGATCATCGAATTCTACCTATGACTAAACACCACCATGCCAACTAGACCAAGCGCCACTGGCGTCCAATCTTTCCTCAAACACCTCCAGGAATGGTGACTCCACCACCTCCCGGGGCAGCCCATTGCAGTGTCTAATCACCCTTTCTGTGGGGAAATTCCTCCTGATGTCCAACCTGAACATCCCCAGACACACCCTGAGGCCATGTCCTCCTGTCCTGTCACTGATTACCCGGGAGAAGCGACTGACTCCACCTGGTTACAGCCTCCTTTCTGGCGTTTGTGGAGAGCGGTAAGGTCTCTCCTGAGCCTCCTCTGCCTCACGCTAAACACCCGCAGCTCTCTCAAGCCCTCCTCAGGCCATGCCCTCCCCGCCCCTCTCCGGACCCGTGCGCGTCTCTTCCCCCACAGGAGCCGCCCCCGGGCCCGCAGGTTCGGGAGCGCTCGGAGCTCCTTGGGGGCGGTTCCGCCGCCGCGGCCGGCGCGCCGCGATGAGCTCACGGCGCGGCAGCGGGCTCGGCGGAAGCGCTGCGGCAAGGGACGGAGGCCGGGCCAGGGCCGGGGCGGCCCGGGCTGCGCTGCCCGGGGGCCGCCGAGAGCCATGAGCGGGGCCGGCCCCGCGTCCCCCGGCCGCGGCAGCGCGGCGGCCCCGCCGCCCGCCGACAGGAGACGGGACTCTCCGGCCGCCGGGTCCCCGATCCAGCCCATCATCAAGGGTAAGGAGGGAGCGGTGCGGGCCCGCGGAGGCGCCGAGCCCGCTGTGTAACCCCGCGGCAGCGGCGGAGAGACAGCCCAGGGCCCCGGGAGCGGCCGCAGTGTGCCGGGACCCCCAGGACCGGTCCCGCTCTCTCCGGGATTCCAGCGCCCGCCAGCCCTCCGAGGTGCGGGGCGTGTGCTGGGGTTTAAAGCTCGACACCTGGCAGGCTTAGCTGGCTCTCGTCTCTCCGAACTGGAAACCTGGGTGTCTCTGTGGGTTTTTTTCGGGGAGACGAGTCGGCCACCGAGCCTCTTGCCACGGGCATGGAGTTTCCTGGGAAGTTCTTACTTTTGGTCTTGTTCACCCAAGTTTTGTCGTGGTTAATCTGCGCTCTGAACCGTTCGTACTCAGCCCATGCGTTATTTACTGCAGTCATGATTTTCCCGAATTTCTAAATTATCGTTCTGCACCGTTTGGAACGTGCTGGGATTCAGGGTGTTGAACAAACACAGGTGGATACAGTAGAGCCACAGGGCAGGTCCATCAGATAGGGCAGGAGGACGCATCCTTTAGATGGCAGTGCCATCTTAAAGTCTTTTTTTAGGACTACATTGTATATTTCTTGAAACAGTATTTGCTATGCTCTCAGAGTGCTTTTCAATTTAGCAGGCTTTTTCTTTGTAACAGGCGAGCCTGTTTCTCCACATATATTTAAATAGTAAATACTCTTTTCTAAGACTCAGTTTCAAGTCTGGCCCTAGAATACAAGAAAATGCTGACAATTTTCCTTTGTAGTGAGGATTCCTCCTGTCTCTTGCTGCAGAAGACTCCCACACTTAGTCTGTGGATCTCTGTTAAGCTGCGGTGTTTAGCTCTGGTCTTTTACCAGTAGTAAAAATCAGATATGGAAGCTGTACTGAGGAGAAAGGGAATTGAGACAAAGGGTGTTGAGCTGCAGAGGAGAGTGTTCACCTTCCAGAAAGGTGTCTTTGGCATCTGGAATAGTGAAAGGTGTCTTTGGAATCTGGTTTGTTGTGTTTTATCTAAGCTGGCCATTTGCTGGATACATAGGTTACCCTGAAAATTCTGTTCTGGTGCTCTATTGGTTTTGTATGTACTTGGTGAGCAATAGTCTTTCCTCACACTGAGGTACAGTGTGCTGCATGTGTTGTGTTGCCTGGTGTGAGAGTGAGAGAAAAACTAAAATTCTGTCTTTCATTAATCTTCTAGATGTTGGGGAAGTCTATTCAAGACTGCTGGATCACCGACCAGTAATTCAGGGAGAAATACGTTACTTTGTTAAAGAATTTGAAGTAAGTATTTGTATCTTATTGGATGCTGGCAGGGTCTGAAACTTTGAACAGCTTTAGCATCTTTTTAGAAATCATACTAGATACATAACTTTCTTCAAAAAGGCTTGACATGGATTTTTTTTTCCAAAAATAACAAACCTGTAGTATATGTCTGCATCTTTAGCAAACAAGGCAGTAATTTAGGTCTTTTTCTTTTAAAACTTTTGAAAAGAACATATGCTTTTTTGGTTGTTGTTTTTTTTTTTTTCCTGCAGAAGACTGTCAATAATATTCATGTTAGAGAATAATATAGTCCTAACATCTTAGAGAAATCCAGTTGGTTCAAGGAAAGTATTGTTGGCCAGTGTGGATTTACATCTCTTTGAGAAGCTACTTTATGCCTCAGCTGGGTTCAATTAGCACAGTTATATATATATATATTTTTTTTTTTTCATTACACAAGAGAAACTTATGCTGCTGGAAGAGAAGAGGAACACTTTGTGCAAAGCAATAAAATCATTAAAAATTGATTACCTGTTTTGCCTGGAAAGTATAATTTGGTTTCCACAAGATGGCAGCAAAAGTTTAGAAAATTGGAATCTTCTGCCAGCAAAAGGCTGTTTCTCTATAGATTTTCTTTCTTACAGAATGTGGAATTTAAAAATGTAACTGAAAATGCAGCTACACCTCAAAATTCCAGTATGCAGACCTGATTTGAATGACATTAAAGTGTCCTTCCCCCTCACCCCCCACAACCTAGATTGTAGTTTATATTTCAAGCAGGTCTATTTTGTCTCTGCTGGTTTAGCAAAATGTGGATATGAAATAAACTCTCATCAGGTCTTTATCATATGGGCTTGAGAGTCAGAAGTTATTTCTTTTCTCTGCTTTCCCTAACTAAGCTGTAGGATACAGTAAGTAGTTTTAAATGTCATTCCATAGGAAGGAAAATATTAAACTCATGGACAAAATTAGAACTTGTATATATAGGTTGATGATTCATGTATTTGTCTCGTTTCACCTGAAGTCTTGTTCTGTTTCTTAGACAAACTTAATATAATAAAACTTCTTAACTCTTAGATCTTTTTTTTAAATTTAGTTACTGCTTTATACTTTTATGGGGGGAAAATAGCAAAGTAGAGGATTATTTAAATTTTTGCAATCTAGAATTTCTTTTAAGTGGGGTTAGGACTACTGGCACCCAAAAATTCCACTTGTTTCTAACTTTGAGATATGTGTTTATTTTTTCAATGATTGGCACCTAGTGTGCAAGGAATAGAGATTTGCATTCAGGAAATCTGGAGCCTGTATAATTAAGGACTTTTGCTTGCTTGTGCTCTGTTTCCGAAGTTTTAAAACAGACGTGGTGATCCCTGTCCCACTTCATGTGATAGAGTATTTTTTGTTTATGTAGAGTTTTTATCTAAAGTAAAATGCTGATGAAATTCAGAGTGGGAATAGTGCCGTGGCTTCAGAAAAATAGATTATTTTGTAAATTTAGACAATAAAACAAGATCTAGCTGTACTTGTAATTAATCATGATGAGTAGTGATCTAGAAGAGCTGTGTTATATTATTTTTTAGTCAATTTCATTGCTTTATTTCAGTTAAAACAATTTCACTTGCGTTGTTTTCACCTCCTGCCATACTTAATATGGAAGGTCAGACATCAAGCAAGCAGAATCACTACTATGTTATTTCTCAGTAACCAACTGAGTTATAAAAATGAAATGCTTTCAAGCTCTGTTGCTCTCTGTTGTTTTAGAGATCTGTAAATTATCTATACAAAACAGGACATTTTTCCCCACAGTGTATAAATAGTTGATACTGTCTTTTCTCACAAGGGCCAGAGGAGTCATTCAGAGGATTTTTTGTATTTTAATGTGAAGAATGGAGCATTGCTGTCTTTTTTTGGCAATTTTATCTTTGTCGTTAAATAAGTAGAGTAACACTTCCATAGACAATGGTCTAGTCTTTGAGATAAAGCTATTAGTTTATCAACTGGGAAACCATCTCTAATTTGTGAAGTGGAATTCCTTGCTAGCCACTCACTTTCTTTCATTTTTGTGGCAGGAAAAACGTGGCCTCCGAGAGCTGCGAGTACTTGAAAATCTCAAAAATACGATCTTTGATGCAAATGAACGTGTTCTTCCAAAGTGTGAGCAGGCAATGCAGGACAATTTGAGTGAAACCTTCAAGAGATGTAAGCAGGTTGCTTCTTATTGCTCTTGATGTATCATTTTGAGGAGTAATTTAAGTAGTTTGGATTCAAAATATAATCTGTTAAAAAATTGCCACTCTTGTGTAATTTTCTATTCTTTATGTGCTTTGTTCTCACTTCTGTGCAACTTTGAAAAGGAAACAACAGGGACGTTTTGTGATACTTGGTAGTCCAGCTAATCAGCTCTTGTTAAGATTACACTAGAGTTTTTTGTTGGTTTAAGTAGAAGCTATTTCAGCTCATTCTTTTCCTGTTCACTTGGAAACAGTGTTCTACATTGACTAATGCCATGGACAAAAGTTTCAGTTTCCTGGTTTGTTGCAACCATGCTGTGATGTGAACTTCAAGTTTCTTAATTTTCCAACAGGAGTGCATAATACTGTCTCCCTTAAATCCTTTAAAACTTTCTGCTGTATAGCTATGAAATTTATTATTATTATTATTACTATTATTCAGTCACAAATTGGGGAGTATTAGTAATTGCATGCTAATTTTAGTTCCATCCTTATTAATATATTTCTTTACTGCTCAGATTTTAGAAGAATGTTTGAAATTTATACTAGTTTTTAAATGTGCTTTTTTTCCCCTTACTCGTTTAGCAGGATGGCTTTTTCAAAAGAGAGATTCTTCTCTTAGAGATTCTAAGAGAGTGTGGGTACACAGCTTTAGCTGCCGAATTTATGCAGTTGAAACATGCCACTGTGGATTTTGTTACAATTTGTGTAGCATGTTGTATAAGCATTTAATTTCCTATAAGCTTATAATTTCCTGTATAAGCATTTAATTTCCTATTTATATGGCATCTGGCATATGCAGAATAGCAAATGGTAGATGGTGCTTTCCACACCAAAAGGATTGCAGGAAAACATTGAAACTTAAAATTTAGTCATGCAGACAAGGCATCCTAATACCATCTAACTGGGGTGAACCTTCAATGCTACTCCCTACATCTTCAGTAATGGAATCTCAGAATGGTTGAAGTGGGAAGGGACCTCTGGAGCAGCAGCAGCTTGAGCCAGTTGTCCAGGACTGCATCCAGTTGCTGCTTGGGAAATTAGTGTATTTAATTCTTGTGTTGGGGGGAGGGGAAGTGCATAGGAATGCAGTTCCTATTTCCATTTACAAGTTTTCCCAGGCTTAGTCTCAGGGAGAAAAGAGATGGACTCATAAAGATGTTAAAGAGCATAAAGATGTTGTACCTGTGGAGTCTATACACAGCTGATGCGGAAAAAAAATTTAAAAAACCCTCAACTAATTCAAGAGTTAGAGTTTGATCAACTGTTTCTACTTGCTGACTTGAGAGTGGTTTTTGATGGCTTCTGAGGTGCTGAGTAGTGCACTCGTGCTCATCAGCAACACTAAGAGTGTGGGCAGAAGAGGACCTCACTGCCTTCCTGCTTTTGGCTTCTAGAACACACAAAGGTTGAACTCTGCAATAAGCCTGCTTACTTTTATAAGTGTTAAAGTTGTAAGTATGAAGCATTTCCTGCAAGTACAGGTGACTCTTGGCAGAGTTAAGTGACACAGTGGAATATAATCTTCACCTTGCAACAGCCTTGCATCTTCTAAATCCCTTTCAGGCAAGTTTCTTTGATGTCCAACAGCAGACTGATCTACTGCATTTTCTTGTTTCAGTGCAAGCTGCCAATGCTATGATCCATAGACTCCAAGAGAGGGAGTGTGAAGCGAGAAAGGTAAAGGATAGATGGATGGATTTTTATTTTGTGATCTAAGAGTTTTGTGCTTCACAGCAAGTTTGTCTGCCTTCAGCATGGCAAAACTTAAAAACATTTTTCTGTACCTTATATACTGGCAGTAAACCTTCTCTTTGGGTGATTTCTGCACTTATAAAATGCTTACTGCAAAGTTAATGATCTAGCTAACTCTTTCTACAATCTCCTGATATATGGAAACTATTTTTTTATTTCCTTTGCTTTATTTTTCCTCCTAGCTCAGACTATAACATTTGTCACATACAGGGAAAGCTTAAATATAAAAAAAAGCTTATTTTCTGTGGAACAAAAAACATCTACTAACCTACCAGAATGGAAATGTAAATCTTTCCTAGTTAGCTGAGAACATTGACCATATTATATATATTGCTTGTTGAAAAGGAAGTGTTTTTTTTCACTTGTGGATGGGTTATTTAATGAAGAGGTATATTATAGGAACATGCGAATCATTGGAACCTTTTCAGTTGGCTACACACTTTGCTTATTTGAAATACATGTGCTCTGAATCTAAAACCTGGAAAATTATACATTAAGTTAGTTTCATGTATTCCCAGTCCTACTTCTTTATTGTATTCCTGTGTTATCTCTTTACTTGCAAAATGCTGTTGATTATAATTTAGTTCAGGAAAAACCAAAGACATTTCCATGGCTATCAAGCAAAACAGGCTGTGCATTCATGGATGTAAGCTGATAGTCATGTTTTTCTTTCCTTTTTTGCAACTGATGAAGATGGGCAGTCCAGTTGCAATTGAGCACTGGTACTGGGCAAACAGCACATGTCTGAGCACTGACAGAGTTTGCTTGTGTCTGACACTAGAGTAGATACTCATAGAGAGGGAGGAAATTCTTACAGTTCTGCTACTGTTTGTTTGAAGTAAAACTTTAATAAGAAATTTATAACTTAGAAAATGAACAGTCACTTAGTAAGAATGACTGTTCTTTTTTAAAAATATTAGCTGGATGTTTCCACTCTTTTTTTCTCTTTTAATATGTAGTGGAAGAGTAGTTATAGGTATCCAGGATTCATAGCATTTCTTAAAGTTTGCATAGTACAACTTGCTGGCTTGAAACTTTCCAAATGGGAGTAGTAATGTGTAGGTAGCTTTTTTAAAAATGTAGGTAAAAATTGTCATTGTAGTGCGGCCACTTGAGGAGAAATACCTTTTCCTTACTTTTCTGAAATTAAGCGTTCTGAAAAAATAATGAGATTTTGGCAGAAAGCATTGCTAGGTTTGGGTAGGTGATGTGTAATTGTGTCAAAAAGTTTCAAATGTTTCAAAAGTTCAATGTTTCAAAACCTGTTGAATACAAAGTAGTGTACCTGTCAGACTGTTAGTGTATGCTTGTGTATCTTGTCAGGAGATGTTACTGTATTGGGTGCAAACAAAATGGATCTTGACACAATGTTGTTAAAGTGTATCAAAAGCTGCACTGAAAAAAGTCGTGTATTTAGCCCCTGCTCTGTGATCTTGAAGAACAGCAGAGATATAAAAATACATAAATGGGTTCCTAGTGCCTTTAGTTGACAAAAATGCCACACATAAGAAACAGTTATTGCTGATACACTGAAAAGGAGAGAGAAAAAGAAGGATTAATCCTCTGTCTTGCTGGGACATGGAGCAAATGGAAGAACAACTGCCTAGGTTTATTTTGGCTTCTGCACTTGTAACATAAGGGGGCCAGACTGTCAATACAACTCCCAAGCAATCCACAGAATTACACTGTGTTTTGTCATGTGCATTGGATGTGTCTGTGATCTCTTTTTCTAGATATCTAGACTTTTTTTTTTCAAGATAAGATACTGAATGGAATTAAATTTAGCAGAAGCCAAGCAGTAGGAAAATATGAGGGGAAAAATAACTTATTTATAAAGGAAGATATTAATCACAGTGAGAGCTAGCTGGCTAAAGCAGGAACACTAGCTGCCAGTTTCAAAACATTTACTATCTCTGTTATAATATTTTATATAAATAGCTCATTGCTAATACAATCACGCTGATAGTATTGCAGACATTTTACCACTTGTTTTGGATTGGCTATAAAAAAAATGTTTACTTTTTAGTTTCTCCTTTCTATACGTCTTCGTGCTAGTTTCCAGATAGTTTAAATTGTGTAGCTCTCATTAACCTCCCTGTTTTACTATGGAAATGATGGTTAAAAGCTTCCTATTTTCCTCCTGTCAGCTTCAGGCAGACAAGATGATGGCTCGTGAGGAGAAGTGCATTGCTCACTGGGAGGAGTTCATGAGAGAGCAGCAGAACAAACGTGCAGAGGTGGATGAAGAGCACAGAAAGGCTATGGAGCGCCTCAAAGAGCAGTATTCTGAGATGGAGAAGGAACTGGCCAAATACGCTTCTTTTTAACACCTTTTTCAATAATGCTGGATTTGTGCCATGCTCAGTTGCTTCTGACTTGAATTGAGGTTCTTTTGGAAAGCTGAAGCTGATAGAAAAAAGGAGGATTTCCTCTACAGTCTTGGTACGGGAAGAAAAGTTTTGCATACTTTCAACTTAAGTGCCTATCTATGCTTTTTTGGTTCAGGGCAGGTGGAATGCCAGTATTTCTTTGTTTGTTGGAAGCTGGAGCTGAAAATTGTGTGACTACATCAAGCTCAGGGAGTTGCCAACTGGAGTTCTCTCCCATCGGCAGAGTATCGTATCATTTGGGAAAACAGAGACTAATGTAATATCAGCTATCCTGGTGTGCAGCCACAGCCCTTTCCCAAAAAGTAGGTTAATAGATTCCAGCCATAGTTAGCTGAGAATTCACTGGGAAAACTCTATATTCTGCTTGTAGATTTCAAGAAAATAAACTTGTCTTATGGAATATTTTACTTTGAAGATTAACCAGTGAAAGATCTCAACAGAGTTTTAAATCCAATTGTAATTTAAACTTTTGGGTTGAATGTTCAGTATTATGAAGGAGAGTTGCAATTTGAATGGTTTTTGTTAACAAAAAAATTGTAAGGTAAGCTTGGTCAACGATTCCTTTTTTCTCCCTGTAAATGTCTCAGGCATCTCTTTTACTGGTCTGAGGAAAGCCAAAACAAGCTAAAAAAGTGATCATGAGAAGCATATCAGTCTTTGTATTAGCTTTGTAGCTAGTACATTTTACCTTAAATACTTGGCATGCTGTTGGTTTACTTAGGATAAGCTTGTCAGAACTTTATGAAGCAATTGAGGGAAGATTTTTGTTTCTTTATCACCATAACAAATGAGCAGATTAGTGGTTAAATACCTGTAGTACTGATCTTCTTTCTTACCAACTTTTACAGCATATGTGAAATACTCTCCTGCACTGCTTTCCTTTATCCCAAACTTGCAGTTACCATCAGTGTAACTGAAGAAGTTAACTCAATCAGTTCATTAACCAAGGAAAATGAGACGTAGTACCTTAATGAAATTTGCTGCAAGCTAACCGTTAGTGCAGGAAATATCTTTCCATAATTTAGCTGGTGTCTAATGTAGAATGGAAGCAGGTAAAAATAAACAGAATTTACACTTTACCTGTATTGCAGCAGTAATACACCAACAAGGGTTGCTTGTGTAGGTTTATGGCTTGGTTTCAAGGCTCCATTCCTGGCAGCATGTTGATAGTGTGATTAAAGTTGGTAGAGGAGTATTTGAGATTTCTTTCAATAACACTGAATTCCTGCCAAGCTGTTCTGCCTGCTACCGTGGGCCCAACAGCTTCATCAATCATCATTGTGTATCTGGACTGAAAAGAGGATTTGCCAACACTGGGGCACACTGGAATGTTGTTAATTCTCTGTTCTGAATGGAAAAAACATAGATGTCTCAAAAGGATCCCACACATAAAATATAGGAAAGCCTCTTTTTTGAACAACTCCTATCTGAATAGAGAGTGACTTCTGTAATATTTCTCAGCTTGTGTACCCGTGATGAATGTTGTAACTAAGCTCAGACTTTTCATTTAAAAAGAAAAAATTAGTTCTTGCCTGTCTTTAGAACTGGGTGTGGAATAGTTTTGTTTGGAGCACAGACTGGAATTGGCTTCTCTTACCAGATTATTTGATGTATACGTGCTCAAAGCCGAAATATCTTTCTAACAAAATGCATTTAACTGCATACTGAATTAATTTTTATTTTTGCACTGATAATTTTTATTAAGATTTAGATATCTAATTAACTGTGCACTGGAGCAGTAGGTTTTAGTATTTCATCAATTTGATGGTTGATAAACAATGATGCAAGTGTTACATTTGAATATTCACTGGAAAATAAAATGGTATTTCCAAAACCTGGGATGTGTGCTCCTCATTTTTTTTAAAGCTTAATAAGTACTAGCACTGAAAATGTCTTGCTCTTTCAGGATGTTTTATGCTGAAGAATCTTTTATACTGGAGATCATTTGAAAACACACTTCTTGAAAATCTGTCTACCTCTTGGCCAATGTTATTCATTGTGGGGACTTAATGAAAAATATCTGTTCCTGAAATAATTTCATTTAGTAACTTTCACCTTTTTTTTGCATGATACGCTGTAGGTGCGTGGAAAAGCTTAATCATCTTTGAAGCAGCTTGTCAACATTTATAGGAAAACCTTTTTTTCTGTCCAAATGCTTAAAAAAATCTCAACCAATACCTGATATGTCCAATACTATCACAGTATGTCTGACTGATAAAGATTTCTGTCTTCAGAATTTTTTAATCAAAGTGGGACTGTGGTCTGTCTGAACACAATAGTTCTCCACAGTGCAACTTTCTTTGCAAAATTCCAGACTTTGTTATTCACAGTCTCAGCTATTTGGGAGATTGAAAAATCCATGCTTTAATAGTTGGTTTTATGCCATTGGTGCATGAAGGAAGTGTTTCACTGTATACTTGCAATTTTACATCACTAAATTCCATAGCTTTAAAAATCTTGAGGATTTATTTAGTCCCTCTTAAGCCTGGTAGAAGTTTGCATTGGATTCCAATGAAGGAGTTGAAAAAGGTCCTCAATATAAAGTTAACTTCCAGTATGAAAGGTGAGTTTTGCAATCCTTTTCATACCAGACTATGTGTATAACTTTTTGTTTAACTATTAGTGCTGCTTATTTTGTTGAAAAGTTCTTTGGAACTGAAAGTGGGGTTGGGTGTCATGTAACCACTGGAATATTTTCTTAGTCTTTCTGTTCTAACAAACACATAGCAAGAAGCTGGTGTCTTCTTTGGAACTGCTGCATGAAATCTACCCCTGCTTAGGAGCAATAACAAATTGAGGAAATGAAGAGGTATTTAAGGGTTTGGGGTTTTTTTTAACTGCCTTATGTTAACAACGAACCTAAGTACTGCTCTTGGAGTGTTTTATATCTAAGGCCTACCGCATTGTTTTATTCCTAGGAATGAGGGAGGTTGCTGATTTGTATGTTCTTCCTCTGCTTCTTTCCGTGGTGACACTAGGTAATGCATTTTAAAAAAAAGGTAGATCGTTACAACTGGAACATCACATCTTTTCTGATAATTTATGGCTTGTTAGATCTTAACTCAAAAATTGTGTTTTGTTTTTTTTTTCAGAAGCCAAACTATACAGCAGATACATGGCATAATCAGGCAGTAAATTGAATCAGTTCACTGCCGAGTTGAAAAATGCTGATTATAGTCTCAAGGGTGTGGATTCTGAGGTTGACAGAAGTTCCCCAGCAGGTGTCAGTGTAGTCTGGAGAAGGAGCACGAGGAAGCCTGGTTTATACGAGGTATGAAACAGAAATGCTTTACAATGTTCGGTTGTAACACAGTAACTTACACAGTGTTCTGTGCAAGTAAAAGACATTTGATGGATGAAGCCGCATACTTTATAATATAGAGTGACACTACTTACTAGTGGCATTTGCCCCATTAGAACAGGACACTCTTAAAGTTATTTATGTAACATGTGCTGCTGATGTGAACAATGGTGTCTGCAGCTCTTTTGCATTCTAATTAAAATGTATTATAATCTCAAACTCAAATGTTGGAAATTAAAACTTTGAAGACCTGCATTCCAACACTACTGTTGGTTTTAGTGGATCAGGTTTTCTGAAGATTTGATGCCAAAAATTAAGCTTACTGAAGGAGATTATGCCATAAAAAGGAAATGGGATCTTCTGCAAATAAAATTTTTTAACCAAATGACTGTTCCACACATTTTTAAAACAGACCAGTTATTTTAATTACTTATAATGAAATGGACTTCTCAAAGTATTAAAGATGCAGTATGCCCAGTGCTCTTGGCCAAGCTTCTGATCTGTGTGTCAAGGTGCAGCAGAATTTGCAGGAAGATGGAATTGCAGCAGCTGTAGTAGGATATTACTGATTACTGCAACTTTCATAAATAGTTTAATAGTCAAAGATTGCTCAAAAAAAAAATCCAGATAATGTAGACACTTAAAAGAGAAGGCAGAAGTCAAAAGCATCAGAGTCTATTTTGGAGCAATTAACAAAGGGAGTTTTCTAGGGGTCAAAAGAAATCCTGTAAAAATACATTACTCCATATCCATGTTCCTTCCAGTTCTGCAGAGTGTACAGTTTTGCATGCAGTATCTTGGTGCTTTCATATATAAGCAATGAGCAAAGTAGGAATAAATTTACTCAAGATAATTGTGAGCATTAGAAAGAAGAAAAGCTTGCAGAAGTCCTGCTAAGGTGTAAAGCTGTAGCTTTGAAAATCTGGGCTCAGGCTTGTACTTCCTAACTAGAAATCATGTCGAGCTATCCAGCTAAGTTTCAGTCTGCCACCTTCTATGCTTAGTCTGGGCCAAATCAGAACATAGAGGTTCAGATTTTTATTTACTAGCATTTCTTAGATGGTGAAGAAAAAGACAACCCTTTCAAGATGAGCTTTTGAGACAACTGTACTGAAGGGTGGACAATACTGTATATTAAAACTGTAATTTAAACTAAAACCTTGCATTTCCTCAGTCTTCCCCACTAATGACTCACTGGGTGGATACAAGGAGACCTGCAATTGAGTATATATATATATATATATATATATATATATTATTATTATTATTATTATTATTATTATTATTATTATTATTATTATTATTATTGTTTTTTATCAGACATTGCATTAAATGTGATGTAATGGAATTTAGTGGGAACCAAAGCACTATTTATGGCTTTTGCTTGGAACTCATTACCAACATTTTGAGATGGACATATTCCATAAATTTATCCAGCATTTCATGACATATGGTCCCAATATTCTTTAATCTGGAAAAAAAACCCAAACCTTTGTTCTTGCTGCAGGAAATGTTGCAGGAACTGCATAAGCATTTTTACTTGTCTTTAAATTAATTGTGAAATAAATTTGCCATCTTGATTTGGAAGGCTTTTGGGGTGGTCGCTAGTCAGTGCTTTCCCAAACCAGGATATGCAAAAATGCCTCTTGCTACAACATGCTCTAGAATATGCACAGCACTTTTCAGTAGCTTTAGCCCTGGGAAATTTAGTTCAGGATTGCTTGAGGTCATAGGAAGTCCTTTATGAGTGGACACAAGTTTGTCCTTTCCAGATGTTTTTAGCCCTCATTAAATAAATTCCGGTTCCTGAAAATCCCCTCTCCAGATGGCTCTAAATATGTTCCAATATTTACTATGTCAACCAGAAACCTTCTAAGCTGAATTACATAAATAGGAAATACTGTGCATCCTTCCAATGCACTGATTTGAAAGAAAATTGAGCATAGTTTATTTACTAAACAATGAATGTTCAACATTGCAAAGTAGAATTACAGCAGTAGGCCTAGGTAGCAGCTTAGTTTCAAACGACAAATTAGCTTTTGGAATCCTAAGGAGGAGTTAACTATCAAGCTCTCAAAGTCCTAAGCATTCAATTTTTTTTTTAGAATAAGCAGCCTGCAATACATTGCCAGAGTGGAAAAATTTTCTGGAATCACTAGGTACTGGAAGCTAACAGGATTGTGATATTTGTGTCTTGAGCAACTTTAGGGATGCTCATTTTATCAGCCAATGTGATGAATTTGTTGTCTGGTGCACCTTGTACAGAATACAAATACTGCACAGATACCTAGTGTAGCACAGCACTTTTCTCTCATTTTGTTTAAAAATTGTTGTGTACTCATGTATCCAGGACAAGTAGGCCTCACTGGCTACCATCTCTGGTTGTAAAAAGACTCAAAAACCAAAACACCAAATCTCAAAATATATACACATGTACTAAAAAATAATATATTTGGGGTGACCAGAATGCATTGTGTTTTGAAACTTTCTTGCAGCTGTGACTTACAGATGGTACAGCAAATGCAACTTCCTTTACAACATCCACAGATAGAATATTATGTAATAAAACTGTCTAATTATTGACTTTTGTTTCTTAGCCAGATGAAGAGGATAGGAAGGAAATGGACGATGCAGCCCCCTTCATCAGGTTGTTGTACAGTTTGTATTTACCACTGAGGTGGTCACCATCAGCACATGGTCACTAAATGCAAAAATCTTCCTTCAGTTTGTTTTTAGAAGATGCAAGTCCTCGAGAAATGCATGGTGGTCAACCTGGAGCATGGAAAGCCATAGCAGAGTTCCTGTATGCTGCCCCTCAGTCCTTAAACCCCTCTCCCTTAGAAGAAATAGTACAGCCTTTCTAGGCCCGATTTTACTTCAATCAAAAATTAAATTGAATTGAAAAATTATAAAAATTTAACTGTGTCACCTTTTCTTTTTTTCTTTTGAAGTTTAACTCTGTTAAATTTTCACCATTATCTTTAGTCAAAATAAAGAAAGAGGCTCAAACTGAGCCCTTGTTCTTAAAAGTTTCAGTCCTCGTTATATTTTCCCTGTTGACACGTAACTGGACTAAGACCACATACCTCTGTGAGGAGGTTATCCAGCAGCCATTGTATCAGTGCTACTGTAGGTCATTGCCTCATTGTGCTCCCTTTGAAAATGCTGCCAGAAAGAGAAACTTTAGCTGAAAACTATTTCCAAATAATTTTCACACGGTAAGGAATTATTCTTCATATATGATGTGATTTCCACGTGCACCTTCCTTCTGCTTTCAAGTTCCCAGGCTGGTTTGTCCCACAGAATCCAATAAAGAAAGTGTAATTTCTCCCTAGGGTCTTTTCTGGTCATGCTTGATATCACTTAACATAATTAACTTTTTACTCTCACATCATAAAAGGTTTTGTTTGAAATTTCTCTTTTTTTTGTACTTCAACAAAAAGTGTTGCTTACATCTCTTCTAAAGAATGCTCTGAGTTATGTGAAATGTGGACATGCTGTCTGGGCCAACCCCTTATCTCTGCCAGATTCAAAAAGTCTGGTTCAGTACAGTGGCTTAGACTGCAAGTTTTTATTGTGTTTTGTTTCTTTTAAAAATATGTATGTGTGTGTCTTGTTAAAAAACATTGCTGCCCCCGTCTAGGAACAATGCAACACTCACATAATTTCCTGAAAGAATAGAGTTGGAAGGCAATTATCTACTCACCAAACAGGCTAAAACAACAGTTCCTGATATTCTTCTCAAATATTTCAACTTCCCAGGAATCCGGAAAAAATAATTCCATGAGATGGTGTTGTGAATGAAGGTATGACATTTCAGTTCCCTTTGCTTGGAATCAGACATCCAGAGGTAATAAATTACCATGGGCTTGGCACTGCTGGGAGGGGGGTCTGGCTGTGGCAAATTGTTTTCCTTCAGAGCAGGAACAATGAAGTGCTTTTACATCCTCCTTTATCCAGTGACAGGCAAAGGCTTCTTTCTTAATGAGCTTTCATTAGCAGTCACATTAATTACACATAGAAGGAACAGGAACCTGATGGCCAAGTACATTTATCAAACCAAATTTATTTAGAGATAGGAAAGTACAATAAAGACATTGTTTTTCACATTTTATCTCTGTGAAGTAAAGCCAGTGACATGGTCTCAGAAATGTGCTCTTCCAGGAAAACATATGGGAAAAAATGAGTGGTGACAAAGCATTTTTACCTCTTTCAACTCAGTGTCATTTTTACCAGCATTATCTTTGTCCAGTTTCTGTCACTCAGAAGTGACTGCATCTGCTTTCTGTGTTCATTTTATGCCTCTTCTTTTTTTTTTTTTTTGTTTTATTAATGATTTTAATAATAATAATTGCTTTTGCAGGTTAATCTTCAGCTTACTCATTAATTTGTGTTTGAGTAGGTCTTAGAGGGGATTGCAATTTGGACTGTACGATAGAGCTTATATTGGCATATAAAAAAATGAAACGCTGCTCCTGGGAAAAGAGTTGATGCTCTTGATCTTTGACGAGCTCCTTTTACATGTTTAATAATCAAGGAAATGGAAAATACTTCTGAGGAGTGTATATTTGGATCCAAAATGAAGAATCTTAGCAAGGCGGCAGCACAGGGGACCTTGCACTAATAAATTTGTGAAGTGATAACAAGGAAACTGCAAGTCAATGCACATCAAAAATCAAGTAGTATTATACCAGAAGCCCTTAACTGAATTTACTCTCATTCTTGCATCTGGATGGAGCATGAAGAAAATATTCTTAAAAGGTGAAGGTATCAATTCCATTTAATTAAGGGAGATATTTCTGATTTAATGAGAATATATAGATATCATAAAACCTTCCTTAGAGTTGTTTTCATTTTCTTATTTCTTTGAGAGGATTTGACAGAGTTCTACCAGCTCCAGGGCTGTGTGAGATCACTTGTAGCACGGCAGCAGAGGCTGCAGAGTCTGTCAGCATCTGGAAGCACATTCAGCATTTACAAGGGATCACTTGGCCAGAAAGACCTGGACTCAGCAGAAGGCTTTGCATGTCTCCACATTGTGTTGTGTTTGTGCCAGGGAAAACAGGACAAAATCCTGCTCCTGCTGAAACCTTTAGCAAAATTCACATGAATGTCACAGCAGCTAGAATTTATCTGGGGGTTTTGTAATCAGGCATGACTTCTTGGGCACAGAAGCAAGTAGTCCCTTTTTCAAATAATGACCCTGAACTCTGGTGAGGAAATCTGATTAATGTAATCACTATTCTCATGCCACTGAACTTTCATGCCTGTGCTATTTAGATCTTTGTCAAATGAATCTACTGTTGGAGGTTTTCAATCTATTTATTTATTTCTGTTTTATGAAATAGTGAAGATGGGATCCCATTTGCTGTATCAAGATTTAATTCATTCACCACAACTCAAAACTACCTTTTCCAAGCATTTAAAGTTGGAAGGCATCTCATGAGTAATGAGGTCAAAGATCTTTAGCATGTTTCATGGCTCCTGCCATGTTTTATGAATAGTAGGCTGTGAAGGGTAGGTAATAAGAGTACTTTGTCTTTTAGCCAAAATGTCACAGTGGCTTTTACATGAACCAAAAAAGAATAGAGGCTAAATTCAGCTTATTGTTAAGTAGACCTTTCTTTTCCTACCTGATAGCCCTGGATGCATAAACAGGCACGTATGAAGGTGAACCTCTTATTTCCATTTTGCCTTCTCTACTCTTGCTCATAGTAAAGAGGTGATAAGCTAATAGTTTCCACAATTGTTTTGGTAGAGCCCTACAGGCTTCACCTTCTGTCCTTTTTCACATGGCCTTGTAGCTGTGACTGCCACAGGACCTGATGCTCTGCTTTCCACCAGTGCTGTCCCTTTGGCTTCACTTCAGCTCACTGCTGAGTTGGCAGTGTAACACAAAAGGAGTAAAAGGCAGTAAATTATTTCTGCTCCTGGAACACGGTTAGTGGCCATTAAGCCAGTAACAGATGTTTAACTGAAAGGTCAGATAATTTACAATGTGAAACATTATTTTGGTTGCCACCTTTCACAATTAGAAGTATGTACTTTACCTACCTAATACTCAAAGTGTTTGTGGCCCCATGCAGTTAGCTAAAACCTAACTGCTGAGAATCAGATCCTCACTCCATTATGGGATCATAAGGAAGTAAAAGGAGGCAAGAAAAAACAGTCCCAGAGAATGAAGTGAAGCAAGCGAAGAGTCATTATGTCTTGGTATTCTATAATATCTATTCTGATATTTTGTGAAGCCCTTTGATCAGAAGAAATTGAACTGAGCAATAAACAGCTAAAGATTAGACAAGAAGACTCAAGTGTCAGCTTGCTTGGGAACAAAGTATGTTTTAGAATATGTTGTCTAGAAACCTTAGACAATCTATTATATATATTTTTTTTAAAAATGTGGAATTTATTAGAGAGGAGTGGAATTTAATATTGTTATTTTAATGTCTGTAGAAAACAGGATTGTCACCTTTTCTTAGTGTGCACATAATTGAGCCATGAAGGCTCCAATTTTATTTTCTATGAAATTGAAAGAGAAAGAAAAGGTCTCAAATTGTGTTTCTTTCTAATAGGTAACTTTACTGTGCATCCAAGCATAGTATCAGGGAGAGTTGTAGGGCTTTTTTTGGGGTTTTTGTTGTGGGGGGGTGGTTCCTGAATGTGCTGGTGGAATTGCTGTGTTTTGTGCTAAGTTTAATATCTTGCTCCTGGGATCTGTGTAACTAAGGAAAAGGAGAAAACCCAGACTGTAGAGACAGAAATACTACATAGATAAGACATAGGCAGTTATGTTATTTTTATGTATTTCTTACTATTAAATGCTACAAAGAGAGAAGGGACCAAAGCTAATGCATATTCAGAACAAAACCCATTGATTTTTTGTATTAAACGGATATTCATTTAATTTTTAGACTGGTGGTTGGGCCAGTGTTTAAGTTAATTATTAAAAATTGAAAATGGACTTTCTGGGGGCTGCTGTGTTGCCAGATGCCAGTGGCCGGATGCCCGGGCAGAGTTTCCCCAATTAGCAGGTTGCGTGCCCGTTCTGCTTGGCCAACTCCACAGTTTATGCATCCTACACGTTACCGCAGTCGAGACTCAAAACAGTAAACACCTCAGAACACCAAAAGTGCCAAAAGCCACCTTATTTCTGTTGTTATTTTCTGTAATTATACCTGGGAGGACTGGAGAGTTTTAGCACATTTCTTCCCTCCCTTTTTTTTTTCCTTTTTTATGACTTGGTTTTGCATCCCATAAACCCTTGGCAATGGGTACAACAGCTGCCTTTCGACTTTCAGGAGATGAGGTCCTCAAGGACGTGCATGTTTCAGCAATGACCAGTCCCTTCTTTGACCATGCCAGGTGTTGCTGGTCTGACCAAGAGAGTGGCCATCGTTTGTACGGCCTCCTTGAGTGGTGTGGGACTCGCCCTCAAGCGTCCCAAAGGTTCACTCCTGTGATTTCTCTCCTCTCCTTTCTATTTTGTGCTTGGCTTCCTAGTGAGCAATGATGCCCTCTGAGCTCTAACTTCCATCTTTTGCCCACTTTTCTCCTCAACAAGCCTATTGCACAGTTCTGGGGTTTTTCTTCCTTTTTTTTTTCCTCTTTCTTTAACATGAAAAGGTCAGTTTGGTTTACTTTATGGTAGAAAGTATGAGGCTCTACAGCGGAAAAGGTGGATGCAAGTTGTTTTCATAGAGTTTAATTAAGGTTAAGTGGAGTTCCCCCAAAGTTTGTGCTGGTGCTCTCTAATGTTTGATTTGGAGGAAGGCGCAAGCAGTGGGATCGTAAAATCAACACGTGCCCCAAAGAAATTACTCAGTCACATTTAGAGAGGAGGAGAAGGAAATGTGGAAGGATGTAACAAATATCAGGCAATCTGACATGATGGTGAAGCTGCTATTGCAGTGTAATGTGATTTAGAGAACAATGTTGACTATTTGTAGATACTGGATTTTAATTCACTGAAACCATCTGGGAAAAAGACACAGCTGTGGCTGTGAAGAACTGAGAGAAAGGATCTTTCCATCATGCCATGTTGGCTGAAAAGCAAAGAGATATATGGGAAATGAGGTAGTATTAAGAGAAGAATAAAGAACAGTACTAAAATAATGTAAAACCTTGATATATAGTATGTACTTGGACTACTAAATACAGTCTGGTCCACCTCAGAAGAAATATGATTGAAAAGGACAGGAAAAATCTCATGAAGTTTTGAGAGGTGTGTATGTAGGGAGAAAGTTTTAGAGGCATGGTGTGGAGTCTGAAGTTTTTAATACAGTAAACAGCACAAAGTAAATCATAGATCTATTCAAATTCCTTTATTATCCAAGAGTAGAGAGAAAATGGATTAAATCTATTTGACTGTTACAAATGATTAGAGAAATTGAGTTTTTTATATAACACAATTGATTTTATATAACAGCAATTGACTTGTTGTCCACACTATAGGTTGTCATTGGCCAACTGCTTTGTTGGTGAACTTTCTGGGAAAATGGTCCACACTTCATCGAAGGACTCTGCTTAGGAAACTTTCCATTGGCTTTCTTGGCCTAATTTCATTGTGACCTTTCCTCGCTCTTGAACACTATCCTTTGCACAACACTTTTTAACACAGATAAAGGCATCTCATCAGACACCTCTCTTAAGGTATGCGTTATCTATGTATTTTAGTTCTTCAAACAATTTATTTCACAATGTATATTGTGTAACAGTTGCTATCTAACTCTTAGGGAACTCTAGGAATGAATTAACAAAAAATGTCACATTTTACTGGAAGTATGATGTATCCTTTTTCCTTTAAGATTCCCACATCCCATTGCACCTTGCTGTTTTCCTGGGTAGATAAACATTCATGTGCATTTCACAAAATTCTTGAAGAGGAGAATGTACATATCTGGTCATATCTGGTTTATTTTCAGTGTTAAACTTGTCAGTGAATTTTGGGCAGGAAGAATGAGCAGTGGAGTTGGTTGGGAATACCTTGTTGGAGCTGGGGTGACATTGGATCCTGCATGGCTTTGATAGGTCCCCTGGGAGGAAACAAAATAGCACATTGACTGGGGGAGAGAGAGGACTTGCTTCTGCTAGGAAAATACAAAGAATACAATTATGTTTTTCCCTATAAAGCAAATACATCCATGCCATTAGAATTACTTTCTGGGCTTTCAAATGAATTTAACCATGCAAAGGTGTTGAAAGGCAAAGTGGATGCAGTCCGTGCCAAACTTTATACTTTGTTGTAATACTTTGTTGCTCTTGCTTATTAAGAGTTTGCTGTAAATAAGGTTTCTATCTGTGTGTCCCTATTTGCTTTATGTGGAATTAATAGTCCAGCAGCATGTTTGCCTACAGCTCCTTTTGCTTCCAGCTTTTCTGAAGTGTAACATACCTATCTTTCTCTGTTTTAATACCACTGGAATAGTTGTGCACTTCAGTGGAGGCTGATTCCAGTGCCTGCTGGAGAGCAAGACTGACTTCTGAAGGTGAGAGAAGGGCATCTTGCAGATGAGGAAACTGTGAGGTTTTCCCAGTGCTGGCACAAGGAAAGTAGGGTTGCTGTCCTTCAGGAGAGCATCAAGAAAGCTGAGCCAGGCTTTCCTTTTACATTAAAATGATGCTGCTGGACAAAAACTAAGGCCTCATCCAAATGAAATTTTTCCTGGTCAACAGTGGGCTATAGACAAGGAGAAAATCCAAATATCCTCTCCTTGGAAAAAAATAAACTAACACGAAGTAAACACCATCAACCCCATCCACCAAAAAGCTGCAATCCCCCATCCTCCAGGTCCCATGTTCCTGAATCTGATCACATACTTCTGCTTCAGCAAAGAGGAGAATTCCATGAGAACTTAATACTTCAGTTCTGAGCTTCCCACAGAGCAGCTGGCTTGGGTTCCTTCACAGAGATAGGGTAAGCAGTAGGTGATGGAAGGTTTTCCAGTTAGCACTGGCATATTCCACAAAGCAGGGAAGGTATAGAAACAGATATAAATTAATAATTAAAAATAACCCACTTTCACCACCAACAGCAGAGAAAATACTTTCCATGCTATGTAAGTAATACATCAACATTTAAGCTGATTAAAATTTGATAAACTACTAACTTCCCCATTTTCTGATAGGAAGGCTGGGGCCCAAGATAAAGCAGTGTCATGCTGGGGAGGACAAATACCTTTGCATCCAAACTTTCAAAGCATTTATTTTGTTAAGACTGATCCCTGCTTCCTTTGTAACTCTTTGTTTATTAATGAGTTGACTCATCCAAAGTCCAGCAGCTTGTTTCCACACCACAGAGATGGATTTGCACCTCTGCCAAGTGGAGTCAGAGGCAGAGATAACAGCCAGTAACAACAAAAGTCTTCCCTGGTCCCTTTGCCAAGAACAATTGACAGAAAGGGCTTGAGGAGTAACTTATCACCAGCACAGGGAGAGGCAGAAGCTCTGGAAGCAGAGGGGCTGATGCTTGCCTGCCACAGATAAACAGCAGGCTGCAGCCCAGAGCCAACACGCTTTGCAGGCTTTACCTGGTGGAGGAGGAGAAGGAGGCAGAGGCACCCAGCAGTTGCTGGAACATTCCGGGAGAGCCAGCCAGTTATTTTAAGTGGTCTACCACTTAGTACCAGCCTAATGCAGCAGGCTTTTCTTCAGGTGCCAAAGCCACACTGACAAAACCCTGAGATAATTAGGTCCTGAGGTAAGTGTTGTCCACAAATGCACACACATCCTTGAGATGGTTGAGGTCTTCTCAGGTAAAGTGTTGGGTTTTTCACATGTGAGCAGCAGTCAGGTCCTGTAGTAAGGGTGATGTGAAACGAGCTCACAGCAGTTCACATTTGACATTTCAACCTGTTTCTTTCCAGTGTTATTCTATAAAATAGTGATCATCTGTTCATATCAATGCTTCTGTGTTTGATCTGGCTGACTCTTTTGCTCAAGGGTAAAATTATAGCAACACCTGAGGCAAATTCTCTTACAAAAACTATATCAGAATTTGAGCTTGTTACTGCATTACAGTTCTCTCTGAGAGGAGATCCATCTGCTAGCTAATCAGAGAAACTCAGGCTTCACCAAAATGATAACTCTAAATTAAGCTTTGCAGTTGATATTTGCATGTCTTTTTGGACAGAAGACTCATCTTACCAAACAGCATGTTGAATGTAACCAGAGCACTGATGGAGATAAAAGTTCTGTTACACAAATCTCATAATGATTAATGAAATACAACTCAATGTGTTTAGTTTAACAAAAGAATATAGAAAATCTGGGGGTTTAGAGTGGGCAGAAGTGGGAAACGGTATGTTGTGGATGGTATGTTGTGGTGGTATGTTGACAGCTGGCCTTCATACTGCTAAACCCACTTCAGATTAAGGAGAAACTGGAGCATGCAATTTTTTCTGCATCTCTTATATGCCTTAAAACAAATTTACTTCTTGATATGACTCAATGTCAGAAACCGTCTTTCCAATCTGGTTTGGTAGAGATTATTTTTTGTTATTTTTCCCTCTTCCCTGTCAATACAGCTAGATTGTATTGAGATCCTTCCACTTTTTTTTTCTGAGGAGTGGTTTTTTCCACAACATCGTCCAGCTTTTATTGTACCATGTGTTAGTCTTCAGCTTGCGACATGCTTTTTGCGAGGGTCGCAGAGACACATGCTTCCCCCCCAAAACAAGTATTCAATTCCATCTCCACTTATATTTGTTTGATCATGCTACTTCTCACTTCGGATCTCAGATTTGGCTTCCATGAAGCATCGTATCTAATTTAGGACTCTAGTTCCTTCAACACAGGACAGAGAAATTGCTATCAATTTTTAAACTTTAAATTTCCTGGTATTTTGAATTCTAAAGTTAGGCTTTACTGAACTATTAACATTATTTTTGTTTCACAGCAGAAACAACAGAGGTAAAAAAATATCATGAAGATGGTTTGCAATGAAATTTTTCATAACCACTAGACCAAGAGATGAGAAAGTTACTGATTTCTGAGGTATGAGTTCAGGATGGCAAAATAATGATTTCCTCTGAATCACCAATATTATTATAAAAACTGAACATCCAAAATGTACTTAGGCTGTAATCTTTGTTTATGAGCCCATCTCAACCTCCACCCTTCTCACTCCCACTTTACCCTATAAAGTCAGATTTTTAGCACCAGAGACCATGCCTTTTCCACTTATATTTTTTAAGAGCTTATCCCATTTTTGCTTGCTCTATAAATAACTAATAACTAGTGTGGTGCCGAGGAAGGAAAGAAGAAAACACGTACATTAGATCACAAGGCAAAATAAGAAATTGACAAACATAAATATTTTCCTTTCAAAATGCAATTGCTCTTGGGACAAATCAACACAGCCAGTGCTATGAATGAAATTCACCTCTTCATTGTAGCACCCCTGCTCCTGACTAAAGACACTGCCATGCCGTACAAGGACATTTGGGACACCTAAATGACCAGGCAGACCAGCACTATGGGCTGGTCACCGAGAGCCCCCTTGCAAGCCATTGTCAGGCAGTGGCTGCAGAGCCAAGGCCAGAGATGCTCCATGAGCTGCCTGAATCCCTGATGGGGCTCAGCAGTGCTCACTACCTTGTGGCCTTGGTGCCCTTCCCTTGTGCCAGGTGCTTGGAGCAGGATTGGTGCCCCAATGGGCTCCATCAGGTGAAGGTGTGCACAGCTGTGCCAGCACAAGAGGGAAGGGATGAGCAGAGAAGGAGAGAAGGAGAAGGAGTGGAGGGGCCAGGAGCTGCTGATGCCATCACGACTTTCTACTTACATCAGCCAGGTGAGTGGGGGCTGAGTGGCTCTTTGTTCCCAACGTTACCCCAGAGTCAACAGGTCAACCATGGCTTTAAAAACCCTTTTATATTCATTCCCCTGAAGGTATTGGGGTGTTCACTCCATTACCTTATCTCATGTGTTTCTAAGCAATCAGCCATACAAGCATTAGGAATGCTGCAATCTGTTTGTTATTTGATGTACTTTTTTTTAACCTACATTTTTTAATGATGTTTTATTGATTCCATTTCCCTGTTGTGTTTTCACTGTTCCCCTTTCCTTCCCATCTAATATCTCCTTAAGTTTCCTTTTTGTGGCATCATCTTAACTTTGCTGAAGATTCATTTCTGCTTTTCATTTGAATTCTAAGGCTTTTCACAAGAATTTGAGGAAGCTGGAATGCAGTTCTCCATCTTGAATGGATGTTATGTAATTCTATAAAGTGTTGTAGATTTCTTGTCTTATCAGTAGCAAAATATGGATGAGGAGCATGAACTACACTTGATTCCCAAGAGAACGTAGGAAGAGAGGAAGCTGAACACCTTCTCATGAGATCAGAAGGGAGCATTGTGTTGGGACCCTCAGCTTTTTCTTTTAGAGGTTCTTATTCACACACAGCAGTAATATCAGCTCAGAGGACTCTAAGCAGGCATCTTGTCCTTCTTCATGGCCTTTCTTAACACAATTGTTAACAAACTTAAAGACAACACCCAAAATGTGTAGCTGGTACCTGCACCAGGTAGTAGCCTTCCATTTGTTGACAGAGTTGACAGAGTAAAGGACTCTAGAAGCTAACACCTACAACTGCTATCTCACATTCTACATAGGCAGACACATCTGTTTGTGGTTTTCCCCCCTCCCTGGAGCGTTATTTTGTTAGCACCTGGCAAATGCACCTGGTAGGGGTTTCTGGGACTGAGGAACAAACAGCACCAAACACGCTCACTGTACTGGCTGAGAAGGAGCACGTGATGTTGCTCCAAATTAGCACTTGAAAGTGGCAAAGGCAAATAACCCTTCCTGCAGCTACAGGTCAAGGTGAGAACTATTCTAATTTAATGCAGATCTATAAGTTTTGCAGAATCTGTCCCCCAGAAGGATCCAAACAGATCAGAAACCTAGAGATCCAAAAGATTGCTTAACTTTTCAACAGATACTGAGCTGGACAATTCCTTCCTACTAATAATTAAATACACTCATGGAAAAGCAATTTTCTGTCTTCAATAAGAGGACACCAAGGGCTTTCCCAGAGTTTGAGACATGGTGCATGCACAGCACTGGGACAGCCCCCACCAAAAGAAAGGCATGTGTGGGGTGACAGCTTGGTTTGGAGGTTTCAGTTCAGAAGGTGGTATCTGGAAGCTGCTGTCAAAGCCTTTTTCAGAATTTTAGTATATTTTATGAACTGATTCCTTTCCCATCTCCCTCTCTATTTCTTTGAAAAAGTTAGAAAATGCAATGTCTTAAGGTACCAGGCATGTCACAGAAGTGCCTTGTAAGAATGGCTATAAACATGCAATGTTGCACAATATTGCCACAGGAAATTAATAGTTTACATACTACAGCCAGGTCCATTTGTTTCAGTGAGACTTCAGTCATGTCCCTATGAGAAATGTGGCATGTAAACCCCCACTTCCTTCTCCACAGTGTCTCATTTTCTACAACTGCCGAAGATTTAAGCATCTGGAGGCAGTGAGGAGCCACTGAAGATGAGAGTGAGGCAAAGCCCTGGGTGTCAATGTGCCCTCCAACCTTGTGAGAACTTGGGTATGTATCTCAAATTTATGACTGGGATTCCAACAAGCAGTAATTGTCGTAATTGCAGTCCAAGAGCAGTAGTTGCTGTGCTAAGGTACCTGAAATGGTGAAGTGCCCTTTCACTGGCAGGTGCTGAGCACACAGAGGTTTGGAGGGGTGACTCACTGCAATAAAGCCAGTGACACCAGCTTATGTTGTTCTTGACTTATGGGGCTCTGTCAAGGAACTGCACTTCCTTCTTCTGCTGCCTGAACTTTATCTGCAAACAGAGGCCCCAAGCCAGGTGTCTCTGTGACAAGAGATGTTAAGAGTGACAGCAGATATTAAAAAGCTTATTTCTTAGCATGATTTCTCATAATCACATTGTGAAATTCATGTTTTCATATTTTACTACACAGTAGCAATGTCCAAGTGGAGTTGTTTAAGAGGTGTAACCTCACCCTAATTTCAGTAACTATAAAGAACAGGAAACAACAAACTTAAAGGAAGAATGAAGCAAAAGTTAACCATATGCTAGAAGTTTTTCCTGCATTTGCTAGCTGGACTGCTCAATAAAGCTTATTTGCCATTTATATCTTTTTTCCAAAGTAATTTGCAAGTATTCATAAATCAGTCCTTACAATACTCTTGTGGATTGAGTATAAATTTATTTTCAACCAAACAAAAGTACAGACTTGTCGCTATACAGTGGCTCAATAGGAAGATATTGAGCTTATTGTGCCACTCCAGACCTGGTAGCTCTGGAGTCTTTGGTTTGGATCCTTTGGCTGATGGACACTGAGGTAGCTTTGCACAGACAGTGCCTGTCTGCCAGGAGTGCTGGAAGCTCGAGCCAGCTGCCTGTCAGTCATATGCTGCCAATAAAAGATCAACTTTAAAAGCAGGATCTGCCATTAAAAAATAACTTCTGTGTCCAAACAAGCCTTATGTACACAGCCTTATCTAGAGAACCCTAGATTGCCTCCGCTCTGAGATAACAGAGAAAGAAACCTTAGCCAGGACACATCTCAGTGGATGAAATGAGCGCCTGTGTCATAGGTGCTGCCTGCTCAAGGAGGATCTGCTCTGTATCAAACAGGATCCAGAGCCTGTAAACCCCGGGATAGCTCCTGCATGCCTTGAGACACAGCCAAGATGTCTTTCTCTTCTCATGCTATGGTCAAAATGTTTTTTCCAGGCAGCGCTCATGCAGATCCATCTCATTCACACATGGAAGAAAAGGGTGGTTTCATTAATTTTTTTATGCCCTGTCATTTTAAGGTGGTTAATTCAAAGTCTGAGATTACTTTTTTTGCTGAAAGCTTCTTCAGGTCCTAGAACCAGGTAAATATTTCCAATCAAAGGAAGCCCATCACATGAATCTCTAAGTAGAAACATTCCTTGGCACATAAGCCTTAATGGTGAATGTTAAAAATTTCTTCATGGTTGCTTTCACTGCAATACCTTGAAGCAGGGGTACTCTGTAGGCAGGACACACAGCCCTGTTCTTTGCTTGAGTAATTTCAGATTTACAACAGAATTAATTTAAACTTATGTAGAATGGATCTGAATGAAGAGTCTGTCAAGTGGACAAGTGTTTTATGTTAACCCTGGGTTTCCTCTCTCTCCTGGCCCTATCATGCAAAACATGTTTAGCCCTTGCCTGTTATTTTCCTAATGTTTGTAGAGCACAGTGCAAAACTGAGATAGTGATTCAAAGTTGAGTCAATATTCCTGAAGAATTTAATATTCATTGAATTTAACTTAGTAATTTGAATAAAAAATTTATCCACTGTGTAGGGTGTCTTGCTGGTATGAGAGAAAAGGTGCTTTCCTTTCTTTCCAGTGTGAGAAGGGCACTTGGTTTGTTGTTGCCTCCTGTGCCCCGTGCCAGCAGGAATGGCTGTTAAATGCCTATATTGTGTTGTTGACTTAGTGATATGATCTGTTTGCCATCAGGGACTCCACGTAGTGCTTTGTACACATGAAAAGCAAGCAGTTATGGCTTCTTTTTTTTCTGCTGTTTGAAGAGGTTGAGAGTCCTTTAGTGTGACAGAAATCAGACCCTGAAGCAATTGCTGGTTTTGAGCACATGAAATCATTGATCAGCATATAGAATACAGGTTCAGTAAGTGGTATGTGAGGATACATTAATTTTTAATGTTGTAAAACAGAGCAAGATTCTCCCCTCTCTCTTTTTCAAACAGAAAGTTGAGTAGCTGAAGAGGTAGGGGGAAAGGCACTTTATTTACCTGGAAGGCTTGTAGAGAATGAAACTGTAGAGAGGCTTTTGCTGGTGACCTACTGTCTTTGAGAGGAGTATCATGACTTGCAACAGAGCATGAGGAACTGGCAGTACTCCCTGGTGAAGGGTTTTCAGTTATGGTGGCTTCAAAGAAACAGGAATTTTGGTGGGTTAATGCCACTGGTTGTATGTACCCTGACAACTCTTGGTACCTCCTTGTTTCTGATCAAATGGAATGTTGTTCTGCTTGAGATGGAGGAAAAAAGTAGATTAAATTGTTCAAAGGTTGGTGGTAGGATGTTCTAAGTCATCAGTAACTTCTGTTGCTCCAGCCTTTTTGCAAGCTACTGCTGTTTTCCTGTAGGATAGCACATTGGAGTCCATGTGCCTCAATGACAACTTCAGCATTATGTATAAATAACTGAATATCTTCCCTTCATTTTCAGAATCTACGTGGGAAGAGAAAGAATAGTTAACTATGCAGTTGCCCTTGTGTGGTTAGTTGCATAAGAGTTTCTATAAAATCTAAATTGTTCAAACATTTTGCAGTGCTGAATGTGGTGTGTGCTCTGTGGTCCCTGATTCACTCAGCAGGCTCAGGTGGGATCTGCCAGCCAGAGCAGCTCCCATTTAAAAGGTTGGGTGTTTGTTTCATTTTTCTAATGTCTGTACATCCCTCTTTGCTTCTCTGAAGCTGTGAGGACTGCATTTGACATCAGCTGTTGCAGGGAAAAGAAGTTCATTAGTGCTCCAAAACTTCCAAATTAGATTATGTGACATACTGCAAGTATAAAACAAACATTAAGTAATGGCAGCCTTGTCAGTTAGAATTACAGTCCTCCCCAGTCCAGTCCTTACAGTTTTAAGACTTCTTTACTAAAGAGAGGTGGTGTCAATGTTCAAATGAGAAAAACGAAGGGAAAAAAATTGCTCTTATTGGTCCCCTTAATTGCAGCTGGCTTTCAAGGGGTAACATCAGAGTCCAAATTTTCTTTGGGTGGATATTGGAGTATGCTGGTTATGAGCCACCAGAAGAGTGCAGGGCAGATCAGGGAGAAACTGCTGATTAAAAAATAATTAAAACCAGTTTTCTTGCTTTACAGCATGTGGAGCTGGCCAAAAACTATGAGTGAGTAAGTCTTGTCTACTGATGTGCTTTTTGGGTTTTTTTTCCCCCTAATCTTCACTCACCTTCTCAATATGTCAGAGCATTTTAAAATTCTTCTCATGCCTGCAGCCACCACTTCTTGAGCTTCTGGTTGGTTTTATTTAGGGTATGTGGAGAAATCACAAGGGCTCTGTAATGTGTCAAATATCACAATGGATCAGCATTTGTACTGGCAGATAAAAGCAGCTGCAGGTTACTTAAGAGGGTGTGTGCAGTGTAATGGAAGAGAATTCAACCATGGAAAAAAAATAGCCTCCAGTATTCCGTCATTAAGAGGAATACATTAAAGCAGCTGCAGAATTAATAGCAGGAAATTCCTTCTTTATGATCCATGAAATTTTCAATCTACATTATCCTATTCTTCCTAACAACTTCTAATTGCAAACGTGAATTTCCCCCTTTATTAATTTTGCCACATACTGACTTACAATTGAGACTAAATTGCCTGAAAACAAAATTCAGTTTCATTTGACTGAACCATAAAAATCAGAGGACCATGGAGTGAGTAGCATTCCCAGCAATTATACATATTATTTTCCTGCAGACAATGAAGAGAGCAACCATTGAATCTGGGGTTTGTGGCCGCAGTGGTCAGAGTCCCACAGAGACAGTGGCTGGCCAGCACAATGAGAATATGTTTCCTCCAGAGAGAAGAGCCCTCACTTGCCATGAGACTGCTCTTTCCTTGCTGCTGTGCCATTTGCAAGGCTGACAAACTCATAACATTTTGTGGGTGGCAAAGTGATGTCATTTTACTCAACAGCTTGTAGTAATTTCCACTCCTAACCTTTCATGAGAGGTACAAATTACCAAAGAAAAAGGTCTGTAAGTTTACAGATGGCAGTATCGCTTTTCTTTTCCATTGAGATCACAACATCCTTCTTTCTAGCTGAATGACAATTGGGCTGTCACTAAAATTACATAATGCTGTGTCCCCTGAGGGGCTATAGTTTGGGATTTAAAGGACAGCTGTCAAAATACAAGTTGCTCTATTTTGAGCTTTAAAAGTCTCTTAGCGGGCTGCATATAAGAGTTTATCTTTTTGTGTGTGTGTGAGTTAGAGGCACAGTTAACAATGGAAAGTTAATGAAAAAACTACACTTACATGGTAAGTTAAATGATGCACACAAGATACAAATGACACATTAAAATAACTAGTGTTTGCTGTAAATCATTGGCTTATGCAAATGGCAGCACTACAACTACCAGTGGCTTTTCCCTTTGCTTGGTATTCTATCACATCATACAATATGTAGTAAAATCTGCTCTGATTTTCCAGGTTTTGTCCGGTGTTTTGAAGTCAGCTGTGCTCTAATAGCATTTACTGCTGTACACTGAGTGTTTGCATATTGCATATTGCAAATTACTGTGAAGAAGCATTAAGTTGAAGTTTCTCAGTACAGCCTTTGACTGTGACTGGAAGGTACAGCTTCAGCTTGGGTAGTTTTAGAAAACTTCTCCAAAATTTCCCCAAACAAGAAGGGGAGAAAAAAAAAAAAAGTAAAAGATTTGAAAAAGTATCTTGGTTTGGCTTTTGGGCTTTTGTAGATACTTTTGGAAAAAGTATCTACAAAAAGTAGCTTGATAAATGTTGTGGTTTAGCTCCAGTGGGGAACTGCCCCTAAACAGCTTCATGGCCACTCCCTGTGAGTGGGATGGGAGAGAAAATCAGAAGGCTCAAGGTGTGAAAACCCATGGATTGAGATAAAGGCAGTTTAGTATGTGAAGCAAAAGATGTGTTCACAAGCAATGCAAAATATGGGATTCATTCACACTTTGCAATTGGCAGGAAAATATTCAGTTGTCTCTAAAAGCGTTGGGTTCCATCTTCCATAACAGTGACTTAGGAAGAAAAATTATATAACTCTAGACTTCCCTTTTTCTCCTTCTTTCTCCCAGCTTTTATTGATGAGTGCAGCATCCTGTGGTGGGTCATGTTCCTCTGGTCAGTTGGGCTCAGCTGATTGAACTCGGCCTCCTACAGTGGGCAGTTCTACATTCCCCCAATCCTCGCCTTTGGACAGTGTGACTGGACCCCTTGCAGGTGAGGACCAAGGCAAAAATGTCTTCTACTCCCTCAGCCTTCTCCATCTTTGTGGTAACAAAGTCTCTTGTTTCCTTCTGAAGAAATCACACATTTTTCCTACTCTTCCTTTTATCACCAACATACCTATAGAAGCTTTTTTCTTTTTGTTGCCCTTGATGTCCCTAGACAGGTTTAACTCTCTCAGAACTTTAGTTTTCCTAACCTAATCCCTGCTTGCTTGGATAACTTTTCTGTACTTCTCCCAGACTACCTGTTCCTGTTTCCACTCTTTGTAGGTGTTTTGTTTGTGTTTTAGTTTGTCCAAGAGCTCCTTGTTCATCATGCAGTCCTCCTGGAATATTTGCCCGACTTCCTCTTCGTTGCGATGCATCATCACTGAACTTGGAGGAGGGGATCCTTGAATGTTAACCAACTTTCTTGGGCTCCTTGCAGGGTTTTATGTCATGATATACTACCAAGCAGATCCCCGAAGAGGCCAAAGTCTGCTCTGCTGAAGTCCAGAGTAGTGAGCTTGCTGTACGCCCTCCTTGGTGCTCTAAGGAACCCTGCTATGTCATGGTCATTGCAGCCCAGGCAGAGGGGGGGGTGTGTGTGTCAGAGTACCTATTTCTGGGCTCTGTCAAGCAGGGCAGTCTCTTGCTGTATATTGCTTTAGCTGGCAGCAAGAAAATGACATTTCAAAAACCCCGAAACAAACTGAATGCATACATAGTATCACCTTTTCAGGTCTGAGTCACTGAGAGGAAGTAGTTGTCTGTGGCATGAATGGAAAGGGAAACATCTGCAAAATAGTCAAACTCTCAGATTCAATGTTAGTCCCATTTCTGAAATGCATTTAACACTGGGCCTAAGATGACTGAGATGTGCAAGTGTTAGAACACATATTTGCTGCTCAGCTGTGTGGGAATGAATGAGAGGATGAATGATTGTTTTTTTTGCCAGTCTGATTTGTGCAGGAGATTTGTGGGATGGTACTCAGGCATGAATGGAATGGGAACTGTTGGCTTGTTTAGTAATAGCAGAACAAAAGAGAGAAAGGTCATTGCTACCTCTAAATACTGTCAGAGGGGTCATTGAAAAGACAATGCTGGCAGAGAAATGCACTGGTATGAATGAGCAATAAGTAAATATAGGCTGACTATGGAAAAGTTCATAATCCTAGGCAAGGAACTAACTTTTAGAGAGTGGTTGGCAAAAAAAACCTCTGAGTTTTGCTTGTTTTAAAGAAGAGCTGAGACAGTTTACAGATAGGATTGTATGATGCTATTTATCTGGCAGAATGAGGACTAAAATTCACCCACTCTGAGGTCTTTTTCAGTCCTAGGTTCCTTGGTTCTACAAAGCATTTACATCAGACCTATGCATTGCATAGCCTCCCTGAGCACATACTACCCACTGAAGGCTTTCTTTGGCCAAGCACATGTGGATAAATAATTTGTTTTTTCCTGTTTGACCTCTGCAGGTCAAAGCTTCCACCAGAAATAAGGTGATGCCTCTTAGCCAGAGGGAGCTGGCTGCATGGGGAGTTAAGAGGCAGTGGGCCAGGTTTGAGGTATCAGGATTATTTCTCTGCAAAGATTTTGAGATTGTGCTTCCAGAACTGAGATCAAGAGAATGTTGGGAGGACATTGGGAGATGGCATATGTGCACAGGGGCTGTAGGATTCACTGGGAGTCAGAATTAGCAATGACTGGGACATCCAAGGATGGCCCCTCAAGTTTACAAACATTGTGGGCTAATTGTTGTGTATGGCATTTTCAGCTCCGTTAGGAAGGTAATTTAGATCAGTCTTTGCAACCATCAGCTACCATCTGTAGCTTTGTCTTTCCTAATGTTTTTTACCTCCTGATGCATGTTCTCACCCAAAAGGAGTTGCTGTGAGCTGCTGACCAGTGAGAAGCAATTGGAGCAGGCATAAGTGGTAGATGTTGGTGGCTCTTCATCCTTGGGGCTATTTGCCCTAAGTCTTGCCCTCTCAGCTGTTCCATAACATTTACTCTGGGACAGGCAGAGGGAGCAGGGAGCTGGAGTGAGGCGTTGGAGAAAGTAATTGAGTTTTAATCAAAATGCAAATCAGCAAGCAGGAAACACTAACTTATATAAGCAATATTAAACTTATAAGCATTTTATGGAGAGCAAAGAGGTATTCTCAGAGAAAGAATTATTCTTATTGGCAGTTCTAACCTAGCAGTAGTTCTGGTTAATTCACAAGAGTTTAACTATAATCTGTACCTGTTCCTCTAGGGAATGTTATTACATATTACACATTTCTACTGAAAGTGGTCATGTATTGCTGTCCCTTTCTCTGTGGTATGTACCATAGATAGAAGCCTTATTTCCACACATTCATTAAAAAAATATTCTAAAATAGCTTTTAATTAGTCCATTTTTAATTAAGGTAAGAAGATCTGTAATTTAAATGTCTATTTTTAAGTATGGTAAATGTACAGAGAAAAAGCAGATCAAAAATACACTCTTGGGGAAAAGAAACAGCTCTCTTAACAACAGGAGGTACTTTCTGTGGTTAGAGAACTCATCTGGTTGTATCAACACTTGTATTCAAAAAGGTCTGAAAATTAGTCATTCTCACCCTTTCTGATACTGCCTTTTCCTTTAGGGGGTTTGTTGACTTTTTTCATATGATGAAGAGGGAAGTAATCTGCACTTGTCTTTTTTTTTTCTTTTTTTAATGCATAATTAGTCAGTCACTTAATTTGAACACCACAGAAAGAAACTTTGTTTAAAAAAGGGTTCCTGCTTTGTATTTGATCTTAGTGATTTGAAATTAAATTTTGATTCAGGTGATTAGCCACTTTTCTGGGGACTTTAGGTTTGTCCTTTCTTCTAGCTTGGCAATAAGTGTAGTTTGATCCTTTCCTAGTTGTTTCATGTATACATAATAAAGAATTTTTGAAAAGTAATTTTGAGGCAGATGATAGCTTTAGAAAACAATTAAAAATTTTCAAAGAAAAGACATCTCTAATTTTGATTTATTTTTTTTTTGCGGGTGGGGGAGGTAGGGAGGGGTTAAGAAGTGATTCTTGCTGGCTTTTGTAGCATGAAAGTGAGCTGAGCAACCAGTAAGCACAGGCTCTAAGCAAAAACTAGCCCAGGAAATGAGAAGGATGTTACACAAGTACATGGGCAGCACAGCCAGGTCCTACCTTGTATTAATCCTGTGGAAGGGGTGATGTTGGAGTGAAGCATTCAGTGCTGGGATGATGTGGGGAAGAAGGAGTCTGGAGACAAAATTTGAGGCAAGCTCTGCCTGTCTGGGCACTTGACTGCAAGCAGCAGCTTGTCAGTGAGCAGAGCAGTGCCAGGAGGAGCCTGTCTTGCTGGTTTTGAGTCCTGACATTACACCAGTGCAGACCACTGCAGGTACAAAGGTCAGATATGTGTCTGCATGCACATTTGCATGATGAATTATTTAGTTTTTCATAAAAATGGACAAGGGGAGTCTCTGATTATTACCCACTTCACTATCACAAGCTCAAGGACTTGAAGTTCAAATCTAAACTAAAAATAATCAAAATTGAAGAGCATATAGAAATGCTCTGGGACCTCCAACACAAGAAAGTTATGGACCTGCTGGAATATGCCCACAGCAGGGCCACAAAGGTGCTGAGAGGGCTGGAGCACCTCTCCTATGGTTGAACTGGGGCTGTTCATCCTGGAGAAGAGAAGGCTCTGGAGACACCTTGGAACAGCATTCCAGTACCCAAAGGGGGCCTTCAAGAGAACCTGGAGAGGGACTTGTTACAGGGGTGTGGAATGATAAGACAAGGGTAATGGCTTTAAGGTGAAGGAGGGTAGGTTTAGATTAGATTAGATATTGGAAAGAAATTCTTTGCTGTGAGAGTGTAGAGGCCTTGGAGCAGGTTGCTCAGAGAAACTGTGGATGCTCCATCCCTGGAACTGTTCAAGGCCAGGTTGGATGGGGCTTTTCTATTGAGAGGTGTCCCTGACTGTGGCAGGGTGGTTGGAACTAGATGATCTTTAAGGTCCTTTCAACTCCAAATCATTCTGTGATTGCATGAAATACAACCCCCCTCTCCCATGTTAAATCAGTTTGCAGCTACCTCATACTGATTTTCTTGTATTATTTGCTGCTACTATTATTACTATTCACTGATTATCATTACTCTGTTGCAGCTCAAAAACCCTCAGGTAGTGTGAGCACCCATTTATTCCCTTCCCTCAGAAGTAAGGGAACCAAGCCAAGGGAATGGAGACCTCTTTCCAGTTGGGCAGGGAGCTGGGATTAAGAGCCTCAGGGGCCAGGCTTTCTCCCAGAGGCAAGCACCATTACTGACCTGGCTAGTACCACCACACCTGCCTTCTCATCACTCATTTATTGCACAAAAAGCTTCATTGCAGTATGTGTGCATGTGTAAATATATATACTCAAAAATTATTATTTGAAATTTTAATATAAATCAATATTATTATAATTAATATAATTAATATCATTACCAATATACATACTATAATAATTAATAATTAATAGAAATACTAGATATAGTTATGTATAATATAATTATATGTATATAATTAATATATACTATAAAACAGATATTATGTGTTATAGAAATAATATAAAATAGATATAATATAAAGTTATTATAATATTATATTATAGCATTATAATTATATAATATTATAATATAATAATATCATGGTTAAAATATTATAATAATAGTAGGAAATATATCTTTATAAATAATATGTTAAAATGGCTATTGTTTTAAATTCTAATATAGATTTATGGATCAATATAATAAAAATATAATATATATTATATGGTATATAAATAATTTCATAGAATTAAGGATTTCCAGAAATGACCATGTTTCAATATTAAAAAATATAAAATCTGCAATTATTTTAGACTTCAATATGGATATATAGAGCAACTTAATTAATAAGGGACATAAAAAAATAGGTGTCGGGTGCTGTATAGCGAACACTTTTACAGAATGCTCTATTTCCAGGCAGGAGGGTCCGGCTGTGCGTGCGGGGGCGCCCGGGGAGGCGGAGGGAGGGAGGCGGGCGGGGGCGGGGGCCGCGGGCGGGGCGGGGCGGAGGCGGCAGCGGCCGCCCGGGGCTTTGCCCGCTCTCTCTCCGGCGCTGCCATGGCTCCGTTCCGCTCCGGCCCGGCGTGGTGGCGCCTCCTGTCCCTGGCCGTGCTCGGCCCCGTGTTCTGCGGCCGCCCGGCGCGGGCCGAGCCGGAGCCGGAGCCGGGGCCGGCGGCGGCGGGGGATCCGCACGGGCGGCACCTCTACAGCGCGGAGATGCTGCGGCACGGCGCCGCTGCCGCCCCCCACTTCGTCATGTTCTTCGCCCCGTGGTGGGTACCGAGCGCGGCGCGGCCCGGCCCGGCCCGCGCCTTCCGCCCGCCTCCTCCCCGTTGACGTGGCGGGGGAGGCGGCGGGCAGGGCCGGGCCGGGCCGGCGGGGAGGCCGCGGGGTCGCGCTGCCCTGAGCCCGGCGGGGGGACTGGCGGGGAAGGGCAGCCCCGGGGCCGGGAGGGGCTGGGACAGGGACCGGGACCCCCGCGTGTGCTGGCCCTGGCCGCGGCGGCCGCCCCCGTCACGGAGCCACGGGCTCGGCTATGTTGGAAAAGACCTCTGAGATCATCAGGTCCAACCTATCGGCGCCCGAAGCCGCCCCCGGCTGGGGCTGCGGGGGAGCCGCTCCGGCGCGCCTCAAAGAGAACGAGAGCAGTCGCAGCTTGGCCACCGACACTTACTCACCCTGGGCCCCCCAGCCCGAGCTCGCAGATGCTTTCGTTGCAGAATCGATGTTCTCTTTGCATACACAAAATTTAAGGGTAAATTTGCTGTGTTAACCATCGTGCTGTGTCCCCGAGGCCGCAGGTATCCGTAGGAGAGCTGGAGAGTTATTAGGTTTGTGAGAGACCCACTGGGCTTTTCTCCTGGACTGGTACTTTTGGCTCGAAAATGGTTGAGATGAATGAGGGAGCAGTGCTTTACTGGATATTCCTAGTCAACAGCACAGTACTTTTCATGCCTGGGTCTTTCTCATGGTTGTTCATATTCTTCTCTTTTCTTTGCCTCTTCCCCTACCCTTTTTTATCTTACTGATATCCAGTAGGTGTTTTTGGGAGTTCTATTGTTAGGGTTGTTAGGTTTCTTTTTTAATTTTTTATTTTTCCTCCGAAGTTTTCTTTAATCTAGATAAAGTTAAGGGAACAATGTGCAAAAGTTGTGTTTTGATCCAAAGTTATCCATTGCTACATGGTGCCATTTAGGCATATGAGAGTCTTTGAAATCCTTAGCAGGAAAGCATTTCTTTTGAAAACTTTTTTTGTTATTAACATTGACTTATTTATGCCATGTGAAAATGTTAAGTAAAAGCTTGAAAGAGCAGATGCCTTTGTTCTCTGAAGATCACAAAAGTGGATGACGCCTGACTTGCTGGTGAAGGACTTTTGCCTGAGAGTGCAGTAAGGCCTGAGAAATGCTCGTGCAGAGCAGGAGTACTTCTGCTCTCTTCTGTACTCAGGTGATGATATCTGTGTCTGTCCACACCTTGACTGACTCTTTCACAGGCATCCCTAAAACCACATGAGCTTTCTCTTATCCCAAGACCCTTTTTGTAGGAGACTCTCTGCCAAAAGGGCTGTTGCAGAATCCAGTGGATGCTGCACATCCTCAGCACAGATCAAAGGGAGTGCTGGCCTTGCCCACTTGGATCACGCTGTGCCCTTGCGAGAGCTGAGGATCTCTGCTCAACTTAAGTGTGAGGGAACAGTGTTGTTTACCAGATTTGTGGCAGCTTCTCTGGGTGTTCTCCTCATCCTTAGCAAATCTCCTCCAGATCTCTGGTCTTGGCCTCAGGGCCCTTGGTCTGGATGTCTGGCTCCTGACAGGCAGCATTAGGGCCAGGTTTCAGGTCCAAGGGAAGAGCAGAACAAAGGGAACATCCAAGTGCCTGAGAGTTGCTTATACCACTTACACCAGTAGTTCTAATTGTCAGTGGGATCAGGGTGGGCTGCCTGACAGTCCTGGAGTCTGTGTTAGAGCCTCTTGCCCTGTTCTGAGGTGATGTGCTAATCTCCCAATGCTTCCCACGGGCTGTTGTCTGTAGTTCTAAGGCAAACAGCAAACAGCCCAATGTTCAGCTGGGATTGTCTTTCAGATCTGTGTGGGTGCTGCTAATGTTGCATCATCAATTCTACCAGTAAGAGCTGGGTTAGAGCCAGCACCACCCTTCTCTTCCAGATTCTTGAAATAAATGTAGCTCTGGGCCTCACTCAGAAATAGTGGTGGTACAGGGTGGGGTTCTACATTTGTTTAAAGATGGCAGGATACTCCAATTAGAGAGCATTACAAGTCACTTGCCATCAGATATCATAAGATTTTTGTTCAGAAGGCTGTCCCACTTGGTAGGTACACTTGGGACAGAACAGGTTACTCTCTTGGTGGCACAAAGTATTCTTAAGTTGTTTGCCATGCCAGTTCCATTTCTACAGAGGAGGGAGGTTCCCCTGGTTCTTTAGCAGGAAATCATCTCAACTGAGTAGTTTTACTTCATTATTTTGACTCTTACAGGTCTTTTCAACATATGTTCTTACTTGGTAAATCTGGCAAGTCCACTGAGCTGCAGCAGAATTGATCACCAAAGTTTGTTGTGGTTGAATAGAACTCTGTTGGCTGGATTTCACTTCAGTTGAATTCTTCTGTGCAGAGCAAGAATGGTCCTGGTCTGCTTATACCATGTCTGTGTTTTTAACTGGATAAGGATTTGAGCTGTACCTTACTGTGGAGCTGCCCTTGCTGGCTGCTGAGCTCAAGTTCTACTAGTGGCCCCCAGAAATGTTTGTGTTAGTCTCTTTTGGATCTTCATTTTACTTGCCAGTGGAGTTTGTGGATGCTTACAACTTTCTAGCCCATGTAGGGATAAAAGAGCAGAACTCATCATTGACACCCAGGTCTCCACTGTCCCCAGCAGCTTCTCCAGCCCCACTGATGTGTTGCAGAGTAGCAGCAGTGAAGGACTGTGTAGGTGCATAGGGTTGAGGGAAGCCTGTGATATTGTATGGTCTTGCTCTTTGATTTTGCCCTCCTTGGTTTTATATATATTTCCTCGGAAACATCAGAAAAAGTGTTTTTGGGACCATCATGTATTTCCTTCTATATAATACTGTTTTGGTTTTTATCAAACTGGGAATGACTATCTAGTTGATTACTGATTCAGATAGGAACATTTTTCCTGCTTTATTTTCAGTTTTAGTTTCCATAATCCAAAGAAGGAAGGAAAGGGGTGTGTATAGGAGAGATCACAGTGTTAAGTGTGTAAGACAAGGCAGCTCTATTGTGCTTAAAAAACAGGAGGTTAATTAATTGGGATTCCCTTACTTAATTTTCCATTCTTTGTTGTCTAACACCAGCCAGTGTTCATTTGGTGTTTTGAATCACTGCATCTGCTAGGGGAAGGGATCAGAGTATCCAAAATCCTCCTCTTAATTCAAGCTCTGTGAAGGAGTTGGCTATGGAGGGACTTCAGTCAGGAGTTAAATATTTAAGGAATACTTGATTTTAATAGCAACACATTGTGTCCCTTCACCAGGACAATTCAGAGTAAGATCACATAGGAAATTGTATTTGGCCACATCATGGGAGCATTTGTGACCCATTGTGCCTGACTGTTACAGGACCTTATTAACATCAGAAAAGAATCTTTATCTTAAAGTAAATCTCAAGGGTTTTTTGTTTGGTTGGTTAGTTTTTTTCTCTCAATGATCTCAGGATAGAAAGGTGTGAATCCATGCAACTTTTCTACAAGTGTACTCAAAATCATTTGTATGAGTGTAATTATTTTAAGTCCAAGCAAAGTTCTCCAAAGTCCTAGTGGTGATTTAATTGTTACTTACAAAGTAGATGTTGTAGGTCATGCTAAGCAATAACTGCTGTCACACTGTCAGTCTGAGAATGCTTTCTGTTGCTCCAGCTTTGTATTTCTTTGATGTCTTGGAGGGTTGGCAAAAGCAGCGATTAAGGAGAAATGAAAATCTATTCCTTAAAATTTTCCATCATACTTTGAGGAATAGAGTATTGCTATAATGATTTGAAAGATTAGGAAAACAGTGAGAAGAATAATAGCTATTTTTTGCCTTTGGGGAGGTGCTGTTGTAGGAACTGTATGAGGCCAGTTTTCTGTGTGTATGCAGATATAAAGAGTTGATGGTGTCCTGCTGGGGCAGAGCATAGCATGGGAGGATTTTCACAGAATATTCTGAGGTGGAAGTGACCCACAAGAGTCATCAAAATTTTGGGAAACTGTATTGCGAAATTGGTTGTGATCTTTCTTGACTTGTGTGTTACAATTCCTCTGAAGCAAGGAGGTGCAAGTGGCATTACAAAGAGGCTAGAAACTATTCTCTTTTTACCTACTGCTAAAAAAAGAAGGAATTTTGAAATATTAGAACGTAAAGAAAGCTGGGCAACCTTGCAGGATTTTTCTAAAAAGCTGGAAGATGGAGAGTGCTTTGATTAATAGCCTTACTAAATTTGGGGGGTATTCATAGGATTTGTACTATAAAAGAAGAGTAGCAAGAGGTTCTCAAATCTTGATGATTTTTAAATTAGATGTGTTTGCAGCCTGCTGCAGTTCTTAGTAGCATTTGCTGTTGCTTAGTGGAACAGGGCTTGAGTATGGAGGATTTCTGATGTAACTGATATAAGTTTTGATTTAAAAACTTGTTTAAATTTATCAAAATCACCACTCTGCATATGACTTTTCCATGGGCTCATTCCTCTCTAAGTGGGAGCAGCTATTAAACAGTATCTTGTCCCTTCTGTCACAGGTGTGGACACTGTCAGCGCCTCCAGCCAACTTGGAATGATCTAGGAGATAAATACAACAACATGGAAAACCCACAGGTCTATGTTGTTAAAGTGGATTGCACTGTAGATGTTCCACTGTGCTCTGAATTTGGCGTGCGAGGATACCCTACGTAAGTATAGAAAGAAGCCTGTGCCTATGTTTCTTTTTTAGTTTTCCATGATCCCTTGCCAATTACTTGAAGCTAACTTCTAAGCTGTATTTTTGCTGGGTTTCTTTGTAGCCCTTTGGACCTGATATATTCATTTTAAGCCTTTTTGCAATGTTGCCAAGTATCATGTGATACATAGTACTCTTAGGCTTTTTCTTTTTTTTTTTTCTTTCAAGAAGCTGTTTTATGTCTTGTGAGGTGGCTGTGTTTAACTGAAGTCCAGAATTTTCCTGTTCTTTTGTGTGGGAGTACCTCTTTCTGAAGCAACAGTACATTGTGCAGCTGTGATATGCATGACAGAGCTGGTTTCTACTAAGAGTGCTTTTGAAAGTAACTTGCCACAAGTTTTTCAGTACACTGCACCTTCATAATTGCATTATAAGTGGTCTCTTAGAATTTTAGTGAATTAAGTGCTCACAAAGCAATAAATGAATAGTATCACTTAGCATAGCAGTGGTGATATTGTGTGGATTTTTTTTGAGCTAAATTTGGTTATATTGGTCTAGTATTTTAAGGTTGCTGTGTTTATGCTGTTATCAAGGATGTATGTCTTACCTACCTCAGCTTTGGTATGCAGAGCATGGTCTAGAGTATCTATGAGAGGTCAGTGCCTTTGGGTTAGATGTGTGTTCCCTTTTAAAATGACAGAAAAGGAGCAAAAGGATTTATTTTTCACTTGTGTCTTCTTTAAAGCTTCTTGCAATTATGGATGGGATCCTTTCAACTGGTTTATTAATTATTCACCTTAGTGGGGATAAGTGGAGATTGTATCAATGATTATCTGTAGCCCTTCCACAGCCTGTATTTTTCAGTTTCCTTCCCTTTGCTCACTTTGTCTGGTGTTTTTGCTAACCCCAGCAACAGCCTGAACTTTTCATTCGCTCCTGGCTGCACCCACTTGGACGCAGATGAGTGTGACTGAGTAGAAGTTGAGAGTTATAAATAGCACAGTCCTTGTTGAGATAGGAATTGTCCTTAAGGGCAGTGTATGTCTTGCTTCCACTACAAATACCAAGAAAGAATGAATGTTACAGTTCTGTTTTCGTATCTCCAGAAGTGAGCATTGGTTGTCATTGCCTGTTTGCATAGATTATATTGTGGTGCTGTTCCTCTTGAAACAGAATGGCAGAGATTTTTGAATAGGAAAAAATCAATGGATGTGTAATTGCTGGAGGGTTATTTCCCCTCCCTCCTCTTTAAGGTCATTGAATATATAGGTTTGTTAGTGCTTGCTTTTATCTATTTGAAAAGTTAAAAATAATAAGGCAGTCATCTGCTAGGTATAGAAATATAGCAATGAAGGGCAATTCATGGTAACAGTTCTCTTTCTCTTTGAGTAAGGTTTGAACTAGCTTGTTTCTAAAAACCTCCAGCAAGGGAAGTTTCACAGTTTCCTCAGGCAGAGGTATTGCTGCAAGTCCAAGTTATGCTTATCCCTACACTGCTTTCCTAAGCACCTGTCAAAGGAAAGACTGCATCCCCTTTCCATCCCCTCAGAGAAAAAGTGGCTGAGCAGGTCCCTGCACTTTCTATCACAGTTGTCTCAGGACTACCTGGTGGTGCAAAATAAATATTCTCTCAACTGAACTAGAGAAAATGTACCCGTGTTTGCAGAAAATAAAGGTGCAGCTAGCTTTTTTTAAGATGTTACCTGAATTTGTTTTGTTACTTTTCAAAAAATATTGCCAGGATGTGTGTTTTAGATATTCTTCTTTTAAATTTTTTTCCCTTCCTTATTATTCTGATTTTCTGTCATCACAAGGAACATTCAAGAGTACCTTGAAAAGAAAAAACAGTGGGAGCTCCTATCTCTTTTGAATGTATTTGCATTATGTGGTTTTTAAACACTTTTCATATGTTCATTTCTTCCAACTGTGGAACAAGAAGAGAGAGAAAAACATTCCAAGAAATTAAAGAAGCAGTACAAAATGACAGCTTGTCAAGGGGAAGTGAGGGCTAGGTGACAGTAGTAATTGAAAGTCTGATTTGCTTTAAAAAATAAGACTAGGTCAGAATGCAGTATCACACCTTTGTTAAATAGACTTCCAATTTTAACTTAAAATTTGCATAGAAGCTTTATGTAGTCTATGAAAATGTTTTGATGGCGATTAATGAATGTTGCAATCATGAAGTCTAGATGCCTACAAGAAGTCACTTATCCTCTTGTCCTATTGACTTGTCTCAGTGTGTTTTTAATCAATTTAATACCACATGACAAGCCCTACACTACAAGAGCAGTCAGGGAACAAAAGGTGAGAAAGAAATTTCCGGGAAAATAAGTGCTAGATATTTTTCCTTTGGTGAACAAAACAAAATTAATGCTCTTTGAGAAACTGAAATAGGATTAATAGAACTGAATTCTGCAATTTTTAAATTATTTTTTCTTATTGATCAAAGTAATATTACACTATGCTGATTTTTACACTATTGTGCACTATTATTTTTACACTATTGTACACTATTACACTATGCTGATTTTTAACTTAGTATGGTTTATTTTCTCTTTTAAAAATCTCCTTAAAGCTTACATGGGAAAGAAAAGGGGTCCTAAGTTCTAGCCATGACACTTTAATCTGAAAGGGGTGCCTGATGCTGATGTTAATAGTCAAGAGATCTGGTACTCTGGTACTGCCTGAGATGCATTGCCATGGATTAGCAAAGCACATTATGTTTCTGAGCATGTTTCCTGTGTGAAAAATTTTGCCTCACTCTTCTCTACATTTTGACCCTTTAGGCTAAAGTTGCTTAAACCGGGACAAGAACCTCTGAAATACCAAGGCCCTAGGGACTTCCAGGCACTGGAAAACTGGATGTTGGAGAAACTAAATGAGGAACCATCTGTAAGTGAAAAGGAAATAATATTTTCTGCAGGCTTACTTATCTATCATTTCTCTAAGTTAGGTTTCAATTTCCAGGAGGAAATCTGCTCCTGAGAATAAAAGTCAGATTGCAGTATCAATCTGAAACAGCTTACATGTAAGCCAGAGTAGTAATTAAAACTGTCATCCTGTGACCTGCTCTCTGTTTCCTGCTTTTAAAATTACAGTACATAATGCAGTTTTAATGCTTATACATTTGACATTTCAAGATACAGTCCTTGCTGTCAATTCACTTGACACGTGTAGGCCATAATGTTTCTAGAGTTAGAAAAGCAATTTAGCTCTAATACATTATAAATTGCATTTGTGTTGAGCTTAATTACCTCTTAAAACATGGATGCCATCTTTAGCTGAGTTACCTTCTGATAATATTGTGCCTAAAGAAAAGGTTTAAAATGATCAGTTAAGTAAGATATGCTAATATCATTAGGAAAATCCTTAAGTTTAGGGGTATCATTCACATACGGGAGCCAAGCCTTGCCTAAAATTAAATTTTTGATTGCTGTTTCTCATCAAGAGAAAGCTTTAGTGATTGCTGAACCACAGTTAGAATGTGATTACATTTCAACAAACATGGTATTTTTAATAATTGAACATTAAATGCTAAATTATTTTAAGAAATACACATTGTGGTTTCTAAAAAATTCTTTTCAGCTCTAGAGTTAGAGTCTAGAAAGTATTCACCTGCTTTTGCTGAAATGCTCATGAGTTTCTTGCAAGTTAAATGTATTAAGTGTTTGCTCCATTTCCATTGTTGCTGTTTTCCTGGCACCATTAGGTAGACAGCATTCTTTCTGGCACTAGGGGAGCAGAAAATAGCTTTTGCACTGTTTTTAAATAGCCCAGAGACCACTGAAATGGGTGTGATGGCAGTTGTGGCTGATGTGTGATGCTCTGGAGGCACTGTTATATAATTAAAGTGTGTTAATATATGGTGATGCAATGAATGCTACAGCAATTACTGTGCCCTGAGACTGTACTAGAGCACAGTGAAAGACTGGTATTCCACAGACTCTGGTAACTCTCTTTTATGTGGCAGTCCTTTTCACCTTTTGCTTTCATGTAGTTGTTTTTTAGAAAACATTAGGTACTTAAATCAAGCTAAATAAGGACCTTGCTTTAGGAATTCAAAATTTCAGAGTCTATGGCACTATCACACAATGATGTGATACAAGAAAAAAAATGTTGTGTATTTACTGTAGAACAAAAATAAGGTAATTTTTCTTATGAATAGGACCCTGAATCTGATGTGGAACCACCAAAAGCCCCTGAACCTAAGCAGGGAATGTATGAACTCTCAGCAGACAATTTCAAGATGCACATAGCAGAAGGTAACTGTTTTTTCCAAACAAGACAAACTTGATTACAGAGACATTAGTAGAGGGAAGGTTACACCAGAAATGTTCATTCTGAGGACATCTCCATCTCACTTTTATTTTCCAGTAATACCTAGTGAAAGAGGTAACTACATAGCAAACTATGTAAAAATGCACTGTTTAAATTATTTATTGCGGACTATAAGAAAGTTGAAGTACAGCAGTCAGAAGGCAGTAAAATTATGGTTCCTAATCCCAGGGAAGAAGCTAGTGAGGCTTGCTCAACTAAACTGTCTCTTTTCCCGAGCTCCTTGCTCAGTCACAGCCTTGCCACTTTGTGTTTTTGCAAGTCCCATTTCCTCCTTCCCTAGGTGCTGGTTTGTTCTTCCTCCCAGGTTGTTATTCTGGATAAGTGTAATCCACCCGCTTCCTCCTTCCAGCCCCCATCCCACTCCAGTCTGACCCTTTATTTGATATTGTTTTGCTTCCTTCCTCCAGAATTAATGTGGGCAAAACACTTCGTCTGTTTGGCTATTTTAAAAAATACTTTGTCTGGAAGCTTTAAAATTAATGCCAGGAGGGATACCTAATAACGGAAATTTCACCACTCAGATGATTTTTTTTTTAGACAATGAACAAAATCTTAGAATACAAACTTTGGGCTGGCATGACAACAGAGGATCCTACTTTCTCCATCTGTTATCTGAAAAAGAAAGGCTGGGTAAAATTAAATGTTTGCCCTTTGAAATTAAATGTTTGCTCGTTAGGGAGGTCAAACTAGAACTTCTTAAAGTAACCATTACCTCATTAGAAATATTTTCATGTGTAAAACAGCATTTTGTGCAGCTAACTTAAAATTTCCCAGCATGTCTGGCTTAATGTGGAATTCAATCAAAATTCTCCATTAATTTTCCTCTAAGCCATCAGGGATATGCTAAGCATTTGTCAGCTTAACTGCCTTCTCAGACTGTAAAGTTCAGTGCATTGTAAATGTTTTAAGTGTTTTTATTATGTATCCATTGGCCTTCATAGAGGAGACATTCTCATGGTCATATCTGATGGTTAAACAGGTTTATGATCATCTGCAAATGTGCTGTCCTTTCTTGACTTCAGTTACAAGAAGTTCAGTGCTTAAATACAATGTGAACCTTAGCAGTTACACCAGCAAAGTTGAATTCTGTTCTTAAATAGCCTCCTTTTACCTTTTTGCTGCTCTGGGACAAAAATAAATTATATTGTTTTCTATTGAGGAGAGTATGTCAGAGTACATGGTAAAGAATAGCTGATTTTGACTAGTGTTCTTATTAATTCATGGGAAATTTGATTTTGCAGTTTACTTGACCAATACATAGAGTGTCAATCAGTTTGAAAGTCTTCCACATGCAGACTAGTCCAGTTAGAGTACACTAGTACTGCAGTTGTTTTTTATTGCCTTTCCTCTGACCTTCCTTTGTGAACAAGCCTTCAAACTAGAAATTAATTCAAGTAATATCATCCCCAAAGCAGTCTTCAAATGATTATGAATAATTCTGCTAAAAACAGCTTTTCTCCAATTGCTGGTGTTTCCTGCAAATTAATTTTTTTCCCTTATTTTAATTCAGTTCATTTTTATTTCATTTAACAGAGCCTTGCCTCAGTGTATGCAAAAATGTGCAGCAATTTGAATTAATTAATCTTAATTGAAAGAAATTGCATATTCTAGTACTCTGCAATCAATAATATATACTTTTAAACTAAACCTTAGTAGGAGATAGCACAGGGACTCTTCTCTGCATAAAATGCCACAAACATCTACTAAAGGCAGAAATTTCTGAGTAGTTGACATGAAAATTCAAAGAGCAGGGCAGAAAAAGGAAAATGGAAAACTGAACAACATTTTTCAGGTAATTAATGGACTTAAGCATTTCTTAGGAAACACCATTGCATGAAGTTGAAGTTTAATACTTCAATTTATGCTGTTATCAACATATATTCCTTGGTCGTTCTTTCTACTCTGTAAGAGGGCAACTGGTAGAATTAAACATTTAGGTAAATTATTAGGTTAAAAGTATCAGTTTTAATACCTCACTTGTTGGCTTAAGATTTTGAAGCTGTTTGAATTTTCAGGAAATTTGGCAACACTGTGGGAATGCATACAGTATTGAAAACCTAATTGCTGAAGTATTTTGTCCTGGCCTTTGATTCACAGTGTTTCCTATCTTTAACTCAGGAAATACCATGATAAATTTGTAGCCTGAGATTAGTACCTCGGCTTTAATTGCAGCCAAGTTCATTCCAAATTAGCTAAATATTTTTTTTCTTTTTTTTTTTTTAACTTAAAAGGTAATCACTTCATCAAGTTCTTTGCCCCTTGGTGTGGTCACTGCAAGGCTTTGGCCCCAACCTGGGAACAGCTGGCTCAAGTCTTTGAGCATTCAGAAACTGTCAAAATTGGTAAGGTAGGTGAAACACTCTTAGTTTGAAAATATGGTTTGTGTCAACATATGTTTCAGCCAAGAATCATGCCTTTTGTGCTATGATTTGCAAATCACAATTGTTTTGTTTGTCACCTCTTAAATCCTTTTATAGTCACAGTTTGTATTTTTGTTTTGAGACGGTCATGGTTTTTTTCTCACACATCCACAGTTAACCGGACCTCCCCTATTTTAAGCAAAGCCTTGTTACAAACAGAGCTGCCTCTCTGCATTTCAGAGAGCTAGGAATAAGTCTGATACTTCAGGTGCAGGGAATAATATTTTTGAGATTTGTTTTTTATTATTCATTTGCTTTGCAGAACTTGATAGACTTCAGTATTTATTTTGAGTGGGAAAGTGACTTCGAATTTGTTCTTTGCAGCATTGAATTCCTTAGCAAGCTTTAGCCCTACTGGGTATTTATGATGAGTTATTTCTTTGTTGGTTTTGGTTTTTTCCCTCTTTTTCCCCATAAAACTTTTAAAAGGTTTCAGGGGGGTCTTACACCTTAAAAATTGATATCTTGTCCTGCTTTACTATTTCCCTTAGGGTTGATAACCAGGTTCTGTGGTGTATTTACCATGGGAGCTTGTTACTTGTACGTGGAGTGACTACTGTGCAGAGGTATGGAGGTGGTCTGGCAATAGCAGTTACTGGCTTTATTTGCTGACCCATACCTATGTCCAGGTGGCTCATGATGGGAATCCCTCTGTATCTGCCAACCATGGAAACCGGACCAGGCTCAACTTCCACGTCCCTAAACTTTCACAGTGGTTCCACTGACCTGAAATACTGCATGGCACTATTGTCAGTCCTGCAGAAGGACTCTTCCTCTGCTGTCTCCCCTGCCTCTGCCCTCACAGCACTTTCAGCTGCACGGGAGGGATGAGCTTGACTGGTTTTTTAAATGCTTTTGAAAATCTGTTGATTCAGGTATGCTGTACATGTACAGCACAGGCCAGCAGAGTTGAACTTTAGAGGAGTTTAGATGAGACATATATATATATGTAATGTTCAGACCTGGTGGTTATAAAGTTAGATTCCTTCTGAAAATGAAATGTCAGAAGCTTTTTCTCCTTTGAATCTTTCTGTACTTTTTGATACCCTTGTTTGCTGTCTGATGAAATAGTTGCTTAAGTATCTTTATGAAGTTACCATTTTCTGGTACCCAGAGAAAAAGAAACAACAAATTTCCAAAATTTCTGTTTTAATCAGTTGTCTGTGGTGTTTGCAGTTTGTATTACTGAGAGAGTTGCTGTTTAATACTTCCACTAAGATTTGTCTTGATGCCTAGACAATTTTATGTAACTGTATAGCTTGTGAAATATATCTTGAAGCATGTCTTGGCTAAGATTTTAAGTCTGTAAGTAAACAGGAAACACAACTGTTTCTAAGAAGGTTGAACCATGACCTTCATCTAATCTGGGGGAATAGTGTCTTAACACTGTTTAATCTTTAGAGTTGATCTTCAGTGAAAAGTTTATAAACAAGTAACTTTACAGACTATATTAGAAATGAATGTTGCTATGCACTTGGAGCTTCCCTTGAAATACAGTTCACTTGCTAACTGTTGACATGCCTTCTGAAGCCTTTAAAGAGTAGTTTTTTAATAAATGGGTGAGCCAGTATGTCTTAATTTTAAAACTCTCTCACATTAGTGTTTTGTGTCTCATTGTCCATGTACTGATTTTATTAGCTGAGAATACCAAGCACTTTTTAATTGAAATATTTAATTATGTCTTCATTGTTCTTTGTAACTGCTACTACTTCCTTCTAGCCATACCTCCCTCCCTGATACTCCTTAAATTAAATAAATAAATCAAATACACACAGGGCCTCCCAATTATACAACCAAACCACTGTTTGGAAGGCAGACATAATCATTCTCAAGATAGTACTTGGTACTGAGTTTTGCCAAGCCTTGTATTGCTTCTTCCTCTATTTTTCTGAGCTTTTAAACAAGGGAGGCTGTGATGCTTGTTGTATGTTTATTTTAGGCACTGAGTAGTTTTGGATTTTATTCCCAAAATGTAGGTCGACTGTACCCAGCATTACGAAGTCTGCTCTGAAGCCCAAGTTCGTGGTTATCCCACACTCCTCTGGTTTAGGAATGGTGAAAAGGTGAGTCTGCAAGTTCAGCAAAAACTCACACCATTTTTCTCTGAATAGTATTTGGACTATGCTTACGTTCTGGAAAAAAAAATCTGCTTGTGAGAGAAGAGATGTTAGATGTTAATTTGGGTGCTAGAAGAGGTAAACTTTGTCCACAGATAAAGGTTTCTGTTCTCTGTTTTGCAAAAAACTGATATAATGTTCATAAATCTGTAAGCAGGATCTCCAGTTATGCTGCTGTGTGAGAGAATTCTGGGTTTACTTTATCATAGTATTTTACTTCATATGAAACACAATAATATAACTGAAACAGAAATAATAATAAAATATGTAATTTTCACAATGTGTATCAGAAGGTTCTGATTTCTAAGTGGTGCCCATCTGCTGAGTGATGTCTGGAGATGCAAATTTTCTTTTTTATATAAACCCAAACATTTCACATGACACGCGAGTGAGAATCCTGTGGGCCCAGTTGACATTTTTCCTTGCAGCAATTCAGAGAACTAAAATATTCTGAAATTATGGGGCGATAAAATATTTATAAATACCACATACCTGAACAGCAATAAATAAACATATTATATAGCATTATTTATACTATATTTTACAATTTCAAGATTAGTTTAATATATTCAATGGATATTCAAATCAGGCCTGCAAGAGAACCCAGGACTACACTTCTAGCTTTTACCTACTAAGTTCTTAGCAGGGGGAAGGATGAGGGGGTTTTCTCCCATTCATCTTGCATTCCTTTTTGAACATTTACAGTATCAGCAACATTAAGTTCTGTTACTTGAAACAGTTTAGTGGCCACTACTTGTGGCCGTTTTCTGGCACTCTGAAGAGAAACTGGCTGCAAGTACATACCATATGAGGTTTGGGATAAACACCCCTATAAGATGAGACACTAGGGAATTTAAATGAAGCAGCCCCGGTGTTTTTGAATTCAAACCAGGTTCACATAAGTGTGCAGCTTTGTGACCTCTCAAGCAACACAGCTGGAAGCTGAGGGCGTGCTCAAATCAAGAATGGTGGCATGTCCAAGGCTGGAGGTTTTTAGTTAATTAAATTTTAGTTTAAACATTGTAATAATTGGAGTTCCTTGGAGGTATTTCAATCAAGAGTGCAGTGACAGGAAAAAAAAAAATCACTGCTGTTGTATTTGGTAAAGCTGAATCTCGGCCATTAATCTGAACAATGTATTTCAGTTGACATCAAACTCTTTCCCCACTGGCAGTGTGGAATTCCTTGGTAGAATACTGCCACCAAAATCACATGTTCCTCTATGGGCTGATACAACATATTTGAAAAAGCACAGAATGACCTCAACAATTTTCCAATAATCTGGCCCAGAAATTCCTGAAACTCTCTCTGGCAGCCATAATACTGGTCAGTAAGGGGAAGGAGGAGAACTGATTCAGTCATCCAGCCTTGTCTGTAATACCTTCATGCCCTTTGCCATAACTGAAGTCTGGCATCACACCACTGCTGTTGGTGAGATGCAGCAGATACTCTGGGAGGAGCCCTGACCCTGCCCTGCTGACATGGGTACAAACAAACAGGTACAGGCCTCTTGCTCCTTAGGGATTGACTGACACCCAGTGCCAGGAAAGGGGCAGTAGTTATAGGAAACATTATCAATTACAAAGGAAGGAAAATGTGTACGAGTTCCAATGACAAAGGAAAGTTGAAGAGATGTCTGTTCTTCCCTCTAATCTCTGGAAGATTTTGTTGTTTCTTAAAGAGTCTTCCTCGTCTGCAAGAGGAAATATATCTTGCAGCCCACACCACATAGGACCACATCTCAAGAATTCTATCCAAAATGGATTTGTAATGCCTCAAAGATATGATCTCTCTTCTGAACAGGAAAATTAATACTAATTTTCACAGACAGCCCTGAGGGCATTCATGCAAGAGCCAAATTGGAGAGGGCCAACAGTGAGTTTAAGACTAAAAGCTGCTCACAAGTGCTCTGATTTCTTGTTCTGACAATCTCCTGATTGTCTTGTTCTCTGGATTTGGAAAGTACCAGGAATATGGGGAAGCATCCAAGGTAAACTGTGGCCTCCCAAAGATCTGGCTGGCTGACTGCTTCATGTGCAGGTTAAAAAATAGGATTAGACTTTTGGGAGAGTGGTGCCATTGGAAATGTCTGCCCTGCAGCAGGCTGCTGTTGTCTCTTGCTCCCACGTGAACCTAGGTGCCCAGAGTGCAATGCCTTACTATTTGGGTTTTCCAAGGACTTGTGGCAAGTGTGTAGGCCAGAGGAATGACTGTGTAGTCCAGAGACAGGCAAGTTAAAGTTTTCAGCCCTGCGTTGTGCTTTCAGTCAAAGCACTGCGTTGAGCTCACAGGGTAACGGAGACCACACCCAAACCACAGTGGATATTTTATTGTTCCTTGTAGTAGAGTTAGATGCAAAAAAATAAAACTTTTCAAAAGCTGACTAGGGTGAGACCAGAAGGTCAAAGTGGAAATGTTTCAAAATTTTGCTTCTATGTTTCTAAAATACCTTTCATTTCAAGGGAATGTTAGATTGTTCCCTTCGGGGACCAAAGAATCTATGGCAAAAGCTGAAGACATGGAGTGAATGGAATGTCATAGAGAAGTTTAAGAACTAGATAATCATATTTATTATTTATTTGCTTACACTTGGCAATCTTGTTTTACTAGTAATTATTTATTTGCTTTGTCAACTGCATATAGAAGGTTGCACAAACTATTTGCTAATTGTAGGGTGACCAGTACAAAGGGAAGAGGGACTTTGATTCCTTGAAAGAATACGTGGATTCCCAGCTGCAGAGCTCTGGGAAAGAGCCACCAGCAGATAAACCTGTTGAAGCCCCACAGCCACCTGCAGAGCCCACCCCTGTTGAGGTAAGTGCTCCTGCACTCTGCAGCAATGTAAGGTGTTGAGACTGTTTTAGCTGCCTGAGTCTTCCATGTATTTCTCTCTCTCTGATAGCTTGACAATTTCTGGAGGTAAACTGTACCAAATACTTCCCTGGTTATTTTTTTGAGTAACTAATGAGTGGAATCAGATCACAAATCCTAGAGATACTTTTACTAATCTTATAAATTGAAGAAGGAAATTGAAGAAAGAAAAAAATTGAAGAAGGAAAAAAAATCTGATTCCTATTTTATGGTTGCAATAAGTTATTTAGATACAGGCATAAATGTGTCTTTTTGGCCTGTGGAACTGCTGGCATCTGGATCTGTATGACAGCATATTTTACCACTGTAGAGATGAACATTTCTTGCAAGATTATCACTTGAATCCAGGAGGATGGTGCACACTGCTAAGCCCCTAAAAAAAGCCAAGGTTTTATACTTAGAAATCTATCTGCAGAAGCAATGAACAAAGATTATGAAGACCAGTACCAATATGGTAAGGTAATGTGCCCTGTGACAAGAAAACTCCTTGGCTTTTGGAGACTTATTTTTATCTTGGTTGTTGGAACTACAGGCTTCTGTTGTGAAGAAATTGGCAGAAATAACCTTTGTACAATTGTAGTTCATGTCATATAATTTTATGTCTTTTCTAATCCTTTGGCATTTCATCTGCCATTTTTCTTGGAGATGAATGAAAAATTGGTGAGGCTGAGAAATTAGGGATGGATATCAAACATAATTTTTCATGAAAGGTACAAAACATACTTTGTGCCTATAAAATAAGGGACAGGGATTTACACCCCCTTGTGCTATTGAATGAACTTAAATAATTAGGCAATGATGTTATTAATATAAATATAGTTTCTATGTATCTTCTTATAGGAAAATATTACCTTTCCCAGCTGACTTTTCCAGCAGCATTACCCATCTTGCATAAAGTGGCTTACCAAACATTACAGACCACATAGATTTGCAATTGTCATGCTCTTCAATTTTTATTTTCTTAATTGACCTCATATTTGGAAGATCCCAATGAGCTGGTGTTAGTACAATGCCGAAAGTAATTAGTTGTCTTTCTATTTTTATAGAAATAACACAAACCACATGTGACACAAATTCCCACTTCTGCCTTGCATTCACCAGGCACACACACAAGGAAGAAAAGATTGCTGGGGGATTTTTTGCTAAATATTAGTAGACATGGTGCTGGACTCAGCTTGTCCTTACAACTTTTATCTTCAGACCCCCTGACTCTTTGTTTTCATGAATTTTGAAACAAGGAGCTAGCCACTGTAGCCAGCAAACACTGACTGCATTTGCTATCAGTTGACCACAGGCAGCCAAGGCAATGAGTTCCCACTCCAAATTTGTGTCCCAGTGTTGAGCCCCTACTTGGATTCCCCCATGTCTTATATAGCCCAAGTACTTGCCAGCCCTTTTACAAAAGCTGCACTTTTACATCCATGAGACTTCTCTACTGCCAGACATGGCTAAAATCATACAAAAAATTATCCTGGTGGATTAAGGCAGCGTGACCAGCAGATGCTCAGATTATGTGATTGCATTAGATGTCTTTTTTGAGACACAAAGCTAAAATTGGGATATCTCATATTAAATTTATTTTTGTGGTTACATAGTTCACATTGATATTCTGATAGTATCTACAGATCTTTAAAATTCATTTTACTGTGCAAATCATGGGGAAGTTGTTACTAATCAGGTTTTCACATTTTGTATCTTAGATTGTATATTATGTTTGGAACATCAGTTTTAGATAGCCATTTAGGAATATCAGAGTAGAAGCATAGTGCTTACTTTTTGCTTCATGTAATTATTTCTGATTATTTAATAATTACAAAGTATAAAAGTATAATTTCTAATTTCTAAATAGTTATTTAGAGGTAAAAGCACTTCAGCATAGTGAAATAAGTCCATGAACTAACAGTTATTTACAGAAATATTTAAAGGTACTGGATAATTTGGATTTTCAAATTTATTTTTGGCTTCACAAAACTTACTGGGGTTAAAATAGAATTGATAATACTGTCAGCTGTGATCTTATTTTTCTTTTTCTTTCATTTGATTTTGAAGCTTTTATAGGCATGGGGTACATTTATTTGTTTTTAATCCCTCCCACCCTTAAAGGTCTCATGCAAAAAATGAAGCTTCAGCTCCATGCTCTCATGTGAAGACTGTAAGCAATGTGCTTTCCTCCCATCATTCCCTTTCTCCTGATATTATCAGGAGTAGAAACATTTCCTGGCAGCCATGCAAGTGTGGTGTTGTGATGTCCTTTTGACAGGCAAATCTGTGTTTCTGGTAACAGCTTTTTTTGTGAATGCAATGCAGGGGAAGAAAGAAGAGAGCAGCTCTTGAGACATCAATTGTGTGCCTTGAATACCTCATTAAAATCTCAGATGGCCATTACCTGCTTGAAGCCAACTCCTCTAAGGGCTGTTCCTTGAAACATAGTGTATTAAAATTAAGGTGATTTTTTTACAATTACTGAAAATCTGGATACAGGCAAATCCTTTGAAAATAGGAAAGCTTTGTTTCTTCAGTTATGGATGAGATTCAGTGTGAAATATGCTTTTCTCTGCATCTGTCTGGGGAAGGAAAGTTGCTGAGAAGTAAAAGGCAGGTCTGCTGCTGCTACTCTTGTTTATATTGCCAACAATATTATCTTTTCCAATTCCAGTTTCCCTTTTAGGAATGTAAAAGCTCAGTAGACTGATGTTGTATATACAAAATATTTTAACATATTTTTCTCTTTTTCTGTTTTTCAGGGGCAGGCTGCAGTGCTCTCTCTCTCTGAAAAAGACTTTGATGCAACCATTGCTAGGGGGATCACCTTTATTAAATTCTACGCTCCATGGTAAGAAGTTTGCAGCTGTTGCTGTTCAGGATTATTGCTGGCTAAGATGTGAGTGCAATAGTTGCTGTAGATCTTTAAGCTGTAGTAGTGGATTTGTTGTCTTGATCTAAACTGTGAATTAGCTGAAGAATGTGTGTGTTGGCAAGAGTCACAGCAAAAAAAAGCTTAGCCTTGTTTAGCTCCCTTGAGCTGCCTCTCTGTGGAAAGGCTGACACAGAAGCTTTACCGTGTCAGCCTCCACGTACTGCTGGGGTAACAGGGAGAGTGAAGCTTTCTTTGCAGGTGCAGCATGTTCCTATCCCTGGGTTAGGATAAGATGAGGGGAGTATATCACCATAGCTCAGTGCTGAGAAAGGAGAGGATGCTGGCCTTAGGGCACTCTCCCTCATTGGAAGCCTCATTGGAAGCCTCATTGGAGCACCTGAGTTTTGATACAGATTGTTGAGCTATGGATAATTAACTGCCTGTTACTCTCCAAATAACTGTCCAAAAACTAATTTGCACAAGTGGCAATTTTAAGATGTTCTTAAGAGTGTATGTTCATGCAGTATGTTCTTAGAGGGACCCAGAGCAGATGGTGTAGGTGTAGATACCCAATGGAATGCGTTGGAGGGCGAAATGAAAGTCATCTCTGGCATCTGCCATTCCTGCTATATCCAGCAGAACCTGGGACCCCAGATGGGTTAAGACCTTAGTATTACAAACTAGTAGAAGAAATATTTCCACCTTTTTCTAACTATTCCCTTTCTGAGACAAAAAGAAAGTTTCTTTTTCTTCTCTCTCTGGTTTATAGAATTCATCTTATTTGTGCCTCTTCTGAATTTAATGAAACTTGCATGCCATCTTGCTCATCCATTGCTCCATTGCTGGTCTTTTAGCAAACAGAAGGAAGCCTAGTGTAGTGGGAGAGATTAAAATTAAGCTGTATTTCACTGGGTGAAAGATAACACATCTCTGATTTAATCACTGGCATTCCATTAACACAGTGTATAAAATATAAAAAGATATTTTGTTTATGTTACAAAAGGCCCCATTACAAAGCAACACAAGCAAACACCACCCATATTTAGATGTGCTCAGGCATCTCAAAATATTGCCATTTAACTTCAACAGTAGGCATGCATGTGTTTCTTAGTGTAGGCAAGAATTACCTGGGAACATTTCATTTCACTTAAGCTCAGGCTGCAGGCTTTTCCAGTGTTGTCACCCTTTGCTGCTTAAGAACCACTGCTATGCTCTCTTCCATCTGTAAGATCTGCTTTTGGATGTGAGCAAGTATCTGCCACCACTGAGTTAAGAAATGTCCTGCCCATAGCATGCACACCCCTCATCTTTTACTGCTCTTTCCTCACTGCCTTTATCCCCTCTGTACTCTGGGAGGGATTTAGATTGAGTCTGTGCCTGTGCTGCTTCTGCCCCACCTGCAGAACTGGCTGGGAAATTCAGTTCACACCTGTGCTCAAGAGCAGCTTCCAGTCTGATTTCTGAAGCCAGGGCTTGTTGGCATATCTACTAGTTCATTTCCTGGAGCAACTTTTTCTGGGAGAGTTTGAGATCAAGAAATTCACCCCTTTTGATTATCTCTTGTTAACAATACCATATCCTCATCTCATGAGATTATCGTGGGATGCTGCTGGATCTCACAGATAGGATCAGTGCTGGATGGCAGGGTGAGAAACAGTGGTTTCAGGATGTAGAGTCACCAGTGTCTGCTGCCTGGCTGCAATGCTCAGAAAGCCACCATTTAGGAAAATGCTTCCTATATTTATGTAACTCGTATCCTAGTTTTGGCTCTGAAAGTCAGGCTTGTGACTGCCTGTAGTGCTCTGCATATAAATGACCATATTCTCTTCCAAGTGGATTAACTTATGTACGGTTCAGCAAACACTATTATGTTGCTTTCTAGTTCTGCCCTTCAGTTAGTTTTGGATAAATATAAATGTTAACTTGCATCGTAAGCACAAAATCATCCTGTTCTAGTAGTTTTTGTGCATGGTCAGAAATGCTTTTATACTGTCACTGTGTATTAACAAGGTAGTTTAAATATACACTGGCTTGCATTAAGAAAACTTCTGCTGAGACATCTTTTATTATTTTTGTAAATGCCCTGATCCAGCCTTGAGGCAATTATGGGTCTGTTTTAAAAACCCAATTAAGGTGCAGCTGGGTTAGAATAGTATGAGCAATGCAGATTTAAAGTCTAAAGTGCTTTGGGAATTCTTCTTAAAGGCAGTAAGAAGTTCACATTAGGAACTTGACTAAGCCAAGTTCAAAATATAAACAAAATGAATGCTAATGGTCAAGGAGGCCATTAGGAACTTGAAGAAATTTAATAGGGAAATTAAAATCTCATTTAACTAATTAAAACTCGGCTTATGTAGCTTTAGCATGATTGGCATAGGCTACCTGAAAAATTAATTCTACAGACATTCTGTGTCTTCCTAAAAGCATTTTTGTTTCCAAGAGATATTTTTTTTCTATTTAAATATTCTCTGGTCTTGTCTTTATTTGGCTTCATATTCCTCTGTGGGGTAAAATGTTAATGTACTGAGATCTAGAATACCATTCTAGACAAGACTAAAATGGCCAGAAAGTACTTCAGTGCTTAACTTAAATAAAATCACTTCTTTTCTTAGCTCATTTACTGACATAATAGTGCAAGGGAGTTGGAGGGCCAAATCATTAGGGATAGGAAAGGCTGCTAGTTAAACTTACATCAATTGAAGCAAGACAGTAGAGATAAAGTAGAAAGTGTGTCTGTTAAACAAATCTCCCTCCCTTGTTTCTAGGTGTGGTCACTGTAAGAACTTGGCTCCAACCTGGGAGAACCTTGCCAAAGAGCAATTTCCAGGTTTGACTGATGTCAAAATAGCAGAAGTGGACTGCACTGTGGAACGTAACGTCTGCAACAGATTTTCTGTAAGTGTGAAAGTTCTGAAATGAAGGGGACAGTATTGTGTACCAGATGTTGGAGGCTCCAGTGTGCAGCCCAACTGGCTGCTGCACTCCAGGTGCCTGCTGACAGTACAGCTGTGGTCTCTATTACCCAAAAAGAGGCACCTGGTGACATCATTTTGTTCCTGAACTGTTTGTTTGGGCTTGGTCATTTTCATTATTGGACAAAGCTGAAGAACTCCCTACTTTAGGAAACCTCTCTGAAAGCACTAAAGCTGTCTTGTGGTATCCAATACTGAATTTTATTCCTAGAAAAAAAAAGTCTTTCAGAGCTGTTAGGCAGACAATTGAAGACAGAGCTGGGGCTGTCATTCCAAGAGCCTAGAGGAACATGTATTACCCCATTCTCTTAAAAATGTTCAGAAATTGCAGGTTGGCATTGAAAGTTCTGCTGTGGAATTGTTTTTTTAAATTAAAATGGCTTACTGTTTTAGAGGGGTTTGATGGCTTTTCAGAATCAGGTAAATATGAGTGATGGATGCAAGTTTGAATGTTAATAGCAAGTTTCTTTTTGTGTGTGTGTCTTTTGAAGGTCCGTGGTTATCCTACACTTCTGCTTTTCCGAGGTGGAAAGAAAATCAGTGAACACAACGGAACGAGAGACCTTGAATCACTGCATAACTTTGTCTTGCGTCAGGCAAGGGATGAACTGTAATAAAAGTCTGGATGCTCTGTCCCTGGCTGTCTCTGTACAGTAGCTGAGGGATTTCTATCTTTGCTAATTTTTAAATAGTGTATTTGGGGGGGATGGGGCTTTTTTTGTTTCTTTGTTTCTAGGAAATTGAATGTACTAAACTTTGGTATCTTCCCCTTGTGTGTGTGTTAGAGACATGTCTCTGTATGTGTGAAGGAAACCTAACAAATAGTTACTGTGCAAATCAAGAGTATTTTCAGCATTGGTAGTTGCACTGCATTTCTGCATTCCTGCAATGAAGTGTAAATGGTTTCCTTTGAGACCAAAATACGTTAAGAAAACCAACTGAAGGGCAGCAGTAGAATATTTTTGTCTTCAGGTCAGATCTGGTTAAAAAGTAATCCTTACAAACTGCTTACCATTACTAGAAAGGCAAAAGCTACAGCTGTGTTGAGTCACTTTTGCCTCTAGAATTGTACTTAATCATTATTTGTCTTAATCTAGCTGCTGAAAGGTTGAAAACACACACACCTTTGGAAGATACCAGGCCACCATGAGCTGGTTGTTTCCTGTTAATCCTCTCAGCATGGGAGGTCTAGCCATAAAGAAAGAGATGGTACTGTAACATGTGCCTGAACGTTACTGATGCCATAGTGTACATGTGTCAGGTGCATTTCCATAGGCTGCTGCCATCCAGCTCCAGAGGCACAACTATGCTCTACTTCTCTAGAGCCAGAGTGAAAAATAGGTGCTGTTATAACTGCCCCGTTAATGGTAAATGATCAGTCAGACTCCAGAGCTAAGGACGTGTTTCCTATCCCGGCCTCAATCCAGACATTGTGCTGACCTGCTCCTTACTCAGAGTACCTAGAGAACAACAAGTAATACAATGTTTAATATTTTTTTTTCCATTCAGCTCTTCTGCAGTAGTGTGAAATAGTTCCCCCCCACCCCTCTTCTCGAGCCTTAATGTTTTTCCAAGCTGTAAGCATTGATAAGTTTGAATGCTAGGACCACACACTTTGTGGTGTCTTGGATTATAATATGAATCTATTCTTTGGTGCATAAGATGTTCCATGTTAGACTTAACTGAAAGCCAAAGAATTTACATTACAGAGACTGTCATGATACAAAGGCAACAGCAAACCAAGGATTGAATTCTGCTGTCTCATGTGCACAGAAACTCATGAGGAATGAGGATTGCTACAGGCTAATTTGACTAATCTGTCAAGATGCTGGGTTTTGTCCATCATATGGAATAAGTTGGGTTGCTTTTCGTTTTTATTAAAAAAAAAAGCAAAACATCAATGAACTTTTAAACCAGTGAATTTCTGGTTCTTCACTTCACTGTCTGTCCAGAACTTTTGATTCTGTTCAGTCTGAAAATGTGTGAAGGTGAAAAAGCCACAGTGAAAGCTAAGTGTTGTACTGGCAGATGTATTGGATCAACTTGTGTACTTCTGCCTTTCAGGAAGCCTTTATTATGTTTTTAACAACTTTCTAGTGAAGCACAATCTCATGAGTTTCTTGTATAAAATCAAAGTGGTACAATTGTTTACACTGAGATTTTTTCTAAATAAAAACTTTTTAAAAAAGCAGTCTTTCTATAAATGATACAGCACAATGAATATACAGTGACAAGTGCAATAAATTATAGCTTGTATTTACAATAAGCCTTTTAAATGCAAGTAGAGGTAAGTGCATTTAATACAAGTTTAATATTGATCAAAACCATTTGCTATTAGCTTCTGCTAGACAAACCATGGCTCTATGCTGCATTTCCTTTATACCAGTTTGTTAGTTGCATGAGTTGAAAGGGAAAGATTGCAAATGTTGTTGACATTCTGTCTTCCTGTAAACAAACTGTCCAGCTAGAGAATGAATGGCCCCTAAGCTTTTACGTCTGAATTACAGCTGAAGAAGTGTCCTGACTTCCTTCAGGAAGTGGTAGTAGATGAGGCAGCTCCACGTGGGGAGTGGAAGGAAGTTGCATAAGAGCAAGTGTATAAATTTGTATTGCTCAGTCAGATAGTGAACTGGGAAGACCAGCCAGGGTCTGAGTTCATGGTAGTGTTTCTAACACAGGGTGCAGCCATGCCATCTTACACTTGCAAGATAAGAGTTAAACGGTGCTGGGAGCATAAGAGAGCTGAAACATCTGCTTTGGCACAATTTTAGATGCTTACTGTCATGACAGATGTCAGGAGAAGACAGTCTAGGTGCAGTAACTGGTTCTTCTGGCCAAAAGGATCTTGCACAAGATGTACACTCTACGTCTGAAGTACTAACACCACTTTCTTTAGCTTCTCTGCCTCTCCCCCTCATCTTCCCTCCCTGCCCCCAAAGAAAGACCCTCAGTTGTTTTGGGTGTTGAGTGCTCATCTGGTAAAACTGCAGCACATATCCAAGCACCTGCTACAGGTCAAGCTTCTCTGTGAGATTAAGACCATCCCAGCCAAATAAAGTGTGGGGGCATTTTGCTGCTGCTGCTGCTGAGCTGGGCAGCCACTGTGGTGTAGGGTCAGTCTGTAAGAAGTCCAGCAGTTTACTCCCACCCTAGGGGGTGGTCCCCACACCCCTTCCTCCCACAAGGCACATACATGGTGTTCTGAAGGGTGGTTAATCACGTGGGGTTTTTTCCCCCAAGGTCATGAAAACAGGGAGGGGTGTATCCAAGTTCATGGCAGCATCACAGAGTCCGTGTGAAGACTGTTTGTCAGTGACATCCACAAGCTCTTACTACCATATTCCTGTATTTCTTCAAGATTACATTAGAATTATCATCGAAGTAAAGGACAGATATGGCATTTAGTTTGGTAGGTGCACAGCATGGTTTGGGAACGTAATCAGGATTCATTAGATGAACCTGTTGCCAAGAAAGAAAACACAACTGAGACACTGGTATATTGTTTACAAATTCACCTGGTGCTTTGGCACTGAGCTGCCTGGAGACTTACCAGAGTTTGTACAATGGCATGATTGGTTGCGTTCATATGGGCGTTGAGTGGGAATGAGCACTCCCCATCACAGTAGTTGGCTGCGTAGCCTTTTGGAGCGATTATCCAGTCCTTTTTAGGGAAACAAACAGAATGTGGTTCAACAGACAACTGCACACAATTAAGAGCAGCTGAAAATTTTCCACTAACTTCTTCCTTGAGGGTGAAAATGTGTTTTCACTGAAACTGCTCGGGTTTTAGTTGGGTTTTTTAATTTCTTTTTGTGCACCACTTTTTGTGTGTCACTTTTCCATGGACACACTGATTTTAATGTCCAAAGAATGATGCACATCTATGTACAGCTCAACTACCATTAACTAAGAGGGCTTTACCCCTAAAACTCTCATTGGGTTGCATTGTGGAGATTGTGGTTTGGAGGCCTTTATTTCCAACATTTCCTGCAGGCCTTCTGGCTGAAATACCTTTCCTAGGTTGAGTCACAGGCACAGCTGGTGTCCCTCAGAAGGAGCCTAGCTTATACACTCTTATAGAGGGATACTACTCTGCTACCGACACTGTGGGAAATCTTGGCTGGCTAACAGCTTCTCCACCTGTGTCAGACTCCTAAAGGAGGGGCATGACAGCCAGCCTGAGCTGAGGTGGCCCCAGTGGCAATCTGAGTGCCATGCTAGGCAAAAAGGGGACTCCACCAAAGGAAGCTTGTCTGCTGCTGACACAAAAGAGCCAAAGGGAAATTAAAAGCAGCACCACGGAACAAGAGACGCTTGGCCTCCCTTGGTGTTGGGCTCTGCAGGTCACCCTGCAGAAGGACATACCAGCATGTTTCATGTGCATGTATCTCTTAGGCAATTTCCACTCTACCTGACAACCCCCTGAGTTTCCCTGAATTTTGCTTCAGCAGGACTGAGCAGCCACACACTGTTGCTGTAGCTTTGCTAACCAAGTTTGTTCTGAAGGAAATAGCAGCGCCCAACTGCAGGGGGCTCTACCTTGCCTTGATCATTTTCCTACAAAAAGTAGGACTGGATTCCAGCTCTTAGAATGAGCCCTGCTGGTCTGTGGCCTTCCTTTGGCAGCATCTTACCTTTCTGCAACTAGAATGGTGAAGGTAGTACCTTCAAGATCATGAACTTCCCAACTGGAATCCACTTCCTGCCCAAAAGTAGGGCAAGTAAGATTAAGGAAGAGATGGAATGTCTCTGCTCAAGTGAAAAGTCACCCGTAAGTAATGGGGAATGGAGTCACTACACAACCACAATTGCAGCTACTGGGCTGGAGTTGACACATGAGCTACAAAAAATGCTGCTATCCCATTAGCTGAGAGAGGACTTGCATGTGTTGAGTATGACAGATGCAGCAAGGACAGCTCTGGCATCCTGAATTATAACCTGGTAAAAATATTACCTGATAGAAATGGGACCTCCCTCAGAAGTGTTGAATGAAGTAATTTAAAAGAAATAAAATAAAAAGAGAAGGTGATGGCATTCTTTGAAATATGATGTTTGTTTGCACTATAGCCTGGCTCTAAATAACTTACTTTATAATGACTTTCTGGCCTCATGGTGTTGCAACTAAGCTCAGTCTTCAGTCTACCTACCGCAGGCAATGCTAATTGTGGGGCAGGGATTGTGGAGGATTTCAAACAATGGCCAAGGTTAAAATCAGGGTGATCACTAGAAAAAAAATTTAGTTAAAATCACTGCTTAACATCAGATTGTTTTCCTTATCATTGGAGGTACACAGATATAAGCCCTTGCCCGTACCATGACTCCCATGAGTGACAGAGAATGACTGTATACTTGAATTCCATAAAGTATCAAGCTTTCTCTGGGTCTTATCAAATGTCACAACTATCAATATTTATTTGCCCTTCTCTGTGACTGGTTTTAGTGAGGAGGCACAAGGGACATTTTAAAGCATAATGGCAGAGTCGAGTGGAATTACTGTGACACTGTTTAGATAACATTTCATAACAAAATGTCTGGTTTACCCAGAGAGAAACATCACACACCTGCCATCCCAGGTCTTGGAAGCTAACGTAAAGCTCATGCTTTCTGCACGCTGTTTTTAAGTCACTGCTGTTGTAATCTGTTAAAAGAAAAAGAGCAAAACAAGAATTTAGAAAGTAAAACAGGCCGAGCATTGCTGGAGGGCACATCTGGCCAGATGTGTGCATGCTGCGGGCTCAGCAGCGAGAAGTGACGAGCTCCCTCAGCAGCTAAAAGGAAAAGGGTGTTGAGGGACATCCAAAGCAGGGCTGAAGCTTTTAAGATGCCTGTGGGAATGGAGGAACCCAAGTAACAGTGACTCAGTTATAGTAACTCAGCTGTCTTTAAAGTGCTTGGAAAACATCTCCAGTAAAACTACTCCTTAAAAATAAATCTGCTTCAACCCTGCATAGGCTGCATCCCCACCAAGTGCTCACCCTCACCCCACTTCCTCAGCTCCCCTTTCTGGCATGTGCTGCCCCAGGTGGGGAGCTCAAGCTGCACACACTCACTGAGAGAGAGAACTACAGCCCCAGGAAGGTTAATCATCACCTTGTGCCCCTGCACCAGTCTGCAGAAGTCCTCCAACACCTAAGGTGTCCCATAGGCAGGGAAGCCATGTCCTTATTCCTCTCTGTACCTTACCCCAGCTTGCCCCACACATCTTATGTGACCCATGGCACCACCTCTGCCCTTGGACCTTTACAAACCATGCCCTGAAAAACACATTTCTCCTTTCCATAAACTGCTTATTTGCAGTTGACATGCTCTCACCATTCACTTGCTCCTTATTGTCAATAAAGTGAGGACACAGGATGCAAAGCCCTGACAAAGACCTTCTCCCTTGCCATGGCACAATGTATGGGGATGTTTCAACCATGCAGGAGCTGCTCCTGATGATCCCACAAAGTACAGCTATTGACAGCAAGTGGAATTTCCCATTTATATTTGGAAAGAGAGGCAGCTCGGCATGTGAACACCTGAAACCACAGCGAGCAGAGGAGCTGAGCTGTGACAGAGGGGCCTTTCACCTCCAGGTGGCTGCGCAGATCCACCCTGATGGGTGGTTGCTGATTTTGTCACACCTCAGGTGGCTGCTGGACCTCAGCAGAGCAGCCACAGAAACCACCCTTGCAGCAAGGTGACTTGGCCACCAGCTACAGCTGCTGATCCTGTGCTCTGCACCCGATGGTAGGCACGAGAGAAAGAGATGGCAACAAATTCAGCCAAGCAGCTTGGGAGCCAAAGTCACCATCCGTGTTTTCCTCCCATGCCTTTCCACAGGGGCCTTCTCCTCCCTCACAGCTCCCATTTGCGAGTAAAGGCGCTCCTGTCAGCAGGCAGATGCCACAGGCTGATGCCCCTGCCCCCTGCTGCCCTAGATCTTTCAGTTTACCAGCCCCCTGGTGCCCCTAACATGGCTTGAAAGGGCACCCTCCCAGTGCAGCTTTCCCCATATGTGGTAGCTGGGATAGAAAAATATTTTTAGTGATTTTTTCCTTGGCTCTGAATAAGCCTTTCTTTTTCTTCCCTCCAGCATCATTCCCCCCGCCCCCCCCCCCGAAGTTTGGGAACTACAAATGCAAATATTTATTCAGAAGAAAAACTATAATACTAAAAGCACATCCAACTGACATTAAGGGCAGCACAGCAGTACAGCTGGGTACAGTTAACACTGAGGGCCGAAAAAACCCTACACCTCAAACCCAGCTTCCCAACCACCAAAGATTAGAGAGTTGTTTTTAGAAGCAGTTGGGTTTTAAACTCTGAGGATTGCATTTCAGCCTTTGAATAGCTTCACTTCAATCACGGATTTAATCAGGTGAGCAGAGCTGGTTAACAGCCTGCTGCAGCATAAACATTCGCTCTTCCAGCAGCACGCGGCAGCGAGAGCGGAGGCAAGTCTCTCTATTCAAGCTTTCCTTTTTCAAACCAGACATACCCAGTAGAAACCAGGGTGTGGTGGTTTATTTCGGATGAAGCTTCCCAGTCCCTGGCTCAGCCCAGGAGCAAATTTCTAGCATGAGATGTTTTGAAATTATTTGGTCATAATGAGGGAAAAAAAATATGAGAAGATGCTTTTAGTGATCAACGGCCTTCATTAAAACACCTGGGAACACAACCTCATTGTTCTTCAATGGGATATATAGATTGTTTAGAGGAAAACCATCTGTATTTGACAGTGGAGTTGATCTATTCACAATTGAGTGGGTAAAATTGTGCTATGTTCCAAATCCAGCTACAATTTACCCAGATCTGCTACAGGAAAGGGGAGAAGGCAAGGGAGGCAGAGAAAACAGGAGTGGGAAGGAAGGCTGCAAGCAATCACAAGTTTAAGAAAACACAGGGGTGGAAAAAAAGAGCTGCTTAACAAGGTACACCAAGCAGAACATGTTATGAACGTGTCCTCTCTCACACTATCCCCAAAACCTCGCCTCAGCTCACTGGTCAGAGTCACCTGATTCACACTCTGCATGGAGCCCTGGCTGCTCTCCATCCAGGGCAGATGCAGACTGCTCTACCTCCTCACTTGCCCAGCCTCAGCCTTTGCTTTTCTAAATGTCAACACATTAAACATCCCCTCTCCCTAGCTTTACATTCTTCCCTGTTTAACCCTCACCCAAGATCCCCTGCCCTCCTTTCTTATTATGTATTTGCCTACTATCCTTGCTTTATGGAAGCTATTTTAGCCCAGCTTTAGGTAAGTCACAAACCTTTAAGCAACCTTTAGCAGTGGCTTTCTGAATTGGGGAAATTGAAGCAGTACAGATGCACATAATCATGACCCATTCCCTACAGTTAGGGGCTCAGCATATGTCCTACATTGGGCCTACATCCTGAAATCCCATCAGTTATGGGTCTGAAAAGAAGACGAATACACAGAGTCACAGAGTTTTTGGCAGTGAGCTAAAGCTCACTGAGCTACTGAAGTTGGCTTCCACAACACATTTTCTGCAAAGCTGGAAAGCAGCATCAGCCACCCCAGGCCAGCGTGCTCAGCTGTTTTAGCCCAAATTGCCACTCAGGGTGGTTTGCAGTGCAAGATCCAACTGTCAAGAGGTGACAGGGATTGTGTCCCTTCCCACCAGCTTTGCAGCAGGGAGCCAGGAGGGCCAAAGGCAGGCAGCCTGCAGAGGGGAGGTGCTGCAAACAGCTGCCACAGGGCTGGCCCACACTGCCATGGCACAATTGGCAGGGATTGCTCACCAGAGGCCTGCAGCATCTCTGAGAGTTTAGGGAGCTGCTCTGGGAGCTCCTATAGGCTCATTGTGGGTTTAGCAAAATTGTCTCTATTTTTTGCCCTGAACATACCAATTCAGAAATGCTAACTTGGCACTTACAAGGCACTGCATTTAATCATGCTGCAAACAATTTTTTCTAAAACAGAGATTCAAAAAAAGCTCAAACCCCTAGTTCTGCACTTAAAAATAACTCCCGGAGCAGCACAGTTAAAACATCACAGCTAAGACGGCTTGTCTCTGTGGTGTGTTTGCACTGAATGCTGTCTGCCTTCACAGGACCCAGGTCTGACTTTCTGCAAGCACAGATGTTTCTCTTAAGGCTGGACACTGGCATGTGTGTTGCTGAAAAGGGTGAGAGAACAGCCTGACCCTAATGGTCTTCCTCCTACAGATACTTATGCACCCACCTTAGATTTCCTATAGCCTCTCCCACGTTAAGTGCTGGCAAAGAACATATAAATATTTACTGGGTTGATCTATCTGAGTACACCCTCGCTGCTCCCAAGGTGCCAGTTTACAAAATTCCACACAGTAATTAATTGCTTCTGTGATCCAAAATAGCTTTGACAGAGGTCTCCAAGGCTAGCCCCTTCTTCTTGGTGTTTGACTTTGGTGATTTGTCCGGATAAAGCTGGTGTAAACTGATCACACAGTTAATAACAGCCCACTTCACATGAAAGTGATCTGCCTGGGTGGGAAGAAAGGTAGATGTCGGGCTGACGTGAACCTGCATGTGAAGTCACACACAGAAATGCTGGCCACGCTGCTCCAGTCTGCATCCAAACACTGCACTGAAGGGAAAACTATACTGGAGGGAGGATTGGCTGCCAGATAACAAAGTTTATTAACAAGGCCCTTGCCATCACAAAAGCATTTGGCCTTATTTGCCTCCAGTGTTTGTGAATGCTGCCCTTTGCAATATCTGGTTCCCATATACATGCGGAAATCTGTCTGGTTCAGTGCGCATCTGCTGGAAGGAAAGGCCACTTGAAGGGCCTTTCCATTTTTCATAGAGCGCCTCACATCACTCCAGGGGGCATTACAGAGAAGGGCCTGAAAAGGGACTCGGCTTGAGTTTCATTCAGAGCAGCAAGTGCAGCCCAAAGTCAGGCATTCAAATTCTCTCCACGAGGAGGGGCTGATAGGAACAGATATGCCTGGAGGCTGACTTGCAGAAGAGAAGGATTATCGCCACTGGAGAAAGAGATAGCCCTGTGTGAAACCCATAAATCATGGAGGTGGCTGAAGGGCAGAGGTTCACCGCCTGTTATGCTGGACAGTCCCATCTCTTTGTTCAGCTGGAGGGTCAGTACGAGTCCGAGAGCACAAGTTCAAGCCACTGCAAGATTCAGCTGAGCCAGGGCCCTCCAGGCCCTGCAGACAACAGCAGAGAAACACCTGCGGGCTCCTTCCACCCACCCTGTCCCTCCATGGCCGGGGCCAGACCTGGCATGTGACTTCCTGCCTCAGCAGATGAAAATACTCCTTTTTCTTCCTGCTCATCCTCCTTCTGCAGAAGAATTGAGGCTCCAGGAATGCATTGACTCAGGACTCTATGTCAAAGCAGTTTGTAACCATGGGGGTTGCTCAGTTCTGCTTTATATAAGCCAGTGATAATTAAGTGTTTCTAATACATGGAAATAAGCATTCTTGGCAAAAAAATACAGACCATTGAGAACCTTGTGCCACAGACACAGCCTTAGCATCTGAGCTCTTGGTACTGACTGCAGGACAACTGCACATCAAAGGGAGCAGAGTGGGCTCTCTTTGGGTCCCTTTCCCACACACAGCAGCATGCCCTCCCCTAACTCCTTGCCTCCCCAGGTCCAATACCAGCCCTGCAGCACACTTCATGTACTCCAAACTAATTGAAACACTTCCCATATCCAGACAGTAATTGGAGCTTTTTAAAACATACTGCCCCAAAACAACTCACAGCATCTTTTGGGAAAGGGGTTCCTTTTTGGGCTGAAATAAGAAAACCCTGTGTATTGATTAACATGGAGGAAGGAAGCTGCAGTCTACAAAAAAAAAAAAAAAAACCATCAAAACTAAAAAGTGCCTTGCTCTGCAGAAGAGAAACTGCTCTCAAGCCGTGGTAGGGAGCAGCAATCCTACCTTGGGGAAGAGCACCAACCAAAAATCTGACAAGATGTGAGATACAGCAAGAGAAGAAGATGCGCGGGTGAGGAGAGGCACAGAAGGGAACAGCAGCATCTCAGTTCTGCACCCACTTTGGGTCCAGATGTATCAGGGCACCCTCAGAAGAGCTAGGCAGCCTTCAGGATAATCCCTGGGCTTGCCTTCTGCTTCATCTTGGGGCAAATGCTTCCTCAGCCCCACCATCCATCAGGATTTTTTATCTTCCCAGGTTAAAAAAAAAAGAAAAAAGCCCTGTGATCTCTAACACTAAAAACACTTTTTGGTCATTGGTGCCTCTTGGGCCATTAAATCAACCACTTCTTAAAGAGAACAGAGTCTGAGAGTGTCACACTTAGAAAGGAAAACAAGATGATGTAGTTTCTCTTTTCTAAACACAGAAACCAACCAAACATACAACTTAATTTCAAATTCCCCTCCTTTCCCCTGCCTTAAATCTACAGTCTCAACTATATCTTGTTGACCACTGTGCTGCCAAATTCCAGGTTTTAAATTAAAGCTGGCCCAAAAAAAGCCCTCGAGACCACAGAATGCCAGCTATTTTCCCTTTTTGTCATTTTAGAATTTTATGACCTGATGTGTGGTGTAGTCAAGAAAGCAGCAAAGTACAAATAGCCCTTTTTGCCCAACATATCTGCTCCCTCTGGGGCTTTGAGTCACATCACCTGATTTAATAGTGTGAAAATTTTGTTTCAGCACTGTGAAGTTTGTAGAGCCAGGGAGAGAAAGCTGGAGCTTATCCTGACTCCAAGTGCCACTAGCACCAAAAACAGCAGTGCAGCACGTAACTTTCCCAAAGCACCGTGAATGCATTTAAAAATTGGCTCTTGTGAAGGGAGCACAGAAGCTGAGCCTACCTAAGTGGGAGAACTGCCTGCATATCAGCTGGGCTTATGACACCCAGCTGAATAAACTACCTGTGCCCTTGGCAAACTCATCATGCAGGAAAATAACTCAGCAAGCAGCTACGATGCCCAGCTGTAAAACTGCAGCACGGAAACCTGAAGGGGGACCAAAGCAGGTTTCAGCAACTTAGATCCACATAAGGTGTTCCAATGGCAGATTAGATGATGACTCCTCTGGAATATCACACTGGCACTGGCCAGCCTCCCCCAGGGAGGTTGGGCTGCAGAACTGAGTTGCTCCTCCTGTCCTTAAAATCCACAGAGGACATCTCACACCCAGCCGAGTCTGGCACTTGCATGGCATGGCATGGGAATCCACAGCCACGCTGCAGTGTGCACCACAAGGACGTGCAAAGGCCACCAGGGGCCAGCTGCTGCTGGCACACACTAGCCCAGAGGGCAAGGCCATCACCACAATGGGCTGGAGCAATTGAGCTGAGTCAACACACGGCCATGCACAACTCTGGCTGCCAGCCCTGGAAGGGCTCCCAGCCTGGCTCTGCTCCCTGCAGCATGGAGCCACCTTGGGATCAAGTATGGCTCACCCACAACCCAAGCATGCAAGAGCAGGGAACGGCCTACATATTCTCACCAGCTAAGCATCACCAATGCTGGTTCATCTCCCTCTGCTGTGTTTGGACATAGAATAAAAAATACAACTGCCTCTCTTCCTTGGGGCATAGTCATTTCCAAACATGAGAAAAGCAGGGATACTACAGGAAACAAAGGGGGCAGCATAAGCAAATTAATCAAGCAACTTGGAATAGGCTGAAATGTTTGAGAGGAAAGAAGGAAAGAAGGTGCTCAGCGAATGATGGGCTTGTGGTAATGGAAAACAGACATGACTTAGAAGACAGAAAACTGACAATTTTTGCCAAAATGTCATTGTTACTCTATTGCCCCACCGGCCCACAACAGCACTCACAAGGCTTCTGTACAAAACCTGCAACATGCAACCTCTCCACAGCAAAACTTCTTTGCCTGCCTGGAAAGGTACTCCACCATGTGTACACTGATGTTCTCACAAGATTAAAAAGATAAAGCATCTCATGCTGTTCTTCCATGTTTTTTTCAAAGAAAACTGAAAGAGGACTCTGCTGGGAATGCATACATGCAACACCATAAATCTCAGTGCATACAGAGATAGAGTCTTTGAAATACTGCATTTCACAGGGCATAATCCTAGACACATACTGTATAGCAAGAAAACTACAAGCACAAGAGTTGTGGTTAAAATACCTCACCACCTTGAATCCAATGGATGCAAGTTCACATGGGGGTCTGGACTCCATGCGGGATTCAAGAGACTCCTGTAAGTTCATTACGTGAGACCTCCTCTCCTACAACCTTGCAGATGTAACCTATTACCCCAAGGAAGAGCATCCCACCTCACGACCCCCTTCTTGCTTCTGCCCTCCAAAGCATCCAAAACCATTACAAGACATCATCCCAGCTTGTGCTGCATGATTGATTTCCCGTGTTCCATGGTTACCTGTGACACTGGACACCCTGGAAACATCCTGAGTCTGGGTGGAGCGGTTCCGGCTCTGCTGCCTGCGCCTGCTGGTCGCTGACCTCGTGGTGCGCAGGTGAACCTCACTCACTTTGAAGAAGGCAACCATGAAAGGCTGCTTGTCATAAGGGCCATCTCGCCCTACCAGCCCTGCTTCTCTAGGGTTTACACTGAAACCTTCAAGCCAAACAGAAAAGGGAGAAAAGTTAAGAGAAATGGTGCAGTTGCATTGCTCCTTTCAGCAACCAATGTCTCCTCTCTTCTTGCTTATACTCCTCTTTAAACACCAAATATTCATTTCCTGCAACCACAACATATGGACATTTTTATGACAGCTCTCCACCCATGCTGGGCAAGACTTCACTGCAACATCTGGTTCCTTGGTTCCCCTTTGGCATCTCTAGTCCCATTTTGGCAGTGAAGCTATATAGATAGATATGTAAAACACTGAACTTGATGTGTCATGACATCAGTGAAACACAAGCAGCAGACATGAGATTAGGAGATGTCTAGGGACAGCAGAGGGCAAAGAGATGGTGTGCTTTTGCCAGGAGCACAATGATGGGCTCTCAGCCCAGCTGGGAAGGTAGAGTTTGGCACTAACATTTCCTCAGGGAGAAGTGGACAGCCCCTCTAGTCTTACTTGACATCACAGGTGTACTAAACTGCAGAATGAAGCAATAGAAAAAAACAAGGTTGGAGATTGGTTCCTGTAGAAGACAGATGTCAGTCACCTTCTGCTCATCTAGATCCTCTCCATTGCTTATCTTCCAATTTCATGCACTTTTGCAGTCTCTTATTTTATTTTCTTTTCCACCTTTCAAAGTGTCTGTAGGCTGAGAAATGCTGCTATTACAGCTGCCCCACACAGCAACCACAGAGTTTCTCCAGCAGTGCTCCCACGTCAGCTTTGATGAGATCAACAGCAGCCACAGCAGCCAGGACAGCTAATATAAACACACATGGGGAGGTACATACCTCTGCCTTTTCTCTTCTTCTCATCCCCAAACCTCACCCCACATGACATCCCAGTTCCATGCCCCCTTCCACCTCCAACCCAGAAACTGAGGCCCTACCCAAAGCCATCTCTACCAGCTGGCCTGGTACTGCCTAGGGACAGCTGACCTCATTTATAGGGAAAGACATGTCCATCATGGGACAGCCAGGAACCAATGTCTGAGGGCACAGCCCACCACCTGTGCCCTCAGACATTCTTGCTCGTGGTGTTGGCTGCAGCTGCCTTAGGAATGCAGAGGGCCTACCCTGCCTCATCCCAGCAGAGTTCTGTCAGCACCACTTCCAGACAGCATCCAAGAGACTGAGGGGAGACTCGTGCTACCTGGCCCATGACCTACCATCCTGGGTCACCACGCTCAGCTGCAGTCCCATGTTGTGCTGGGGGTTCATCACCCACATGTTGCTGGTGGCAGTGACATCAAACTCCAGCCAGCCCTCCTCCGATGCCCACACTGCCCGTGTGTCCAGCAGAAACAGGTCAGAGGCCCTGCAGAGAAGGGGAATGACAAGACTGTGAGGTTGGGGATTTTCTCTCCTGGCTTTTGCTGTTACAGAAACAAAATCTGAAATAGTTCTAAATTATGTTAATGTCCAAAACAAAACAATGTCTCAAATCTGCCTGTTTGTATCCAGAGTTTTGCCATGAGATGCACATACTTCCACACGTGAAATTCAGGATTATAAAGATTTTCACCATTCTCTAAGATGGAGGAAAGCAATCCTACTCCTCAGGGCTGTCCATTTCTCCACCAGCAAGGGATGAGTAAGGCACTCTTCTTCCTGAAGAGTGTACTGCTAGCCCTGACATTACTTCATTCATACATTTACTATATTAATAGCCAGTGGAACCATCAGCATGACCAGGCATTCTATGGCTTTTGCCATAGGGGTGTCATGATTTAAGCTCCCCACACTTAACACAGGCTTACCTCAACTGACCAAAATAAAGCACCAAAAAAACAACTGGCCAAGCATCAAACAGTGAAGGAAAATGGACCTCTAAAGGCCTCTAAAGACATTTTTCTGAGGCTTATCAACAACAATTGGACGCCTAGCTTCAAGGCTGCTGATCTTGTACCACCTTCATGGGCTTCAGCTTCAAATGCTTTTAAGTCAATAACTTTTTTGCAGCACCAAGTACTCACCCAAACTCTATTCAATGAAATCAGCTGCAGAAGCACTCAGAGAAATCCCACATATATTTTCTTACTGTATTACGTATATTTTCTTACTGTATAATGTAACTTTCCTGTGCAAGAAAGCTACAATTCCTATCCTTTACCTGTGGTCATCACCATAAAAGGATACCAGGTGTCAATCCCATCTTCTTATCTTTTCCCCCCTGGATATTTTTTCCCTAACATTTGTAAATGAGGAAACAGGGTACCTGTCTCTCCTACCCACCAAAGGTTAAGTTCAGGAAAAAATTTTGATTAAGTTACATTTTATTTTTGGCCAACTGCTATGTCATACTGCCCAGCAGCTTGGTTTGCATGAGATCACACATGGAAAAAAAAGCACTTAAGTGTACTAGAGCTCCTATTTTTACAGCATGGAGGCTTTCCTCCACCTCACTGGTAGCTGCATGCTGTGGTTGACTCAGCAGCCTTTCCCACAGGAGTCTTTGCCACTGTTCCTCCAGTGGCAAGAGGGCTCAGGATTAACTCTGACCTTCACCTCCAACAGCAGCAAGCAGCTATGGCTGGTCAGCTGCTCCATGCTTTGGAAACCCTAAGGTTGAGAGATTTGGGCTTTCCCAGGCAAGGTATTTAAACTGAAATGTTGCTTAAAGGCAACTGGAAACAGCAGCTGCAGCTGTGACCACTCTTTCCCTCTCCAGTTTTAAGAGAGGAATGAACTTCTAGATCATTCCCACCTCTGAATATGACTTAAACATTAGGCCTCTCCAATGCCTGAAGTAAACGATATCTGAAAAGAGGTTTTCCTAGCACCTGTTCGGACCTTCCTCCTCACACCAGTTGCTTCCTGAACTCTGTAACTCCTCTACACAAGGAACTCTCTAAGAGCAAACCTGAACATTGAAACACACACACAGGAGTAGTCAGGTCTAAAAAAAACACGAAGAAGAGGTCGGAAGTTTACATTCCCACTGCCTTGACATTTGGGAAGGCACCTGGACATCAGAGAGCTGTAAAGCCAAAATGGTCCACATGGCATCATGTAGCCCACTCCCATGAACTCCAGGAAGAATCACCTACTACCCATGTTGTTCCTGAGAGATGTTTGCCTGACCTGATCTCATATATCTCCAGCTTCAGGAACTCTCTCATCTTTCCAGGAAATTGAATGGGCTTCATGTGACCTTTCTCCCCCTTTTTTTATCTAACTTAAATGTCACAACAATGTCCCCTTCTTATTACAACAATATCTTCAGTCTCTCCTTAACAAGCCCTGTTTTATAGACTGACTTCTCCCATTGCTTTTTATTGACACAGCTCAGATCAAGATCTCACTGATTCTGAGTACAGTGGAAGGATAATCTTGATACATCTCACAGACTGCACCTCTACTCATACACCTCAGAAAATGATTTTGGCTTCTTCACAAAACTCACACTGTTAACTCATGTTCACCTTGTGATCTACTATAATCCCTGGATTCATGCTGCTGAACCACAAAGGACACATTAATTCCCTAGTCAGTCAAATTTCAATGATTTTTCACGTCCAAATGCAATTGTCCTTTCCACCAAATCAAATTGCCCCCCACACCACCTCAGACTGAACCTCCGCAATTATCAGATTACTTAAAATACAGACTTGCCTTCCAATGGGTATCCCTCATTTTAGTATCCTCCACAAATATAGTAAGAAAACTGCCTGATCAAAGAACAATTCTACCAAACAAGAACGAGCCACTTTATCCCAGTCTGTCACTCTCCCTTTGGAAAGATTTTGATTCCTCTGTAAAATGAACAAAAATGGATCATCAGGCTTTCCAGTCCAGTTAAGTCTCTGCAAAAAGTCCCATACAGTCCCAACTGGTTTTCAATCAGCTCTGCTATTCAGATGACTTTTGCATTGCTCAACTGGATGAAGGTTCACCCCACAAGTATTTTAGGGCATAGTGGATGTGTAGGCAACACATCTGAATACCTTTTCTTTAAGCCTCTTTTCAATCAACATTTGTCGTCCATGCCTCAGCAGGCTGTGCAGAACTGTGTATCATTACTAGTTTCCATTTTGGCATGAAGGTTTTAAAAAAATATTCAGTCAGCTATTTCCAAAGACAAAACTAAGGAGGAAGAAGGGGGTAAAAATTTACTCACATATAAAAACCTCCCAACAATTTAACTGCGTGTCTTTAACCACTCCTTTATATTTTTCAGAACAGAAATCTTGCATGTCCTCCCCACTCCTTAACAAAATCACCTCAAATTTGGCCAAGCAGTAAGTACTTGAAAATTGCTGCCCACAAAGGCTCAACAGAGATTCAGCTCTTAGCAACAAAATTCTCTGGACTTTTTGCATGCAGGGAACATACTTTCCCCTCCTTCCCCCCAAATACCATGAATCACCTGAGGAGAATCTGTTCTTTCTAGAGCTGTGTGGCTGAGATACCCCTGCTACTCCTGCAAAAAAGAAAAGCCATATGATGTCTGATCTGGAAATGGACACTGGGAAATCTCCCAGACTAGTCTCTGGTCAAAGAGAAATAGGAAGGGAGGTTAAAGGGAAAGAACAAGTCATCTCAGCCCCTGGTCAAAGAAAAAGAATATCTTATTAGACAGGGAAAGGTAGAGGAGCTTTTGCTGTCGCGAGGGACACGGAGACATGCAAGGACTAAATGAAGAGACCTTGGATAAAAAGTCTGCAGAGAAAAAGGGATTACAAAGATTTTCATCTGCACAAGAAGAATGAGGCCTTATAGCTATGTCCAAAAGAGAAATAGTCTAGGAAGCAGTCAAACACCATGCTGAAGAGCACTACTCATAAGTAGTTGCAAGCCCACAGTCGAAGCAAAATTAAAGAGTGAACAAGACAGTTGGAAATATACTGAACAAGTCACACAAAACACAGTATTGAATTTCTAGCCATTAAGTGACAACATTGATCCTGTGCAGTGAGGCAGGCAGTGGCCTTCCAAGAGGAAGCAGCAACTGTGTATGTGGTCACATTCATGGAAGGATGTCTGAAAGCTTCAGCTTTGAGAACAACAGAGGTAAGATGGAACCTGAGGGAAACAGGAAGAGAGTGTGAGGAACAAGAAAAACTAGAAAAATAAAGGCTGGAAGAAATTTTTGAGCCAGCATCACTGAAGAGAGGGGAAGAAGTATCTGCTCTTAACATAGGCTGAAGAAAGCAGAGTCAGTCCAAAGGTTTCATGCCCAAGCAACCCCAGATGTCAAGGACATCAAAGGACCTCCGGCACCTACTTTAAAATTCAGCATACAGAAGATAAATTTCATCACCAAAACAAGCAGCTTCTTCATACTCTCTGTCTAAACCTGCCTCTGGGTTTTTACACAGCTACTGCCACCTCATTGTCACTAACGAGCCCAACAGTCTCATCTGGATGAGTCCAGTTACTGATTTCCATAGGAAGGCTGCTGCAGGCATATTGTGTACTAACCTTTTATTATGAAAGAGAAGCAAGTGAATGAGAGAAACTGAGTTGATGAGCTGAAACAACTTTCCTGATACAAGAGAGGATATTAAACAGGAAGATGCAAATTAGAGACTCCCAGCTCAAAACAGGTCTTTTTTCTGCATCAAGGCCCTGAAGTACAGCTCAAGTCTCAAGAAACAGATGGTAGTGTTTCCATGGCCTTCAGAAGACTTTGGAGAAGGACAGAGAAGCAAAGGTCAACAGAGCAATCACAAGTGGCTGCAATAAACAGAATGGAGTACACAGTTTACTGAAGGAAATATGGCCTGTGTAATTCAGAAGGCAGGATTTAGCTCCAGTGCCCTCAGAGAGCAGATTTGTCAGATATAAATATCAAATATAGCTACTATTCTTAATGCCGGCATCCCAACCACGTGCTCAGGGCATTTATAGGAGAAACAGCTTGCATTTAGCTTCAGTGCTTTCCCCCTCTAAGATAAATATTTTGTTAACTGAAACCTCTGTGTAAACCTTTCAACAGAATGTCTCTAGGTGTTAATTCTTTTTAATTGAATACTAATTAAATTAGAATTCAGTCAAATTAGTAACCAGGTCAAGTGGTTTCTCTTAGTTACTATAATTAGTGAAATGTTCACATTAAAATAATTTCTCTGTTCTGGATACACATTACAACATGGAACTTTGCTACAGGAAAAACACCAAAGCTATAAAAAGCTAAATTTAAAGAAGCATCTGTTGAACTTGTTTTTTTACTTTCCCACCCTCCCTGGCCTTTTTTCCCCAAGCAGACAGAAGTTTTAGTCTCTCAGGGAGACAGAGAGAACAAACAGAAATCTCACCTTCAAAATGACCAAGTTAAAGGCCTCGTATTTTAATTACATGTCTTGGAACAACATTTTTGGCCCAACTTCAAAGCTTGCAATTACCCAGGTGTTTAAAGGATTGTTACGCATCAACAGCCATTTACCAAAACATTAATTACTATAAGTCTCTAAAACTTTCCTCAGCTCAACCTTTTTGTTTACTTTTCTTCAAAGACAAGTTGACATAATAGTCTAGACTGCTTAGCAGCAGTTTCTCAAAAGGGAATTTTGCACAGAAGTGTGTGGAATCTACATTTTAATTAATACACTTTCTAAATACTCTTCTGCATACCTCAGGATCTTTAGTTTGTGGTCACATCAACTTTCTGTAAAAATTGTATTCTATTCTGTATATAGCAAACTAGCAAGATTATTTGCTCTTATCTACTTTCAATGGGCAAATCACTCTTACCCACAACTGACTTGGTCTTGCAGAGCTGGATGGAGCTCCACACAGATAAAACTTTGAAACTGCAGCCTCTTCAGACCTGTAGATCCCCCATCTTGCAGTAGATGTAAGCACTGCTTCAAATTTAGAAGTGTTTATTACTTATAGAATGGACCTTATGTGGAGCTCCCATGGCACAAGGTACTGCCAAGAGATGCAATACAAAACCTTAACAACTTTGTGTGTCTAAATGACCAGCACTCCAAAGACTTAACAGCAGCATAGGAAATTTAATCTATCAGTGCTCCCCTGTACAGAGAGCCTCAGGCAGGGGAATGCCAGCACCTGGAGTGAGCTGCCATGGAAAGCAAAGGCAGTCTCTATTGTTTCATGAGAAGTGAGAGTCAGTTTAGCTGTCCTGAAGAAGCAATGCCAGAAGGCCAGGAGAGAGATACACAGCCTGTAAGAGTTTCTTAGAAACAAGGAAGGAAATATGAAGAACTGCCAACCTACAAATCAAGTTGCTTCCATGGTGGAAGGTAAGACCAGCAGCTGGGCACTGATTTGCAAGGACTGAGAACCAGCAAAGGAAAAAAAGCACAGAATGGAGATGTTGGGACATTCTGGAGGAAATCTGCAATTCAGCATAGGGAGGGGAAGCCATCCTGGATGCATCCAGACATGGAAAAGAGCAAGAAGGAATGGATAAGGTCAGCCTCGCACCTCCACCGCTCTGTGTAAAGAGTAATCCTGTGCTGAAAAGGCTGTTCTGTAACACTGTGTCCATTGCCTCTGGCACCAAAGTCTCCTAGGGCAGAGGGTTGTCTTTCAGACTCACCAGAGAGCAGCAGGGTGAAACCCAAGTTTCAGAGCTCCCTCTGGCAAAGGGTAGAAAATCAGAGCATAGAACTAGAAGACAACAAGACTATGGGAAGTTCAACCTACAGGTCCATGATAATGCCCAGTAAAGTCAACACAAATATCTGGGTGCAAAGGTGTGCCAACCCATTTAGCTTAGGGTCTTGAGCTTTACAGATATGAGGAAAGAATATTTTACAAACTGGAACAGTTTAAAGAAAAGAAAAAAATCATCCCAAGTCATAGGAATAAGATATGTATTTACCTTTTTTTTCTACTTTTTACTACAATTATTTAGGGAAAAGGGGCATTCCAGCTGTAGTGACAGCTATAGTACTAGACTTCAGAATTAAAATGCAGCTTGAGGCACAAAGATGGGGGAGAGGACAAAGGGGTAGTATTTATCTTTGTCCATTAAGTAAAGAAATAAGGCACTGATATGGCATTCTTTAGTTTAGATAGAAAATGCCAGCTGGTTATGGAACCAGTTTGTTTCACCCAGAATAACTCTGACTTTCAAACTACTCTAAACCAACCAGCCTAAAACACAATAAATCACATACCCACAGTGGGAGCTGAACTGAGATGCGGAGAGATGCCTCTCTATAGCATCATGGAAACAGCTCCATCATATACAAATATATGCACACTATATACAAATCTGACCCCAACTTGAAACAGATTGATGCTAGCTTTGTCATTCGTATTACACAACCCATTCCAAAACCCAGTTGAGGAGGGTTATTTATTTTCTAAGCTATAAACACTGCAGTTGAATCAATTTGCCCTTTAGATTAGAAGCTCGGATCACATTTGTATAAATATCCTGTTGCAAAGAGGAAGACTTTATTACCACTATAACTGGCAGCTAAAACCAACAAGCACTTAACCCTTAAGGAATTGTGTTCCATAGAACAGGAACATGGTCCCCAGGCAGTTGCTCTGCAGGGCACATTTATGTCCACACGTGTCTTTTCATGTAGGAGGAATCTTCCTGACCATCATGTTCCCATATTTCATTCTGGGTGCAAACAAAACTGTTTAATAAACTGACCATTAACGTACCGTATCTTCCTTTGATCACTAACACAGGCCACTGTGTTTTTCATAGATCAGTTGTTTGGACAGTGTGGGAGTGTTTTGAGGTCTGCATTAGCAGGATATTTACACTTGAAAACATACTGATGATCCATACCAAGGACTAAATCTTTGATCAACCATAAACTGCCTTCCCTAGTCCTGACCTGACACCTCTCTGGGTGAGGGCATGGAAGTTTCGAGAAAGAAACTGTTTAAATAATGATCGGTTTTCAGGGTCAAACTCATTTCTTCCCTTCCTCTGTAAAGGTCTTGTTTACATGGCATTCCACTCCCAAGAGGTACCAGAAATCACAGAGGGCTTTGCTGGTTCTTCCACAAAATCAGTCCTGCACTTTAGACTCAATTCCAGGTGCCAGGTTTAGCTGTGTGTTGGTACCACACAAGGGAGGAGAGTTGAGGCTGTGTAGCTGCTGAAATTAAACAGTCTGTCAGATACAGCAAGGTGGGACAAGCATCTGGAAGCTGACACCACTTGCCTTCCTAAACTAATGCTTTGGCAAAGGTTCCTGTTTCCTCCATGTTCCAAAGGAGGGGAAAAAAAAAAGAAGAAAAAGATCCCACCCTAGTGTTCAAACAGCCCAGTCTCTTAAAACTCTGGGGGGTCAGAAGCTGAAGGGCAGCAACATCCGCCAGATGTGTCGCCCATTCCCTCTCCCAGCATCAGCCCCTACAGCCCACAGCCTGTTCCTAAACCCAGCCATCCCTCTCAAAGCAAAACAGATATCACCTCAGCCCTGCCTGGTGAAGCCTCTTCTCCACACAATCCAAAATGCATGCCACTGATGGCTGGCCACAAACTTGACCCATCCATCCTGAGGATTTAATTAATCTCCTCGAAGCATCCCACTGACAGCTCCAGCAGTTTGTGTTATGACAAAATGTGGCCGTTAACCACGGTTTGGTTAAAAAACAAAAGCTTCGTTTCTAGGCACTATTTTTCTTACCTTACGAAAGGGTGGAAGGAATGGGGAGATGAAAATATTACTGACACAAGTGAGTCAGTATTAAAAATGTTTTCTTTTTTGAGAGAGAATGTACATAGACCACACTGTCCTCAATGTGAGTTTCACTGCCTGGAACCCCCACAAGTATATTTTTCATATTTCTGATGGGACAAAGTCACATTTCTGCCCAGAGGTTTTATGCTATTTCAATCAGCATTGATCTCTGATCATTCATGCTCTCTTTCCATACATGTCTGCCTAGAAGACAGCCTCAAATGGGCCCATGTAGTTCCTGATATCAGCCTTGTCTACAGTGGCAAAAATCAGTTTGGTAATTCAGTAACTGGCAGAAGTTTTAGCCTCAGGCTTGGTTCCATTTTTAGCCATCAGGGAGCAGCCAGCAATGCCTCACGAATCCGTGCAGCTACGCACATCTGGGCTGGAGTCACACGCTCACGCTGTTACTGTCCAGATGAGCTTTTTTTTCCCTTTGCTCAAGTAATACTGAATTAAGCCACTTCATTACACTTAATTGGAGCCAAGGGATACTTCCAGGCTGAGCTTTGGTGAAGATTTGTATTTACTGAACATTTCTCTTATCTCCTGCCCTGCCAAACTTGTTTCTTTGACAGAAGCAGGCAGGATCCTTTTTCTTTATATTCCTCCCCCAGAGGTTCATGCTGCCTTTCCCTGGTAGATTCCTGGTTTAAATCCATACGTGCCAGCTACCCTCTTAAGAATCATTTGTGCCCAAAAGTATTTTAGGAGCTACCAATATTTGCCCGAGACAACTGTTAACCTCATAACACCATGATTAACATGGTGTCTTTGAACTTTCTCTGCAGACAGGAAATCTTAACGGAACAGGCACCTTCTGCAGCCCTTAGAGATGAATTGTCCTGACCAGAAGGAATATATGTCAGCCCAAAAAGATGAAAAAAGATGTGACATCAACTCTTCTCTCTCACCTCCTTGTTCACCAGCTAGACTTCAAGATCTGAACAGACTCCTCCTCATGCAATAAAATGTCATAAAATGTCAGGAAATATCAGGCTGTCATTCAAAACCATTAATCTAAAGGAAGTGTGACCCAACTTTTTTTAGTACTTTTTGGTTTTTTAAGTCAAAGGCAGCTGTTATTTTCTGGCTCATAAGATGTTTTCTAAAATTCAATAGAAGCCTTACAAATATTTTGCAAGTTCCTTCAAAACCCAGTGCTTTCTTTTTCTTATAATTTAACCTGCCAGTGTTCTGATCTGGAAAAGAGAACATGGTATTCCAAATTAATCCACTGAGGTAAGAGGGGAGAAAAAAAAAAATTTGGACTTTTACCCCCACCAGTAAAAGCAAGTAAGTGAATGGATGATCAAAACCCATAACCTCTCAAATAATACAATTTCTTCAGGCATACCAGAATAATCTGAGGCATTTTGCCCCTCCATGCAGAGATATTAGCAAACAGCTAAATACAGTTTTTTAGTATTTGTTTTCAAGAATATTTAGAGGTCATATTCCACCCAGGTCACCAGTGAGGGTGAATGTTTGTAGCCAATGGAGTCAGACTTCAACTGAATGCAACACTGAATATACAATATGCAGCTTCTACTATCTTAACTCTTTTAACATCTGCATATTTTTAATATAAAGAGGACAATTAATAAATATATATGCACTTTTATTTACAGATAATATACAGAAAATAGAAGCCTATCCATGTATTATTAGAGAAGCATACTTTTCAAATATGATTTTATATTTTACACATACATGTAAGAGTCCTTTAAGCTGAAAGGAAAAAGAATGGAAAAGGGCATGTCCTTTCTACAGCTGCAGGAATCTCTGAGCCACATCTTGTCCACCTCTGTGAGGATGATGTGACAAGTCCCACAGACTCATCTGAAGTACAAAATGCTTCAGCCAAACGTCTCCCTCCTTCCCACCAGTAAAAGTAAATAAATAAAGCAGGAAAAGAAACAAAAAGGGAGCCTTGAGGGACTGGATGAGTCAGGGGTTAGTAATGAACTACAGACACTCATCCCTGGGTCAGCGGTTCACGCCCAGCCCCTGTCAGGAGGGACAGGGAATTGCTGGCAGCAGCCTGGGCCTGGAGGAAGCCGAGTTAGGATTCCCAGTCCCAGCGGCGGGATCCCCTCCGCATGGCCGCCAGCAACGGCAGAAGGAACGCGGCAGAAAGGAATGGAAAGACCCAAAGTACTCGCCAGCTCTTGGGCAGAGACCACCCTGGGGATCCCCACCAGGTGTTCCTGCCTCTGCTCTGTCTGTAGGGAGGCCTCTAGCACACAGGGATGCCCAGGACACGCAGATGCCAAAGGACATGTCCCAACTTTTCAGTGCAATCCCATTTTGGCATGCTTCTGATATGGTGTGTGAAACCGCAATGCAAGGTCCCAGCATCATTGCTGCACACAGCCGCTTTCAGAACAGAGAGTTACTAAATTTGTTAGGAATAGGGCATACTAGGGGCCATATCCTGTACTTTATCCAGTACTTTATTCTCTTTCCCACATTGCCTTGCTTGCTCAGTTTAAATATGTTATATCCACATAAATGTTATATCTCCAAAAAAATGTTATATCCATATAAAATTTGACAGTTCTCCTACTCTGTGCCCTGCTTCAGTGACTGTCACAGAGCAGCATATCAATTTCTTTCACAGACACTTGGCAGAGGTTTCCTCCCGCTCCGGGGGTGGGATCTCTACTTCTGCAATCTGAAGCAGACCGACACTCGCCATTTTTTTCTGCAATGTGTCTCCAAATGAACAATATATCTAACATCTATGAAATCTGCAGGACTGTCTGTTCATCAACTGGGCACTGATGTAACATCCTAACCAGCATAGACAACATCCCAGGAGGCACTCCAGCAATCTGCAAGTTGAAGCACAAAGGGAACACTGATCTCCCAAAACCCACACCTTCTTCCCCATCACCTATGTACCCAAGTATTTCTCTCTTTTCCCCAGAAGCCACACTCCCCACAGAACAACCACGAGCTATTTGATGTTGCCCTAAGAACTGCCAATCATGAAAGGCTGATCCCTCCAAATGGTACCAGTGGAAAGGCTGAAGAAAGAAGGAACAGAAAGGAAAACGCCCATGAAGGCTTCAAAGAGAAAACAAATTGCGCTTTTTTCAAACACTGCTGGTTTTGATTTTTTTTTTTTTTAATGCCTGCAGCAGAGGAACAGTTACAGTCCTGACAAGTTTCGGTAGAAGTAATGAAACACTTTTGTACCACAGCATTACTCTGACATTTAATTGACCATGTATTTCCATCTTTTAGCCTTACATGATTCCTCCATCTGAAACATTACTCTTTTAAAATTAATCATTCCATTTACACTTGTTTGGATTTTTGTGTCACAGTTTCTACCCTGCCTCTCTCACTTTTTCTCTCTCATTGCCACTGAAAGAACAGAAATTATTTTGTACCTGTGGTCAGCATGTTGAATTTTCTTCTGCTTTATTTACTTTAATATAAGTCCAGCTGAGAGCGGATCAAGTCTGAGCTAATTACCAGTATTTTTCAAACAGGCTGCTAGTATTAAGTTGAAAGTTGAAAGGGGATATGTGTATTTCAGTACACAACAGCAATGCCAGCAGTGCTTTAAAAATCTACTGCTTCCCAGCAGATTCTTTCTTTATTTAAAGACAAAGCTTGAAGCTAAGTCACACCCTCATTCACACCCTACCATGCCCATTTCCCATAAGGAAAGGACCATGCAATAATATAACCCTGTTAACATGAACAAACCTATATTTATTTTCAGTATTATCAATACTATTGCATAAGCTCAGCCTTCTCCAGGACAGCAGCTGGTGGCACAGAGCAAGCCCCCTCTTGCATACCTGTTCTGATGTTCCTGCAGCACCTGGTAGATGCTGATAAGGAAGGTTTGGTTTTTAAAGCTTCCCAAAACGCAGTCCTTGTAGATCCGAAACTCAGCAGCTGTGACGGCCTCGCCCTCAGGAATCTGAGACAAATTAAATTTGAATTCCTTGTGGTGCCGCTGGTGAGGCGTGAACTCCTTGTCATACTCAACTGCAGATGGGAAAAGGAAAGAAAAGGAAAAAAAAAGGAACCATGACTAAAATTTAACAACAAAAGGTTTCTACATGCTGCCACCTGTTCCTTCAAAAAAACAAGGAATCTTGTTTTTTTCTCCAAAGATAGCCCTGGCGAGTGTCAGGAAAACTTATGCAATTAAAGCTTTTCAAGTACAGTACTAAGTGAAGATGAATGTTCCTCCTCTCTAGCCAATTCCTTTTAATATCCTATTTTTTAAAGAAAAGCCAGCTTTGACAGGTGAAATATGACCATGCATTTTGCTCCTGTGTAAAACTCTGAAGCTTGTGATCCCTCCCAGCATTTTCCACCTATGGCTCTCCAGGTTCTTTACAGCATTTCCCTAAGTCTCACAGCTCTCTTCCAAGCAGGGAGACAACAGTCCCATTTTGCTTTAGCACACGCAGGCACAGGCAGAACCAAGTGATAGCACCAGGTCAACCAATTCCCTAAGTGCCCTAACACATCCTGTTTTCTGGTTCCCAGGTTTGTACACTAGCCATTGGACCACCTCGTGAGTGAATACAATGAATATGATATTTATTTTGAGGTTAAAGTCAACCAGAGCTCCCCCTCCTTTGCAGAAGCTTATTTTAGAAGGAGAGAGCTGAAGAGTGACCACTTTTAGATTCTGGTCTTGGACCTCCTTGGGTACACTCTCAGGCACAGGATTTAAGACAGACACAAAGCAGAATTCCTCCTTCTTTAGGAGTCAGGATTTGCATTTTCTCTGTTTGAGGCTCTCTTTGCAAACTCTGCTTCCAGTCCCACTCTTGTATTACTTGATTACATCTCAGTTTAGTCTGACTTTGATTAATTGTTTGTTATTTTTTCTAATTTTCTACTAGAAATGGCTTAAAACATTAACATATTATATAAACATACAAAATTACATCTTTACAAGCCTGAGGGGACAAAAAGTAAAAACAAAAAGCCGTTCCCACCAGTGGAACTGAAGGAGTGGATGTCAGTGATGAATAAGTCACCATTACATTATCATTAGGGACATGATTACGTGCACAGGCAGCAAAGGAACAACAGATCCCTTTTAATGTTTGTCTTTGTGGTCACTTTTTGTTGTTCCCCTCTGCCCCCATTTAATACATCAGACTGCAAAGGCGTCCACGAGCCTACTCTCACAACATCCCCATGAGGTAAGCAGCAATGCCTGTTCTCCAGCTGGGATACTGAGTCACCAGGAGAGTGACTTGTCCAAGGACAGGCAGCGGAGGCTTGTGGCAGAGCCAGGAATGACAGCCAGCGTGCCTGAGGTTCGGCACTTTACCCACAGGTTACCTCCCTGAAGAACAGACATCTTCCAGCTGCTGGAAACAGCCCATGGAGACTTTCCCCTCCACCTTGCCCAATTGCCTGTTCCTCCTCGTTCTCCAGTCACAGTTTCATATATCCTCTCCCTTTCTTTTGGCAGCCCTTCCATGTGAGCTGCCTCATCTGGCTGGGTCCACGTCCTGGCTCCCTGTGAGACAGTTAGTCACATCCTTCTCTTTGAAGCTCACCTGGAAATCTTTTCACCTCTGCATGACTGCTGCCAAGCATTCTGTGGGACACCACACTGGGGAATGCCATGTTAAGGGCTGCCCCAAGGCAAACAGGCAAATTCTCAAACTGCTGTCAGAGTCAGATACCGCTGCCAATTTTGTTAGTCTTGCATTGCATCTGTCTGAGCAGTTCATATGTCAAACAACAGACAAATGAGGGTGACTGGGCTCTATGGCTTCCAGAAATGAGGTTGTGACACCCAGCATCTCCATCAGAGATGGCACCAAAGCCAAGGATGGTAACATACTCAATCCCAGTGCCACCAGGTATTACCTCTCTGGCTGTTGGTTATGGGGGATCTGGGCTTCCCTTTGCCCCTGTAGGGGGGTGGGGATTGATTCCAGCAATACTGGCCTGGTTGGTGTCACTTGCATGTACACCCTCTGAGATGGGACCTGAGCTGCCTAATCCCTCCCCATCCCAAGGAGAGTCCCACAGGATGCACCTCCCAAAAGAGAGGAATCATGTACTATGAGAACATTGTAAGTAGCGAACCAGTGAGAAACGGTGTTGGGCTGCTTGCAGCAGGACGTGCCCAGCTTGGCCCATTCACTCGCTGCTAAAAGACAAGAGGATGTAATTAATGGTGAGGGAATGTCTAAATCCAAGGGTTTGGAGAGGCACACATATGAAGCAAGAGCTCTCAAATTAGAACTCACTACATCCTCGCTCATGGGTGCAGTGACCAGCTGAAACCCACACCCCCTTCCGTGCTGTCACAGGGATGAGCTGACCTACGGGCAAGGTGCAGCGAGACGGCTTTTCCCCAGGCTCGTGGCTGAGGATGATAAAGAAGAAGCAGGAAGAGCAAGGGGAAGGACACAACCAGGATAAGCAACAGAACTCCATCAGGGTGCCAGAAAGCTAAAATTACACCAGAGAGAGCAAAGGAGTCACTGACGCTTCCTGCCAGCTCTTGTCCTACATCCAGATGTGATATGGTCTCTCCTTGTGCACGAGAGAGCCTGGAGCTGTCCCACACAGCACAGAGCTCAAAATGAGCCCAAACATCACTTTTTGTTGTTCCTTTCTGACCTCAAGCTGGCTACAGTGGCCTGACCTCCACGCATCACTACAAAATATGCAGTTTAAAAGTGATATAACCAAACTCTAGTCTTTTAAATCAGTATTTTCCCACACTCCTCTCCTAAAACATCAAACACAAGTCACAAGAGGAAGAAAAGCCCACCAAAACAACTACCACAGAGCATGACAAGTAGCAGCAGGTGTGATGCTTGACTCCAATTACCCTTTCTCAGTTTTTACTTGCCTGATATATTCACAATAGTATTTTCCTGTTTTTTTCAAACTTTCTTCCTTTATCCCTGTTCTTAGCCAAATACGCCACACAATCAGAGAAGCTGACTCAACTGATTACAGGGGGAAACATTCAGACTGATTTCGTTATCAGGCTTGGCAGAATAAACAACCCGAAACACACAAACAAGGAAATCTTTTTTTAATCCTTCAGATTAAGCAATTCAGCTCATTCTGTTAAAAGAAAGGCAGGTTTCTGTTATAAGAAAGAAATACTGCTAAGATGATGGTGTCCTCCTCCACTGGGATCAGTTCAGAAGCAGCCCAACAACATCACAGGATGGAAAAAAGCCTACATTAAGCTTGTATGAAGCAAGTATAAAAGTTTAATGAGTTGGAAAGTTTTTCTGGCTGTGTATCTTCCCATGATACAATGGAGGGTGGATTTTTTTTTCTTTGTGGGAGTGGTGGGATATTTAAGTTCTATATACTCATTGTCACCCCATCAAGTTAATAATCAACTGTTTTCATTCAGCAAGACAGCTTAAAAATATAAAATGCCAACAGTCTTTCTCTGGGGGCTTTTTACCCCCTGGAAACTCTTCATTTTTAACAAAGAAGTCAAGTTTTAGAACAGTAAAATTTGGAAAGGCAAGATTCAAGCTGCTGGTTCCCAGGATTACCCAGTCAGGATTGCTATTGCGTTACAATGCATCGGATGAGCTTGTATTCAAAACACAGACAGCACACACCAAAATGCAAGGCAACAGCAAAAAGCAGAAATCATTTCTCAAGCTGCTTTCCCGTTATTATTTTTTCCACATGAATACATTCGGGTCAGTCTGACCGGTGATGTGAAATCCAAAGCTAATTTCCGTCTGGTGATGGACATAAGAATGTCCCAACTGTGCAAAGCTCTTGCAGGGAAAATCAGGCAGCTCACAGCTGGGTCAGGTTGGAAGGTAGAAGCCCTGAGTGGTGTTGGGCCCCCATAACCTTTTCCCAGAGTGCTGGCTGGAACGTTAGGACCAAGCCAGGCAGAACCAGTTTTTGTGAGTTCATGGCATGAACTACAGCCTATAAAACTCATCTTCATGGTCAGATGGTATTATCCCAAACATTACTATTCTTTTGCTGGAGTAAATCCTTGGAGGTTACAAATCCAGGCCTGCGCATATCAGGGCAAGTTGGAAAAGGAGATGGCAAACAGATTTTAGCCCATCACGAGCCAGAGGGACTGCCCACTCCACCATGGGGGTCTGCCCCCATCCTGGCTGGTGGCTGCTCCTTTGCTTGCAATGCAAAGGAAGGTGTGAGCTCTGGATATGGGACTCATCCCTGAGTTTTCACTAGAGCCCATTTCGGAGCAGACTGCCAGAGTGTGCAGAAAGAGTTAACAGAGGAGCCTGCCAGTAGCTCTTTACATTCCCCTTAACAAATATTTTTAAATACTATACAAACACAGCACTATTGTTGAGCAGTTAAAAAGGCAAGAATGGCAAAATTAGGGTTACTGTGGTTTTGAATTTTGTGTATTCTAATTCTAACCCAGTGTTGCAATAGCCAATTTCAGCACAAAATGTCCCTGGTTTAAAAATAGCATGCTGCTTACCATACTTGTTACTTTAAAAACACTGCAGAGAAAAAAAAATTAATTGAGAAATTAACACATCTATTTTGGCAACTATACCATCCTACTTCCATTTGACTGTGTAGGGCACACCTTGGACGAAAGGAAGCATAAGTCTAATGTCAGCCATGGAAATAAATTCTCCTTCTGCATTGGAATTTTAAGTATTTCTTTTTGGATCTAAATCAAACCAGTATGCAGAAATAACAGGTCAAGAGCCTTTCCTGAGGAAACACAATTTTCACTTAGAACAGCAGCACCAAATATCATATCTGGTGATTTTCTCCAGTTCTCAGCTGCTGAGAAAAGTGTTAGGTCAAGTGTTCAGGTGAGAATTAAAATACTGGCTTAAGAAAGTTTCCAGTTCCCACTCTAATAAAACAAAGCCAAAAATACTAACCTAGAGCTCTAAAAGTAATTTCTTAAAAATAAATTTCCTATATAAACAATTATTATTTCCACGACAATGTGCCTTGGAGGGCACAGGGAAGGAGAGGGGTTGCAAATTAATAAGATAGGACTATTTAGGACATTCTGCATCTGTCCTGACCTCAGCAAAGCTGAAACTACCGAAGAATCTTTTGCACATCAAGATCTTTAATGGTGACTTGGTTTGCAGGGCCACATGCTCCAGGAAAAGTAGCCAGGATTCACAGCCTGCTTATGCAAAGTGAGTTTTGCATAAGTGTTCCTGAATTCAGTTTGAGAACAAATATAAGTAGTTCCTATTTATTTCTTCTCAGCCTTTACATGTGACCCACTCCCAAATAAAATGAGAAAACATCTGAAAACTGGAATTGCTAACAGGAGATTCACCACCACATCTACATAATCAGCACAAAGGCAATTCCTCTGTATTACATCACCAATTTCTGCTCTAAGTCAACAGCATTTATCACATCTGGAGCAATGAAGCAGTGTATTATGCTTCAAATGCTTTAAGCATTACTAAAGCTCCAACAGTCCCCTCTAATAAATGGACCATGTACATATGTGACTGATCTAATGCTGTGAACCTACAGTGGCATCACCAGAATTTCTTTAATATTGGCAGACAATAGCTTGCACAGAACAAAACTTATGTAAGCTTAAATCCCCCCTCCTTGATCTTGGTCCACAGTTGCAAGTTGCTTCTTTTGAAGAAAAAGAGAGTAAGAATGGAGGTTTGTACACCCAAACTGAGGGATGTCCAGCTTTAGAGCAAGACTCAGTCTTCATTTGGGTCTTACAACTCGCCTTCTGTTTCACAGTGGATCTACATGGATGGGGTCTGCAGTGCATTCTTTTTACTCTGAAGAGATGCCCACAATGTGCCTGAAGGCTTGTTTGTGTTTTCCAAATCCATCAGGTCAATCTAAAAAAAGATACCAAGTCTCCCGAACAGTCCCAAATCTCTGACAGATGATCACAACTGCAGAAGCATTGTTACTGTTAAAGATTAAAGCTGACATTTCTTCTTAAAATAAGCAGCATTTCCTAAACACTGTTCTAAAAACTGCAGAGTACAACCCAAAGAGCACAATGCACCACTTTAATATCTTCAGATAGGAAGGAGAGAAGACTAAGAGGCTTTACAGGTACTTTCTGCTGTTTAACAAGGAAACAGAAGTTACATTGCTCTAGGTGTACCTGCAGGTTCAAGAGCAGGTCAGCAGCAAAAGCAGATGTCTCTAGAAAGTAGTGAGCATGCCTCAGAAAAGGATCACTGCTGCCTGTTTTTCACACTTCCATGTATACAATGTGTGCCACTGTCACTTGGGCACCAAGATAAAGAGATAAGTGGTCCATCCCACTGCAGTGACATCCTAAATCCACTACAGCTTATGGACAGGACTGATCACTCCCTCTTTACTGTAAAGACCCAAAAGAAAGCAAAACCTTCCCCTTTTCAAAACTATGATTTATTAACAAGCCATTTCACAGGTGGTGAGTAGGACAATTCTTTAAAAGATAAGAAACTCAGATGAGACATTAAAATACAAGGTCTGAAAGCAAACCCTTCCCTGCCCAACATGCACAAGAGGTGAGGAGATAATTTCTTCCCAACTTGGTCTCAGCCCAGCAGCTTCAACTACCTTCTGCAAACACAGCAACTCTACACAGCCTCCTAGAATCTCCTGAAAATGACTGTTTCTTTTGTTTACCCCAGTCATGATGAGGGATTCATCACCCACATCATGCCCACTGCTTATCGCTCCTGCTGCTGCTTTTGTACATGACAGATCTTCCCAAATTGCCCCCTCCCCATTCACCCATTTCTGAAAAGCAGAATGAGCAAAAATAACTAATTCCAAAAAGAAGCAGTCCCTCTGCTTCTCAGACATCTCCCCTGGATTTTCAGTACAGTATCCCAAACAAACTGACCAAGGTTTGATCTAATGAATAAGAGCATGTAAAAGTTTGCCGGAACTCCCTGATGAACTTGTCCTACATCCACAGGGATAAAAGGCAGTTTTTAAACATAAAAAAAGGTCAAGATTCCTACAGTTCAGTTTGGCATTGCACCATTTGCTGATCCCTCTGGGTCCAGCTGAGGTGGGTTAGACACAACAACCAGCTGTGCAACCATAAATCTAATGCAGTTTTAAGTTAATGCCCAGACACCTTTACAATTATATGAAGATTCAAGGCCAACAAACTCTAAAAGGATGCTTTCTTCAAAACAGCTCTAATATCACATCTGGGCTGACACAATATAAAGTGGAATTATTCCACTGGCTTTGGTGGAGTGATGCCAGTTTACAGTCAAAGAAGACCTGGCTTTATGCTCAACAGCTGACTGTGCCAGAAAATAATGACTCAGAAAATAACCCATCATTAATCCAATCCCAATGTAATTATGGAGATTAAATTTAAACAATACCAAATCTCTCTCTAAACATAACACTCTACAGAAGATCTTCAAAGGAGGAGGGGTTTTTACTTTGGGATGAAAAATGCAACTGAGCTCTTCTTTGTTTCTTTGTGCTGGGAATCAAGCTGGAATCAGCTTGTAAAATCAGATTAAAATAGTTGCACAACAACTTCCTTTCAGGATTCTTGAACCAAAGGCAGTCTAAAAATCAAAATAATGCCCTAATCAAATCCATAATACCCATGGGACACCAGAAAGTACTAAAAAGGCATTTTCACATTTTCACAAAGATGCCTACTGTATGGCCAGTAAAGCTTTTCCATTTTGCAATGGGAAGAAGCAGCAGTGGGGACCTTGCTCTAGCACATGATGGGAAAAGCTAAAGCAAAACTGAGGTGAAGGAGAGCTCTTGGCAAACTGCTGAGGGGGCAGCTAAGCCAGGAGGCTGACTGCAGGCCACCAGCACCTCTGCCACCAGCACTCACTTTTGGGCTTCCTGGGCTGTCCCCCTTGAAATAACAGAGACTGCTTTGCAACTGCTTCCACAGCCGCCTCCTTCGTTCCTTCCCCACAGCTTCCCAACACAAATGTTAACAAAGCTGGTGTTTTCTTTCCATATGCTGGCACATATGGCAGGTCCCTGCACTGCAAACAGTGCTGTATCTTAGGAAAACAAAACATCTTTTTGCTTAAGAGATGCCAAACTGCTTTATCAAAGGCACTACTGTTTGCATTTTTGTGGCAATATTAATGCAGTTCCCACTGAGAAGCTGATAAAGACTCTGACTGCAAAAACACTCCTCTGGAAGGAGTGATCTGAAGCTATTTCTGTATTTCATTTCCAAATAATTTGTGATTAAAATAATATTATGGTTTTCAAAAAGCATTTCTATTTCACAGCCAGGCTTCATGCATGCACTGCCAGGTTGCAGGAGGGGAGAAGCTGATGCTGCCAGCCCATCAGCACAGAGACACGATCAGAAGTGCTCTGCAGCTGTGCACATGATGGGAAGGGAATTCTCCTACTGCTCGGGCTTGCTTCCTTGGCTCAGCATTGTCTCCTGTGTTCATACCCACACAGCAACTGCCTGGGACACTCAGAGCTGCCCGCAGAAATCTTCTCACAGCGTTTCCCACCCTCCAGGTTTGCCACAGGTCACGCTGCATTTCCTGCTGGCACAGCCACTGGCACGCAGCTCCCTGGAAGCACAGCTGCCCTGGGTGCACAGACTAGGTCTGGAAATATTTTCAGAATTTTTTAAGTGGCATAGTCATCTCACACCATCTCTCAGAATTATCTGTCCTTCTGCAGGAATTTAAGGCAAGACAGACCAATTCAGTTGCAAGTTTGAGCTAAATTTCAAAATACAGGTTGTGCAAAGTGGGGAAGTTTTTTTTAATTTATGGGCATTACCCTCTCTGTTTTTCTTGCAGGTGAAGTTTTATGTTTGTTGGTACGACTGTGAATCAACCAGCAGCAAGTAGGAAAGCAGGCAACAGATGAATGTTTGCAATCTAAGATGCAAGTTTTCATTTTGTTGAGCACTCATCTCTTGGCATCACAGGCAGGTTTCAGCTTTTCATTTAATAGCCCAGCTGAGAAAGATATCTCCAGAGCACAATGCAATCACTCCCCATAAAAATACTGTCCAGAGCATTTATTAATTTTTGGAAAAGATTAATCCAGCACTCAAGACTCAGCTACACAGAAGAATTCAGCCCTGCTCCAGAGGTTGTCAGGCTGTCCTGGAGACTACACCACCACTGTAAGGGCATGGCCATTGCTGACACGCTTGTGACTCCAGCTGATACCACGAAATGCTGTTGCCTCACTTATTGTTCAGTATTTAGCATTTTACATGGGGCTCTAATTTCAAATGACTGAATTAAGCAGCATCCAGCCAAAAGACCACCAAAGAGCATGGGCTTTGGGGAATGGGCAGGGCACTCTGTGAGACAGCATGAGGGACACCAGACTTGACATGAGCCAGAGAACAGAAGATACAAGAAAGGAGGAAGCACTGCCCCTAAGAAGGGCAGAAAGTGGTCGCAGGGATAAAAAGAGTAAAATCATGGTCTGGAGACCCCAGAAATTCCCAACCTTTAACATGACTACAAAGCAAACACTCTTTGTGACAGTCAAGGCAAGAAGATGCTACAGCTCTGAAGACTGAAGAGAGCGAATGCCTGAAGTGCCTGAAGAAACAATGAAGTGTTTTAAAGACTATTACTCCTGGCTATGTATATTTGTCCAAGGAACAGCACGGTTTGTAAGTGAACCTCCCTTCAATGCATCCATTCACTATGTGCTAGCTTGGCACACTGATCCAGAGAAAGGGGTTCCAACGTGTCCCTGGGATGGGAGATTCTCAACCACCACTGGTGTTGAACACCACCACAGCATTAGGACAACTCCCTGTGCCAAGTGGAAGAAACAGTGCCTTGTATGACATTGATCTACGCAGAAATACCAGAGTACCTTTGCTAAACCCAATATTTCTCTTGCCACCCTTCTTATTTATCACACCTTCCTCCCTATCCTTCTGTCCTGGTCATCCTGACAGGTTCCATGAAGGTTCAGGCAAGACTCTCTCAGGCCCAGGAAGCTGGCAAAGAGAGAGGATGGGCAAAGAAGGATGGAGGAAGGCAAAGGAAAGTCTCACCACTTCCACAGCCTTCTCCAGCAAAGGCAGGAGGGCCGTGAAGCTGCTCACTGTGCAATCCTAACACATCTGGGAAGTGCTCAAGAGCAGCAACCAAGAAAACTGAAAAAGCCCCCCAGAAATCCTAGAATATTTTACAGCCCTTACAGCAATGTGAAGTGTTCCTCTTTCTGAGGCAGTAACATCTTGCAAAGCACTCTCCCCACACTACCCCTGTGTCATGATTTGCCCCCACCATGCACACAGCCAGAGAGAACCGGAGGGAACTCTTGCCATGCCTTGCTCATAAAAATCGAGATCTCCTGCCCTACCATTCCACTGAACTCCCATTTTTTAATCTGTCTACTGGCCATGCCAGCAGGGTGCAATTTGGGAAGTGAATTTTTTACCTCTGAAACCTCATCTGCTGTCAACCAACATAATGATGCTGCGGAGAGCCAAGCAGCCGTCAGACGTTTAAAAATTTGCAGCCGCTGTGGGCGGTTGGAGCAGAGGTCAAAAAATGGTCATTAATAGTTTTACCTAACCTGCAGCTTTCAGCTGCTCAAAACACAGCCTTAAAAAGAAAAGAAAATGACATCACACAGCTTTAGCAGTCTGCTTACGAGTAAAGAATTTCACTCCTTAAGAACAGAAATTAGGAGGAAAAAAAAAAAAGCCTTGACAAAAACGGCTGGTTTGATTAACAGCTTTGGTCTAAGCCTTCCTTTTCATTATTTTTTTATATTCCCATATCCCACAGTGACCAGAAGCATACTTGGAATGTCTCTGTCCATCTGATAAAGCCATCAGTGGCGGCAGCCCTGCGCCGGGCCTGCGGGGGACACAGCTCCTATTCCCAGCTGCAGAGCACAGTACCCAGCCCGGGGGAAAGGCCAAGGAGATGCAATGCTTTGGGAATGATGGGAGACTCCCAGGCAGGGTAGGGAATCCTAGGAAAAAAGTAAGACTTGAGGAAAAGCACCATTAAAAGAACTATTAAAAGGGTATTTGTGGAATAATCCTTAGTTCCACATAGTTGGCCTGACTTACATACAGTAGCATAGCTGGGTAGTTCACCTGAAAAACATCCAGCAGGAAAAGGGACAGACTTTGCCAAGTACTACTTTTTTTTTCCTCCCCTTTCTCCCCCCCTCCCCCTTCACTTTCACCAAATACCCAAAGCAATCCTTGGGCTCTAGGCATTTAAAAATCAAAAGTTGTCTATAAATGTTCTTAAAGTAATAGCTCATAAATTGACTCCAAAAGGTCTCAAGTTAACAAATAGGAAATTAATAAACTTCAGTGGTTTAAAAAAGCAACCTGGTATGTTGGCATTTCTGGCTTTCAGTTTATCTTGCCCTTTTTCTGTAAGTTATCAGGTTCCTGGAGACAGAATTTAAAATTAAATAAAAGAGAATATGTTAAAATTTTCAGCAGAGCTGCTTGCCCACAAATTAATTTTTAGACATTTGGCTTCTATATCTTCACTGCTTGCAATCATGTCCTGGCTGTTTGGCTATCCCAGCATTTCTCTGCCCCACCCAATCCAGCCTTGTCATCACTGATTTTATTTTTCCGCTCTTCTCTCTTAGTAATGCCCTCCTCTCTTGCTCGACTGGTCGCATGCCAACCTTGGAGAAAAACATCAAAACTCTTTCAAACTTGAGTATACATAAATATATAGAGAGAAATCAATTTAAATAAATGCCTACAACAAATGTCTTCTTAAAATACATCTTTTATCTTTTGTTGTGCCTGAAGTGTTTTTTAATGTTGTCAACAACTAAATTACCCAGACACAGATTCTAGTTTATGACTCAGTTTATGATTTAGTTTGTGACTATTTATTTTAGTTTATGACTTTAGGCACATTGGTTAAAAAATTACTTTTTTTTTCCTTAAGTCCTTTAAAGAATTTTTCAAGTTATAGCAGGAGGGCAATGCAATGTATCTGACAGCATTAACAAGACTCCATGGAGACAGCTGCCATACCTACTCAGTTTTTATTTGTGTTTTAATAAGAAAACCATCAGCCATAAGAAAGTTTGGATCAGGTTAGCACATCAAAGCACACTTTTTACAAACACATAGACAGTGGGGAGAGTTGAAAAGCACCAGACTTTTTAAATGCAAGTTTACTGAATCTTTTTCTCTCCTGCACACTAAGCCACCCTAACAAGTAAGGTTGTGGCTTCAGCAAGTGAATCTTTTTAGGGCTATTCTCTCATAGACACAGCAAGACTAAAGCTTTTATAATGTTTGCATGCAGAGAAAAAGGCAATTAATTATATGGCATGTCCTAGTGAAGAACTTCCTCCAGTCAAAATAGGGGAACAGGAACCTCAGTGTTATATAATTGATGTTATTAGCTGCAGCTGCTATCATACTTGGAGAAATCTCCAACTCAGAAACAGCAGTGATGAAGTGCTCCAAGATGAGTAATAATATGCTTGATATTATGGGAGGGGGATAAAAAGGATTCTAAAAAATGTGCTCTCTTGTACAGTAACAGTCTCAGATTATTGCCAGGCAGAAAACACTGTGAGATACCAACAGAAAAACACACCACATTTAAAGTGTTGTCTCCATGAAACTGAAATTGGGGAGGGGAGAAGTGGGTAGAGAGGAAACCCCTTATATTTGCGAAACCTATATGAATGCTAATGCTCACACGTGTGTTGTAACAAGATTGGGGACTTTGAAAGCTCCAATCAGTAGGTGCATAAGCAAATATTTATTCTGATCATTCCAACTCTCTGTGGTTTGTAAATCCCTGAGAAAAAAAAAACTGCAGAACAAAGCAGTCTAGACCACAGAATCTGGCTACTGTATGCTAGTTAGAAAATTACAGGAAATAGACCAACTCAAGAAGGGATTATTTGGTGGACTTTTTTGTTTGTTTTCTGAAGACCTGTGACTACCTCATATATGTGCACTTGTTTGGGTAGCTGAGGAGAATTCTTTTGAGCATTATTTTAAGCATAATCACTGCAATATTGAATTCCACATGCTTGATGTCTTGGTGAGGTGTTGATGTATATAACCTTCCAGATTCTTTCTGACCCACACTTTTCATCTGAAGACATTATAAAAAAACCAAAAAAAACAACCCTAACCTGAACAATGTCGCCTTTGTATTTCAAGATCCTGAAGAGCTTGTAGCAACATTCTTTTTCTCTCTGATACTCAAATGCATGGAAAGAATCACTCGATATCTTTCCATCAGAGGAAAATCTGAGATGGAAAATATTTTAGATAGAAGGTTTATCTTACTGAGGATAGCATCCATTCAAAGTATTAGAAGGTCTTTCCAACCAGTATTAGAAAACTTTTTCTATGGGATGAAAAGAAAAGTTTCTGCCTTTACCATGTGGAAAATATCAATAACTTGAGTAACTCTGCTTTACGCTAAGCCAGAAAGAGGCTGGGTTAAACAGAGCTCTCAGCTTCCACTGTAGGCACTGAGATAAGGCTGGGGATCTAAAAAAATCCTGGCAAAGACAAAATATTTTCTAATAAGTATTTCCATAATAAATGCTTTTCTCATAATTATGCTTTTAATATTTTGGAATCTGAAATATATTTTTTTTCTACTAGGGAAAACCAAAACAGAAAGCACAGTAAGTTTTTTCAGCGGGAAGAAATGTTTTTTAAAGGCAAGATTTTATTCTCTATACAAAAATGCCTTGATACTCAACAACAGCAAAAATGATACAAACCTTTTTGAGTAACTATTTTAGCCTCATACATCTAGCTCAATTTTATGAAAAGTTTCTTTCCTCTGCCACTGCCTTTCTGCTGTTTCTTCAGCAGAGCAGCAGCAGCTGGGATGGCTGCCCTGCATCCAATGCATTGTTTGTCGTAGGACCAGCCCAAGCTGCATCTCACCCAAAACAGCTCAGAGCATGGGCACTGACCTGATAACTAACATTGAGATAAGGTTATTATCCCCTGTGATTTGCTACACTCAGATGTTTGGTTTGGCTCAGTCTGTCACAGACCAGTCCTGTTTGGGTACCATGGGGTTACAAAGCACAAACATCAAGGTTTTTAGTCAGGTATCTGAACAGTAAGACTATGTAATATTTCATAAAGGAGTCAACTGTACTCTGCACACAGAAGAAAGAGTGATTGAAAGGCTTTGAAGAGACAGTCAAATGTGAATTCTGCTTTCAGAATGGATCGAAGGGAGAAATATTATCTAGTCTATCCATAAATAAATGTGAGTTTAGCTGGATTTGCTAAGGTTTTTAGTTTTGGTTACATTGCTAACAGCAAAATGTACACTGATAAACTTCCCCAACTAGTACATGTATAAGTGTGGAATCCAGTACATGCCAATTCCCTTTGAATAAAAAAAAAGTTTTGCTTTTTTAAAATAAAGAGAACCATGAATGCAATAGTTCAATGCCTTAACACTTACAACCTGCTGTTAGATACAAATAGCCAATGTTCCAGTTAACATTCTGTGCTCCATATTCTTGATGTCCTGCATGCAGAACAGCAGTAGAGGCTAAAGCTGCACTTCTGTACAGCTCAGATAAAGCTTTGGGATGTATTTTCACTATATTCTTCTTCAAAGACTTCAAATTTCTTCTATATGCAGTTTTAATCTTTTATTTTCTGACATGGAATAGTTTTCTTCTTAAAACTAGAAGTTTCTGAAAGGCTGTATACTCTTACATAACCAGCATGGGCTGAATCAAAAGTCTTTTGGACTGATATGTCATATTCAGAATACAACAAATATTCCTTCTATCCCTACCTTTCATACCTTGTCCAAGGAGATACAGCTTACAAGTTCAAATACTACAAGTTCATGCATTAAGCAACAGCAAGAAACTGCCCCTCAGAACCTCTTTCAAATGCAGCCACATTTGCAAGGAAAGTTATGGTCTTGCTTGAATTCCACATAACTGAAAAACAGAGCTTTCAACAATCAACAGGGAATGTTACTCAATGAGGAACAAATATTTCTTATTTATATTCCAATTTGAAACACTTTACAAACTTTATGGCTACCATCACAGCTCAGATGCCTTACAGGGAAGCATTAAATGATGAATGTCATAGGAACACACCCAGGGGTCTTGGGATCCTGGAGTTATCAGAGGGCTAGAAATGGAGCTTCCATTTCCAAAACCTCAACGCTTCCAAATGGATGCTCTTTAATGTCAGACTGGAACCAAAACATCCCAAACTGAACCAAAACCACTGAAATCATATTTCACTGAAGCAAAAGGTTTCATGCTAACAGTACGTAAAAACTTGTAAGAAAATACAAATCGCTAGATGGAAATATACAAATGGCCTAATGTCACCTCAATAGAGGGCAGAGCAAACTAAGAGAAAGAGGAAACCTGACCCAGTTTCATAGAAGTTGCTGCTTTATCAGGTAGAATCCAAAAGTACACTTAAGCCATTCCTGGTAATTCACAAAGAATTCAGCTGAGCTGAAGCAATTATCAGAAACACAGACAGCCTTGGCCCTTCTGGTTTGAGCTAGAAGGCTCAACCAAAACCATGCCTGACACTCCTGAGTTATCTGAAGAACTGCAATCAAAACAGTGCCCCAATTAAAAGCTCTTTAGGACAAGTTATTCAAGTGCTGGAATAGCCACACCTTTCACAAAACTGCAAGGGGTAGGTAAAGACTCATAAAAACCTTTTTCCATTCTTAAGCCATTGTTAAGAGACTTGTGAAAACCCCTTCCCAGAAAAAAACGCTTCTCTCCAAGTTATTTTACTGACTGCACTTTGCTTTTTTTTTTGCTTTTTTTCCCCCCAATAGAGACCTTGGAAAAACCTGGAAAACCAGAATGTAAATTATTTTGCAGCTTCCCTTACAATGCTCTTCTTTCTACAAGATGAAATATTTTGCTGGCACCCATAGCAAATCTATATTTTAATACCAGTAGCATGATGGAGAAGCAAGGCAATTTAATGGTGGAAAATATGCTACTTGATTTTCCTCATTTCCCAATAAAATTGGCTGAACTTTATTTGGCTGTTCACCTCCACCAACTCAAGACTAACATCTGCTTTTTGGTCTATGTAGGTAATAGAAAGTTTCCATATATTTGGAGCTCATTTCGCATTCCTATAGATAGCAGAAAACTGTAAAAAAAGTTTGCATTTGCAGAAAATAGCATCCACATCACAAGGTACAGGAGCAGACATTCAGAAAGACTAGAAAATACATGATCAAACACTGCATAATCTACCTTGCTCAACAGCTATTTTAACTCCTAAAAATCTACTCTCCACTGCTTATTTAGTATACATCCAGGCACTTGGTAAACTTTCATCAGGTTGCAAATGTTACAGTGTAAAAAATGTGTTTTCAGGCCATTTCCTAAATTTTCCTGTAGATATAACTGTGTTTTATAGCCGCGAAAGGGCTCTGAGGCAGATGGCATCGCCAAGTACCATGGTAAGTGCATTAATAAAGGAATGAAACTCTCCTTCTTATTTGATCAACATATGTAATAGGATAATCATGGATAAACTGCAGCTCTTATGCTTCTTTCTCCTGCCCGCTGGCTGCACCTTTGCCATGACTCATAAAACATTGTTGGCATGTGGGTTTTCCACCCTCCAACCGAGTTGCTTCCTTCCAAGTGTGTGAGCCCTTCCTCTCTCACAAACACTCAGTACCGGCAGTAGTGGGATGGGGTATAAATGCTTGCCTTCATTCGGGTGATGAGAGACTGGCAGTAGGTAGGTCTACACAGATGTTCAAATTCACTATTTTCTTGTCTGTTGAGTTTGCACCCACACCATGAAGGCCTCAGGTCCTCCATTCCACCAGTTATCATCTAGGGAGGGCCATGGCTTCGTATCCACACAAAGTGCTACATTAGCTCCAGCAACAGACACTTGCCTACATCAGGAAGGGAGAAGGACCTCTGTGGCACATACACCCCATCCACTTCTCTTGCCTCTCAAATAAGAGGTCAAGACAATTGTTAGGAAACTAAATTCACATCATGTTAAGTCCTTCCTTTGTTCTAGCTACATGGACCAGGATGTTTGCATACTGCATTGTCAGAGACCACTGGTGAGACACTGGAAGGAGAGGATGTGTGCTTCTCTCTCAAGAACCTGAAAAGTCAGAGAGGGAAACAAGTTACTGGTTCCTCAGTAGTCCCCAGCACATTGACCAGGAGAGCAGTGGCAAGGACCTAGCTTTTTCTTACCAAGCACAGAGGTTCATCAAGGGACTAAGAATTTTGGAAACATGAACTTCCTCTGCATGTTAGATTTAGCTTTGATTAATGGAACAAGGGAGAAAAGGCTTTTATGATATATACAAACCCAGCTGGAAAGCACATAAAATAGAATTTCTAAAGCTGACAAAATCCTCTGAGTGTGAAAACGCGAATTTTAGCCTCTTTTACATGTGATCAAGGCTAATGAGAGGATTGATGCTAGAGCCTGTTTCCAGAAGTTTGACTGGCCACAGCAGTGTTCATGCAAACTCAGGGTGATTGGGAGGTGCCAGTGCTCTGCCAACTTGGTGCAAGCCCCTGGCATGCTGGAGTGCCAGGACATGGGCTGGAAGCACCAGCCCAGATCCCAGGAGGATACAGCTTAACTTCTAACTGCAAGTTTTAAGTGAGTTAGAAACATATGATGTGTTGGAGTTGAATGAGGTTAAGCCACTTGTCTAGACTTAGCCAACCACTCTTTGAAATAAAGCCTTTTAAGACTGAGACTATTCAGTGCAGTATTTTGAAAGCTTTATGCTACTGTACTCAAAATGCTGGGGATGGAGTGAAAACAGAGAAGACAAATCCCCTTCCATAGGGCAGCTGAATCTGAGGTTTAGATCTACAAATAGTTTAAATCCCCAGGAAGAACTTGCAAATGCCCAGAATAAACTCCCTATTCTTTGTCTATGGAACCTTTCCCACTCCATCCCAGCTCAGATACAGCCTCAAGTTCAGATATAAACCCAATTCACCAGCTGCAAAAGCTTAGAATAGATACTCACAATAAACTGCCCCTCATTAAAAAAAAAAAAAAGAAGAAAAACTAAACAAGTCTCTTGCCATTGGCTTGCTTGTGGACTCTGAAAATCCCTAATGGGTGGTGAATGGGATGTGGTCAGCAGTCGGCAATGTCTCCTGCACACACACACTTTCTCTGCAGTCCTCAAAGGAGAACAGAGGTTGTCTGTGTTTGATTTCTGAACCACATTTTCATCCTTTTCTGCCTGCACCCAACCACAAAGAAAAAACAGCATCCACACAGTGCATTCTTTTCCCAGCTTGAGAGCTGCTCCTCCACTTTTCCTTGGGACAGCTCATTTGCTAAAAAGTGCTTCATCTCACAGCAAGGTAAGCTGGGATGCAAAAACCAGGACCACAAGCTTTATTTTTTGGGGACTGCCAGCCAAATTAGCTCTTGTAGGGATGTAGATCTATTTCTGTCTGCAAAGGATTATACACTGAAACCACTTCTGACAGTCCAAGTTAAACTGCAAAGAGGAGGAGGGTGGGGATGGGGTAGGGGGTGAGGCCCTTCCCAATGTATGGATCAAAGAAAAGAGTGTATATCCTGTCATTGCTTGAAAGCACTGGAATTTTTGCCAGATTATATGTGGTTTTCAAATTAAAGAAGAAGAAGATGACTCTATGCTTTCCTTACAGTCTCAAGATTTCAGAAGTTTAAGGAAGCATCAGAAATAATGAGAAGCGGGTGATGCTGGTTACTGTGGTTCAGCCAATTGTCCAATTTCCCCTGCCTCTCAAAGTAAATAAAAATAGACAACTCCAGTGTTGGCAGGGAGGGGGAAATATCAACATCTTTCTAAGCCTTTCTGTTTCCTAAGAAAAAATGTTCAAATTAAAAAAAAAAAAATTCAAAATCAGGATCTCAACTGAGCTATTTGTTCCACTGAGTCCAGAGTAACAGATTGTGACATACCAGCTTAAGGTTCAAGATTGTGAAAAAGGCTCCTAAAGAAAGATTTACAAGATTCATAATCCTGTTTTAGAAACATCCTTCCATCAGGCCTTGCTGATCAGAATATTTCCTTTGACATTCAACAACAGAAGCTGTGAGAGGACCTTGAGAGATTATACACCTAGAAGAACATTGACCTTAAATTTTGAAACATTTAATTGATTGTGATTCCTTTTACTAAATCATACTAAAAATAAGCCACAAAGCAATATACACTAATTTAACTCATCTTCCCACTGTTTTACATAGCCACAAAATCAACACTGACATAATCCATGCCTTTCTGAAATAAATGTGCCAGTAGTCTAGGTTAAAGGAAAGGTCTGAATGAAGAATGTTACCACCACAAAAATGTGTTCCTCTTAAGATTTTATACTGTAGAGACTATTGCATTCCTTTAAAGTTATGACTGAGGCAAATTGTCCACATGCCACTCCAAAAAAGGCAGTATATTAAGCAGTTTCTTAGCCAGTCTTTCCTGAATTATTTAGGCTTAACAAGGAATGATAAACCATCACCAAAAGTGATATTCCTGACAAGGTAGAAGAAGACATCACTTTCTTTTAGCTACTCATTTTAGACATCTACATTTATCTACTACATTAACAATGCCAGAAGTCACCAGAGATACTGTGTGGTATCTTGGAAAAGTTCATGGAAGGTTTTTAAACTGTGGGCATTAGGAGGGCACTCCATCATCACCTATTTTTTTGCCACTAAGATGGCAATAGAAATGGCAACCTTCACCCTTCTGGGTAAGGGCTTTTGGGGGCTTTGGTTTTGTTTGTTTGGGGGATGTTGTTGGTTTTTTTTTTGTTTTTGTTGGGGTTTTTTTTGTTTGTTTGTTTTGTTTTGTCTGGTTTGGTTTTGTTCAATTGGGGTTTTTTTTTCAGTTTTTTTTTCAGTTTCAGTATATGACAGAAGGAATGTAGAAGGTAAAGTCAGAAATGGGAAACTCCCAGTTGAGAAGTAACAGCACTTTCTTGCTTGACTTAGGTTGGACACTTACTCTCCTCTCATAGCTCAAGACTGACATGTTTGTGTAATGTAATTCATCCTGGCAACCTTTGAGGATGCAAGAGAACAGAGACTGCCAGGACCACTCTGTGAAGAACAATAGGGTTTGAAAAAAATATGTTCTTCTGGCTTTGTTTCAGCCCTCCACTGCCAGCAGTAATAGCACACTATATTCCTTGAAACAGTTGAATACCAAGTCCCAAACACAGACGTCCACAGGGTTAATTTTGTATTCTCAAGGACTTCAGTTTAAAATGTATTAAACATTAATCGTTTGAAATGTTATGAGCCATAGTGTTGACCTGACCCATTAAAACAGAGCAATCCCTAGGGGTGAAAAGCGTGTAGTCTTTTTAACCTGACACCTCACACTTCAGCAGTAATGAGACTAAAACCCAAATGAAGTCATGTGTCGCTTTGACTGGAGATAAACAGAGCTAGCTCTGCTTTATTTGATGACCTCCCGTAGTGTGGGAAGGCTCAGCCTGAAATTTTTCACATACATATCTAAGGCATTGAAGCTCTTGTGACATTTTTCATTGTACAGTATTTTATGCTCTCATTTGAACCCTTTGATACTTCTCTCTGGGATTCTATTTTGCCTTAAATGGTTCTGCAAGTTCCTTTTTGAAACAAAGGCTGCTAAACTCACTGTTGATGCCATGTTTGTTTTCTTTCGTCATAATGAAGTCCTAAGTAATTGATTCATAGTCCTTCTCTTTACATGAAAATTTCAGCATGACCCTCGCTGGGAAAGAGCTGGCTTAATTCCAAAGTATCTGATCCATCTGTATAATTAAAATGCCATCTATTTTGAACTATTTAAAACAGAGATAAGCTGTGAGAAGAAAAGCAACCTGGGTGATGCAAAAAAAAAACAAAAAAAAAAAAAACAACCCCCAACATCAGCATCTTAATGTCTGAACTCTGTAAAGTTATCATAGGGAAACATTTAAGTCCAGTCTCCTATTCAAGCTAATCACTGTCTAGATAACAATCTCACCTGTACTGAATGGATCCAGAGCCTTTCTCATGCCTGTATATCAGTATATGATTTCAAAATTCAAAAAACATGAGGCATGAGCTACACATTGTTGGACATTTACAATGAGCCCATGTGTGGCAGTCCAACTCAACAAGTGAGTCAACATCTGACAAAAGCCAGTTTGTTGTAAAGGAAAATATACATCTCTCCCTTCCTCTTGCAAAGCAGGAAAACAATAGGGCACTAAATATCACAGGTGGTTTAAGAAACATCAAGTTTTTATAATCATCACAGAAAGAAAAAAATAAAGGAAAGCCCTCAGTGACAGTTTCCACCAACACAACCACCAAAGCATCCTTCAGAGAAACGATGAAGGAGCAAAGCACAGTTGAAGTGATGCTGGTTACTGTATTTCTGATCAATTAATGGGAAATAACAAAGGTTTTTAAATAAAACAATGCTTTTGGATGGTACAAATATGTGCATGCAGCATAGTACAGACTATGTGCAAAAAGTATTTTTGTTTCTTTCAAACAAAGTGAGCGAGGCAGCTGCTCTGCTCTTCTCCTGATATAGAGAGGAGTTTCAGGATGCTCAGTGAGTGATAAGAGGCTCCCCTGCCCAAAACATCACATGTCTCCAGGATTCAGGAAAACCATATCAACCCTCCCTCCATTACTCCAAAATGTTCTGTTCCTCATGTGACATTAGCTAGGCAGGCTTTTAACTGTCATTCAGACTTTGGACCAGCAAAGCAAGCCAAAAAATGAGGAAGGCAAAAACTTTGTTGCGACAGAAACCAGCTTCTAGACTAATGAATGACTCTTCTCTCATTGCTCTGCAAGGAGAAGATGGAGCAGTCAGTTCCCCAACCTGACAGCAAACAAGAATGGCTTCCAGGAGTTGAACAGGAAAGCCAGAAAAGGGATGAGCCAAGAACCACAGGTTCAAAGGGCAAGGTCCCTTATGTTTCTTAGGGGAAATTACATGATTTACACAAGGTCAGGAGGGAGCCAAGGTCTGAGCCATGATCCAAATTCAGATGTTTTTGGAAGCTTCATTTTTGACACAGTTTAGAGTGTTTCATCTTATCAGAAGAGAGTCTGTGAGTCTGCCTTGATGTTCCCAAATTATTAAGTGCTCAACTAACCACATGTCCTGCAATTCCTCTTTTCTTTCTCCCATCAGGACTTTCAGGGACAAGTATTTCCCAGGACCCTCAATCCCAGCTGGCAGTAAACAAAGCAGGAGTGGTACCAATCTCCTGCACCCCGGGAAAGCACAGAGCAAGCAGAGCAAGCAGCTGTTGGGGGTAGTCTGTAGCCCACATCATGGCCCTCAGCTTCCCCCAGCACCAGCCAAGCATTAGCACACTCTGGCTCTGCCACAAACCTCCCAATGCAGTTCTTCATGCCAAGAGGGGAAGGTTGCAACAACAGACACCCACGGCTGCAGCAGCATGGGCGACACCTCAGCATCCTCTGCATCAGCACTAAAAACAGAGTGTGGAGGAAGTTCTCCTGCCCTTCTGAAATGTAATCTCAGCATGTCCAAGCAAAGACTATGTACTGTGGCTCTGCAGAGCAATGAGGATCCAGTCCTGGGGAGCAGAGAAGTCACCCATGCTCTCAGGGCTTGTTGCCTTTTTACAGCCCTGATGTATTGAACATTGGAAAGATTTCTTTTTTTCCTTGGGACTTTTTTTTTGTGTGGGAGGAGGAAAGAGTGCTTGTTCTTAGGAAAAAATCTGTAACAGATTTTTGATGTAAAAGACTCTCAAGCATTTAATAAAGTGGAAAGTTAGTCTTTTTTTGGGAAAAAAACCTCACAACATTTATAGCCTTCACACATCTATGCCAAAGTTAGGCCTCTTCAGAAGTAAACTTGGTGTTCATCAGGCAAGGATTAGGAGATCACAGAGAAGAGTGGGGCAAAGATTCTTCATTACATCTCTTGATTACTATGCAGCTAGTGCAGTTCAGTGTTTACTAACAGTATTTTTACAGGTCATGCCTGAGCAGAGCAGAAGACACAAGTGTCATTCCCCAGCATGGGGCCAGGACACAGGAGAGGAGTGATCACAATTTCTTGTGACATTCTCTCCTTCTCAGCCTACAGAATACAATCTGCAAATGGAGATAACTTTACCCCTGTTTAGTCAGCATTCTGTCCCAGGGGTTCAGTGGAAAAGCTCCCTGGGAGGTGCTCTTAACCATCACGAGGCAGGGGAAGGTACAGCTGATGCCTGAGAGCACCACATGGGGTATGAGGACATACCATGCCAGAAACCCAGAGACAGACCCAAAATTCTTGTCTCAAAATGCTCCGCATGACACATAAACAGACTAAAAGCTACTTCAGCTCTCAGCTAGATCAAAAGCAAGAAAAACTTTTTGGCACAATAAAAGAGAAAGCAAGCAAGGCTTTATCATATGATTCCAATCACAGACAAGAGGCCTTTCAGCCCTCCAGAGATTAGCTTGAATGAGCAGAGTAGGTTTGGGGCAGAATAACTCTCCATTTCTTAGGAAGTTAATCTGTCTGATTTTGGAGGGGGCTGGTGAAAGGCTCTCCTCCTCAGGAGATAAGCTGCTTTTATAGACTTGGCAATTCTTACAGCTGCCAGGGCATTAGCAAGGCTCATACACACAGCGTGATCCCCTCTGCTTTCAGTAAGAGCAAAGCTAGAGCTGCTGGCAGCCCATTTTATAGCCATCGGGTCACACCACTGACAAACAGGTTCCCAAGCATTACCAGATTGTTTGCATTAGTTTACAGGAGACTTTCATTTGTGGTTTTGTTGTTTTGTTTTTGTTTTTTTTTAAATAGGAGGCAAGGAAAGTATCAGCATTTCCCTCAAGCATAACTACATCTCTGACATGTTAATTGCTGCTCAGAAAGGCTGCAATTAGCCAAGCCTAACTTCATTGCTCTCCATGTCTATCATCGAAATCATAATTTCAGACCAATTAAAGGAGCCCCTCACCCACCTGATGAATCGGGTCAGGCTCCTTTGACACAAAATCCCTTTTGTGGTGGAAACAATTACTTGAGGGATGATGCTGCCCCTGTCACCAGCTGGAACAAGGCTCTTTCTTCAATAAAATTTTACTGACAGAAAAGGTCTGCTTCCTGCCCTGACAGAAAGAATACAAAACTACTTTGAGAGCATCTTTGAATGCCATCCATCCCACCTGCTGACTGGCTATGCTTTATGAGCAAAACCCCCCAGTTCATACTAGCTAATGTGAAAGGCTACTCGCCTTCAAACCTCCCCATATCATTTGTGTCTTGCCATGCTCCTCATAATCATCTTTCATGTACTAGTGACCTAATATTTTGGCCACATCCTCAGGATAGGAACTCTGAACTGTGGAGGTTAGAGAAAGCAGCAACAGAGAGGTCTCTGAACAGATCCCACTACCTTCCCATGCCTACTCTGAACAAGAACACCTCATAACATAACATAACAGCATGCCCAGGTGCTGCTTCCCTGTTTTTTCTGTCACAGATTTATTTCCCCACATGCATGGCAGAGTGCTGCCAGGATGGTCATAGACAGAAGAGAGACCCTGTTAGCAATATTCATTCATATCAGACGATTAAATACACAGTCCAATCACAGCATCTACCCTTACTCGTTTTGGGTACTCACTGTAATTAGGATATCAGCAAAATTTGTCCATGATGGCTCTTTAGCTGCATGAAGTACGTAAAACACCCCTAAATACATTTGCCTCCTACAAAATCTCTGCATCTCTTGATCCAGATTAAGATAATCCTCGAACTAGGTAGGGGGTTTCAGAAGCCACTGTCAAAATACAAGGGATTATTCTCAGCAACACATCATTTCATAAACGTGCTTGCAGTATCTGCCATAGAGAAAATAAGTTTCCTGAACAATGCACCCCCCGTAAATTCTGCTTGCAAATTAGAAACCACTCCAGGGAGGTGACTATCTTTGTGTTTTTACTTCATTACTGCAGTCAATATACAGAGCAACTGTGGAAGGGTAGTGAGGTACAAAGTCCTACTACTTATTTTGCCTCTTTCAAAATTCATAGAGTGTTTTACTCTGAATTGCCTGAACAACAGTAATAAAACAATATACTTACATTCTGGGCCTTTTCAGCCATTTCTTAAAACTACTGATGAGTATATTAGAAAAAATAAATACGCACGCAACATGTGACTGGGAAAAATCCATTTGAACCTTGTCTCCTAGTAGATCAGCATCAAAGCCTAAATTCTGTCCCCTTCTGCCATGGAAGTAATTGCAACACAGGTGCAGCTGAAGATGAAATTTATTCCTAAAACATGGTAAAGAGGAAATAATTTTCCCTTCATCTGGATTTGCTTCTCTTTAAGAAGCACTCACACCCAACCAGGCAAAAAACAGCTTCACAGTGCAAATTCTCACGGGTTTCTCTCTAACACGTTTCAACAGCTCAAAAGACAATGACAAAGAGCTCAGCTTCGGTCTAGCCAATAGCTGATTGATAAAAATCAAAATCATAATCTAGTTGATAGATAACAATCAAAAATGAAGCTTTTAAATAAAACAGAAACAAAGCCTTCCACAGCAACTGCAGCCTAAGTTTGAAAAGCAGAAGTATGTGACCATTTTGATGTAGGGAAAAGTAAGAAGGATGCCAAGGTGCAGCCCTAATCAAGGTACATACCTTCCCTCTGCAAGTGGGGGCAGTCTGACATGTGAGAAAAACTGCTGCTGCTAAAACAAGGGCCTGTTTTGGTTAAGGCAAAGTAAAAATGACCCCCAGTAACTACAGCATCACTCTGGGAACCCACGTCTGGCTGCTGGCCCACCAGTAGAGTCAGGAACAAACATAGCATGACAAGCACAGGTACAACAGAGCAACAGGAGGAGAAGACCTTCCCACCTGCTCTGGGTGGTACCAACAGCAGCAAGCAAAACTTCTCCTCTCTTCACACCACCTTCCTCAGACAAGGGTGCTCAGATTCCCAGCCACCATGGGGGTGGTAAAACTCAGCAGGAAAAAACTAACAATTTCAAGAAGAAAGACATGGAAAGCCTTTAGCTAAAAAAGGACAAAAGAATTATAACATAAGTATATTTACTGTGAATTCAAGAACTCTTTTTTTCTTCCTCCTCCTCCAAAGGCTTACAAGCAGAAAGGAGAAAATTTCCCATGGGCCAGTTAAAGGCAGCATGGTTCTGTACAAAATGCAGGTGTTAGCCTGGGGGTATTCCTGTCCCTGAGCCTCACAGCTGAACCACAGGGGATGCTGTGCTGAGGATGACTCCTCCAGTTCACTGGAGAAGCCTAAGCAGAAAATACCACTGTTCAATCATGCCCTTTCCTACATATGACACACCTGCTTCCTCCTGTGACTAATCCCCTTTTCTGTTGTGGAAACATCTGGTTATGAAGACAGCGTGGGCACGGAGAGGTGGCTAACAGCCTACGGCACTTGCTGACAGTCCATAAACATGGGTAATGGGAAGACTGTGAAGAACAAATAGGCTGTCCTGCAGTGACAGCAGGATTAAGTACAGCCTGCCAAACACAGGGTCTAACCCAAAGGCCAACAAAATGAACAGGAGCTTTTCTGGACAAAGATGCCAATGGCAGCCTTAGCAAGGGCTCCGTTACACAAACCTGGGGCAGCAGTGCCACTTGCAAGTCCCACTGCCATCAAGGATGGCCACAGGAACCCAGTACCTCCTTAAGTCAACCCATGTGGGCTCAGATTCTGTCGCTCTTAAATCTCACTCTACAGAGACTCTCATTTGAAGTCTGGGCAAGTGAAGCAAATCAGAGGAGCAACCATCTGCCTGCAAGCTGCTGCTGCCACAGAGAGCCTGGGACTGAAACAGCTTCATGACAAATTGCACCACTTCCTAGATTTCTGTGACAGATAGAGGGAAGAGGTAGGATATTTTGGAGGATATTTTATGGGTGGGATTTTAAGAACACCTGAAGCCTTTTCAAGGAGTTCCCTACAAGGAGAACTCCCTACAAGGAGTTCCCCAGTTGACAGAGGCATTCATTAGTTTTCATCTGTGATTGTTCCACATCAAAAATCTTAATTCAAACCCTACCTTACTTGGGACCCAAGATACTGTTCTCATTGTTCATGAAAGCACATGTGAACATTTAACACACAATGCAACACAAAGACAGAGTAAAAAAAGTTATACTCCAACTTGCTCTGACTAATGAATAAAATGTTCTCTGACCAGACAGTCAGGGTGATAACAAAAGCTCACTTAATATGCTAACAAAAAACACCATGAATTTTGCCTTTGGTTTCTTTTACTATTGTTAAAACGTGCTTAGGCCAGTCTTCAAATACTTTTTCTGATTTCCATTTACTGCCTGAAGGCATCTCTCCAAAGAGAGTTCTTTCCTCCCCATCTCCAGTAATTCTCTATATTAAAAATAGCGGGGGGTTAACTATAAAAACTGAATCTAAGATTTAGTTCATACATCCAGAGTTACAAGAAACTTCTTACTTTTCTTAGTGACAGTAGGTTTGTTATGATGCAGGTGTTTCCACAAAGATTTCTCCTTACTGGCTCTGCTGTGCTGAAGCATGCCCTGAATGAATAAACTCTTGATGAAACATTTGCAGCCTTTCTAGAGAGGGACAGGGATGGGAAGGGCAGTGATTTCTCCCAGTTGAGGTTCTAGAAGAAATGTCAACCGGAAGCCATCTCAGAAGGAGTCTTCCTTGCCAACCCCTGTGGAAAGGCTCCTTAATAGACAAGAGGGATGCAGCCACCGCGTCCCCAGGTGGAGGAGAGAGGACACCAGTGGAACAGCACGGCAGTGTGTATTGTTGCTGCTCATTCCAAACCTCTCTGCAGGATTCCTAAGGAGGACCAGGTAGTGGTTTAACCCTCCTGTTTTACAAGGCAACGCCTACATTTTTCCAGCAGGGCTACTCCTACCAGCAACATGGGTTGCAACTTGCTTGTAATCAGAGGCAGAGAGAGGACTAGGAGCAACCTGGAATCATGAACAGGTCAAGGCATGTACTAAATGTCTGGTCAAGGATGCCCAGTGGCAGTGTAATAATGCAGAGACTTCTATTAGTTTTCTGGCTGTGTTTCTTTGCAGACTGAGCTGCTGACAGTTGAGGCTGCAGCACTTAGGTTCAAGACTCCAACAGATGTGCCTCCATGAGCTCTGCACTTGTCCAGGCTCCCATCAGGAGATCTTTCTACCACTGCAACCTTCAAACCTTCATCTGAACACAGCTGTAGAAATCCAACTGTGAAAAAATGCAAAGTATACCAGCAAAACAATGAGTTTCATAACTTAAAATACTGCTTTCACAATTTCCTATGAATGTGGGGGCTTTTAAATGTGACTCCAGACACAACAAAACCACCGTGCTTTACCATTTCCCTCTCCCGATTCCCTTTTGAATTTTTGGCAAAGCTACTCACTGAATCTAGTTTTAATTAGACTGTGAACTCTCCTAGACAAGGATTGATCCTTATGTACAGGGCCTTGCACAACAGGAGAACGCCAGTTCAGATCAAGGCTTCCAGATGTCAGCATAAACCAAACAAAACAGAATGTTCATAAATTTCAATGCTTGGAGTAGCTCTTAAGGCATAAAAGGCCAGTCATACATTCACTTATTTCACCAGGAAAACTGCCTTTCCAGTTTTAAGCCTCACAAAAGCAAAGGTAGTCCCTGAGAATTGCTTGAAGACTAAGGAATGGCAAAGATACATATTCAAAATTTTGCAGCCATCAATTGACATTTTCTTAGCTAATTAATATGCCTGCTACCAGCATAATTGAAAGATACTAGAGCATACATCAAGCTGTAATAAGCTTTTACAATCAAACTGTTTGGATATGTAGCTCCCAAGTTCATATTTAATATGCTATAACGTTTCCAAGAGGGAACAATATTTTCTACTCTAATTCTATTATGTAAAAATATGTTATCCCTGCCAGTGAAGCATATGGGACAGTTTTTCTGTTGTTAATAAATGAAGTCATGCAGTACAGATTTTCACGTTTAGTATTCTGAAACTAAGCCCTTTTTGGTAAAAAAACTTGGCCAAAAATAATCCTAAACTGAAGTGAAATTAAGCGCTTTCCCATAATCTTCTCTAAAGGGTGAACTTCTACACAGTGTTTTTAAATAGTCATTGAAACACAACGATCATGGGTGACAAAGCTTCTCAGCATGGATCTTTCACTGAAGACAGTTGGTAACCTCTCTGTAACAGGAGGGGGTTGCAGAAAGAGGCTCTCAGGAAGATGCATGGTTATGCTTCTCAAGCTCCACAGAAAAAAGCAGTACTCTCATTCACTTGGACCCAAATGCTTCATTAGCCCTCCAAAATGGTATTCACATGCACAGCTTTTCAAGTTGTCTGCATTCCACTCAAATTTTAATGAGTCTTTTCTGAGTACACAGTTTTAAGTATCAGCTTAAGCTTTTGTAGTGTTCAAACCTAAATCAGAAGCAAGTAGATGTCAAAGGGGAACTGTCTATCTAAGCTAGCATCGGGGCAGGACTGGTAAACCTACACTAACTGAAAAAAGAAATCAGACCTCTTATTTATTAGGAATAAACGTGCCTCACTTCAGGATATAAAAAAATCCCAACTCTTACTGTTTCAAAAACCTTAAAAAGTGGTTTTGTCCTAAAGAACGCCTTCAAAAATATGAAAGCCAAATACAGTTTCTAGCCTTATAATATTTTTCATAGCACATTCCCTAATACTGCAAATGCTGTAATAATGATAAAATCATAGGAAGAACTTGCTGCATGACTTTTTTGCTGATACCAAACTGCATCTCACCGTGCTAACTCTAAAGAGTTTACTTCAGTAGCAGATAAGCTCTGAAACAAATCCACTGCTACAACAGAAAGAGAAAAGAGCTCAGATCTGCCAAATGCCCAAAGTATGGAAATGAGTTAACTAGCAAATGCCATCCCTGTTCTTGGTCCTCCTGACTCAGCAGGCAAAGAAATGGCATTTAATTTTGCATGACACCACACGAGTCTGGCATATTCAGCTTTAACCCACTTAATCTGGCATGGGAGATGCAGATCAGTAACAGTGATGTAGAAAGGGCAGTATTGAAAGGAGTGACACAACTCAAATGCCAAGAAAAAGCGATTTTCTCTTTCAAAAGCTAAGCTGGAAGGTGTTTCATGTGAGAAATCACCTCCAACCACTTGCAGAACAGTAGTCTGCTCAAGTGAAAAAGAGGGAAGGGTCCATCTCTGATCCAGCTGTGGGAGGAAACTGGGCAACAGGCATGAAGGACAGACATGGTGATGTTTCCATAAAGATTACTTTCATGTCATTCTCTTTCATGGGCACTCTGACTCCAGCCCAGAGGGTGAGTGCCACCAGATTCCTCCCTCAATCCTCTTCTCAGGTATCATTCAACCTTCTGGCTTCTCTGATGCATGAGCACATACTGAATATGAGCCCAACCCAGTTCACCCAAGCTCACGCACTTCCCTGCTGCCCCTGGAAAGGAAGGACCCCAAGCAGTGGTGGTGCCCTCTGACCCTGCTGCTCCTCTGCCACAGGCAACCTCCACTTGACCCTCTGCTGAGGATCCCCAGAAATCAGCTCAAGCAGATGACTATCCTTCAGGCCCCATCATTCCTCTCCAGGACACAAAGCTCCTTGCCAGCCTGCATAAAAATCTACTCTATTCAGATTTGATTTCTCAGTGCTTCTTCCTTCCATGCCAGAGCTGCCTCCACTCCCTGTGCTCTGCAAGAAGCCAGAGCACGATGGCCATTTATTAAAAGAGAATGGCAGTGCCTTGCACTTCCTTTTGCAAGACCACACAGCCAATTTAACTCGTCATTAGGGGTGGCCAGCTGAGCTCTTTTACAAAAGAATCACAAAATGCAAAATCATTTTACCACTTGTCTCTTTATCCAGCAAACTCTTTGGTTTGGCATCCAACCTTCCAGCTGCTGCTCTGAGAGTCTGATCTGAAAAAAAAGTCAACCTTATTTCTCAGAGTTGTGAAGATGTCACAACTAATTATCTGCCCAGTCCAGACTTGACAAAACAATGACAAAAGAGCTGACAGGCCTTCAAGTTAACAAAGCTGCACCGGACCCTCAACCAACCAATTCCATTAGCATCCTCCAGTCATGAGACATCTGAAATCTGCTGTTATAAAACTTGAAACCTTGTTGGGAAAAAGCAGCCCCAGATTTATTGGCCCACACAACAGAAGCAAACATGGCAGTAACAACCCTGGAGCCTTCCAACAGCATTCAATTTTCCTGCACTCCAATGAAGAAAGGAACCACCAAAAAAAAAATTAAAAGAAAAAGCAGCAGATGAAATATATCCGTGATTTTGCAAAGAAGTTAAGAAACAAACATCTTTGAAGGCAAGCGCAGAAAGGATTCATGTTTGGACTTCTTCCCCCAAAATGATCCACAGAAATCTGCCTGCTGAAAGGGAATACAAATGGGAAAAATCTGTCTCATGAGCCAAGGACTGGTTGTGAACGCCTGGGGATTTTTGTCAGCTGGCCAAATTGGACCCTCTGGCTTGTTTTCATTCTTCCTTCTAAAGGAAGTTTTGATTGTCCACTACCTGCAATCAAAACTTTTTGTTTCAGTAGAGGACAAATCTCTGCTGAAGGCACATGAGGGAACACCGTGGGTGGATGACAGGAGCAGGTGAGCAAGCATGCACTCCTCTCCAGGATGATAGATAGGGTACGTGCCTTGATGTTTTAAGCCAGGGAGCTCATTTAAGGACCTGCAGTTGGACAAAAGCTATTCAGATGTCACTCCCTCAAGGCAGAGGACAGCTCCAGCCACTGTAGAGGGGCCCTGGCATGAGTGACCCTTGTCTCAAGTGCTTTTCCATCTTTTTCCCAAACCATTTTAGGAGAAGCTGCAGGTACATTAGCCTGTCTGGCCATGGCTGAGCCTGCAGAGCCCCATCCCTGGGCTCACTGCAACCTGCTGAAGTGACCCCCCCAGCAGTAGCAGGTGCTGCTGGGGGTCTGCCCCCGGGCTCCGTGCTATGGCTCTTACAGAGGGACCCCTGCCAGGGTTGTGAGCAGTCAGCTTTCCTCAGGGAGTTGATAAATAAAGGAAAAACAGACGAAAGAAGGAAAAAGCAGCTGTTCGGAAACGAACTGTAAAAACATCTGTAGTGCACCACCAACCGCTTCTGGCTGTGGCCACAGAGAGCTTTAAAGGGCCATGAAGTTCCAGCAGAGAACTGGAACCTAAGCACCCTGACTAGAAGGATACCGGGACCAAATGGCACCCCCAAAAAAACAAAAACAGAGCAAAACAGAGTCATGCCACCGCAGTGAACCCTCTGCTTTTGGGGCCAGGCCAAAGAAGGAAAGACAAGTTAAAATTATAAACAAGAAAAAGTCCTTAATAACCCTGTATTTCACCTCCCACAGCCCCTGACAGGTGATGATCTTTATAGAGAGTGGCAAGGGGAGATTTAAAAAGGGCTTTGTGACGTTTTAGTTTATTGCTGGAAGGCTGGCGGCGGCAGCACTGGAAGTGGTTAGTTCACACACAGATGAACTCCATCGCTGCCTGCACTTCACTAGCTGACAACATACCAAAGAAACATTAAAATCAATCTATTTGGCTTCGGTGCATATCATTCCAGCACAATTTTATGCATTTGCTTCAGACCCAGCAGGAGGGGGAGAAAAAAAATAAGAAGGTTCAAGGGTCTAAGTAGCTCAATTTATTTTTCAGTAACTAAGTTACCAGAGACTTGTAGGGCGATTGTATTTACTTTCTGAAGGAGGCTCCAAGTTGGCAGAGAGGTCTTTGGAAGTACATATTTCTTCACGTTCTCTTGATCTCAGTGTGTGGAGATTCACTTAACAGCTGTTTTATGTGCAAATATTTTTTCAGGCATGTCCTCCCCAACCATAAACAGATTTTTAAAGGAAACCCTCTTAAAAGAAGTTAAGAGACAACAAATCTCTGAGCCTGTTCTCACTCAGACCTGGAGAAGAGATTTGAGCAAAGCCCAGAGGGTCTTCATACCACAGAATGTAGAGGGGATATGGAGGGGATTTGAGTTTTTTGTTTGGGATTTATTTTTTCTTTTTTCTCCTTTGTTTTTAATGTATCAATACTGATACAGAAAAAACCCCAAGGTTCTGCCTTCTGCTCAGATGTACTTCATTTCTTTTTCTACATCTACATGCATTTACATGGATTGATATGGGCAATATCTATATTAGGTCTACCTATATTTAACCTGAACATTACAAAAGCAACAAGGTTTTCTGGCAATGCGGAAGCAAGAAACACAGTCTTTTTACAAGAGCTGCAATGAAACCATGTAAACATTTAGCTGCCACACAAGCTAGGCACATCAGTATATCTGTACACATGTGTGCCTACAAGCAGGAATGAAGAATTCTGAAAAGACCAAGGCCAATCCACCCCACCATTTTCTGGGGCACAGATTTAATAGAGAACATTTGGGGTAACTGTTTATGAACACATCTAAGAGCCTACAAAAAACACTTGAAGGTTCTTACCTCATACTACAAAATTGTTTATATTAACTCCTTCACGTTCATTAGAACAAAAAAAGATCTGTAGACAGGGCTTCTAAACAGATATATAATTTGTGATTCTAAGGATAAACTGTCAAGAATTCCAGGAAGAAAAAAATATGCAAAACTGGTTTTAAGCACCAGAAAAAAAAAAAAAAAAAACATAACCCAAAAGCAAACAGAAAATCCCAAAATGAACAGAAGAAGAGGAAAGACAAAACGTATTTTGAAAGGAATAACATTCAGCACAAAAGAAGCACCTCTGAAGCCAGCTGGAAAGGCAGATTCTCACTCCGAGAGGGGAGTCCCACAGCCCACATCCCTTGGTGGCAGAGACAGTTTAGGGATTTCTCTCTGCCTTTCCACTTCCAGGATGCCATTCTAGACATCACATCCTCAATGGTTCTTGTTGGCCCCTTGTTGCGCTGAGTGAAGTGTGTGTAAATCCAAGCTCCAGGTCAGATCTGCAAAACAATCTAGCTAAACAAAGCAGAAGGAAATGGGATGAAAACCAGTATTAATGCTGATGCTGTGGTTTACTGCTACGGTGAATCCAGTTTTAAAACTCCTACTACTGAATTTTCTAAAAAGCGATAAAAAACCAAGATACAGGAAAACTTTCCTCTGGTGGTTGAAGCCTGCTCCACTCCTTGCTACCTATTTGAATTTGTATTGGCAGGCTCCTGGGCAAGTCATCTGTCAGTCTGTGCCTCCCACAGGCAACATAAGGCCAACATAAAAGCACCGAGGCAGCATTATATCCCATGTCATCTGTTCACAGCTGATCCAGATCACATCCATACTGCAGAGTGATCCAGTCTGAGACAGGGACCTGGGGCCAGACCACAGATCCACAGTGGAGTCATTGCCTCACATCAATGACTAGGCAAGGCAGTTGACAAAGTCCTGATGAAATCTCCTTCCTGCATTTAGCAGCGCCATTACCCCTTCTGTCCCAAGCTGTCAGCCAGTAATTAGGATCTTGCAGGTTGTTTCCATTAGGAGATGAAATTGGAGCCAGGTATAGAGCTGGCAGAAAAACCGCATTTCCAGTTGTCAGGAAATTTTCATTTCTTTTGAATATGGTTTTGGGCTAAATTTGATGTACTTTTTCTGCAGCTGGGAATCATGGTTGAGATCCTCCTGTAATACTTGTGCTGGAATTGGGGACCCCAATACTCCCAGCACTTCCTGCCACAGGGGGAGGCTGACACATGCCACACATTTCTCCTGGACTCTAGATTCAGCAGCAGCTCAGCGGCCCAAGGTATTTCAAGTGAAACAGTGTAGGGTCAGCTACTGGTATGTCCTCCTTAATCCTTGCAAGTATTTCTTCGAGGTAATACACCTGATCCACAGAGAAGTTATCCCTGTGCAAAGCCCTGCTGTCCTGAGTAGACCAGAGGGCTCTGCTGAGTTCTCCAAAGTACCTTTCACACCCCCCCAAACTGCAATCCAAACTCGTATCATCTATATTCTGAACTCACAGAAGTAATGGACAGTCAAAACAAAACTCAGTGTCTGAGATAAAATGTCAGAACATCTCAGAGAAGTGGGTATGGAAGAAGTAAATGCTCCATCTTGGAAACCCATCAGCCCAGTGAGTAAAGAGGAATGATACATTTCAGATGGCTCACAGGTGAAACAGAGAATCACAGAATATGCTGAATTGGATGGGACTCATCAGGATCATTGAGTCCTACATCTGGCTCTGCACAGCATCGTCTGCAAGAACCACACCATGTGCCCAAAAGAACTGCCCAAATGCTTCTTGAACTCTGTCAGGCTTGGTGCTGTGACCACTTCCTTGGGGAGCCTGTTCAAGCGCCCAATCACCCTCTGGGTGAAAATATCCAACTTAAACCTCTCCTGACACAGTTCAGACCATTCCTTTGGGTCCTGTCACTGGTCACCATAGGAAAGAGATCAGCATCTTCCCCTCTTCTTCTCCTCACAAGGAAGCTGTAGACTGCAATGTGGTCTCCACTCAGCCTCCTCTTCTCCAGGCTGAACAGACCAAGCGACCTCAAGTCACACCTCATACAGCTTTCCCTCCAGACCCTTCACCATCTTTGTAGCCCTCCTTTGGATGGTCTCTAACAGGTTTATATCCTTCTTATATCATGGCACCCAAAACTGCCCCCAGCACTGGAGGTGAGGCTGCCCCAGCTCAGAGCAGAGCAGGACAATCCCCTCCCTTGCCTGCCTGGCCATGCTGTGCCTGATGCCCCCCAGGACAGGGTTGGCCCTCCTGGCTGCCAGGGCACTGCTGGCTCATGTTCAGCTTGCCATCGACCAGGAGCCCCAGGTCCCCTTCCATGGGGCTGCTTTCCAGCCTCTCATTCACCAGTCCGTCTGTACATCCAGGGTTGTCCCATCCCAGGTGCAGAATCTGTCACCTTCCCTTGCTGAATTTCATACAGTTGGGGATTGCCCATCTCTAATTTGTCTCTCTGCAGGCCCTCTCTGCCTTTGAGGGAGTCAACAACTCCTCTATGTTTTGTATCATCTGTGAACTTGCTCAGCATCCCAGTCCTGCATCCAAGTAATTTATGGAGATTTTGAAGAGCACAGGGCTGAGGATGGGGCCCTGTGGAACCCCACTAGTGACAGGTCACCAGTCTGATGTCACCCCACTCACTGTAACCATTTGTGCCTGACCTGTGATCCATTTGTTCACCCATCATATGATGTGTTGCTTGTCCAGAAGGAGTCTGTGAGAGACACTATCAAAATCTTTACTGAAATCTAGAGAGGTTACATCAGCTGGCTCCCCTTGATCAGCAGGGTGGGTTACCTTGCCATACAAGGAAATCAGGTTTGATAAGCAGGACTCTCCTCTCATAAAGCCGTGCTGGCTGTGACTGATTGACTGCATTGTCTTTCAGGTGTTTTTCCATACCTCCCAGAGTAATCTTCTCCATAACTTTACCAGGCACTGAAGTGAGACTGACAGACCTGTAATTTCCAGCATACTCTCTCTTGCCCCTTAAAATCAGGACATGACCTCGCAAAATCATCAAGAGACATTTTGAGATTCACAGCAGCCAGCTCTTTGAGGATTCTCAAGGGGATGAGGGCAATTCATATGACACTCACTTTTCCTGACAGTTGCTGTGAAAGGTATCTTTCCAAATTTCAACGTATGAAAGGGAAAAAAGCTACAAAAACTCTTGAACTAGTTTCTTTATTTATTTGAAGCAGTCGTCCCACCCATCAAGCACTACTGTTCTCAAGGTTAACAATCCTTCAAGGATTTAACCAGCCAAAAGATCTTATTCTATTTTTCAGTTGTCAATGAGAAGCTTACGAACAACCCAGATCTGTTAGTCAGAATAATTCATTCCACTCTTTTTTACAACTAATTTCCAAGGCCTGTCAGCTGCAAACAGGCCATTCACTGCCATCCCATTGACTTGTTCCATGAACACTAAATCTGCAGCTCCTTTTCATTCACATATACAACCCTACTAAAATCTTATGCCAGCAAATAGATTTCTAATTTTTCCACTCACTTGACTGCAAAAAAGCCCCAAACCAAAACAACAAAATCCTTGCAGGATCCAAAAAGCACACACAAACACAGCATTGCCTCCCAGCACATAATGCACAGCACATAGACCAGGATCAGTGAAAGCAGCCCCACTGCAGGACTAATACTTGGCAGCAACTCAGCTTCCCTGTCCATTCTGAATCTGTAGGTCAGTGATGTCCATACGTATCACTGCAATTTATGCTGGTGCTCACTTTTTGGGTCATTTCAGGGCTTTCTAAGTCAGTTGCAAGATCTCCCACTTGCCTTGAACCAGAACTTGGCCTAAAAAAACCCTGAGCTAGGGCTGGATACTTTCATTCAAAACAAAACAAAACCTCAAAACATCTGTTTGCACACTTTTGTTTTTCTAATTGTAGGTATGTCCAAACCAAACAATCTTGCCTCAAAAGGCCTGTTTGTGCTCTCATAACTCGAAGTTCATATTGATAACAGGTCTACTTTTTGCCTAGGTCTGTAGTTCACCACTTTGGTATCTGCTCAAGGACCCCTAATGAACAGGTCTAGGACTGAAATAGCTGTTACTGGCACTTTTTCTCATCAGTGTAACACAGCTTGCCTGGTGCACAATCTGTCCAACAGACCAACAGGAAGGGGTTTCCTGCAGCCACAGTACAGCTGATGCCCTTGTACCATCAACATTGCACTTCATCCCATTCCCATATTGAGAAGTTTTATCATGAGTCTTATATTATACATTAACATTTGATGTCATATATTCAAAACCCTTGAGTCAGCCGCTGAACTAAACACACCTCCTTCTGGTATTAAATGACACATATAAAGGTATCTTTCTAGACTTCTACAGGAGAATTCAGAACTAAAGACTGAAAAGCAAAGAACAAAGATAATAACCAGCTTCTTTTCAGTCAAGACAACAACATGAGCAGCTTGATCTTTGTTGCTCATTTCTGCTCTAGAAATAAACAAAAATGAAAGGCTGGAAATCCACTCCCTACAGTTTTCATGTGGGAAAAGGCTGATTTGGGCAAAAATCACAGAAGTGGTTGTGGGTCCCTGGTGGACTGCCCACAGGCTCGTGCCCTGGAGGCAGGTGCTGTAAGGCAATAGGTGAGCAAAGCTTCTCAGAAAAGAAAACCAGCAACACGCAAGCAAAAGGGAGAATTTCCTATAAAGTCTCTTGATACTGCTCCATGACAAGCTCAAAAACTGAAGGATCTTCCTACTTTCAATTTGCTCAACCAAAATAACAACAAAGGCTGATGGAGGAGTGAAGCTGATCCTTCTGTCTGTGATGTGGCACTCAGCAAGTCACACTTATTTACAGTCCTAACCAGACAGAGTCAGATTGATGAGATCACAGAAAGAGCTGTAATAGACCAGACCAGGAACTCAGGAAGCCCAGAGCCTTGTTTCCAAAGGTGGCTGGTAAGAAATGCTCAGGGACAAAGGCAAGACAACACAGGAGGATCAGCACCCCATTACACTCTTCCAGCCATCAGAAAGCTTAGCACTACACAGGGAGTCTTGGAGGAGAAAGCGGGGGAGGAAGGGAAGGAGAAGAAATCACACTTATAGGACAAACCGAACTGGAACTGATCATAAGACACTAGCAGATAGACTATCAGCCAACAAAAAATTGGTAAAACAATGAAGGTATAAGAATGAAATTAATGACAAAAACACATGTTCTGAGATAAAATCAGAGAAAAACAGTAAAGGAATTTTTGAAGAGCTGTGCAAGAAAAAGTAATGAAAAGGCAAGGTCAAGCCTAAAATACTTATGCGTGACTGTATGAAAATAACTGATTTTTCAATTATTTCAAAAGGGAAGCAAAAAATTTGCTCCAAAGTGCTGCAATCTGGTCATTTTATTTGCACTCTACAAGCTAACCTTCAGAAGATGATACTTTCCACCCCTGGTGTTTTTAACAATGCATGAGATGCATGTTTTCTGCATAATTCATCTGGACTAATGGTTCAATCTATGTGCACTCTCTATCTTTTGGCTGATTCTTTCATTCTAATCCTACTCTGGCCAAAAAAGAAGAGGAAAACTGTTATGCAGAGATCCACTGACAAAAACAGATTCAAGAGACCAATTAGGTAGCTCCAGTTGGTAAACTGAGCTCACAGCAAGAAAAACCCTCAGAATTAAGTAAATGAAAAATCAAGTTAATGAAAAATTATGTTTTCCATATTTAAAACATTTCCTTCAAGAAAAAAGGCTGGGGGCTCTTAAAAAAATATGAAAGAAACTTTTGCAAATAAGCATCACATATGCCAGTAAGAGGATGGAAAAAAGAATCTTTCTTAATGGAAAAGGCACTTTTTTTTTCTTCCCGTTTTCATTTCTATTTCAATAGAGAGAAGAATAATGTCCTTAAAAAGTCCAAACCATAACACTTTAGCTCTTTTGTTAAAAAAGCTAAAATGTTAATTTTTTAAAAAAGGCTGACCGACAATAATGCTGAAACCCAGCAATGCAACTCATGACAAGTCATACTTACATAATACCAAAATTGTTATTTACTAGAACTAATCAAAAATACAGGAGAAGGGTTACTTTCAAGCCAAATTGCATCTGCTCACTGTTGGTACCTGTGAGCTAACTCAGACTCCAAAATCATTGCAAGCTGGTGGCGCCCAGCACTTCCAGAAGAAGAGGCAAGGAAGGTAATGCCCAGCCCTCCCCCTCAATCACATATGCTGCAACCAGGTTTGGAATAATTTTATATCTGTGGCAGGGATGTTCAGGCTGGTCCCAGGAAGTGAAGGGGATCATGCTGGCACCCAGTTCATCCCCAAGGAGGACTGGCCACAGACAGGACAAAAGACAACTTGGAGCAGGAACTCTGGCACTAAGTGCTCAGGAGCCTTTTCCTCCTTCTTGCAAACGTAGTTGAGATTAGGTTAGAACATCACTGAAAGTCAACAGTAGCAAAATTACTCCAACTTCCTTTGCAAACTTGTCCACTCCCTCAAAATATCCCTTGTAGGGTAATTCAGTATCTCAAACTCTCAAGAACACTTTCAATTTGTTTAATGCTGCTTTCACAAAGAGCACTGCATTTCTGCAGCACTGTGCCAGCTACAACCAGAAGCTCAGCAGCAGCCTTACATCCCAACTTGCTCACACAGTGCATCAGTAATCCACCTCACTCACTCCTCCACCCAGGAATCTGTGCAGAAATATTCCTGCCTGACTCATCTATTTCACCAGTCCCACATTTCCCTCCCCTCCAACACTGACCAATGCAGAGTCCTGGCCCCAGCCTCTGGCCACTTTTTCCACTTCAGCCTGACTTAGTACTCATCTGTTCTCACCACCACCAACCAGGAACATGATTTACTATCTGAATTCTTCACTGCCATGTATTTCAGAGGAGTCCACAAGTGTCCAAACTTACTCTGGCACCAGCCACCTCTCACCCATGAGGGCTCAGAGATCATCAGTGCAAACCACATCATCTACAAAGCCAACCCAAAAGTCACATTGTGAACCTTGGCTGGACTGTGGTGGACATTGCTGCTTTCTTCAAAGCTAAGAACAGGAAGATCCAGAAATTAATCCCTAAGACTGAAACCTCAGCATGTGTGTGTAATCAGCGAAAAGGAGGCTTAAATGGAAAAACCCAAGACAGCAAGGGTGCAACGTGGCACATAGCTTCCCACATTCATCCACAAAAATGCAAGCACCTCAGAATTATTTGATCAAATTATGAGCCCTTGCATAGCTGAACAGACAATGTTCCTCCACTGAGGCATGGGCTGTCTTCAATTGCTGCAGAAAGCCCACAGCAAACAAACTCAGAGCTGAGACCAATATCCACATTACTGTAAGAAATGGGAATGCATTTGCATTTCCCGACTTCTCAGGCAACTTTTGTCCATGTTCAACCCACTTGATCTCTGTGTTTTCACAGTATGGACATCAAAATCGCCAGAAAGCCCATTTAGCAGACACAGGAAAATGTTCTCCTCTCAGCTCCAGGAAGTCCACAAGCTCTCCTGTAGAATATACCATGAAATGCAAAGCCATGCCTCCAAATCTCTGAAAGCCACAGCAAACAATGTGGGCAGAAAATGACAGGTTACATTTACCTCAGTGACTGCTTTGTGTCACAAACCTTATACAAACTCTTGCTATCCTCCAAAAAAAATACCTTAAAGGGGAAAGATTCCTTTCTGGGCTTTGCACTGAAATAGAAATTTGCTTGCTTTTCTCCTGTTCAGTTACCTGACTCAATCCCCTACATGCTGTTCTCCAAAAGTGATTCTGAATATTCTGCTGAGACCAACCATCAATACAGGTCCATCACTCAACATCAGAAATGATCCCTCTGCTCTCCATCAAGCAGAGAGTTCAAAACATCCATTTATGAGCAGATATCCAAGTTAAAAACCCAGGCACCACTGATGTCTCATTTTCCGTTTCAGCTGCACCAGCCTAAAAATGATTTCCATGTACACATGCCTCCCAGGGACATGGAAGCAAGATTAGGTACAGAAGACTACTCTGCCTGTATAGAAATAAACTTTGTACAATCCTTAGTTTTCCTCAAAGATTAAAAAACCACGTAAATCTCTAAATGTGATATGAAATACTGTAAAATGCATATTCCTGCATATTGATACATAACAACTGTATTTCAAATAATTTATTTAATGTGGGTAAACACGTACTTTTCTGTTCATCTCTGAGCATTTTGCTACTCTGTCCTCCACCCCTTTTGTTATTCCTGTCATCCATCATGTCCTCTTAGCAGTCAAGGGCAGAGCTGCCTTCTCTGTTATGTATTGGTACAACGCCCAGCACAGACTTCTCATTACGAACTCCAAGTCTTGCTGTAAAAGAAATAGCAATTAAACCCATGAATAAATAGATAAATTTCTGAAGAGAATGTACAACTTACATAATGACACAAATTCACAAAAATGCTGGTTTCGTGTCAGTCAGCGCTGCAGACGCCAACTCCCTTGAGAACCTCTATATTTTATAGGGCTTTTTATGGCATGCTGGGACAGAAGTGAGAAGACGACAGCCCAAAGCCAGCTCTTAATCAAATGCAGATTTACCTATGGAGCACGGACCAATTATTAGCAAGTTGCATTAGGAAACAGCAGGGGAACCAGAATGACTCTTGGTGGTAATGAAACCTCAGGTCACCTGAATTTAAAATAAAACTCTTCAAGCAAAGACTCTTCAGTTAGGCATCATTTTTTATTACCGGTATGTGGGACACTCCCTGCTAAAAATTCCTGCTTCTCTGGGTGGAGACTGATCACTTCTGAGCCATTTCTTCACTGAGTCTGAACCACCCACATCTACCAGGAACATTTATTGTGATGAATAGACCTATTAATACCAGCTTCACTCCACCCTATACTGCTTCAGAGTATGGAAACTCAATGGATGTATCTGGTTTTGGTTAATATGCCATGACTCTCAAGTTTTACAATGGGAAAAGGCAGAGGAAACACATTATGTATTTTATTGTAGAACTCTGGCACATTCTCCATCAAGTGGAAAATTCAACCTATCGGGGATGCATTTTTCAGTCTTTGTTAACCAAATCTTACATCCTTCTTCACCTTTTTCCAAAAAAAATTATTTTCTCCTTTGCTCTTTGCCTCTTTTCCAGGAAGAGCCAGGAGCAAGCTTTAGGTCCTCCCAAGCTCAAGTTGAAACCACATCCAAAAGGACAAGAAAGGGACAACTACGTGTGACGTTTAGTGTGGGAAAATCTTTCAGGAGCAGTTTTGAATGTGGCATGGACTTGCTTCCACCTCACCTTTTAAATCCTTCCCACATCTAACATCCCTAGACATCAGAAATTAAATGCTGATGTAAAAATCAAGGTTACTGCAACCTGATGAAAATTCTATGCAGGTTTTTTTCTTCAGAAGACCCATAGACAAAAAGGCAATAGCTTGGATTGCTGTGAGCTATCCCACAATTACAGATCACAAATTTGGAGCAAAGAATATAAAAATAAGAGAGACAGGGCAACCATTGTAACAAGAGTCAACTTAAAAGGACAGCAGAAGTGGGGAAGACACTGAACTGCTTTAGTTATGAGCTAAAGGGCAGGCATACTAAGCCTAAAATGAGGGAAAGAAAATGCAACAGGCTTTCAAACCATACACACTTTAAACATAAAGTCCAACTCCTCAGGAAAACCAAAGGGTGAATTTCCTCATTCATAGGACAGCTGAGGCTGCTACAAGGCAGGAATCCAACACCACTTCCAGCACTTCACCAAAATGGCTTCTGGAAAGGGATGTCCCAAGTATGGGACCTGAGGTGAGCTCCGCATGGAAATCCAAGTTACTTATCTGCCTCCAAGGTACTAGAATAAATCCTTACTTTTTCGTGTTTCCTGACACCGCAGGAGATGCTTGAAGGGCACCTCCTTGGGGAACAAGGACTCCTTGACAACCTCTTCCAGAACAACTTCATTTTCACAATTACTAGTGTGACCAGGTCACACCTGTCCCTCCCAGCAAGGCAACTTCTTAACTACTTTGGCAACTCTTGCTCCTCCAGTTGGGAAGCGATGCAGGGAAGGGCAGGAGGAGCCGACACTGCTTCATCTACATTTCAGAGCCAGCCAGGACCCTGGATCAGGGGAGGAGCAGCATTGCAATGACTCCACTTTCCAGCACATCTGATAGTGCCATTAGCACAACTGGCTCCCAGCCACCTGAGTGAGAAAAAAGAACAACTGGATGCTTGTGAGGAATGATCAAATAAAAATTTAATGTCTGAATAAACAGAACAGAACACCTGGCAGAACGACTGAGGTCTAGCCACAAGTACTGGTGGCTCCAGCAAGAGCTCCGGTGATGCTCAGCACTGCTGTGGTGGGGAGAAGCCTTGAGCTCAGCCTGGTTCCACTGGAGACCCTGTAAACAGTTTTGGGCCACTTCTTGGCAGAGCTCTTCAATTTATTTTAGATTTCCAGCACTTGCCAGAGGGAACTATTGGGAGGCCCATAAAAATTGAGTTTCCTCTCACAGTGTCAACTGACGAAGTAGTCTTTGCTTCCTGGCCACAGTCATTGCAGAGTGCTACCGCCTGCTGTTACAGAAAGTTGCTGTGTGACAATAAGCAAGCTGACACCTAATTGTTACATTTGACCAAGTGTTTTAATTAAGGGCAGAGTGTCTTTAAAATAAACTCTTAGGAGGCTTTGGCCCACATTCAGGAAAGCACTTAAGTATAAGCCTTAGACTGTCTCTATTCAGGAAAGCATGTGCTTAAGTGCTTTCCTGAATGCAGATATATTCCTGCTCTGGGGCCTTAAAAGTGCACTAAATAATAACATTTATTGCAATTTGACTTCACTGTTTTTTTGAAATATTTATTTAGCTGTTTCTTTATTAAGAGTAAAGTCACTTGAATTTTGTATCTATTTAACAATCCTTACTGCTTGCTGATTGCATTCCAAGAGACAATCTGTAAAAATGCTGTTCAGTTAAACTCCAGGGCTGTTCCCACCACTAGCATGAAGCTGTGTCATTTTCCTGACACACCAGTTACTCTCACACAGGGTACCTACTGGCCACATACCACTCAAAATAATTTTGCATAGAGTTGGAGATCTTTGAGGCTGTTCTCCATCAAATACCCAAGAAGCATATAAAGTCAAGCTTTATCTAAACCAACACTCATGCCTTGGGCATTCACTGAACATTATTATATACTATTGCTCCTACCAATAGTAATGCCTGTATTATTTCACAAATATAGATGTCACAAGTCAGAACAAAAAGCCAAATTTCAACTAGCAGATCCTTCCCCCCGCAGACAATACACAGTACCTTTGTTTCACATCTCTCACAAGCCACATCCAACACCTTTGCACTGCAAACTTTAGATTTTCTTTTACATAGAAAGCTGAGAGGAGGAGAAGAGCATGTGAGCACAGCATGCACACATCCACATGAAAAACTGGGAGAAGAGATGGGGTGTGCTTTGTCCTACTTAACCACTGCTCCTACAGCTTCTGAAACAGGAACTTGAAACTTGGGAAATGAGGACAGAAGTGTCAAATTTGTCAGTACTGCTAGAGCCCAATGAAGTGGGAGGAGATCATTCTTTTTCCCATGCTCATCTGGCCCATAGTTACACTGTATCAGTCCCACATTTCCTGACTTACATCAACAATCTGAGCCTTTTCCGGTGGTCCTGTGAAGAAGTATCAGGTACTGATTGACCCAAGCTGAAGAGCCTCAGTGTCTCTACTTTGGATCAATCGATACCTGATGCTTCTTCACAGGACCACAGGAAAAGGGCCAAGAGCCTGCTCAGACCCCATTACTGACTTACTGACAATCTCTCACATGCTCAGGCTAGCACCGGTGATGAAATTTTCCTCAAATCAAAGCAGCATGAGGAGTTTGCATGTTAGGTATTTTCTCTTCCCTCTGTAACACTGAGAACGTTCATATCCACCTGGGAACACCATCTAACAGCTGCAGCACTGGTGTGAGCATCCAGGACACCAGTGACACTGCTGATCTCTCCTGCTCCCAGCACATCTTCCCCAGCAGCTTACAGCTGCAGGTGCTGCTTTTCACTTTTTCACTCCTACTTTTTTTTTTTTTTTTCCCAGGGCAGCTGGCAGGAGTTCTGTGACCTGCGAGACATGGAGGAAAACTGGAATGGATTTCTGTGGAGCTTGCTGGACAAAATGCCTACAACATCTTTGTCTTCAATAGCTCTGAGGATCCTTGCTAGTCCTAACATGAATTTACATTCCTAGTTAAGACTTGGGCTTTTTGTGTACACCACCACTGCTAATGAAAGTACTAACTGTTGTACTCTAGCTTACTACCTCTGCACTCCAAGCACATAAAGAAATGCCAGAGTGATGGAAAAACAGGACATTGAATGATTTAACATAATTTGCACAATACACAAAAAAAGTTTTCGAAGGCTGGGAAAAAACCTGCAGCATTAATTGTCCTCTGGCCACACAAAGAAGCAGATGCAAATACAAGTGTCCCAACTGTGACCAGCAGGTACTTAATTAAGGAAACACCACATGAAGACACGTGCTTAATTTATTCAGGTGGCAAGGTTAACAAAATAAGCTCAGGGAATTAATACAACACAAGCAGAATGACTTAAAAACTAAGAAAAAGCCACTCAAGATGAACCACACATCTCAGTCAAATAAAGGAACAGTCTACTTGCTTTAAACTCAATCATAATTGGTTTCCTCTCACCTTCCAAAAACATATTTAAAAAAGAAAATAGTATTTACAGCTCAAGTTAAACCACTACCACTTTACTCATCTGTTGTCTCAATTTTTCCTTAAGGCTTGTGTTTAAAGGCAACCCAAAGCATCTCAGCAGCCTTTTCACACAACACTGCATTTAACGAGAAAGAACAAAACTCATTATGATAAAATTTTGTAGGAGAGGACATTGCAAGAAAAGAAAGCAGCATCATTTTCCCTAGACTTCTCTTCTGGGCACCACCAAACAGAGATATTTGACCCCTCACTCCAGCAGCTGCTTGAGGATGCACAGGGGATCTCTTGGACAAAAAGGCATTCAGGACAGATCTCCTGCCCTGTGAGCCTTGTCTGTGTCACACAGCACTGCTCTCACCGCAGTGAGGCACCATTACTACTGTTTACATAAGTCTGAATCATGCAAACTAGGAAAGATAGAAGAAGAGGTAAAATAATCAAAAGATGCATCAGCAAGAGCTGTAGTTTCAGTCAGTGGAAAGCATTATTTTTAGAAAACCAGAATCTCTTACTCACCATCCTTCAAATTCACTTGCCTGCACAGGCAAGAGCCATGACCCTCTCTCCCGTCCAGTTCATTCCTCCTTCTCCAGAGTTTCTCCTCTCCTTCATGCCCATGAAATCAGGCATGCATGGCCAGCCCACATGATCTGCTGGACATGACCCACCCATGACCAGCTGCTGCATTTACTACAGCTCTGGTGGCGTCTTCCATATTTTGGTTGTGATTGTACCCAACATCCCAGGGGCTGGCTTTTTTCAGGGGTCTTCCCCAGTTGTGCTTCACATGTACTTCAGCCTCGGATAACCAAAGCGGCTTTCACAGCTCGGCTGCCCTAGAAAGCACTCCAACATTTTTTTTCCTCCTCGAGTACAGCTTGGGTTTATTAAACAAGAAAGGGCATAAGTAGCAATGTGTGCCCTTCATGCCACACACAGTGGCAGGCAAATACCCTGCAACCCAGCCAGAAATTATCTGAATTGCTGGATAATTAACCTAAAAGCCTGAATTGAAATCTAGGATGGCAGATGATATGCAATTCTGCTGAGGATGCCCCTCTTATTCTCTCTTGCTTCTTTGCATCCCAGTTCGCCTGAACACACCCACATGCTCAAGAATTCCTGCTGCAGCAGAGGGCAAGGCAAAACCAGTGGAGACCTCTGCTACAGTGGCTCTGACACTGAGCTTGTGGCAGGGAGCAGTAAGACAGCAACAAGGTGGATCCCACCAGGACACTGCGGCAGAGCACCAGCCATGTATTCTTCAGCACCAAGCTCTTGTCTGCATGACTTCCTGATCTGGTTTTCCCACCTTATCTTTGGGATCCAGAACCAATCTTTAGTAGCTTCCCACAGGCAAGAGGGTAGTGGGGCAAGAAAATCCACGACATGGAGACAAACCATGAAACCCACAAAGGACAGCAGCATCTCCTTCCAGGCCACTACGACCTAGGCTTACTACACAATCCCTAACCTCAGCTGAGGTTTTGTCTGTACGTGCTGAGGGCAACTTTTGCTGTCCTTATTCCTCAAATAGGAGCAGTGAAATCTCTTCTCTGGGTAACTGCTGCCTCTGACTCTGGCAAAAGGCTGCACTTCCAGCAGGAGAAACGCATTAGAAAACCATTGTCTTATATCAAAGCCTCCACGGTCTCTTAATAGTTCTTCATATTTTTTGTAGCTTCATACAGTTTTAGAAAATTTTAATTTTAAAATAATGAGTTTATTTAACTATGATATTTCTCTCTTGATTGCTGAGAGGATCTGTAGTACAAATCCAAGTTTTCTTCCATCTCAAATTGGTACAGTGCAAAGCCAAGAATACATATGTTGCTAGCTGGAAAATAAAGTGCCCTTGATTCCTAACTTTATTTTGGACAGTTCACTCCAAGTTATTAAAAGCCAAATTCAGTAGTGAGAAAATATATATAGCTTCAACTGTTTTGTGTGGTTTTAAAGTACTATTTGCTTTATGAGTAAGAGATTCAATAATGCATATATTTACATAAAAATAGTTTTGACATTTAAGTTAACTTCTTGCCAAGCTGGTGCAAAAATGGAAATGTAAAAAGCATAAGCACAGAAATAAGCCCCTATGCTGTAAGTCTGCTATTTACAGGTAATTTTTTTCCTTGGCAATAATACCTGAACGGTATGTTTTATAGCACTAGACCTAGCCACTCTGAGTCAATTTAGTGTTTATGGAACGTGCCAGACTGACAGTTTGAGATTTAAATGCTCCATGCCAGCCTGCAGTTGAGCTGCGGTAGGGGCTAGGAGAGTTTCCAGAACCCAGGCCACTGATGGACCCCAGTGGTGTTCTGCAGACATGACAAAATCCATGACGGCACGAGTCCAGCACACAGAAACACGAACACCCAATTATTCCTCAAGCCCCAGGAGGCTTCTGAAGAGGGTGGCACCAACCTGTTCTGTGCAGGAACATGGAATGACACACCAACCACAAGTCAAAGCCCCAAAATGGCTATAAAACGCCCAAAACTTTAAAACTGCTGTTCAAAACTGCCCTACTCTGCTAGCTCTGGGGATGACCATGCAGCAGTCCCTAGATAATGGACTTGATGGACAGAAGAGGTTGGAAACTTCTCTTCTACAGTAACCAAAAGTCTTTTTTTTTTTCCCCCAGAGCAATTAGTCAGCTCAGAGATGTCAAAACATATAACTGGGCCATGAGACAAATTACAGTGTAAGTGCTGCTACTTTGCCAATGACCTAGCAGGCTTGACCCTGAGATTTCTAATGTTTGAAGTCTCACGTTCCTTGTTCAGTATTGCAGTACTTCTAAAGACATTTTAATTAAGATGAAGTGACAGGCAAAGCTACCTGCATGGATCCTTCATATATATAAACAAATAACAACAAAGCCCAGATAACCAAAGGGGTGATATATTTATATAAAAGAAAGAAATATAAAATAAATACATGTAAATTCATCAAGCCTCTGGTGGCCAATTCACTCTTTTGCAAAAGTTCATGACAACTGGCTCATCAATACTTAATACTCTGCCCCAGCTGAATGGTCTGACAATCAACAGTAATCTTTACATTCTAAGCATCATAAATAGATGAACAGAAACAATTATTCAGAGCTGAGGATAGTCTTGATCCTTACTGCAGCCTCATGTGCTACATATTTTTTTCTGCTGTGATCTCACTAGCAATGCATCACTGTTTTTAACCACTCTGAGCACTGATTCTACGTTCAGCAGCTGTGTTTGTTTACAGGGCTAGAAATTAGCACAGGACAAATGGACTTCATCCAACTGAAATTTTATTTTGGCATTTTCCACTACACTTCATAATATATTGGTCCTCATAGACCAATTATGTATTTGCCACTGACGCTGGCCAAGGAGAGTGCATAAGCAAGGATGGTGCTCACTAATACTACACAGGGATGCTTTTATTGCTCCAAATGTGGGCTCCCTAATTACTAAGCACAGCCCAGTCACTTGTAGCCAGGAAAGTCCACTACTGTATTGTCCATACTTTTTTTTCCACTAGGAACATAAAGAATTTCATCATAATCCATCCTGCACTTTGCTAGCTCAGTAAGAGCGATGAAATGCAAAAATATTTTATATTTAAAGGGACCTGCCTGTGCCCTTCACACTTATAATCGAGCTCCCAAAGCCAACTCCAAAAGACTGTAAACCAGATAAGTCAGCCCTAACATCATTTTCCATTTGAACATTCATGTGCTTTTTCATGAACATGTATTTCAAAACGAACAAAAGAGCAGCCCTTTGCCCCTATGCCCTTTTCATCTCCTTGACCATTACCTTAGCACAGAGGTGGGGGGACTTCAGTTTTCCCCATCCTGCTCTAGAATAAACTGTTCAAGAGGAGTTACTGAAATCACTGGAACATTGTGGCAAACACACCTGCCGAGTTCTCACACACCTGAAGTGTAATTTCAAATGTTCGCCCTAGTTATTCAGAATACGTTTGTAAGCAATTCTTATTTATGTTAGAACTCACACAAGAGACAAACATAAAGTGCATTAAACTGTAGTTTGGAGACTTAATGCTGCTAAAAATACTCTGGTTCTATCTTTAAAAAAGTATTTTAGAGAAACTACCAAACAGTCCCGCAGGCACCAAACAATTTCTTTAGGCAAATATCCACAGCTAATCTTTCAATTAAACCAATAAGTCCTGATCAAGCACCTCTCTGGAGAGAATAAAGTTAAAAGTACTATGCAAGTTCTTGAAATATGTTTTTTCGGGGACTGAAAATGCCAGGAATATTTGCATGGCATTTTATTTCTGAGGAACTGCCTCTCACTATTTTTAACTTTGTTTCATGCAACAAACTTGATAATTTAAAATAATAGCAATGATGATGTTCTGACATCACAAGATGCATGAAGAACCTTGTCAAAGTAATATATTGCACTCTGCTGTGTAATTATGTTATGTTGGAGCAGAGTGTTGGAAAACTTAGTATAATCATTAGCCGAGTGCTGAATGTTTTGATTGTCAGACAGGTTGTATATGATGCAAATATATGACTCAGAAATGATTTCACATAAACATTTTGGTAACAGTATTCTGACTCATAACCTCCAACATAGAAAATAACAAGCTGCACAAAACATCTGTGCGCTCCGAGCAGCCCCAGCTTGCAGCAACCTTCACAAGTCTCCTGGCACAGAGAGACCAGAGGTCCCATCCCTGAGGACCTGGAGCTGAGAGATGGTGACACCTACCTTTCCAAAAAGAGTCAAAGAAGGAGCAAGAAGTGCTGTCATTCCCACCGGGGATCCCTGGCAGAGAGCTATGATAGTTTATGCCATCTGAGAGCCTGCCCAGTGGGCATTGCTTGGTTTCAGTGCACAATTAACAGGGCTAAGATGGGAGGAAAGGTTTGTTGTTATTCCACCCCGGAGCTTCACCATGTCAAGTACAACACAATGCACAGTTCTTCTTCTATTTATTTTTCATTCATTAGGATATGGACAGCTTCTTTCACAGCCCCCTTCTGAAGACAAATGTGCAATCTTGAGTGACAAGGAGGATTTACCATCTGTTATTTCAGAGGAGGTTTGCCATGTTTATTCTGGAAAGTGCCATGAATTAATGAACTATCTCTTCAAGCCTCAGTGAATCAGAGCTGCCAGCTCTCCGGCTGCCAGAAGCAACAGACTGTTTTGGGACCCCATAAAATTGCTTTTACCGAGGCTAGAGATAGCAACAGTATCAGGCAGACCCAATCCCAATAGCTTCTGAAACATAAAGGAGTCATTATACCAACTTCAGCTGTTACACTGCATTTTTATGGGGAGTTTCTCAACAAAACTGCCAGTTAACTCGGAAGAACATCTACTATTAGCTTCCCTGCAGCATGGGCTTTATCAAAAGTCAACCAAACCTTTATTAGGCACCCCAATAGTTTCAAATGAAATGTGCTAGCCTGTGACCTCTTTCATCTCTCCTATGTTCAGCTGTTGGCAAGCATGTCTGAAGAGCCATGTCCCTAATGGAGCATAGCTGCAGAAGGCACAGACTGTGCAACTCTGATGAGCAAGGTTCACAAGCAGAAAGAATTAAAGCCTAAGCCAAGTGAGAACCTGTAGGCTCCAGCAGATTCATGCTGCCACCTGAGAAAAGCCAGGTTTCACCAGATAAGACCCTCTTGTTCCGCTGGCTCCATGAGCCACTGGAGGACTGGCCAGGTCAGTAAAACAGGTGAGACTGCAGGACCAGAAGCAAGAATTTCAGGGATCTCATCAAAGCCCTGGTCCAGTCATAACCCCTGGGCCTCAGCTTAGTTATTTGGAAAATCAGTATAGAGTGACTTGCATTTGTCAGAGCACACTGTGAGAGTTAAATGCTTATGAAGTGTTTTGAGGTTCTGAATAAGAGACAGAGTAGTATCTTGATGTTGTCTAGCAAGTAACGAGCATTACATATCCTGCAGAATGGAACATTTTTGGACAGGACAGCTGCTACAATCATTAAAGTGTAAAAACTATCACATGCAAGAGACAAGACACAGACATCTCAAAGAGAAAATCTACTGTAGTATGTTAAACAAATGTATTTTCTCTCCAGCTATCTTCCATAGCATAATAAGTTGGAACTTCCTTAAATATAAGAACTCTTTTTTTTTAAAGTCTCCCTTCATTTCTCTTCATTCCATTCCCCCTCTGCCTTTTTTTTTTGTGGGTTAAAAAAAAAATCTAAAAAATAAAAAAAAAAATTGAAAGAGCAAGCCAAGAGATTCACAATCACCAAAGCCTGCAGAACATACAGTGAATTTTGGCAGAACATGCATGTTTATCCTTTTCATATGTTGTTTAAATTATTTTTATAAACAAGTCATTATCTTGCATAGCCACTGCTTGGTCCCTTTCATGTCAAAGATGTTTGATGTTACAATAATTAAGCAAAAAGGTCTGCATGCTTGAAATGATGTCTCAAGATGACGGTTTGTGGGCAAGAGAGGCTGCTGCTTTTCTAAAATGAAGGGCTTCTTTGCCAACCTTCATCATTTAAGTTGAGCACCTGGATTCTGTACTTGTGAATCAAATCTTTGTGTAGATATTAAAACATGAATTTCAAACCAGGCTTAAATTTTAGAACTATCCTCCTACTTTTTTGCATCAAAATTGCGCACACATGTCAAGACTTGCAGACAAGCCTCTCTCTGTTTGCATACAAAAGTTTTGAAGAACCAAGCCTGGCATCATTATGAAGACTCAGGTACATTAAAAGTGTGTAAGGCCTCTTCCTGCAGCACACCACCAACGTGGCCAAAAGTAGTGAAGAAACATGAATGGGAAGCCCATGGTAAGTGACATAGGAAATGCTTCCTCCTGTTTTCCGGCAGAGCATCTGGCAATTAAAGACTGCTGCCTCTACCTCTGCTCATCTGAATTTGGACTGAAAGAGGGAGCTTGCACCTCTGTGCCATGATGAATTCAAGCTGTGACCACTTCTTTAATCCCTGATACAGAATACCTTTATCCAGCTATTTTAAAGCAGTTTGAAAAATATGGAAGTTAGGCTGCAGCAATTGTTCATGTTCAAACAGCTTTGTATTATTACACAGTTTACAAAGACAGAGGCAGACAAGTCTTTTGCATGTTGTACGCATTAGTTACAGTTAAACCTCATTTTCCAACTTATTTGGATAATTTTATTCCCCATAAAAAGACTGGAATTGACTGCTAAGAGCTTTACTCTTCTGGTTTTCTCTCTCAAGTGGTCTGGAAAGCCCAGGAGAGACAAGGATGCAAGGAGGCACATCTGTTTCACACCATAGCTGTTGACCCTTTCCTCCCTCCAACACCTCTTGGCTTGTGTGTGAAATTATCAGACCCTGCTCATGAGCTCTAATCTGTTCTCATTTTTTAAGTGCTCTTTGTTGCCTGGTGTGGAGCCTAACACTTGTGCTTCAATAGACATTATGTCACCCTTCAGCCCTTGTACAAACAGAGTGTCTAATACCTTGACCATACATGCCACGTGAACGCAATGAGGTGAGCGACAAGATAAGAAAGCTGCAGCAGTACACTTCAACGTAAACATCCCTGTGCATGCTTTAAACATGGCACATTTTACAGCCTGCACTTGATAAAAGAAACTGCAGATCTCTATTTGACAAGATTTTGGGTTGAACAAATATAAATTCGTTAGAACAGTGTTTCAAACAGCCAATTCATACATTTCTCACACTGCAGACAACCATTAACATACATGGAATAACACATCTTTGGAATACTGTTTGAAAACACTCCCTCATTTACTATCAGGAAATTTGACTCTTCAGAACAAGTGTTAACACTGTCTTGTTTAATTTGTAAAGCTATTCAAGCCATGAAGTACATCTGCACATTCAGTATATTTCCAATACTGTGCTTCTGTTTTCATTTTCAAAATGTTTTTATTTATACACTAATATTTGACCTAAGAATGTTCCAAGTTTATATGGAGCCAGCTGTTCTAAATTCTGGTTATACTGAGCATTAGTGCAAAACATCAGGTGATATCATTGGATATTTTTAAGGGGAAAGTTCACAGGAAAGCAGTTATGTATTCTTGTGATTAACACCACATTGGATCAAAACAGTCATGTCTAGCTCTCTGAAAAATACAGCTACTGTTTTAGTTAGCAGAACACTTCGGCTCTGTCTACATTATCCTTTTTTGCCAAAAGTTCCCACTGTTGCTTCCACTGATTCAATTCTGTCATTGTGCTATGATGAACACTGCTACGTAAAATAAAAAGAGCTGAAAGCAGCGCTGTCAAAATCTTTGTGCCCTTAAAAACAAAACAAAAAAAAAAAATCTCATTACATCACCAAAAAAAACCAACCAACCCAAAACGCAAACAAACAAAAAAATCCATTCCAAAACTCTACCCAACACTACAAGACTGTTTCTTAAGTAACTGAAAGTTCAGGAAATGCCAACCCCAATCCACAGCAGTTTTTAGGAATCAAAGTCCATTACGGGGTATTAAACACTCCTGCAATCCCACAGGGACTCAGCTTCTTTAATTAAGCTTTTTTCTCCTGCAGCAGCCCTGCAGCAGCTGCAGCCACATGCCCTTCCCAGAGCCCCTGTGTGGGAGCTGCTCTGGGTGCAAAGCACCAGGCCCTTTAGATGCTGCTGCCAGCCACCCCTGCTGCAAGGGCTGCAGAAGGCACCACTCCTCATCCCCTGCCAGCCACGACTGAAAAAAAGGTGGAAAGAAACAACTCACTGAATGTTTTCAGGCATGTCTCCTCACCCTCAGCATACCATAGCTACAGAATCCCAGTCCGAAAGGCCTTCCCAATTCCCACTTAGAATTCCAGGCAATTTGGGCTAGAATGGCTCTTCAGAAGTCATCCAGATCAACCCCTGCCATGGGCAGGAACATTGTTCAGTAAAACAGATTGCTCAAAGCCCCATCCAACCTGACTTTGAACAGCTCCATGGATGGGGCATCCACAGCTCTTCTGGGGAACATGTTTCAGTGTCCCACTACTGCTGTTGGAAAAACTTCTGCCTTCTGTCCAATCTAAACCTACCCTCTTTGAGTTTAAAACTGCTGCTTCAAACAGGCAATCTAGGTATGACCCAAAACCAGTCTCCAAGAATCAGGTGGGCAGCTGACAGTTTCCCAGTCCTTAACCTCCATCTCCCAGGCTCTGAGGTCTGATACTTGCTCTAACAAATGGGAATCTCTCACCCATGAGCCATTTTTCCTTTTGGGCAATAGTGCTTGCTCTTTGCTTCACACTGCTATATAAATGGTCAAGTGGAAATGTTAAATTATTAGGAGGTGGGCTGTACCTTACAGCATAGCTGTGCATCTGCTGGGATACAGCAGAAACACACAATGGGACTGTTTATGTCCCAAGTAAATCATACCTTCCTCTAACCCCCTACAAGTTAGCAATGAGGCAAGATGACCTAAAAAGAATCGTGACTCCATGGCATGGAAAGTCTAAACACCACCTTCCTTCCTCCTAAATCACAAACACTGCTTAGAAGTTTATATTTAAAACTACAAAAGAGAGTGTAACCACTGCAATGCACCGGGCTAGACCCAGCAAGGATCCACAGCTCCTTGGCAGAGGTACAAGCCTGCAGCAAGCAGTCCCAGCAGGAGCTCAGCACAAGACATCCATGACAGCTGCCCAAGTGATTTTCTGCTAAAGCCATGTTGAGCTGGAAAAAAATTGCCAAGAGAAAACCTTTTTATAAAAAGTGGTTTAGCTTCAATTTTTTTTTCTGAGGGAAAGAACTAGGAAGTTCTGCTTTTATTTAAAAAAAAAAATAATAACCACAAAAAACCTCACCAGCCCCACACCTGGGTTTCTAATTCAAAATGCAACTTTTCATTTATATACAGATAAAAAATTTGGCTTGAAGTAATCAAGACTGGTTTGGCAATACTAGCTTTTTAAATTACAATAAATTGCTGTTGTTATTGTTGTTGCTGGAAGAAAAATTTGTGTGAAATGTTGAAGTCTAAGACCGTAAATTTTGAAGCTCTGAAAAGCTTTCACAAGACAGAGAATAATCCCACTAATGTCACACTGTCTGCTCCCAGTAGCTTAGTCCAGATGACAATCAGACTTGGATAAATTGCTTACATGAACATGACTCTCCACTCATTTCAACAGTACAGGTTTTGAAGAGCAGCATTTCCAGGAGCCACACACCTTCCCGGGCTCCTAGCCTAAGGCAGAAGGATGACTACGGTCCCTCAAATTCCAAGTCCAGAGGAGCTGAGGACTTCTAAAAGACCATTTGCCCTTTCTTTAACAGTGTTGTCAGGCAGCTCCACACTAGCAGGCAGCTTGCAAACAGCAGCTACTCCAAGGAGATTACATAAATGAGGATCTCGAGCTGCATCAGTTGAACAGCAAATATAAGGCTGTTCTTCAGCACTTGGGAATCTGTCTTGGCATCAAAGCCCACTATACAAGGCTTGGCAGAAGTCAGTAAACTCATTCCCATCATCAGCTTAATGATTTCTAGTATTGGCCTGCTCTGGACACACGTGGAGGACACTGCTCACATGCCGAGCAAGTGAGGCTGTACACAGCCAGCTGGCAGCACAGCCAGATCTGCAGCATCACACACTCCAGTTATTCCCTCTGAGTTGATGTCTTGACCTTTACAACACGTGGCCAAGAGTACAAACAGATGGGATGACAGTATGAATGGTATGGTCCCATCAATCCAATCACGCAACATCCCTGAGACATCTTGGTTGTCTAATTTTGTATCTCCCAACAGCAAGCACGGTGCTGGGAAAAAGGCAGGTGGGCTGATCAAATCCTTCAGATGAAAAAACTCACCTGCTTTAGAAACACATGTAAGGATGGAGCACTGGTTGGAGCACTGCTTCCCTCTCATGAAAAGCTGTGCAGAACAAAGGCATATTGCTTGCACCTAAGGTGCTATGGATTTGGGCAAGATCGTTCCTAGAAGGAAATCTGGTAGGTAACCACTGCCAAAAAGATGAAAAGCCTGTCTGTAAGACATCACATCCATAAGGTGCTGCTTTATAGGCAAGGAGAAAGAGAGTGTATTTGTACAACAAGTCTTATATCTACCTCCAAGCAACTTCCTTGCACTGAAAGGGAGCACCCTTGCCCCAGCTGACACTTGAAGTCTTGCAGGGAAGATGGGGACTGCCTGGAGTTTGGAGATTCAAAAATAGAAGAGTCTTTCCACCCCAACCCCAATTCAAATAGTGTTGAAGCTTCAGGGCTGACTGCAGGACTGGCTGGCAAAAGGTGAGCTTCCCCTCAACCTTTTGCATGAAGCCCTCCCAAGGGATCTGTGGGTCTTATGATAAAAGGGAAAATCCTCTCTCCAAAAGTAGTCATACAGTGAATCAGTGCTGCTAGTCTGCTACAAAAAGCCACAATGCTGAATAACCAGGTACCACATCCCAAAGCACACTTTTTATGATCCTTATCTCTGGCAGGTTTGATGGGTTCAGACTTTTCCTGCACATCTATCAACAGCCCCAGATTTGGGTCACAGCAGAAACTCAGACTGCCACTGAATTCCTTAGGTTTGATTGTAGGAAGTGCATGGCTTTTTTCCTCTCAGTGTGGATGCCAGGATAGGAAGACATGGGTGAAGACCATGTTCTGACACAGGATTGCTTCACAGCACTCTTCATGATACACAAATAATTCTGGATGCCATTAAAGTAGCAGCGTCTTTGAGAGCCTTGTTTTCTGCTGCTTCACACAGCATGCACTACTCTGAAGACACCAGCTGGTGAAACAGAGGATGCAGCGCAGATCTCCTTCACACCAGCACTGATGTGCCTGAGAACACTGGGGTCAAGCTGTCAATCCAGCATCACTGCCTCAAGAAGTATCTCCATACCAACCCTGGGCTGTTCTGCCAAGAGGAGATAACCTTATCTCGTGCCATGAGGAAGGTACATTTTCCAGATAGGAAACATTAATAGATGTTATTCTCCCAACACTACCGTGTCAAGACATGCCACATATTTATATCAAGGCTGTTCCTACAAGAAGAGCTGAACAGTTTCACAAAGACAACTGCTGGCCCACAATGCATTCCCCCACCCCAGCCCCACAACCCTGCTCTACAGCCATTTCCACAGTACAGGAATTTGGTACCCTGCTTCTTCAGTGAATCCATGCAGATATTTCCATCTGTGCTGGCTATCCAGACTTCCTCTGTGTGAAATGAAAAGAAACAGGCACTTGTCAGATGCTTCATCCTAATGAAAACACCCAAAACAGACACTTCTAGGATCATCTTGCCGAAAAAGGGACTAGATTTACCAAGGTCACGTTATGTTTTCTGTCAAATTATGTTTTGGTATTTAACCTGATAGATTAAATTTATTATCTGAATTATCTGAACTGGTTTATATTTCATGTGATTTTGCTTATAATGGGAACAAAAAAATATTTCTCCTCCCTGATACTGCTGTCCAGGTGCAGTTTTTTTCATAAAACTAAGTGCTAAGCGTCTCCTAGAAACCCTGGACATACTAAGCTCCCCTATAATCAGTCACTCTGGGAATCATTGCCCACACCACAATACAGACACCACCAGGTAAGCAAGATAAATCCCAGATTCCCCATTTCAAAGACTGATATTTCTTGTCCCTTGTAAGACAGCAACTCCCAGTGTGTGAAGAACCTCCACACTTCTGTGACCTTCCTGTTTCACTTTAAAAAAAAAAACCCAAAACAAAATAGAAACTATCTCCAAGAACACTATCACCTTTGAGGCTGGGACAAGCCTGCACTGCCTGAATAATCCAAGACCTCAAAGTCCCTCAGCTTTGCAAGACCTTTGCAAAGAGGACTCACGCCCCAAGCACATATGGAAACATAGCCTCCCTCAGAGAGAAAACACATCTGCTGTGTCCCCAGACTGAAGGATGTAGGTTGGTCAGGAAGGGCTGGAGCCCTGCATGTTTAAAATCAGCAATGACTACAAGCTAGTGACTCTTTTCGGGCTACAGGGCTGGAAAAATTAAATGCACTTTTATAAGCACATCAACACCTGCAAACTTTCATGACAAAGTAGAACTCCTCTGCACAGCTGACCTAGATGATGGCTTTCCAGCACAACAAGATGCATCAAACTTTTGTCTGGCTCTGAGCTGCAGCAGAAGCAGCATCAGCACCTGCAGGCAGGTCACCCACACTGACTTGACACTCACACAGCCACATTCACCTGCATATCCAGGTGATACATCACATCTCTTTAGTAGTTGCCTCTTCAATAATGGAATGGGAAGTCTTTAAGATTGAACATAAAGTTCTTCAGAAGTCAGTTTTAACTGAACAGAAGTAACTGTATATATGGCCACATGCAGAAAGCCCCAACTAAAATAATTCTGGCAGTGTCCACTTATAAGCAGACTCCAGCTGTGAGTTTTCAGGGTTGTTTGACATGTACTTCATTGGATTAGTCAGTGTGCTTGAAATCAAGAATTCTTCCCTTTCTGCTGTGAACCCACCATCTTTTGCTGCATTTAATGCTTCATCTAATAAACTGCTTTGACAGATTACAAGGTGGCTTTCTCCCATCAAACCTTTGGTTTCTATATTGGAATATAACCTTAGGCTTCCTCTAGTTTTGCGATCTGAATTACCGTTAAATGGAAAAGAAAATGTCAATACACAGGTGAAAGACCCCAAAAAATCCCTGGTATGTCAGAGAAGCCACAGAAAACAGCCAAACAGCTGTTCAGTCCCAGCCCATCGATTTGTCAACACTCTGGTAACAAACAATCACGTTAAATGACATTATGGTTTATGACTTGGGATTTGGAAGTTGATGAGAAATTTCTACAGTTGATTCATGCTTCCTGAGACACATAACTAGCATTTCAATTGCACTATTTTACTACATTACATGAATAATTTTCCTTGTTGTTACAGAAGGGTCTAGATCCAAATTCTCAGAACTGATTTGAATCATATGAGTGGAAGGGGTTGATTTCAAAAGAAACACATACTTTCAGATTATACCATCTAATAATATTGTCCTGGTGCTTTACAAACAGCTAATTACCTTCTTAAACACCACATGCTCACACTTATCCCTGAAATCAGGTCTTTAGGGAACTACCTGGCCCCTCGCAGGCACCTTGTTTCACATCCCTCAAGTGCAACGTGACATGGGGGTTGCTTATAGACAACTACAGTCAGCACCACACTTCTTAAACTCACAGCTCTAAGTATAGGTCCTGAAAGTCCACAAGGCAAACAGGGACAGCAGCTCTGTGTATTCAAAGGACAGAGAGGTTTGGGGAGGCTGGGAGGGAAGAAAAACAGGTGCCCTTTGGATTTAAAGCCTGTACAGTATTTCCCAGATCTCAGCTTCTGAGCTGAGACCACAGACCATGCCAGTTTCATCGATGGACAATTTCAGGATGTCTCAATATATCTGAGCTCTGAGATGGCAACACCACCTAAACCTCCCTGAGCTGACTTAAAACAAGGCAGATGAGACCCTGACAGCTACACACCTACAGTACAAGGAGACACCAGGGCTCCAGGCTCCTGGAAGGTCTGAGCACCTAAGGCAGCTCAACTGTACCCTTACGAGTTGTGGCTGCCTCAGTTTCAATGCAAACAAATCCTTTAACAACTATTTGCAACTCTTCTGACCTACCACGGGATTTCCATCAGGTACAAAAATTAATCAGCTCTTGTTCTAGATGCACAGAGCATGGCACAAAGCTATTGAACACCTGTACCAGCACTGAGAGCTCCGAAAATTTCCTGCTCCAGTGACATAGCCTTGCTCCAAACGAGTAAACACACAACAAATTCAGTTTGGTTTGTTTTTGTTTTTTTTTTAAACGAGACAAGCTGTTGTAGTTCTGGCACACAGCTCTGGCAGCACAAGTAAAAAGGCAAAGTCTTCAGCTGACTGGCTAAGACACTTGAGCTTCACAGGAATTCCCTAAAAAAAGGAACTGTTATTTGCCAACTGAAATATTTTCATTCTCCACGTTAGGCTGAATCTAATTACACTGTTTCCTTACAATTGCATAGTACTAAGAGCTCCTCTAAGTAAAAAACTTAATGATTTTCCCACTGCAATGCCTGCCTCAGAGCCCTTCACATCGCTGACAGGATGATTTGTTTGAAGAGCAGGTTGACGTCTAACAAAACTTAATTTAAGATTTCCACATGACACAGACTTTTTTGCGTTCCTGTGCTCAATCGCCAGAATAACCTACACAGAGTAGTACACATATTCACCACCACACTAGCTCTGACCCCTTAAAATAAAAACAAACAAAAAATATTTAAAAATGAGAAGATGAGGACACCATGAAGTAGTGTGGCTATGCTTTGTTCAAGCCCAGAGTCTTCAGTCCGGCATGTCTGTGCTGCTGGACCTTGCATAGCGTAACTGCAACCTGTACTCCGGCATGACTCCAGCTCTGCTACCCAAGAAGCAGCAGAAGGTGTGCTTAATTCTGAACTACTACAGGCTACCATCAGAACAAGGACTACTAAAACAAAAAATTATTCTTTTTTTTCTTCCTTCCTTTCAGTCCCTCCCCTCAAGGTTTTGCATGCTGGAGTACATTCTTTTTTGACTGCTTGCGAGAGGTTTTGCCCTTCCCCAAAGTGAGCTGCCCTCCTGGCCGAAACCCGCGCAGTCCAAGGTGGGTCCTAGCCGGCAAAGCCCCGACCCCGTCGCGCCCCACCGGGGAGCGGCCGCGCGTCCCTCCTGCCCGGACCAGGGATATCCGCGGGACGGACACACGGACAGGGGACTGGCTGGGTGGGCTCCGCGCGTCCCAGGACTCCCTCCCTCCCTCCTTCCCTCACTCACCCAGGTTGACGAAGCTCATGACCATGTCGGCGTCGTTGAGGAAGGCGCTGTCCTGCGGGCTGGGCAGCGGCGGGGCAGGGGTCGGCGGGCGGCCCCCGCTCTCCGCGCCCGCGCTGCCCTCCGCGCCCTCGGCCAGGGAGTGGTAGAGGTCCAGCATGAAGCGCGGTGCCGCTCTCAGCCGTCCCGGCGGCGGGGCCGGCGGCTCCCGCGGCAGCGGCCGGGGCCGGTGGGGCAGCCCCAGCACCGAGAGGATCTCCCGCTGCATCTCCCGCTTCTCGTGCGACTTCAGCCGCCGGTAGAGGAAGCCCGAGCCGGCGGCGGCGGGCGGCGGCGGCTCCCCACCCTCGGCGGGCAGCGCGGGCTCGGCGGGGCGGCAGGCGCCGCTCAGCAGCGCCCAGCAGCAGCACAGCCAGGCCAGCCGGCGCGGCATGGCGCTCGGCCGGGCGCAGGCAGGCGACGTCCCCGCTCCGCGCTGTCCCCGCGGGCTGCCCGCCGCCCTCCAGCCCTGCCCCCCCGCGGCGGGTTCGGCCCGGGCCGGCGGGGGGCGGCCAGGCCGGGGGGGCTCAGCGCTCGCCGCCGCGCATGGCCGCCCGCGGGGCAGCGCGCTGCGGAGCCCCCCGCGCCCGACGCCGCTCAGGTGCGGCGGGGCCGCCCCCGGCCCGCTGCGGCCGCTCAGCGCGCCATGCCCCTGCCCGGGGGATCCGCGCCGGGCCGCGGGGGCTGCGGACGGCGGGAGAAGGAGCAGGGTGAAGAGCCGCAAACTTTTCTCGCTGCTAGGGAGCAAGGGAGGCAGAGGGCGAGCGAGCGGCTCCTGCGGCTGCAGCCCCGGTCCCCGCGGGCTGGCCGGAGCGCGGCTGCTGACAGCGAAGGCAAATCAGCAGCGCGCCCGCCTCTCGGCGGGGCGGGCGGTCGCTCCTCCGGGGCGGGGAGCGGGCGCAGGTAGCGCGGCCCCGCGGGGGCGGACGGGCGGGGGAGCAGCAGCAGCAGCAGCAGCAGCAGCAGCAGCAGGAGCAGGTTGAGAAGCGCCGGCCCCGTCGGGTGTCGCGGGCTCGCTGCGCTGGAGCGGCGCTCCGCCGAACTGCGGCTCCTGCCGCCTCTGCCGGCTTGTTTCTTGTTAAAGGAAGGGTTTCGGCCACCCTTCCTGCCCCCAGCGGGTGTTGGCTATTTGTCCTGAAAATAGGTGGCGTTTTCTAAATGTGAATAAGCGTTGCGGTTTATTTTAGCAGGTTACGACATACTCCACAGCTTTTTTTTTTTTTTTCCTGGAGTATCTTGGAGAACTGAACGTGAAACTGTGGTACATGGCTGAGACTACCCAGGTACCCCACGCCAGCCCTGATTGATGGAGTATCGGTCTGCATCCTGTGGAGCAGGCTATGCTACCAGAAATTAACATACCCCCTCCTACAGTAATGCTGCAGCTCTGATTTCATCACTTTCATCAAAGAGTGAAGAAAAAAAAAAAAAAAAAAAACACCAAAACCCAAACACCATCCAACACTCCAATAACAGCAGTTTGGTTGAGCGAGAGGCAGCTCTTCTGTACCCTGATTTCTGACTTCATGTATCTTCCTCAGACTGGATGAGTAAAGTCAGTCTAGTCTCACTGAAATCAGTGCAATTGCTCTAGGTTTGAACTGGGATAATTTCATAGGAGTTGGCCCGAGAATAATATCTGGACCATTTGAAGTCACTGGCAAAATTTCCATTAACTTCATTAGAATCAGAATCTGGCAATAAGCTCATATTCAGCTTCCCAGAGACACAGCTGAGAATATTCAGGGCAGAATACAGTATTTTCAGAAGTGGAGGTTACACTGAGCCTTCACGTCTCTGAAAGCAAGGTTACAGATGTGTGCTTTAACTGCACCAGTCAAGGAATACTGTAATGCTGGATATTTAAAAACTTATTTTGATAGGGAAAAGGGTATTAATTAGGAGATTTGAGCATACAGTCGTGGGGGTGGGAGGGAGGAGTACAAGTTGCTTTTGCAACTGTCTTTTTTTTTTTTTTCCCCAGATTGTGAAGACACTCAGAATTTGAAAATGGGGTCGCATGGGACAGCACAGACCCAACAGGTTCCTTTTGGTGTAGTGGATCCCACTACCTTCATGAAAGAGGTCTGTGTTTCCCAGGAAGGACTCAAGAAGGCAATGTCCAGGGAAATTTTTGTACTGCTGGTTCATTTATTCACTTTTCTCAACATAGAGCAGTGGGACTGCTTTTTTTTTTTTTTTTTTATTAGATGAGACTAGGGCTCACTCCCAGAGAGGTGGTGAGCAGCACACCTTTCCTTCCTGTATGGCAGTGTGGGATCCTACTGGGAAAACCCAGGTTCCCAGGAGAGAGCTCGGTGCACAAGCTGTCTCCTTCATGAACTGAGAGGGATGCAGGACATTTTGCAACCCCTTAGGACGGGTGCCTGGAGGTTGGGAGGAAGTGCAGGAGCCCTTAGGTGTGTGAGGGACATTTCCTAGGCAGGTACTTTTCCCGCAGGTGGTGGGGGAGAACAGCCATTTCCCACAGACATTCACTTCCCGGTCCCTGAGCTCGTTTGGGTGTAGCTCCTGTCGCTGTGTCCAGAAGAGCTTTGTAGCCTCGGCTTCCTGTTTTGACAATGAGAGAGGGAAATGTCCCATTACACGGTTATTGCTGAAGAATGAACCCTTCCATCTGAAGTGTCCCCTGCTTCTCTCAAAGATAGGAAGAGAAGGTGCACATTTAGCAACGGACAGTGCCAAATTCTGGAGCAGCTCTTGGGTGTTTCTGCTCTTCTGATTCTCAAACATGTATCAAACCTTTATGGTTTTAATCTGAAATAGTGGTTACTGCAATAAACAGCAGCTGTTATAACAGTTGGAAGCATTTGGGCACCTGAGTTTAAAGAAGTCTGAGGACAGGGACACACAGCAAACCTTCCCTCTTAAGTTACTGGAGGTAAATTCCCTCGTGTAGGTGGGAAGTACACGAGGTACTTCCCTCGTGTGCTTAAGGAGAGGTAACACCCTCCTTAAGAAGTTATTGCACCTTATTAAGTTTAAGTGTTCCAACTTTTTTCCCAGTAGTGCTTTCCAGAGCTGTGCACTGCTTATGCCTGGAAATGCCTCTGCTTGTGGATGTGAATGCTTTACTGGGGGATTCAGTTAATGCTATCAGACCTATGAAAGCTACAGCATCACTCAGCAGCTCAATGACGCTGAAAAGGACTAGGTCTCCTTCCAGAGGTCACATGCAGTGACTCTCTCAGATTTTTTGCCATCTGAAAGGGCAAGCTTCCCAAAAGGATTTTAGGACTTTGGATGAGAGCTGCATACCTAATTCTCTGAAGGAGAGCACAGGCTCTGTATTCTACAACTGCTGCAGGCTGAGACACACACGTTTTAAGAGTTAAACATAGATTTTAGAGTTACCGGCAGGACTTTGGATTTTTCGCAGCCAAAAAGCCTTTGCAGCATACCTGCCGTCCAAAACTGTATGGTAACACATAATTTCATTCGAGTTTTCGCTGTCGGATCTTCAAAAATGCTGCGAGTCCAGGTTTTTGGGTATCGTGCAAGTCACCAGCTTTCCCTGCTCATGACGGACATCTGGCGGCAAAGTGGAGAAACTCGGGTCTGTTCCTCGAAGTTTCCCTCGTTGGCAAGTCAGCAACAAAACATTTCTTTGTCTCTCAAACAAACAAATAAAACCAAAATCAAACCAAAATAAATGAAACCAACAAAAGAAACCAACTACCCCCAACCAAAACAAGCAACACCCCCTCTATATAATACAAAAAGGTCTCCTCCCTCCCCCAGACAAATCCTTATGTAATTTTCTGTCCTTAAGCCAAACTTTAGTCTATATTCAGTCCCACACATGGTCAGTGCTTCATGAAGAAAGTCGTTTATACATGACCATGAACAGAGCCTGTACTCCACAGAATACCCATCCCAAGGTGTGGCATGGGGCCAGCAAGGATTAGCTACAGCTGTTAGTTTCTTCTGATAGTGACAGTGTTTAGATTATATGCAATTAAAAGCTGGGCTACCTGTTTCTAGTCAGAGAGGATTTACTGGATTTTCAGTTGTCTACTTTTATCAAATCCTTCCTTGCTCTTATTTAAGCAAATTAAGTTTCCTCATTGTTTTATGCAAAAGTTGTGAGGAGCAGTTCAAGGCACATGAAGCACTGAAGGAGTAAAGAGGTAGTTCACTTTAGTTGGAATCCTTCAGAATGAAAAGAACCAAACAACAAAACAAACAAACAAAAAACCTAGAACAAACTAACAAAAAAATAGAGTTTTCATAACAATGCCTTAAAATACACTACCTCATCTGTACTCATGAGGAGAACTATGCAAAATCTTCATCAATCGTCCCAGGTACTGGGATTACACAACATGAGCAGAATGATACACATTAAGTTAAATTTTTTTCAGGATTAATAAAATACTGTTGAATAGAGTGGAGAACTTACTATTCTAATGATCCCTTCTCCATCTCCTGAGCAGAGAAAAGACACAACTTTGCCCCAGATGAACCTCTGGCTACCCAGTGCCTGTGACAAACACAGGCTCCTATGCTCATGGGGTCAGCAAGGACACTGCAGTAAGGGCAGCTTCGGTCCCCACACTCATTTTGCCAAACAAAGTGGGTGGGTTTTTTTAAGTAATGTGGAAGAGATGTAAGTAATGACATTTGCTTTCTAAAAAAAAAACCCCAAACCCTATGTTGTACAGTAATGACATAGCTGGAATGAACTATTTGCAGCACTGCACTTGGAGAGGTTGAAAATGCAAACATGCCTCCTAATTTTAGTGTGTCGGTTTCCAAAGTCTGCTTGTGCAATGAGAAAGAGTGGTTGAGTATAACCTTAGTTCAAAGATTGGAGCAGGCTAAAAACAGCATTTGCTATGAAGGCTCAATTTTTTCTTTTTGCTTGCTGAAAGAACTTTCTCCACTGCAAGTAGAGGCAGTTGAAAAATAGTAACATCATCTTATTTGCACATAGCAAACCACTACTCTCTTTACTCATAAATCTCATCTAAAAATATGCAATGGTAATTTCCCAGATCAGAACTCTTTAAAAAATGGTTATTAATATCAATTCAATAACACAACTGGACTGCTTTCCCTGCAAAAGCAAACAGTTAAATGTGAAATAAGTCCCAGTATGGGGTTCACAAACAATTCCAACTCTGTTCCAATACTGGCCTCCATCTTCACCCTACCAAGGATGTACTTGTGTATGAACAATTGTACCTTAAATTTTACTTGAAGTTAACAGTATCAAGGGAATCTGACCTGAAATTGCAGCAATTAAGTAGATATTAATATATTGCATTATTGATATAATTTTTCTGGGTATTTTCATGGTATTTGCATTTATTTTCATTTTTCATTACTGGTATCTCAGAGAAAACTGCATTTCTTATGAACAATGAAAACTAGAGAGGTACCTGGCTGCAAGAACCTGAATGCTGCAAAAAGAGGTGACAAGAAGAGGAGAGGCCCTCACTCCATCCTCTACTGGTGTCAGATGGTGAGCCATCAGCCAGTGTCCCTCCATGAGCGTTGTCTGGCATACTGATTAGAAAAAATGAACACCAGTGGTGTTAGCTCATAACAGGAGAATGAGCTGTAAGACTCTGGTTTTAGCAAGTGGCACTTTGCAGCACTCTGCACTAGCCAGTTACTGGAATCAGTGCATAATCTCTACCTCAAGGTGGTAAGGAAAGGATCCAGATGTATTTCCCACATCATGGTGCTTAGGTACTCGCTGTTCATCCCCCTGGCTATCCAGCTCCCTGTCAACAGAGGAGGATTGGGCAGTGTACTTTGCTGGAACAATTCCCTTCCACCTCTGCCTTGTCCTGCTGCCAGCTTTGAGCACACACATCCCTCTGTGGCTGGTGTTGCAGAGAGGCACCTACAATTGCTTTCTAGGGCTGAACACCTGAGCTGTCTCACCTGCAGAGGTGCACATTTCTATACAGACAACAGAAAAAATATTGGAGATGTAAGGGCCTGGCCATCACCTTCTGCCTTGGGTCAAAAAAGAAAAAAAAAACAAAAAACCAAGACCAATGACAATGGTTAAGGAAAGAACAGCTGTTAAAATTGCTCCCAAACACTACAGAATGGGGCTGGAAAATATCCTGGAGAGAAAAAAAAAAAAGGTTCTGAAATCTTATTTAAAGTAACTCCAATGAGGTCTGCTCTTACAGTGTTCAAAATATGTCTTTTCAACAACACTTTTCAATAAAATTGGGATAGACCCAAGTAGCATGGGGCCACAGTGGGGACTGCCAGATTATTAAAGTTTGAAAATACAAATGCCATTCCCAGCAGTATCCTATTGTAAAGTCCACTGTACTCAGACTGCCTTTCCCTTATCTATTTGCACACAGGGGCAAGTTTTCAATGACAAAGGGTCCTAAAGGTCCTCCAAAAATAAATGTAGAGACTGTTCCCAACTACTTTGGGCTCAGTCTCTGTTTTGTACCAGAAAGCCAAGTGGCCTCACACCCATCCCATCCTGGACATCTCCTTCCTGGGTGGGGCAGCTGCAGGAAGCCTGACAGGCAGCTTGGTGCCTTTTCCCATCCTCAGCCATCTCCAAGGCTTCCCCACTGCCACCATTACCCCTTCTTGCAACAGAGCTGCCACCAAGGGCTTTTCTGCCTTGTGGTCTCCTCAAGCTCTGGGGAATAAAGCACATTTCCTACAGTTCTTTGCCACTTACTAACATTCAGTAGACACCACTAGCTTTCATTCACTTTTGCTTTAAAAGGCACCTCATACAGTGCCAAATCAAACATGGTATTTTAGGAAAAAGCAGGGTCCCAGAAGACACTGCACAGGGCAGCAAGTCTACAAAGGCATTTTTAGACATCAAGAACTGTAGCAGCTTAAAAAAAAATTTTAAACCCCTGTTGTCTTATAGCTGAGCCTTTTGTTTCATACACTTTTCTTTTAAGCACTCCCTCATACCCCAAAGAGAATATTTTTCATTACCTGTACTTACTGTGACAGGTAATAGCCTTATGGATTAGTTCCTTAAGGGAACTGCTTCAGCTGAGAAGAAAGAGAGCATGAATTCTTCCCAAACACAATTTAACATTTAAATTTAAGAGATGCACATTGCAATAATCGTTTTGTTAACAAGTCAGGAGAAGAGCTGAGGTAAGCAGCAGCCATATAGCAATTTTAGCTTAAAAGATGCAGCTGCCATTGTGCACTAAACAAGTTTCCATGCCAGCTCAAGATGAGGTAACTCAGAAAAAAGAATCATCTTTTTTCTTTCTACAGGAAATGTTTAGAGGCTGAGATTTTGTACATGTGCCTTCTGGAGGTAGGCAGAAACCACAGAGAAAGAGATGTGGTTTCTTTGGACACTATTCGAAGGAAGCCTTGTAAAAGAAAACAAAAAAACAAATTTTCTGTGTCCTTAGTGTTCTCTAAATTAATAAATTTCCTCCTTGGTGAAGCAGAAGTGATAAGCAGCTAGTAATTGCATTGCTTTTGAGAGGCTTCAAGTTTCCAGAGCAACAGCACGCCTGTAATGCAGGGCTTGTCTTTGTTGCACTGTTGGCCCAAAGAAGAGCTCAAATTTTCTGTCTCAGCCAGCTTGAACACAAGCTCTGGAGTCTCTATCCCTCCTGCAGGATGTCAGCAGCCCAGACCTTACTGGGTCCCCAGGGGATGCAGGCTGAGAAGCCATGGCTGCTTCTCAGGGTAGGAAAAACCAGTTGGGACATGGCCACCTGGTGTCATTGGGCAGCATGGATGCTCCCTGGAGCCAGCACATCCACACAAGTCAGCGTGGCTGTGGGCACAGGCTCACGGGCACTGAAAAGCAGGCAAAACCTTCCCTTGCCAGACTCAGCCCCTGCAAGCCATTCAGAAGGGACTTGGGCAGCTGATCTGTTCCAGGTCCACACAGGTCTTTGTTCCTATGTAAAAGGATGACTCACACTGGGTGGAAAGAGTAGCCCCTAATGTATTGTTGCTGTTTTCATATTTGACAAGTACAGTACTATAATAAATAATGTAAAACAATGAATAAATAATGTCAACGAGAAGATATGATTAGCTTAAAACTCAGTACCTCCCGTACTCCCGTGTTTAGGATGCCAGAGGTCAGACACCAGAAGCTGCAGGGTTGTATTGACATGGTGCTCTGCTCAGACTTTCTAGATGGATGGAGCACTGTGACCAGCCTCTATCTCACTGAGCAGGGGTGGTGGGACAGCCTCTGAAAGCACAGCAATGCCTGCAGGACTCTCACTCTGTTCTGAAATTAAATGTTGTTGGGACTGCTCTCTGAGGCTGCCCTCCCACCAGAGAGGGGAGGCTCATGACCACAGCACTCCTCCCTTACTTCCCAGGACTGCCTCTGGTCAGGCCCAACACCTGCCCTCCATGGGAGCCACTTGAGATGGCACTGCCTGGCCCAAGCTGGAATAATGCCCGAGACCACAAGGACAAACCTGTGCCAGGACCAAGCAACATAAGCAGTCGCTGCTTAATGTATGGGAACAGATGTAGTGTGAGTTGCCTGGGATGCAGGCTGGATGCTTCCTGAGCATCTTTCATGGCAGCCCTGGGAAGGGCACTGCTCTTGGCCCTGGGCAAGCAGCGACATTTTGTGCTGGTGTGAATTAAAAACACTATTCATTTCAAAATGCTACCTGAGGTTTGGGGCAGTTATTTGCAAACTGCTGAGCAGAGCTCCCAGTAGAAATGCAGCATTTGGCTTGGGAAGGAAACATTTCTAAGCTAACTTCTGGCTTAGAGTAATTCTATTCTCTTACGACGTCTTTATTTCACTCAGCTTTGAAGAGATAGAGGAGTCAGATAATTAATTATAAACGACAGTTTAAAAAAAAAATAACCAGTCATTCCAGAGTCTTGAAGCCCCAAGACAAAATTGATACACCAGTGACAGCATATGGGCCCTTGTTAGTGTGGAACCAAATGCCTGCATCTGATCTCCATTAGAGAAGCCTCTGTTCACTTCCCTCACCCAAAATGATAGGGAAACCCATTTAATCTTCTTCAAACCATACGACAACACTCGGTGAGTTTTGTTTCCTCCCACGTAAAATAAAATGAAGCAATAAAATATGATAACAGTCCACCAAGTGATGTTCCAGTTTCATTTGTGTGATGTTCAGAACAGTTTCTGGTAATAAAAGGAATGGGTATTCGAATGAGGTATTATGGTCAGCAGCCTGTGGGAAGATATATTTAGTTTAAATACTAATAATAGCCTAAGAGCATCAAAGCAAGATAATGGAATGTGACAGATGTTGGATGTTCTCTCTTTGCAGTGTGCCAGATGTATAAATTACTGTTTGCATGACAAAAGGGCCAAGAGGCCTCACTTTTGGATTCAGGGCCCTCTGAGGCTGGGCTCTGCAGACAAGAATGCAATCCCTTTCTCATGGTTTATCCCCAGCCAGAAACCCAGCCCCACAGCCACTCACTCACACTGCCCTGGTAGGATGGGGAAGAGAATCGGGAGGGTAAAAGTGAGAAAACTTGTGGGTTGAGATGAACACAATTTAAGAAGCAAAGAAAAACAAGGAATTATCAGCTACTTCTTGTTTTCAGGTGGGTGTTCAGTCATCTCCAAAAAAGCATGGCTTCATCATGGGTAACAGTCACTTGGGAAGACAAATTCTGTAACTCCAAATATTCCCCCTTCATTCTCCTTCCCTGGGCTTTTATATGCTGAGCACAATGCCACGTGGTCCAGGAGATCCCTTTGGTCAGCTGGGGTCAGTTGTCCTAGATCTGTTACTCCAAAACTTCTTGTGCATCCCCAGCCTACTTCTTGATAGGGTGGGGTTGAAAAGCAGAAAAGGTCTTGTCTTTGTACAAGCACAACTCAGCAATAATGAGAAACATCTCTGTATTACTGACACTGTTTCCTGCACATACTCAAAATACAGCTCCATGCTAATTACTGTGAAAAAATCTTTATCACACACAAAACCAGCACACTCTCCCTAAAAATAGAAATGGCAAGTTATTTTTATCATGTATATCAATGTTTTTGCATAGCCTAGAACATTCTTAAAGGTGGCATTGTCAAAATGTTCACATGAAACCCATTTATTTCCCCATGCAGGTCATCCAGCAGTGAGCCTGGCTGTGTGGAGCAGTGCTTGGCAAGGTGCTGACTCCAGGCTGGCTGCCTGGACTGAGATCCAAAGCTCCTGGGGGATCACTTCATTTGGGCAGTCAGACAGTGCCACCAGCAATTGGAGGAACCCTTTCCAAGAACAAATGCATACATATACTACAGACATTTTCTTGGAATTACATTACTGTCAGAAATGCTCTGCACAATTGAGCACTATCATTAGAAAGCTTTTTTAGTATTTGCCCTTCAGTTTTACATTTGAAGAGGCAAAAAGCTATGTATAATGTCAATTGCAGGCTCACGTTATAGAAATAACTCTGAAAAGCAGCGTTGACCTCTGTGTTTTACTCCCACCAGTGATATCTGATACTCATTTCCATGTAATTTGTCTGTCGTATGAACTAAGACTGGATTTCTAAACTCAGACAAAGCCCTTCACAGACTTTCACAAGTATTTATCATTGATCCATATTATGCCCTGCAATATATTTTTTGTAGACTTGATGCCATCAACAAAATTTTACAGAAGCTGTAAATTAGTAAAATATGGGATCAGTGCTATAGACTGGGAGTTTCCAGCTCACATCCTCTCCAAATTGTTGGCTCTGTGAAACTGTCAGAAGGAAAATACAGAGACCTGCTATAAGTCTCTGTAATCCATGCAGTAAGACTTGCCTTTCCACAAAAAACTGTCCAGGTTGGAGCTGTATGAGAATTAGATGAGATGATGATGTTGTTGGGAATTTTTCCAAAGGACCAACATGATGTTCCATACAGCTACTCTGTGATTTGCTAAATGACTGTGATCTTTGCTCTGACATCAAAGTTCCCAGGAACTGCAAACAGTAAGCACACAGCTACACCTCTGTCCAGCATAATATCATATGGTGCTGAATCACTCCCACACCAGAGGATAACCCCTTTAGGCCTTCAACTGCACCCATCTGAGCTCCAACCATTGTCAGAGCACTCAGATGTTCCAGCACTTAATGAAGTCGTTCTTACGGGTCTCTGCAGGAAAAAAAGAGATCTATTTTCACTCAGAGAACTAAGGAACAAGAAGAATTAAACATCTATTCCATGGTTAGATGGGAAAATGAGAGCTGAATCCTGGTTTTCTGGTTTCCAAACAGTTCCCTAAACATTAGCCTCTTTTTCCTCCAATAACAGATTCAAGATGTTACAGGATTCTGACATATGGATTTCCTCCTGCCGCCAAAGATTTTTGAGCATTTGGGGTTTGATCAGCCACTGTCACCACCATGTTTCTTCAAAGAGATGTCCTGAAGTGTTCTGATGAGCAGCTGCAACCCAAGCAGGGAGAAAGAGAAATGGCTCACAGATCCTCAGAGCTACTACGCAGATATGCGGTTGGGATCAAAGGGAACTGCAGATGACAACAGCAGTGCTTAAAAGTGATCTTGAGAGTTGCATTTTCTTGCACAAAGTTTTATATAACCACACCACTTTGTTCTCAAATATTTGAGCAGGTTAGTGACAATTAATAAACTGTAATCATTATAACATGACAACATTGAAGCCAGTGTGGTGAAAGTGCTTTGTATTCCCAGGCATCCTACAGTCATCATCATCTTCAATATCTGACCATAACTCAGATCCAAGAAAGTATTAGAACAGAATAGACTGCCAACAATTGAATAATTAAATACCTCCTTGATCAACTACTTCCTTTACACAGAGGCCCGTGTGGTTATTATATTACACTGTCATCATTAAAATCTTTGGCTGTGTAAGGCAGAGCCTACAACACTCTGTTCTATGAAGTACAGTTAGAGCAATCCAGCACCAGAAAATGTGGGGTTTTTTTGTTCAAATCATATGTAAATTTAAGTCAGCTAAGATACACTAAGCAAACAATAGTAACAACTAAGGTAAACTTCCCCAGCCACCAAAGGACTTCCCAAATGTCAAGGGAGCAATTTCCATAGGAGACAGACTACAGTTCTCCCCTTCTTGCTCTCAGGCAATTTTTTTTTTTTTTGCTCTCTGAAGGCATCTCAGCATGGTGTAGACTCTATGAAATTTCCTGGTAAATGATCATTGAGGTACAAATAAATACAGGTTTGGTAAGAAGCTCTGAACTCTGACAATTAGTAGGTAGTGTTGTCCATTTGCTGGCAAGTGTAGTTCCATGGGAGACAATGTGAACTCTGGATGTGTGACCCAGTGGGAAACTCAAGGATATACAATGAGCTATGAAAATGCCACTCTCCAAAGAAGAGAGCCAGGAAATTAAAAGACAGAGATTCATCAATTCCCAGATCCCAAATAATTTCCAGCAGTTGTTGTACAGCTAATTATTTCTCATCCCAAATTTCTTCCAAAAATGACATGGGCTTTACTGCTCACAATAAGAGAACTGAGTATTGCTGCACAAGTCCGCGAGACCGAAACTTTCTGCCCCCTCCTTGGGTCCTGCCTCTTCCCAGCACCCTGTTCCTCAAACTTGCCTTTGCTTCTGAAATTCCTACCTGAGATTCCACAATCTTAAAACTCCAAGCCTTCCATACCAAATTTCCCACAAAGACAATTAAAGAAAATACATCAATAATATGTTTTCATGCACTCTGCTTTCACAGGATTTCCCACATATCTCTGTCCTTCAAGGATGTGGTAAGGAAAACACTGGGACTAGGGGTTTGCTTTGCTGGAATATTAAAATGGCAAATGACCTTTAATTTCTCTTGTGAATAAACTATCATAATCCTTTGTGCCTTACCTTTCATCAAACACATATAATAATTTTTATTTCTATTTTCATTGTCTGTGCCCAACTGAAAAAAAACTTGACAGAGTTTTAGTTCCAGGACATTTGTTAGTTGTGGCTACAATTGCTAGGCATGCCTTTAGAGGAATTTGAATTAACAGTTGATCAATTTAAATTAACAGCAACTGCACCAATGAAACATCCCAAGCCTTGGTAACATTGTGGTAAATTATTTACTTTTGATTTTTTTCCAGGGTAGAGAAAATGGGAAGAATTGCAGAAGAATAATGAGACATAAGGAGTGCAAGACCTAAAAGGACTGAATCAGGAGGGAAAATTGAGTGTGGGTATCACCAGAGATGCACTGGAGTTCAACAACAACCAAAAAAAAAAAACAAAACCAAAAAAAAACCAAAACCATAGTTCAGGAAACTGAGCTACTGAAATCACTTCTTGTCTCAAAATTGAGATGTTCAAACTACAAGCTTAAAGATACTTTCAGCATTATGTTCAAATTAATTGAGTTTAACTCACTTAATAACCAATTTTCATTTGTGTCACTTTTAATGTGTTTGTCCTTTTCAGGAGCATCTTGGCCACTGCAGAGTGGACCTAATGGTAGACCTTTCTCACATCCCTTCCCAAATTCAGCATAACAGCATTTGAAAATTATTTCTTTCTTTCCCTATTGATGGCTCTGACTGATTAGAAGTCATTTTGGATTACTATATACTAACAAAATCCCTTGCTAACATTGCCAGCACATGCTCAAGGTCCACTCAAATTCAGCCTCTTAACACTTTTCACTGTACTAACAGAAGTCATTTTAAGGTTTCTTAATTTTCAAGCTTACCCTAAGAAAATGACAATTTAAAAAGGTGACCAAAAAAAAAAAAAAAAACCCAAACCAGTAAGGGTAGCAAATCATGAGGGCTTAGGTCTTATTCTCAAATGGGTTTGCAATCTTAAGTTTTGCAAACCTGGATTACGTCCAAACTAGACACTGATAAGTTTAAGAATGGGATTTACAGCAAGATAGAGGTTTTACCAATGTAAAATCTGTGTATGTGCATTTGTACATAGAAGTGGCTGTGAGCCTAAGAGCATTTTCAGATACTTAGCATGTGCCTTTTCTAGAGAAACTTTCTCAAAAGTGCACTGAGATGACACAGAGGACTCCAAAGTGTTCTTTTCTCCAAAACATATCAGTCAGGAAGAAAACACTTCCAGTCCACCAGCTCTGCACACTCGCCTCTTTCAACAGCCCCGTGCTTAGGAAACTTTTAATGAGGAAGAATGCCATTGGAATGTTCTAAACCCCCATACATATATATACATTTATATACTATTTTGGTATAGTACACAAGAAGTATCTAATTTTACAGAAACACAATTCAGTGGATAAATAAAATGAAATGGAGGACGCAAAGATTTCATCTGAGACCTCAGACCTGTGCCTGACCTGAAGTATTTGCAGCAAACTTGACCTTTGCAGCAATTCTGTTTGCAACTAATCTGCATGCTGATCCTGGGTTTTGTTTGACCAGTTTCCATTTTTATCAGTAGAGTTTGATTAGCTTATTGGAGACTGCTGCACTGTGACACGTCCCAAACAACTACCAATGCACTAAAACTCAGCAGTCCCATTTAATTAGACCTGTATGGGAGAAAAAGTAACTCAATGGGAAAATAGAGACTGTTACTGCTTGTCATATAGTAAGCAGAGAGAACCCTCTCTAACTGTTCACAGCCCAGTTTAAGGTATAATGGACTAGCAGTTAGAAAAAAAAAATTACTTGCAAACTGAGAAAGAAAGTGAAGATTTTCTTACTGCCTTTTCTATTGATTCACTCTTCAGAACCAAACTGAGCTTTTAATTAATGCACAAATCTGAGAAAGGACAAAACAACATTTAAATTACCATTGATAAATGCCCAGCCAAAAGTAATTACTTATTCTACTGTGGCTCATTAAGAAACTGTTCCATTAAAGAAGAGTTAAATAATGAAGTAGATGAGAGAGTTAAGGTTAGGGGAGCTAGTGTGCAAATGTGAAAATGCTTGTAAAATGCTCAGATTGTACTTTTAAAAGGCATAATTTTTCACCCTGTTTCCAACCCACCTTAGTTCTCCCTTATATCTCCTCACTGATTAAATGAATCTTGCCATTTTTGCCTGTCTGCAGCTGGAAGGAATCAGCTGGCTACAAGGGAGTTGCAGGGAGATGGTAAAGGAAGAGGGAGAAATGGATTTCAGAGGACTTAAGCTGAGCACCACCATGTCTAGTCCAGCTGAGCTCAGAGAGCAAGAATATGTGGAGACAATGGACTTGAGCTGGGAGTGTTAGAGGGGGATGGATATTGAGCTGCAGAAAGACCTCAGTGCCATTATATAAAGTAGGAAGGCTAGAATAGGGTGACAATATAAAACTGCTGGGTGGCACAGACTGTATTCACATAATTAGGCGTTATTCTGCATTATGGTTTTGGCTGCATATCCCAGCCCCATAATCCTGTTGCTACCATAACGAAAGACAAAAATAACTGATAGAAATCATCTCCCTTAACAGCTTGGCTTGATTTCTCCTGTTATGCTCCAATTTCACATTGCAATATCCCTGCAATAATAAGACATAAATGTACAGTGTTGAGCACCAAGAATCACTGATCATTTAATAGAGAAATAACCCATATGATTGTACCCCATGGCCAGCCCACTGAGTTTTACACTTCTCCTATCCTCATTTCTAACACTCTGTTTATTCATACAGCTAAATACTTGAAAAATTAATAATTATATTTTTTAAGAAGGAAGAAACAGAAGTGTGACATTGCAATGATCCATGCACTCCTTTAAACAGCACAAGTACTTTGCTCAGTGGAAGTATGTTGAGGCTAGAACTCTTAGGATAACATGAATAAAGCATCTGGAAAACTTACTTTGAAGAAGCAAACCCTCTGTATTAGTTACATAGCTTTGTCTGTCAAAATCCAAGAGTGATCTCCAAATGAGAAGAGCTGCTACAAATTTCAGATGATACAACTGCCCTGTTTCCATTTCAACTGGAAAAGCCTACTGACCTGGCTGGCTCTAACATTACCGAGGTGAGACCAGAAGAGATACAGTGTTGGGTCAATAGATACTGATACCTGTGAATCCAATACTGATACCTGTGTATCTAATTCAAGAGTTTGCTTTCTGAAACTGTATCCACCTGCATTGCTTTTTATTAACAGCCCATTATGAATGTGCCTCTGGCAAATTCACTGCTGATGGAAATGTAGGCATGTCCCTTGATACTATCCAAAATGATTTATAAAGAATGGATAATGAGACTTACACCAGTGAAGAGGTCAGAAGCAGTGTAAAAATCACTTGCCCAACATTCCCTGTCAGTAACAGGCTGGTTTGTCCCAAACTTCTTTGGTAAAATAGGAGTCTTTCCAATGTCAGGTCTGAAAGCACAGGCCACTGTTTTTAGGAGCATTTGGCTCTTCAATCAGCCTTTATTCCACTGTGAGGTGGCATAGACAGCTCTCCTGACATCTTTGCAGGAGCCACAGTGGAAGGTGCTCCACCCATCAGAGCAGAAGAGTGAATTGTGTCTTACCCTTGCTTACCACCAACATTGCAAAAAACCCCAAAAATGTCATCAGAAGAATTGGCTCAGGAGCTCTTGCTGCATGCTTTGTCTTCCTTGCCTTTGCTAAGATCAATGTCAAGCATTTTTCTGGCTTCAGTCTAACTCTCAGTCCCAGAAAGACAGGGCATATACATCCTTAGGTGACACCGCACATGGGCAGTGGTAATTACTTCACATTTGCAGTGGAAAAGTTCATCTAAATGGGAAGTTTTGTGCAGAGGAAGCCTTCTTAGAGCTGAGATAAGACACAGACTACCCAAAGCTTGTAAAGCTTCTGGGAAAACTAATGAAATTGGGGAGGGGAGGATAGACAAAGACATGACACAAGACATGACACAGATGGCATGACACAGATTGGGAACAAAACTACAGATTAGGAGCAAAACTTTTTGTCTACAAGGCAATAGTCATGTTGTTCCTACATTATAAGCATCATATTTGGACTGCCCAGAGCTACTAAGTTTTGGATTTTGTCTAAGTTTCCTCAGAGAATTTGCAAGAAGACATAAGACAGCAGAAAGTAGAGTCCAAGGATGTAATCAAAAAAAGCAAAAATGTAACTGAATGCCCTGTGGTGAAATTAAATTTGAGAAACTCTCAGCTTAAAAGATAGAAGGACACCCAGTCAGAAATATGTCTTTCTGCTGACATACAGAAATACAATTTTATGAGAGAGAAAAAACTCAAGTATTTCAGAAGGCAATTTATTTATGGCCTAACAACAATTAAACCAACTATTATTAAGTTAGCTGAAATGAAAAAGAAATCACTGGCAAATTGGAAAAGAACAACCCTTAGGTCAATATGACAAATTTGTTATCCTGTGTGTGGGAAAACATCCCTTACAAAATTTGAACTTCACAGCTGGATGAGAACACATAAGCAAATTTAATGCAGAGCATGAACAGTTGGTTGTCACCATCCACAACAATGTACAATCAGAGCACCCTACGTAAATGAGACACAATCAGCCCCTCTCCATTTAAAGCTGCATAGAAATCTGGATTTACCAGCAAAACTAGGATCGCTCCTTGTAATGCCAGGCCAAAGCTTTCCTGCAGATCTACTCAAAGCCATTGAATATTTGAGAAGGGTTAAATGACAGATCTGAAAATCCCCTCCATCTCTCCATAGCCTCTGCCTAGCAGCATTGCATTTCCATTTGAACTACAAATGACCCTGTACACACAATCATGTAATTCATATTTATATAAACAGAGGGTACAGTATGTATAATTTGAAAGATTTCTGGGAGGGGATGCATCATAACTAAACTCCTACTTTTCCCTTGAGGAAACAATCCCATTTGGTTTTAGTTAACTTCAAAGGACAAAAGTATTTTTCCTTCTGTGTCAATAATTTAACAGAAATTTGTCATTTCTGTCCACAAATCCAGCTTTCAGAGTTGCCCTATCTCAGTGACACACACACACCCACAAGCAAGTCGCCCACACCCCCACACAAACACACAGAGCACAGCAACTGCAGCACAATGAAATGCTCCTGCAGCAATTTCTAGCCATGGAAATTGAGTTAAGTTTCACTGACTTGCCAGAAAGCTCTCTGCACTGGGGAGTTGTATTTCCAAGAACATACCATGGGACCAGGACCTTTGGTGACATGTTGTTCCAATTTGATTGAGGTTGAGTTGCAGGCCAGGCCTTTCAAATCATAACCAGCACAGAAATTACCTCCTACAAAACACTGCAGAAAAGTGAGACTGCAGCAGCAAATCTGGGAAAGCTTCATTTTAGAGTCAATGCAGCTTTAAGCATTGATAACATTTTCCCTTCAGAGTTTGTCCAAGAACTGTTTTGGAGGAGGCTGAAAGGACAGTGTTCGCTTTCATTTGGAAATTTATGCGCTCTGATTGCCTAATTCAGAATTTGGGGGAGGAAAAAATTAAGTATGAACATTTAAAGGAACAGATTTGGATTAGAAAACATTGCATATAAATCTTAGACAATCATCACTTTTTTCCAACCCATTCACTGTATTCAGCACAGAGCTAGAAAGGCATTCTTTTCAAAACAAATTAATAAAAAAGTGCAATGATGTCTATTGTCTATAATAAAGCTACAGTTTAATTCATAGCAAGTCAAATTGTCCCAGTCTTAAACATCTGCAGATACATTAGCCAGAGATGCAGCTGTGCCTCAACGGGACCAGCCTTAGCTCTGGGGGATGCCAGGTTGATACTCCCATGGTTTCAGATCCAGGGCAGTCAAAGCCTCAGCATGGTCACTGTCCATCTTCCCCAGCTGAGCCTTGCTCAGGCTCTAGGGCTAATTCTCCAAGTGTTTGTTTGCTTCTCTGCAGAAGCAGCTTCCTGACTTTGAAACTGATTTTAGGTCAGACTACAGCATTTCATAATGAATTATAATGTTTGATAGAGCTGTTAAAACATAGTAGGAAATGTTAACAGCTAGAAACATGTTCTTAAGTGTATCCTAATCATGTATCTTCCTTTCAAGTGCTTTAGTTTAATTTAGAAATTATTTGAATTGCAAAATTCCACGGGGCTTTGGGCCGTATAAATAAGTCATATTTAGAGATATAGGGCCAGTAGATTGGAGTAGTTTCTTTGACATATCATTGAGATTACACTAACGCAAACTCTCTGGAAATCTGACTCATAAAGTAGAGGTATTAAATGGGAAGTAACACTCTTAATATGGCTCGTTCTGTCAGCTGTATGCAGTGTAAGCAGGAGAAGTAAAAGTACTCCATTCTTACTTACACTAAGAAGTATTTACACCACCATGGAAACACAAAGTTCCTTATAAAGCTATGTTATATCTAAAGACTGCAGGGAAAAGTCATAGAATATTTTGAGCATCTTGCTACATTACTCCACTTCTCACTAACAGCGTGGCATGCTCAATAACATCCATTTCCTCAAGGCTGTAATATATTAAATATTTGTGTAAGGGTTTTTTTACGTCTATTAAATAGCCAGTTGGAAAACTAGTAAGAGGTAATGAAGCAAGCTCTAAGCACTAATGCATATACAAGAGGGCAGAGGAGAAAGGTGCACAGGCAGCCTTAATTCCTCATTCTCATAGCCCAATAGTTCCTCTTTCCAGTCTTTATTTCAGTGCTCTCTAACCCAAGGCAGCAATGAGGGGGACAAGGCTCTTCCTTATTGTGGATTTGCCAGATGTTCTCCACCACCTGAGGGTCTTTTTGGTTGGACAAGCATATGCCTCAGCATTTGTTACAGGAGTCATGAATCATCACTTCTAAACTTCTAAATTAACAGCACTGCCTTCACCCCAAGCAAGCAGCTCTGTGCATGGAGATAACTCCAGTGATTGTATGAGGCTCTGCCCTGGCAGCAGCCAGAACACCCCCTCCACAGGGATGGGACAAGGCAGACCAAGACTAAATCTGACCCGTTGCTTTGCAAGCAGACAAGTCAGAATCCATGATCTCAACAACACAGGATGAATGGAAAAAACCACATCTCTCCAGGGTAATGTAAACCCATCCAAACTTCATTCACAGATAAATGGTGTTCTTCCTCTTTGCTGGGATACCTATTGCTTGGCTACTTCTCTTATGGGATAAAAGTGAGAGAAGAGAGTGAGTACTTCATCTTCCCCCAGGGAAGAAAAAATCCTTTCCAGATATGGATGCATAAAGGAAAGATGAAAGAAAGAAGCTCACATGGGCTGCTATCTTACAGCCATCTAAAGTCAGGTTACAAACATAGATAGAAACAACTGATTCAGTCGTTTAAAATATTTTTTTTTAAACTGTGTATATTGAGCTGAAGCATTATCATTCTAAGTATAACACCAAGAAGAGAAAATGGAAGAGATTTTGCTTCCCTGCACCATGACCAATGTAAAGCCATGTTGCTCCTTAATGAACAGTGAGGGATGTTCTGCTCCAGGACAGGAATTTTCCTGGAAACACAGTTTGTGGATTGTCAGTGAACTGGTCTTCCTGCCAATAGGTTAAGAATAAATTCACACCTTTGGGCTCTCTTGTGAACTATTCTTGGGCATGTTGGGACAGATGAGGATATATTCCCCTGAGCCCTCATATTGAAATAAGGCCCTTACAGAGGAAAAGGCACTTATATTGAAAGTGGAAAACCACACATAAACATGTTGTCCTGATTCTTTATCCTTGAGAAGATCAGAACAGAGTTTAAAAATATCCTCAAGAGAACAGAAAAATATCTCAGCACACAAGTTCATTCCAGTGCTGTGTCAGATCAATAAATGCATATGCAAATCTCTCATGGAACTTTGGAAGACATTAAAAGGGAGCACTTCATTAACATGATGCTGAGAGTCAGCAACAGCTGTATAAACCTAAACATCTACTTGCATTCCAAATTGAGAACAGATTTAAAGATAACCAAGTTGGTTTTTTCCACCCCTGAATGTCAAAGAGATGCTGATATAAAATTCCCATTTACAGCAGGAATGAGGTAAAGAACATAAGGGATATAGAAAATTAAAAAAAGGAAGGAAATGGGGTAAAAAAGAAGAAATAGGGCATATTCTGACTGAGCCCCCAAGAATTACTGTTCAAGAATATCAAATCTGTTACTTTGAAAATGCCACAACAGTGTTCAAATAAAAACCTAGATAAGCAGGTTTTTTAAATGACTGTGTCTGAAGGAGGCTCTTGGGCTATAAAACCACTCACTGTGGACCAGATCTAGTAATGTTCAAATGTATGTCCTAGACAGAGCCTTTAAACGTAGAAGATTCCTAGGGACATACAGGATCAGGCAAAAACCACACAGTTTTAGATACACATATATATTTTTTTTTTCTATCCATGTAACAAAATACAGTGTATGGTAACACACAGGAAGGGAATGATTCACTTTCCAGTACTGCATCCAATGAACCATGAAATATAACATTTTTTATTTCTTGGTGGTAGCTGTCAAAATGCATTTACTTTGGGGAGATGAAGAGGGAATGCACAAAGAAGTGTAGAATAATTATTGCTGAAAATTAAACCCAGTTGTCTGAACTGGGAAGAACAATATAAAGTACCAAAGGAGGTCTAAAGTGTTTTGGCCAACAAACTTAGAGGTCATCCAAGACAACATACTTTATAAATGAAAGGCAAAGGCAGTTTTCTGTAGTGTACTCTTTACCTCTGTTTTTAAGAGTTTAGATCTACGTTTAACATGAAAAAATTCATAGTTTAGTTTAATCATATTATAGGGCTGTTTCCCTTATACCTACCCAAAAAACTGTGGGTTGTGTCTAAGGACACGGAGTTAGGCCCACATTCTTTGTTCATGGATGTTTGTATATGCAGAACTCCAGGAAGTGCAAATTCCCATTCAAGAGTGACATGAAAAAGGGCACTTTTTCTCTGCTTCAGAACAACAGCAGTAACAGGGTTAGAAGAATTAAGAAGCTCTAACTTTCCAGGATGTCTGTGGAACCAGGGATATACCGGCCAAACCAGTTTATGTCCTGGATAAACTTATGTCCTGGATAAACCCACAGGGCAGGTTCTCTAAGACCCAAGGGGTCTGTGTCGATGGTATGGAACACATGAATTACAGTCTGCTCTGTCAGAAATTCCTGCTAAGGAAGCAATGGGAAGACATGATTGCCACTGTGGAGCATCCATACAAAAATCCCTGAAAGGCCCAGAAGTTGCCAAAAGTCTCAGTGCTCCAGTGGCCAGTGCTGTGACAAGACTAGAGGGGTATAGCATGCACTCACAGTGATTAAGACATTACTTCCCAAAAAGCAAATATACTAATTTAATAAGTTGCTTGCTCTGCTGATGGGGGAGATTCTTGCCTATCAGCAAGGTATCAGCATTGCAGTGATTTTTTTGTTAATCTGTCCCATGTTCTTTCCTTGCACCCTGACTGATTATGCCCTGAAGAGATACTGCATTCCACAAAGATGTTGAAAAGAGAACAAGCACGGAGCCAAAGCAAGCCTTGCAATGACTCGTGCCAAGATGAAGGGGCACCCAAAGGGAGGTGAGGCAAATGTGTAATCTGAGCATTCTGGACCACAAGGGAGGATGGTATGCACTCCTCAAGGCTGTCCATATACCACAAAATATAAAGAAAGACTGCGGACAGGGAGCAGCCATGTTCCCTGCATTTTAAGGATGGATACACAGAATGAAAACTGAATACATTTCCAAGAGTCTTTTGACAGGGTAAACCAGAATTATACCCCCTCCTAATCTGCAGCCATATTTCCTCATCACTGGGGATGTATATCCTGTGTCTATGCAACCAGGCCAGACAGAAGACTAAATTCATTTTTGGGTGACTAAGGCATCATTATTTTTAGGTTCTGCTAGAAAACTCAGCTGCTGATTAAAGCACAGTGATGGAAATCAGAACACACAATACACTTTAGTACCAGATTGTATAACATCACAAATTCTCCAAAACATACATGGAAAGCAGGAATTTACTTGCACAGTGTAACAGACAGAATCATTGTAGAGGTCTGCAAAATTCAATGTTATAATGTTCTCATTTTAGATGGTTTCTGTGCTATATAAAATTCATATATATGCCCCAAGAAAATAAACTGCAAATCACACACAAGTTCCTCTTTTTCCACCTTTTTTTAAAGTTTTTACACTAAATTACATTGATTTTAGGACTTGCCATACCAGTATTTTCCAATTCCTTTCTTTTATCTTTTTTCCTTCTGGATAAAAAGTGGCATGGTTTTGAATAGGCACATTAGTATTGTGATTGTGTCATAAGTATTATAAGGTAGAATAAGCAACAGCCTGGAAAATGAGGAAAAAAGTGAATAGTTTAGCTCAGGAGGAAATTCTCAAAAACTATGTGACATTCCCAGTGTTTTTGTTTCAGAATGCTCAAGTTGAGGTGGCTTTAGAAAGGTTTTTGGTTTTGAGGTGTGTTAGAAAGATTTTTGGTTTTTTCTAGTTAGGTGGTCAATACTCCTTTTCATTACATGTGTATCTGCAAGGTATCTCAGGCCACACTCATCCAGACACTGCAAAGAGTTAAAGGCTTCCTCTACCTCACTCCAAGGATGACAGCAACTGCACTCAGACAGAAGCTCTGCCTGAGCCAAAAGGTCACAATGACAGACTAGTCCAAAGCAGAAGCAGAGCAATTTGGCATTTGTTGACATCAGACTGTTTTAGAATGCCATCACCATCCAAAACCTAAGAAAAAGTTTCCCACAAAACAAAATACAAACAATCTTGTAACTCATCTTTTCAAGGTGGCAACATCAGGAATACGTATATTTTTGCAATTAATATGAAGTAATTCTAAATTACAGGAATATCTGTGTTTTTTGAGGTTTTGGGGTTAGCTAGCTTTTCAGGAAACAAAAAAAAAAGATATTGTGAATGCCACAGGAACCATGAGACATGAGGGAAGAGGACAATAGCTAAATTCACAGTGTCTTACTCTATGGAGGTAAATGAAGATACTGTCTACAGATATTTGGCCCATCATAATTTTCCTGAAGTAAGGGGAGCTATAAGGGGAGCTGTTCTTCCTGAAGCTCCACGCTGTCTCCTCTGACACTCATGTGATGACAAACCCAAAGGCTGGCGCACTTAAGTTTTTGTGTATCTTTGAGAAGAAGGGTAACATAGTGAATGACCCACCTAGCCAATATGGGAATGCCAGTTGGTGTAATATTTTTGGATTTCAGCAAAGCTTTTGACACTGTCTTCCACAGGATCCTTCTGGACAAAATATCCAGCACACGGCTGGATAAACAACACATCATGTGATGGGCGAACAAATGGATCACAGGTCAGGCACAAAGGGGTGACAGTGAAGGGGGTGACATCAGACTGGTGACCTGTCACTAGTGGGGTTCCACAGGGCCCCATCCTCAGCCCTGTGCTCTTCAAAATCTCCATAAATGACTTGGATGCAGGACTGGAAGGGACACTGAGCAAGTTCACAGATGATACAAAACTGAGAGGAGTTGCTGACTCCTTTGAAAGTAGAGAGGTCCTGCAGAGAGACCGTGACAAATCAGAGACATGGGCAATCCCCAACTGTATGAAATTCAGCAAGGGAGGGTGACAGATTCCACACCTGGGATGGGACAGCCCGGGTTATATATAAAGATTGGGGAATGAGATGCTGGAAAGAAGTGCTGCTGAAAGGGACCTGGGGCTCCTGGTCAATGGCAAGCTGAACATGAGCCAGCAGTGCCCTGGCAGCCAGGAGGGCCAACCCTGTCCTGGGGGGCATCAGGCACAGCATGGCCAGGCAGGCAAGGGAGGGGATTGTCCTGCTCTGCTCTGAGCTGGGGCAGCCTCCCCTCCAGTGCTGGGGGCAGTTTTGGGTGCCACAATACAAAAAAGACATGGAGGTATTAGAGACCATCCAAAGGAGGAGAGGAAGGACCTTGAAGGGAAGCTGTATGAGGTTTGTTCAGCCTGGAGAAGAGGAGGCTGAGGGGACGCCTTGTTGCAGTCTACAACTTCCCAAGGGGAAGAGGAGGGGCAGATACCAATCTCTTAACTCTTATGACCAGTGACAGGATTCCAGAAAACAGCATGAAGCTGAGTCAGGATAGATATAGGTTGGTTATCAGGGAAAGGTTCTTCATCCAGAGGGTGGTTGGGCACTAGAACAGGCTCCCCAGGTGAGTAATCACAGCACCAGGCCTGACAGAGTTCAAGAAGTGTTTGGAGAATCCTCTCAGGTACATGGTATGCCCCTTGGGGTGTCCTGTGCAGAGCCAGGAGTTGGACTCAATGATCCTGATGGGTACCTTCCCACTAAATATATTATATTATTCAATGATTCAATGACTTACATCACAAATGTGTCCCTTGTTAATTGCTATACTGCCACATATATGACTTCAATTCAAATAAAAATCCTAGAAAAGCTAAGATCCCAGCAGGCTGAAACCAGCAAGGTATATCAGTCTGCAGTTAGCAGGTAATAAGTTATTACACAGTTGGCTACATTACTTTTCAGTATAAACCAAAGTAAAGACAGATTCAAGTTTTCATTTGCTTTTTCATTTGATTCACTAAATTTAGCAAAAAGAACTTCACTGCAGAGTACTGATTTGCAAAAACCTGGCCATCTCCAAACTTAGAACTGTAATGCTAGGTTGGGTGTTTGATCTGCTACTTTCCTGAAGCAGATATGTTTTCTTTCAAAACTGACATGAAGATTCGATTTAGACTTTTACTGTTCAGAAACACTGAGTTCCACTTATTCAATTTGTATGTTTACAGTCTGTTGAAAATTTACCATATAAAATTCATGAATTCATCCATTTTTATTCATGATATTTCAAAGGCTAATAATCACTGTTTAATACTCTAAAGTGCAGATCTTATGAGTATATACTTATCCATTTCTTTCATAGTATTTTAAATTACAAAAATTAAATTCAAGCACCAACTTAGTTGATTTTGGGGCACAGTATGCCTTCAATTTATTCTCTGTGCATTTACAGCAGTGAAATAATCAGCTCTGAGGCTACTTACTAAGGTAAACCAGAGGACAAGAGCATACATGTAAAAAAAAAAGAAGTTAATATAATAATAAGGGCAATTAGTTGTAAGTGCTGGTTCATGTAAAGTGTCATTACTAAGATTTTAACCTGCAAATGTAAATAATTATTTTTGAACTAACATTGCAGGGACTTTGTTAATCATTCTTAATACTTTAATGATGAACAATAGATAGAAATATCTCCTACCCAAATAATGTCAGGGCACTTAGTTCTAATTAGCAATTAATAATATCCCTCCCTGATTTGCCGTCTTTGATTGACAAAACACAAAAAGTTCTTTGATACAGTCTCTGAAATGGGGTGCAAGGCTGCAGTTTCCAGACCTAGGGTTTATGTATCCCCTGTCCACTATTCTCCTCCTAGATTTTTGAGATAACGAATATATTATGAAAAAGAGGTACACATTAAATAACACGCTCACTCTTACCCTATTTTGGCTTTCGTATTTCATGAGCCCCAGGTCATGGCTGCACTAACAAGTGGAGCAGCCCAAAATTTTTGGGGCTGAGCACGAGATGTCTGTGCTAAGCACCTTTCAAGGCCAGTTACTTGCCTTTAGTTCTCATGTGCTCCCATGGATGGAGCACTGGTTAGCAGGTGGAGCACAGCCACTGGAGAGCATCTTCCAGTTCTGTGTGGTGTGGAAGCAACCTTGTAAGTTGTAGACATGAAAGTAAACCCAGTGAGAGAGGACATTCAGGACCCGGGCTTCAGAAACACACCCCTGCTGCAAAAGTAATTTGCTATTTGAGGTGCAACCTGTGTTTCATACTCATAAATGTGAGCAAAGTGTGAAAAAGAAGTCATCACAAGAGTTTTCTGCCATGTCACATGAGGCATGCCTCCATGCAAGGACAAAGAACACTCTCAGAAGTCAAACAGTTCCCCAATCACTATAAATAAAAGAATTTCCAGATTAGATTCCTTGTGGGAGACAATGCAGGAAACCACACTGTTTTACAATGGTTGAGGCTCAGATACTGAATTTTCTGATTAATGTGCTACTCTACGTGTTTAAAGAGAACAAAAATAAGACTTACTAGTTCAAAAGAAATAAAAGGTGCATTTTGCTGCAAACACCAAAGAAAACCAATGTGGCATTTAAAAGTGTTTCACATAACTTCAACTTTAACATGTAATTTTCAATATTTAATTGGACTTCTAAAAAAAATGTTGAGTATTTCACAACCTAAGATTTTCACATGACCATTTTCATCCAGTTGTTGAAAACATACAGGATTGAGAGGTTTTTTTGCCTCAAGTAGATTCAAACTACATTTGATTACTCATTTATGCAGTCACATTTTAGGAAGGGCAAGGAGACAAAACAAGTGTAAGAAAACCCCTCATTTGGGCACTTTTATTTCCTAGTGCACAGCCATTTTAGCATCTTCAGTGATGAGGGGATCAGAGGGTTGTTTTGTAGTTTTGGTTTTTAATACTGGAAAATCCAAATTTCAATTGCCTTAGGAACAAAAAAACCAAAAAAAAAACCAAAAAAAAAAAAGAGGAAAAAATTAGTCTCACAGTGTTACAGTGTTTCTTTAATTTTTTTGTTGTTGTTCCTGGAGAAATACCATTCACTGTGTGTTAAAGCCTCCCCTTGACAGCTAACAGTATTAAAGTAAAACCAAACCACTGCTGGTGATTGCCAGATGAATGGCTCTGCCAAGGTGGAAGGCAAGGATTCAGCACTGTTAGAACCCAACTCTCTGCCCAGCTACCCCTGAGGAATAACTGATTCAGTAAAAACTCCACAACAGAAAATAAGAAAAAGAAGTGGCATTCACAAATAAACACCTTTAAGTGCAGGTGCAACCTAAGGATAAGAACTAGACGGGGGCTGGACAGAAATCAACAATCTGGGGATGCAGGAACAAGAATAACCTGGCATATTTTTCTCAGTGATGATTTTCCTCGCAGTGATGAAAGCCCTCAGAAGCTTTAGGAGTTGTAAGGTGAAGGCTGCAAGACTATATTCTCCTGAAACTCACTCTTTAACTCTTTTACATGGCTTATGAGAAAAGCCTGTGTTTTTTAGCAAGTTCTTTTGCAAAGCATTGCACTTTCTGCTTTAACTGTCATTTGTTCTTGACCAGCAGGATGATAAATTAGAGTCTCAAGTAATTGGAATTTTGGAAAAAGCCAAGCACCAGCTGGGAATGAACTAGGAGAAAATTAGTGTCTGCTTCAAGGCCTCAGACACGCAAACTAGGAGGACCCCCATCGCTGCACTGACAGCCAGGCACAGTCCCTGCAGCTGGAGGCTATGCACTGGAGCATCAGAGAAACCAGAACTGGATTTTTAGCCAGACCTACCTGGCTAGGAAGCACACAGGGCTCTAATGAACTCTCCATTGTAATTAACTGCTGATCATTCATTGTCAGAGTTGAGAGTCCTAAGAAACTTCACATTTTCAGGAGACACACATAGAGCAATCCACTTCAAAGTTTTGAGCATGAGTCAAAAACAAAGCATTAGTTTCCTGAGTTTTGACACCATTAACATTAAAAGTCTTCTGGACTGCTAATTCAATAGTCATAACACTCAGTGCTTTTCTGTGCTGACATCGCTCTTCCCATGTAAAGTCAAAAAACATCAGCCAGAAAAAAAATTCATTTAGGCTTATGAAGAAGTGTACCTGGGATGTTTATGTTGTCTCATTACATTTACCACAACACTTCAAAATAAACACCAGAGGTGAACCTGGGATATTACTTCTTTACCCCCCCCACAAAAGTTACTTCTTCAAGAATGCGATCCACCACAAAATATTATTTCAATTTTTCCACTATTGTGTTTCAATGAATTTTGCTCAGTTTGTATTTAAAAATCACCAAATTAGAGCACAAGCTATTTCCTGGGGATTAATAAGAAGGGCCAGCTGTGAAGAATGGATGGTCTCAGGCACAGCTGGGGACCACTAATCTCCCTGCACAAAATGAAAAATACTAAACTTTTCCTTAATGCCTTAGAGAGATCTAGTGGGGTCTGTAGGCATGCACCATCTGCAGAGACTTAGTTCAAAACTCTGCATGCTTCACATTGCTTGAAAACTCTCTTGGTAGTCCCCCTTCAAAAAACATTAACTTCTAATTAGGCAATAACTGGGATTAAATGAGAACAGAGAAAAATCAAATTTTCTTGAGATTCAAGAACTCAAATGTACCAAGAAATAAAATCCAGGAATTAAATTCTATTCTCAGTAAAGAGCCAGCCTGAAAACCTTCTGGGGAGGGATTGTCCTGTAGTACATATTTGAGCAGCATCTAGCAAACACAGTTCAGATTTCTAGGCACTATTGTAACACAAAACAATAAAAATAGCTGCAGGAATTTACACAGAACTACTCCAAACAACTCAAGCATAATGGCGAGTACCAAAGATGAAGGTACATTTCTTGTAAATGTTTTCACTGTGTACAATCAAAAATAAAATATTTTGACTTTATATAGAACCACAGAGGGAGATGATGGTTGAAATTCAGAAGAAACAGGATGGCTGATTTGCATTCTGTTTTGTCCTACTTTCCTCAACACAGTCAGTTGCATTGACACTAACTAAGATCTGGTCCTTATTGCTCATTTCTGGTGGACTCCTGGACAAATTTGTCTCTTTTTCTGCCTTGTACTGGTACAAATGTTAATGCCAAAAACTTTTTCACTAAAGAAAGGGTAGGGAGCCCAAATGGCAGGACAGTGAAGAGGCCTGTCAATCCTGCCCAACTATCTATTTGAACACTTGGGGATAGAAAGGATAATCGTTGTGGGAACAGGATATTTTGTCATATATTATTATTCTGGATGGAGAGTGAGGAAAAATTGCTGGCTCTCCTTGTAAAGTTATTGTATTTTCAATTGCTCACAAGGTCTCCCACAGCTCAGAGAGGTATTCTGTTAAATACTGAAATAAATAAAAACTGCTGTCTGATTGGCCAGGCATGAATAATTTCTACTACCCCCAGATGTATCCATCTAGGATGTGCTTATTTGCATGATATGTGAACTAATTGTTTAACACTAGCCCAGAACATAGCATTGTTCACTCAGAGAAAGCTACACAATAGAAATTTATTGACTCATCACACTACTATTTTTTAGCCAATTATGTGCCAGGATTTTTCCTTCAGATACATAACAATAGCAGAAAGACGCTTCATTTCCTTGGGACTATTACTCTCCTGGGTGGCAAAATTAAAATCAGCCTCTATAAAGCACACTTGTGACAGCCTACAGCAACCCCAAATGGCACGGAGGGTGTATTTTATGCCTATACACTGTGGGCAGCGATCTGGAAAACTTCAGGGGGAGTAGAGGGAGTGCCGTACAAAACCCAGGGAGGTGTGGACCAGCACAAAACCTTTGCACCGCCTCTACCCCACCAAATGCTTCCACGCGGGACAGCAGCCATCACAATAAAAGGGGGTCCAGAGGGTATGGGATGGCGACAATCGCCTTAATTACTTACTAATCAGATGCTCGGTAGAAAATTCCTTTTAAAAAATTAGAACGGACGTATTCGTTTTAGTTCTTTGGAGACAGCTGCCAGGTGGGAGGAACTGTAGAGCTTTTCCCTGCGGGAGGATGTGGGCGGCCGTGAACACCCCGCACCAGGTCCCAGTGCGCTCTTGTCCTCCCGCCCAGCCCTGGGCGAAGCGGGAGGAATTCTCACTACCGCTGTACCCCGTTAAACAGAGCAAAACCCAGCAGCCTAGCAGGAAAAAGGTGTGTAAAGAGTGTGCAAACGCACTGTGTGGAGCAGGTGCCGGCCGTCGCCGCATCAGCGGCATCAGCGCTCTCTGCCGGGCGCCCGGAGCCGCCGACACGGCGGGGCCGCGGCCGGGACCGGCCCGGGACAGGGATCCGTGCACAGCCCGCGATGCCTCTGCCTGCCCCTGGCATCTCCGCACCGGCGGCACTGGCGGCAGGGCAGCTGCTGGCGTCCCTGACTGACAGAGGTGCTCCAATAAGCAGCTGATATTATAATAACAATTCAAATATTAACTTAGAGACAGACAGAGACACATACACATCACTCCCATCACACCGTCAGGGAAATCCCAATCCTCAAGACATGTCGCGACACATGCAGGGTGGAGCAACAGATATAACAGATTATGTAATGGAGTAGATAATAAAATGCCACTGGGAAACGAAGCTGGTGAAGGGTCTGAAGCACAAGTTTTATGAGGAGTGGCTGAAGGAGCTGGAGTTGTTCAATCTGTAGAAAAGGAGGCTCAAAGGTGACCTTATCCTCTCTCCAGCTGTGTGAGAGGAGGGTATAGTCAGGTGGGGATCGGCCTCTTCTTCCAGGTAACCAGTGACAGGACACAGTCTTAACCTGCACAGGGGGACGTTTAGGTTGGACATTAGGAAGAGTTTCTTCACAGAAAGAAATGGTGGTTAGACATTGAAATGGGCTGCCCAGGAAGATGGTGGAGTCACCATCCCTGAAGATGTATACAGAAAGGCTGGATGTAGCACTCAGTGCCATGGTCTAGTTGACAAGGTGGTGTTGGGTCACAGGTGGACTTGATGATCTCAGAGGACTTTTCCAACCAAGTTGATTCTGTGATTCTGTGTAATGGTGGTACCCTCTAGGCTAAGGCAGCACAGTTTGTCATCGAACTGATCCACTTGCACAGCTTATGAAATATGAAAAATTGAGCAGGGACAACTCTTCATAACAGCACCTCAGTGACTGAATAGCACAGCAGCCCAGTCTCATACACAGACAGCACTGGCAACAATCCCCAATAGCAGTCTAGACAGCTGTTTTGGCTTTCTTCTAAAATTTCTATCAAATATACACAGTAGGCAGCCTGTGCATTCCCTCAGAGTAGCCAGAGCTGCTATATCCACTAACCCAGGGACAATGGGTTCAGCAAGCACAAAGGTGCAGCCCTTTGGAAACATCTTGGGCTACCCCATGCTGAACTCATGCTGCAGCACAGAGGTAGTGCTGGGGCTGAATTATCCATTTGGATAACCTGGAGGCTGAGGCGTCTGCACAGGATCCTGCTGCTTGGGGTGTAGTGCTTTTATGGTCCTGCCTTACAGCCTAGGCAGATAACCTACGACTCAGCCAGCCCAGCAGGAGTGTATCCACAGCTGCAGACATCACATAATAGCATGTCTCTGCAAGGGCAACTTTTATGCCTTCTACAGATATTCCTAGCTTGATTTTTTCCAAATTCCTCTCCTTCCTAAGAGAGACCCTGTTGAAAGTCCTTTTCACTCCAAAAACATCCTCTTTACTTTTGGATGCTGCTAGTTTCAGTTCATATGAGCAAAGCCAACTTGCAGAAGTTTTCAAAGTTAGTGTTTTGAGCATTTTCCTTTATGAAATCTCAAGCTTTTGCTGGTTGATGGTCTTCTTCTGGTTGTTTGGGAGTATTCCTGTTTGCTTTTTCTCTATAACTTCTTACTAGATAAAAGAAACACTTCCAGAATAAAATAAACATTGTAGGTCAAAACACACATATCTGAACACCTTTATAAAGTGGCTCCCCAGGTCTTGTAACCCAGGTCTGGTCTGAGACATGAGCTCTTTACTCCAGTTTATGGTAGAGCAGTGCTTTAGAGTCTGACACAGGCCTGTTGGGACTCAGAATCAGCTATAGCACTGCCTCCTAGTAACACACACTCCTTGCTTCACATCATGCATGTGAAAATTTCCATATGTTCAGTTATCATTTTCAAAATGTGGTTTCCTGTTTGCTTTTTCAGAGAATGTTCTTCCTTATAAAGTCTGCAATCCATAAGCACTCTGCAGCAAGTCTGGACTTAATTTGAAACACCACTTCCAGGTACCATCCTCATATCTGCTGTAAAACACATGCTTTTCTTATTTTTAACACAAATACATTTTTAGTTCTTAATGCAGCAAATACTTTTGCAATCAGTCTGTGCCTTTCTACTCTGCCAACGTATGAGGAATCCTCTAGAACTCACTGTATCCAATTTGTTAGATTTACTTTCACCTCCTGAAGTTTTATTGACTTATTCTTGAACTTCTATTGATTCTACCTTCTCCTATAAACAAAACAAGAGGATGAAAGAAGGAAAGATAGCCTTTATTTCACGAACCAGAATTTCATCCAGAGTACTAAGCTTCAGAATGGCTGAATAGTTGGTGCCATTTCCATATATACCTCTCCCTTTAGCTTTTTGGCAGAATTTATAGTCCTCTAGAAAGGCAGTCAACAAAAAGACTGTTCTTCACACAGTTATCAATCTGGATACATCATTTGGCAAACTGCAATGCCTTTAAAATTATTTTCTGTAAGGAAACGTTGTGCTCTCTCCAGAAAGAATATTTGGCCAGTCACACATGTCTCCAGGTTTCCAGTAAATTAGCTGATGAGTAACAGAGGTGGTTACAGTAGCCTCTCTTTACTGCCTGTAGAAAACCTCCAACAATTTATTTGCAAGAGGCTTGGCTATGACCCAGAGCAGAGCTCTGAAAGTAAGAAGGCAGCTGCATACCTAACTTGGGCTAATACCTGGGCTTTCTGGAAGTGGTTTAAGAAAGATGGGTACAGTCCTGTGGTATTTTAAAAGACTGTGAGCAATTTCTGAAATAGAAATTCTGAAAACAACTTTTTCTAAAAAAAATTAGGGAGACAGAAGCTCAGACTTTTGTTCAGGATTACTAACGCTGCTGTTTTTCAATGACAGTCCAATGTATGGTGTACTACAGAGTGTTGTGTGATTGCCCCTCATTCTGTGGCATCATGAGGGAAAAATCCATTAGTTAAGGCTCCCCACAGCAAGGCTGTGGCTGGCTAATGTGGCTACAGAAGGAACCTGAAGGGGATATGTTTTCCTTGTTCCTCAGCTTGGAGGAAATTGGAGTCTGCTTCTCAGGTACCTTCTCTTTGGGAATAGGTGAGTTGGGAAAAGGTGTGAATTTTCCCAGAGGTCCCTCTCCCACTCTGTGGACGCAGAGCAGGCAGGTGGTGCCTGGGGTACTTTACATCTCCTGGCAAGACCTGTGAGTCACCCCATTATGACACAGCCCAGCAAGGGATATTCTCCCTCTTGAAGCAATCTGTCCTCACACCACACCATGGCTAAGGAGAAGTTTTGGCAGCTCCAGTTGAAGCTGTATACATCTCTTACCAGACAGAAGGCAAAAACATACTACAGCTGTAGCAAAGGAAGAAGCAATGCCTGGGCCTTATTCGAGTTTTTAATATCAGCTTGATCTAAGACTTCTCTTACTCTACCAGACTAAAAGTATGAACCATGCAGAAACCTAAAGATGCAATAATTTTACAATTTTTCAGTACAGCAGTTTCCTTCTCTTATTTGTCACTGAGGGTATGCCGGTAGTAAAGAGAAGGGTCCAGACTGCAGAGGCAGAGGCCTAAACAGAAGTTATTTGGCAACAAGAGATTAAACCCTGATGTTTCCCCTAATCACTCCTCTAGTCCTCCCTCTGCTGAGACTGACAATTGATGCAACAATTAACAGGCTAATTAACAATTAACATATTGCAATAGCTCAGCCTAAGATTTTGTTCTGACTACTTTTTTTCCTTTGTCAAATACACTAAGATAACAAACTCTATCAGTTCATTAAGAGATCACCTATAAGCAGAAGAATCTATACGGGCAAAACACCATTTCCTTCATCATCTTGAGTATCAGAGCAGCAGACAAAGAGTTTGACAGTTGTTTGGTTGAGTGCTTTACCTCAGAAGAGTTTGTTTTACAAACTTAAAGGCTAAGTACAAACAATAAATGACAAACTTCAAGGCCTAATAGCTTGCTGGCCATGTACCTTGTTGCCTTTGTCCCTTGTCTCTCCAGGATCCCATTAAAAGAGAAAATCATTAGAAAATAACATTTGAAACTACTCTCAATGTCCTTAATGCGATGCATTCTATTTTTCTCCTCACCATATTTCAACCACATGTCTTAAGTTTCTTTTTCCTAAACGACTGTCAAGCTCCCCCAAGCATGTTTATAGGCCATGTTTTAAAAAGAAACACATTTGAAATTATGGGTCGTATGACTAGAACTTGAGGAAGCATCTGCAGTTTGCTTTTGCAAATGTTCTGTGGTGAGGTAAAGAATTATTTTTTTCAAGCTTTACAGAAAAAACTTCTCTTCTTGAAAATGTTTTCTGGGAAGAGTTTCTTTCATTTGATAATGCTTTTGATTAGAGAATGAATATCCAAAATATTTGTGTGGGAGAGGCAGGAAAACATCAATTTTTTAGCATAATTTTATGCATCAGTAGAATTAGGAAAAACACAGCCATTCTCCCTAGCTTTATGGCTCCTTATCACTCACATATTCTTCATTTCAGAGAACATGATTTGGTTTAATATCAAGATATGTATCAAAACTAAGAAATTGATGTTCCCTCCTAATGTTTCAGATGTAACTAATTTAAACTCTAAAGATTGGGAAAGTGTAATCTTGAATTAAATTAACAGACTTATTTCCATGGGTCTTTGAGATTCCTGTCAGGATGGTTCTTTGTGGGTTCTTTTCCTTTCTTTTTGGATTTTTATCATATGTTATATCATTTATTTGGATCTTAGAAGATTAAGAAGTATGTCTAGGCCTCAACACCCGGTGCCTGAGTGTCTCCTAAATTATTAAAAACAGATATAGCAACAACATGAACATCTATTTTTATGTATAGTGCAATCATTACTACTCTGATCCTAATTCAGAAAAATATGTATAGTCTGAAAAAACCCCAAACAACATATGTCTAACTAATATTTGTGTTAAGTACATCAAAGTGGCAAGTTTCAGAGCACAACTGGAGTTAAAGGTGTTCCTGTGAACCATATATTTAATCATATATTTAGCCACCAGTGCCCCATGAAAATAGCACTGCAGAAAAACACTCTTGGTATTGAATGAAATATAATTCAGGACCAGTTTTAAGACAGTTATACTTTGCCTTTAAATTATACATTAATATAAATTTTCTGCTTATTTAACAACTTCTTGCAGAGGTTTTATCTTTCTCCGGTGTCACTCATTCTGATAGATGTAAGTGGAGCTAGGAATAAATTATCCACTTATCCCAGCCACAGGAGCAAATTTGAGAAGAGAATTTGAGGTTTAAATTAGTAGCAAGTGAATTATAATCATAATTTCTGAGGATGGTTTCTGGTCTTCTGAAACTGTTAAAGATGAAATCATACATTGATTTATATTGGCTTACAATGCCTTTATCAGTTGAAGAAAAGGATCAGTAATCAAAGAGATGATTTCTGCAAGGAACTAATACCAAACTAAGAACTCCAAACTACATAGTAATAGGGCTACTGAGAGCCCATATAGAATTCAGTGGTCTTGGGAACCAGTTAGTTCAGTTTGAAGTTGTTACACATAGCTACGAAGCTTTTGGCTTTGCAGCAGCAAAATCTGGTTGAAAACAAAGATTAGTTTCCTTTCTGCAGTTTTCTAGTTACAAAGCCATGCACTCCATCCAAACAAAACTGCCACTGGTTTGCTAAAAGTCTGTTCCATCCAGTTTGACTCAGTTGTTTTGCCCCTATGTTTCTAAGGAAATAATGTGCACCTGTGATTTTCACTCTGTCTGTGGAGACCCTTATAGGTCTGCAGTCATATTTTGAGGTATTTAAGAACAGTAATTCAGAAAAGCATTTCTATGACTAATCACCTTAATTTGGGGATTTAGGGGTTGTGGTCTCCCTGGAGAAAAACTGGTGGCCTGCCAACAGTAAAATAAACCTCAGTTTTTCTATGTGCCTTTTATTTGTATATATACATCTATTATATATTTGTGTGTATATATATACATGCACCTTTTATTTGTATATATACATCTATTTTCCCATCCAGGTGCAGCAGAGAGATTCACATCCCCATTCCTTGGACATCTGCACAGGTTTCCATCACAGCCTCTAGCTGAGTCAGGTTACAGCATTTGCACTTCTCATTGAGGCTGCAAATAGCTACCAAGGTTCCACCACTCATCACCCTGATTCTGAAGCCAGCATTGGTCTGATCCCAAATTTCAGGGAGATGAACTTCACTTTCTGACATACCAAAAAAACAAACAAACAAACAAAACAAAACAAAAAAAAAAAAAAAAAAAAAAAAAAAAAAAAAAACCCAAACAAAAAAAACCCCCTCGTATGGAGCCACTAGATGGCACTTTCAAAACATGATTTTGCACTTTCTGTCCAGCTAGTTACTTTTCTGGGTCTGAATTCCAATGTGTAAGCCTTCAGATTTATTTTATTTATTTGCTAAACAATTAATGCTGCCCTCTGAAACTTACAGCGATTGCCCTTAGCAACAGACATATTCAAAAGGTAGAACAAGCAGACCTACTTTTTCACAAAGTGTGGAGTTTCTCCTCCTTTTCCACATGCCATCATCCTCTCTGGAGTGCAAGGCCATCAGTATATAACTGTGGGCATACTTAATATGACAGCCCTTACATCTGTAGGGGGAGAAGCAACAAAAATTCACAACAGAAAAGGTACATGGTATAGCAGAAGCAGCAGTCTCCTTATCTAGAAACTACAAGAGCCCAGATTTTCCAGCTGTGAGACTAGAAAATCCATTGTATTTTGAGTATATTTTGTATGCCTCTTTCCTCTTTTATCCCTTCTCAGGCATGCATTCTAGAGGAAGTGGATGAAGGAACCCAGTTTTAAAAAACAGAAAATGAAAAAACCTCTTGCAGGCAATAAGCTCTTCAGTGCAGGGCTGTCTTCCTCTTTATGTTTCTGTAGCTCTCAGCACCATGACAGTGCACGCTCAGTGAGGTCTCAAAACTTTCCTGCAGATGATTTTATAAAAAATGATTTCATCATAGAGCTGCCCAAGATGTTGTTAATTACTATTAGAAGTTTAATGACTAATTCTTTTACTCCAGGGTAGAAAAGATGGAAACGTTATGATTGCAACAGAGGGTCACCACCTGCTTAGCCTCTTTATAAGAGGATAAGATAACCTACAATAACCTTGCAGTACCAGACAAAAATAAATTGGTAGCTTGTGCCCTGCTATTCAGAATTCAATTCCATGGACTGAAATTTTCTAGTTTTACTTTTACTCATTGCCTACTCCTGTCTACAAACAATCTGTCAGCAGACACTTTCAGTCCTTGAATCTTGTTAATTTTTAGAATTCTGGACACAAAATACATGGAATTGACTGGGGCTTAATGGCTCTGAGTGGTTTTGTTTTCATGTCACTAGAAAGACTGCTGTTATAAAAGCTGTGTTACCTCAAGTCTTGAAGCATTTTCTGCAGATGGAGTAAAATGGATCATCCATGGCCGTATCTGTAGTACAGTATGTATTTTGTTGTTTGAGATACTGGAAGCATAAAACTTGGAGGCAAAAGTTCCCATAGTTCAGACATGATGATGAAGAAAAGGGAAAGAGGACAGCTGTGTTTGTGAACCAGGCAAAGCTTTGTTCCACTGAGCTAGCTTTTTGGATGGCATACAGAAATCTTATTAACCATGCCAGTCTGCTCAATCTGCAAGGATTGGAAATTTTTGTTAGCAAGGAAGCATTTTGAGTGTCTTCCAGAGTATTTGCATTGTGCAAACATGTGGAAAGATAGGTTTTTTGAAAATATATATGTCACACATACAAACAAAAAAAAAAATTACTGAAAGAACCTCTTCAGGTGCAAAGTTGAACAAGTCAGCATCAAGAAATACCAGAATTAAGACTACCTATGGACCGTTAATTTAGTTCCTTCGAGTCTACATTTCTGGTAGTCTTTAATTTCATTATAATAGGGTGGTGGTATTTATTTCCATGACAACTGTGTTTTATTGAGAATATATAACAGAATATCATGTTATCTTGTCATCAATATATATTTTGTCTGCTGTCATTTGCTGTTATGGTCCTTGCTTGTTGCACATTATATTAATCCTTCTAAGAATTGACTCACCAAACTTTTTGAAGTATTTGTGTTTTAAATAGCTAGGGGTTTCATAAATCATTTATTTTCATAAGATCTGTTGAAATAGAGGGTTAGTAAGACAAGAGATCTTACAGATTGGTTATGAAGCAGAGGTTAGAAACATTCCATTTGGCTGCTTAGCCAAAATTTCTACAACATGATTTTTGCATATTTACCATTATAGGTCAGTTTACATGGTCGGGCAGAACTCTCCTGGTATTAATGGAGTAAATGAAATACAACCCCTTTTTTTTTTCATGAGTTCTGAGTGACTCATTAGCATCAAGACTAGAAGAAGCAAACAATTTCAATGGAGAATTATACGCATAATAATCTAATGTCTTTTCTCCTTTTCCAACCCTTTGCCTGATTTCCTAACGTGCATACGTGTGACAAAAGAGAGAAATGCAGACATAAAATCACATCTTCATTACACAGCCTCAACAGTAAAATTGTCACAGGAAGGCTGGTATTTTCTTTGTGAATCAGCCCTAAAGGGAACTGCAGCATGATACTTTGTCTGTAAAACAGCAATCCTCTGAAGTGACCATTGGGTTAAGATACAGATTCCTTTACCTATTCAAAAAGAACCAATTTCGTTCACCAGTCTGTATTACACTCTTGTCCTTATTTATCCTTGCCTTATTTTCTGTAGTTCTAGATTCCTCAGCTACTAAGACTGCTTTTGAGTTTTTATATTGGATCCTTGCTTCTTTGCCCCAAGTTTCTTTGCCTGAACTTTGCCTGATTTTCCTGTTCCCACTAACTTCTCCATTCAAGCTCCCTTCTACAATCCTACAAATGACTCCTAAGCTGAGTCTCCAACACTAGGCTTCTTCAATCTCAATGACTCTGACTTTACATTTATTTGTATCCTTCCCTGGATTTCTCAGGGTAAATACTCCTCTAATTTATGCATAAAAGAGAACTATTGTTTCAGGATTTTCCAGGTATGTCCTGCACCTTGAGACAGTTGGTCTTTTGTGGCTTCTAAAGTCTTAGTTTTTAGTTAAACTATGTTCTACGTGTGCAGAATTAGGACTCTAATTCACTGTTCTGTACTTACTTCAAATTCATATTTGTCATTAATTTGTATCAACTGTCCTGACTGTCCCTATGTGTAAAGGAAACCTGAGGAGAGGAATCTTTGAACACAGAATGAGCTGGTGCCCTTGAGTCATCTCACCACTTCACATTGTTCAGGAGCTTAACCCTGGACTTTTTTTACACCTTGAATAGGACATAATACCAATTAAACCACACTGTCTAACTGTGAAGAGAAAGTACAAAGAGTTTGAGATGTCATTAATATGGAGAGGAATCTCTGTCAATGCCTATTTTACATCTGCAGCATTTTCATGCAGAGTTACTGATAATATTGTATATCTTTTCTATTTTGGAATTTTCTCAGTGGAAGTCATCAGACTCAGAGCAATGTCTTAAAATTACACATTACACCATCTACTTTTATTCTCCATTGTTATCTTCTCACCATTGTTTTTGCTGTCAAGACAGTTATTGTGCAATTTGATAATAGAATAAGACCTATGATAATTAACAAGAATAGGAGATGACACAGGATAATGCAGGAAAGACAAATGTCTAAGGAGCAAGGAGTCATTCTATACAAGGCACAAATTGCAATATCCCATATAATTTTTCTTTCTCCTGTCATATGATTCCTATAGGTAGAATTAAAAGATCAAATAAAATGACGCAAAGAATCAAGCTTTAGGGGTCTTTTCCTCTGGAAGAGTAAAAATAGGCTTGTTTGCTTGTAGTTTTTTTGTTTGGGTTTTGTTTTTTTTTTAAAGAAATAACTCACATACCAGTTAGACAGTAGTATAAGAGGTCAAGTTAAAAAATGCTTTCCAGACTGAATGGCTGGAAATTTCTGAATTGCTCTGAAATTGTTCTCTCCAAATCAGTACCCTAGGTACTGAAATGTTCTGCTTATTCAAGCACAGAGTTTGAACAAACTACTATTAAGAAATACCACTACATAAAGGGTATGACTAGCATGTCTCACAGAAAATGCTTTGGTGTGCAAAATCGCTTAATTGTAGATGAAAGATTATTATCTTAGCATGAATAGCTATGACTCACAGTCTGACTAAGCAGAGTCTGAGTGAGAAACAAACAGCAAATTCAGGGAAACTAGGTTTTATCTGCTAAGGAACAAGCTACTTTGGTTCAAGTTTTGTTTATATCATCAGGTTATTAGAGGACACAAAGCTCTAAAGATGTGGCTTGCATGTTCCAGCATATCTCCTGTTCCTTCGCTGGATACCTCTCTTTATTCATTTCACACACTACAAAAGGAATTACCACATCCGCTCCAAGAGAAAAATTGTCAAGTAAACAACACACAAGCAAGGGCGAGGACTTCTCACAGCAGCTCTGGCATGTGCAGTACGTCAGACTGCTATCAGCCGTGGGGACAGCAGTGTCAGATCCCATGGAGGAAGGATTGCAGGAGTCGCCTCGCACCCTTTGGGGGACCGCAGCTCCTCGGCCCGCTCCCGGGATCAGCACCAGGGACAGCGACAGCGCCCGCCCCGCCGCCCCCGCCCCGCTGGGAACCGAGAACTTTTTGTTTCTCCACGTATGTATGGGCATATATACACATATATATTAGCAAAACGTGTCAGAAAGGCAAACAAAATATTTTATACTTGAAATAAGGCTGGATTAAAAGCATTCTAGGAATCTTAAAAGTCCTTCGTCATTTCAGCTATTCAGTGGGATCCAGGCAATGTTCGTCTGATAGGGGTTTTTCTTCTTACAAGAAACAGTAACGAAAAAACACAGAAATCATATATACCAGTTAAATCCCCGACCATGCTGAGGTGAAGTATGGCTGAAGGGGAAAGGTCTGAGCAGAGGAGCTAAGATGATTAGGTATATTTGCATTTTGGAAGCATGTATCTTTCACCATTTTGAGACTTGCCATAGGCTTAACAGCAGCTGCCAAAACTCCCGTGAAAAACTATTATACCAGAGAAAGGACAACCAAGGAAAACAGAAAATATATACAGAAGTGCAGCTATGAATGGCAAGTGTTAAAAGAAGAATCATCACCATGTGTGGAATTACTGAAGCATATCTGACCAGTCCCTTTAGGGTTCAGTAACTGTGATATTACCTCTAGACTTGAGTAAAAAGGAATAATAAAACTTCTGTTTTCCCTTTTTAATATAATTTACTAATTATAAGCCTGTTTATATCTCCTTCTGAATATTATCCACAAAATTCCATGTAGAAGAGAGCATGGCTTTGACATAATTTATCCCAGTGACAGAATCTTACAAAAAAGACTTCCTGAAGTGTATTTAGGCTTTATAATTTTCGACTGATCTTTCATTCTTATGAGCATCTATTTCCATGTCATATGACAAGCTAGTCATATTCATTTATTAAGTTAATGTTTATAGTGTGACAGTAAATTAGACACCTTATGTGAATGAAAAGAACAAAAGTATCACATATTTTGCATGTGAAGAGATGGGCAAATGTGTTTATTCTTCTAACTTCCAGCTAGAAGAAAACTAGAGGAGAAAAAAGGGATGCAAATAACTCATCCTGCTGTTCTGTAATCACCTCTAATTAAGGGTGGACCTGACTGCACAGTCACCTGTGTGGGACAGACTCTTGTCCTTCCCCTGCAGTGGAAGCTGGATACAGTGATAAGTTTTCTAGTCACTGGCAAAGGTATGACAACACATAGAATAACTGATAAACTGTCAGCATGTAAGCAGACCTGCTGAGATTTGCACCTAGGAATATTCAGGCCAATTTTGATCAATCCAGTAGAAGCTGGTGGGACTATTCAAGAACTGCTTTCACTTGGAACCATGGTCAGGGACTGCAAATGATCCATGAAACAAAACTGCTGCAACAAAGCCTTGTCTACTCTAAGAAATTATTTGTACTTCTACCTCAGCATTGATTTTCTGTTTAACTCTCCACTCTCTAGGCAAGTAATAAATAAACTAGAATTTAATTCACACACTGTCCACTGGAGCCCCTGCACTGAACCCCCTTCTGCTCACCTGAGACTGGTTCCTTCAACCTTCATTTCAGCAGTTCCCACACCAATGCAAAGTGCCGAGTTATACAGTCTGATTTAAATAGCCTTTTACCAAACACCCCATTTAAAATTAATGGAAATGAAATGGAAATATTTTCATGTCCCAAGGGAGAGTTCCCAGACAGATTGATAATCTGCAAGGCAAATCTGTACCTTGAAAATTATCACTGTGACACACACACCTGAGACATAGCATAGATTACTATGCACTGCTAACTTTGGTGGCCTACTTGGGTAAGCATATGTTCCTCATGTATTACAAAAGCACATACATATAAACACACACACATATATATACACACATGTACATACAGAAAATGTAGATATTCATGTATGTATCTCTTGTTAGGACATACATGGCAAAAGAAAAAAAAAATAAAATATTTTAAGAAGAGATTGTACAAATCAAGAATCTGCTCCAGACAGCTGTAAACTATTGGCTTTTTGTACCTCTAGCCCAAAAGAGTAACCTGTTACCAAATAGTTACAGGGTCAAAAATGTTACCAGCCTGGAAAAAAAATAGGAGACAGAAAGTCACTGCTTGAAGTTGTAATGAACCCTGTGTCTTTCTGACATATGAAGGTAACGGGGAAGTTGATTAAGTTGCTGCCATTTCAGAATTTTACGCAACTGTGCCTGAAATAATTTGTTAAAGTCAGTTTTGTCACATTTATAACGAAAATTATTTCAGAGAACCACTGTATCATTAAAGTTGCCTGTTTTCATCGCTGTGTTGATCTGTATTCATTCATGCCCAAAGGCAGCAAAGCACTCAAATGTGTACATAATTTAAAACATGTCTCTAAGATCCCCAGTATCTTAATTCAAAATTAAAACTGGAAGTGGTTCAATGAATCAGTGCTTCCAACAAGAGACAACTCCTTTCTTCCTCCCAACCTTTTAAGAAGAAAATATAGCCACTCGTCTTAAAATTCAGAAGGACATTAAAGTGACAATCAAATAAGAGTCAAAAAGAGCTTCAGTTAAGAAACCTGCCAAGCAAAGAGAAAGTCACTTGCAACTTAATGAAACAGCAGAAAAGAATCCTGAAGTCCATAAAGGAAGACTGATTTTGCAGAAAACAGGCATCACAAGTGATGAGGCAAATTGTCCATGACACAAGATTATTTAGAGCAGTAAGAATTAGAGATTTTTTTTGACATTTCAGAGGTTATTTTAAGAGATCAGGAAACACCAAATCTGCCATAAATCAGTGTTGCCAAAATGTGAGATAAGGCATATCTGGAGAAATAACATGCAGGAATTTCTGAGTTCCTATAGCTATCTAAAAGAAGAGCTGGTCGTTCTCATAAGTCCAGTTTCCACTGACACTGGAACTATTAAAATTTCTTTTAAAAATGTATTATCAAATATTTTCACATTTTATCTCATAAGTCATTGAAAGTTACCATGTCTAGCCTCTCCAGTGTCTAGTCCTGTGCTCCTCAAACCAAGTGAGATGTGGACGTTCTAGAAAGAGTTCCATAAAAAGCCAAGATGATGGAGGGTGTGGAGCACCTCACAGATGAGGAGAAGATGGGAGAGTTGGGACCACTCAAACAGGAGTGGAGAACACTCAAGGTAGGATCTCACTGATGTATTTAAATACCTGAAGGGAGGGTGGAAAAAGAGAGAGCCAGGCCCTTTCCAGTGGTACCCAATGACAGAAGCAGGGCCAATGGGCACAAAGTGAAACTTGGCAGGTTCCCTCTAAACAGCAGGAAACCGTTTGCACTGTGAGGGTGACCAGGCCCTGTCACAGGTTTCCCAGAGAGGTTGTGGAGCCTCCACCCTTGGAGGTGGAGGCTACTCAAAAACCTAATCATGGTCCCAGGCAGGTTCCTGTAGACAAACCTGACAGATTTGGGGTGTTGGACCAGATGATGTCCAGAGATCCCTTCCAACCTTAATTATTCTGTTATTTAGATCATTAAATGAATGTTAGTGATTGAGTTTAACCTGAACTTGTTTGTATATACTGTAACAAAAAGATTTTCATTGAGACTTCTGGATGCATTTGCCAAATGACAAACCACTAGACAGAAAAAGCAGGCACTGAAAATTACCAAGTCACAGAACAAGAATCCTGAAATCACATTTTACCTGAAACCATTTTCTATTATATTTTGCATCTTCTAGATGTTGACATTATGTCAAATTCAATCTTCAACTCTATCTCTGTATATAGGTAAAACCACTGTTCAGTAAAGGTATTGGATCAAAAACAAAACTAAGATTTTGAACTTTCCTGTTGTTTTTCACAAACTCAAAGAAAGAAATCATATATCTCAGCACCTTTCAAAATCAGACACTCTGCCTCTGTGTTCATAAAAGGTTCTGTGCAACTTTCTCCTGTGGACAGGAATGTCTAGTCTTGCTGCCAGTTGGATCACATTCCTGGCCAGATTTATATTATTCAGTGTTTCCTAAACACTGGGGAAAATTGTAACTCAATTCCTTCTTTCAACTTACAATTTAAGGAGTGTCTTCAACAATGTTATTTTTAGTAAATGATCAGAAATTAGATAGGCAAGCACAAAAATAATACATTAAATAAATGTCACTAATATGTTTTTACATAATATATTTTCAAGCTTATCTTATTAAATTAAAAAAAAAGAAAGAAAACAAAACAAGACAAATCCTTATTATTAGGCACATTGTTACAACAATAAGGGAATGTATGAGGGGGTAATATTTTTTCCTAAGCTTATTCACTTACATAAACCATTTGGTTTCTGAGAGTTGTTTTTTAAAGGATTTTTTATCTCACAGTACTTTACTGAACTATTACACTTTTTGTAAATGATCTTCAGGTCTCACCACCGATTTTAAAAATAATTGTCATTCAAGTGAATGTCTAAGCCTGGTACTTCCCATTGGCATGCACCCAAGCCCTGCTTGTTCCAGGTATTAAAACTGAAATAGCAGAAAGATTTCCCTCTCTGGGGGGACAAGCAACACAACTGCCCCAGGTGGGCAGTGGCAGCACTGGGGGCAGTGGCTGCCCCATGCCATCCCTGGTGGTTATGGCTTCCCAGTGGGAGCTGTTCCCTGCCTCTGTAGGAAGCACGTGTGGCCGAGGTGCAGACATCAGCATGTTTTGCTTCAAACATTCTGAGTATTGCTACAGGAAATGTGTGATCAGAGGAGAGGAGGCCCTCAGAGGTGGGCCAGTATTCCTCTGAGCCAAATTGTCACTCTGCCTTGAGGCTCGTGCTCACTCCACCCCCCGATGCATCTCCTGGTGGAGGGCTGTGCAAAAAAACCATTAGAGGTGGGCACCAAGTATGAAAGGGAGTGGATTGAGCCCCCTCGCTCTCCTCGCTTTCTTATTGTCTTGCAGCCCCAGCTCCTGACCATCCATATGACAAGACCAGCTACTGGGACCTAAGGACTGGTGATATTTGTTTTCTTCCCTTGCTTTGACCAGGCAAAGCACAGCTATCATATTCCACTCTGTGACCAGAGAATATTGGTGTGTTGTGGTGGCAGTGACAGATTCTCTGTCATCCAGTCCCTCTAGGACCCCTGAGGTTTCCCTCCGATCCCCTTAACACCATGGAACTCTGCTTGGAAACACTTCCAAATTTATCATGGTGAAGAAAGGTGACAATACAGCAACAGCAGACACTGCACTGAGTGCCTGGAGACCCATGGGAACACGGGAGGTGGGGCCATTCTTTCTGTGCCCTATCTTCATTGTGTGGTAGGAGGACTTTTTCCAGGTGGGGACAAATGCAGCTTCTCCTAGGAGAAGCCTCAGTGATGGGGTCAGTTTCTCAAATAAACCTGGTGCCAACAGATGCTGAAGGGAAAGTCATCCCCCAGGCAGTGGGACAGGCCAAGCAGGACAGTCTGCTCAGGGTGCTGCACATCTGAAGGACACCATTGGTTTGAGGCCAATTGTTCTGACTTTATGAAATCACAGCTACCCTCCTGGTTCCAGGCACCAGCAGCACAATGCTCGCAGGATGAATCCTTGTTTTCGCTGAACCTTTCGACTCCTCAGGATGCAGCTCATCTGAACTGCCAGGCAAGAGACAGAGGGATCGCTGTCTGTCTGCAGGGGCTGAAGGGCTGGGACCAAAAGGAACAGAACCAAGATGAACTCCTGTGTTTGCAGAGATCCCCAGACATCCCCTCCCATCCACGCTCCCCACTCACCACTGCAGATCTCATCCAGCTTCTCCATGCTTCGGAGGTGCCATGCAGCCAGCCCTAGGCACAAAGTTTCATCAGCTCCTGCTCCCTATCATGCTTCCAGTAGCCTGGCCCCTGGCCCTGCCTTCTCCCTGAACAGGGATGGCCCCAGGAACTACCAGCAGTCCAGGGGAGTGCAACTGAGCCATGTGGCCACCAAGCCCAGCTACAGTGGTGGCACAGGGAGGGCAGAGACCCTGCACACAGGAGGGACAGGACAGTGCAGCAGCAGAAGCAGGGGCCAGGCTGCCCAAAGGGGGTCTCCAGGAGCTGAGACTCACCAATGAACCTGACAGCCACCTCTCGTACAGTGGCCTGAGGGTCCTTGAGGTAAGGCAGGCTCTGATGCAGGTACTCCTCAGCCCTGCTCTTGTCCTTCACCAGCTGGAGAGAGGATGAGGGGATGGGCATGTCACACAGCCCCCCCAGTTGGCTGGGAACAGTCCCTCCTGCCAGCACTCGTCATTACTGAGAGCCCTCCCTCTCAATGGGTGCAGGGAAGGGAAAGACCCCTTGGGGCTCTGTTCTTGGAGACAGGAACAAGGGTGCAGCTCCAGGCTCTGGGCTCAGGGCTGCAGCAGGGCTGGAGGGGGCTTTGGGTGCAGGGCAACTCTCACCCAGCCTGCACCCTGGGGCTTGTCCTTACCAAGCACTTGCTGATTCTACGTGTCTGCTGGGTCTCCAGCAGGTGCTTGAGCTTCTTCCTCTTGAGGAGCTTGGCAGCAGCAAGGAGAGCTTCCCCAGAGGCCTGCACAACAGCAGAAGCTGTGAGATAGCACCATGGCTGGCAAAGGAGACCTCTTGGCTTTGTTCCTGAGGTGATCCTGCCTTTAGGAAGCTGGGATATGCCCTCACCAAAGCATCTAGGGGTCCCTTGAGGACAGCCCTGAGGTACAGGGATGGAGTCTCAAAGCCCTGGCCTCGGACACATGCCAGGGACAGCAAAGAAACATGTGGGAACACACCTATTCCAACTTTGGTGGCCATGGGTTGCTGCCAAGCACTGCTGGAGCAGGTAGGGCAGGTGCTGGAAATGGCCATGCCAGCTTCTCCACCCCTGCTCACACTGGTTCTGCAGGGACCTTTCCCACAGGCTGTGCTGGGGGACCACTGCTCACTGCCAGCAGCCGACCCCTGTCTGTGTCACTGCTCAGCTTTGAAACCTGTACCTTGGCCACACCGGGGCTCTGGTCACTCATGTGAAAGAAGAGTGGGATCAGTACACTCCTTAGGTAGCTGTTGTTCCTCTTGCTGCTCCCCACCACTGCCTCTAGCTGGTCTCTGAAGATGCAGATGGAGAGCTCTCGCAGCTGGCTGCACTCCTGGTAGGAAGGAAGAAAGATAAGCTTTGGAAACAGCAGCTCCCTGCCCACTCTGATCGTGGCTGAGGTGAGGGGATATGATCTAGGGTCCGATTCCACAGTGGGGAGAAGTAGTGCTGGGCTGCAAGGCCCAGAAGCCACAAGAGCCCGCAGGAGCAGAGCCTGCTCTGAGTACCGCTCACACAGCTGGGCTGCAGGGCAGCTGTCACTGCCCAGAGCCTGCCTCAGGGCTCAGGGCCCCACATCAGCCTTACCGAGTCAAAGAGGAGTGGGAGGCTTTCCAGCAGCTGCCCGGTGATGGGGCTGCCCACAGCCTCCTCTAGGTTTTGAAACGTGGTGGGTTTGCCCATCACATTTTTAAAGAACATCAGGCTCTTTATCTTGAGGTCTGCACTGCCAACCTGCAGGACCCCCATCATATCTGGCAGGAGGACATGCATTTTTCTTGCCTGTATGAAAGACAGTTTATTTTTTGTGAGAAGATTCCCACCTGGAAAACTCCTCAGGCAGCCACTGAGCCCCACCATGGCAGGGAGGGTGTTTGGAGGAGTCACCTCCCTGCCTGACACCCAAGCCAAGCCAAGCCAAGCCATCACATTGCCACAGCCCCAGAGTCCAGCTGCCAACATGGCTGTCCCCAACACCACCCTGCTCACCATGTCATGCATTTCTGACAGCATGTGGAGGCCTCCGACCAGCAGGGAGGCTGTCACCATTCTACGATGCCTCTGATTGCTCTCATTGTCAGGCTTGTCACCTAAATCCTTGGATGGAAACTGTCTGGAGGATGGCTGCAGAAGTAACCACAGGAGTGAGATACACTGGCAGAGCCTGCAGGCTTCTGGCAGGGGATCAAGGCCTTTTCTGGTAACTCACAGCCATGTCAGGGATGCAGGTACCCTCTGCAGTAGAGCTGGGAATGTTGGTCATGCAGAGGTGCTGGAGCAAGCTAACAAATACCATTAATATCTTCTCTCGAATCTGGGGCTTGTGGAAGATCTGACCCCACAGCTGCAGGGCAGAACTGCAAGGCAGAGCACTCTGTCAGCAGGACTGCCTTGGCCACAGCATGGTCTGGGCCAGCCCCATGGGGCTTGGCAGGCCAGGGGCCCTGCCAAGCAGGCAGGAGGGGATTGAGGTGGTGCTCCCCAGGAACAGCATGGTGGCTCTGGGCTGGCTCAGCCAGCTTGGGCTGCTGCAAGCCCTGACAACATATCAGGGCTGGAAATCTTGGTGGGATGGAGAACCCTGCTCCCTGCAGCATTCCTTTGGTCTGGAAGTCAGAGAGTCTCAAGGTCTCACTCCCCACAGCAAACAAGCCCTGGGATTGTCAGGGCCAGTACCTGTCTCCTTGTGGAGCGATGTTCAGCAGTGTTGTGACTACCGCCTCAGGGTTCTTGTCAGCCATCTTCATAAGCAGGGAGTTGAAGCAGTGCCGAATTGCTAGTTTCTGGATGTCCTTCAGGCTGTCATAGATGCAGCTCACAATCTTTTGCACCTGGAGGGAACACAGGTGAAATTGGTGCTGCCACTGAAGTGCAGCTACATCCTCAGCTTCCCTTTCCATCCTTCAAGGCTTGACAGGGCTGAAGGGCAGGGCAATCCAACCACAGGCCACTTACATCCGTCAGCCAGAAGTCCGGGTCTCCCATGGCTACTTTCAGAATGTGTTTTGCCACCGTCTTGTCAAAGACTGAGGTTTCTGTCATTACCTCCATGGCCGCAAGGACGATGTGTGTCCTCTCACAAGGTGTGAGGTACCTTTCAAAGGGCTATGCCAGGAAGGAAGGGAGCAGAGACATGTCACACCAAGCCCCCTGATGGTGCTGCTTAGCTGGGTAGAGTGAGCTGTCACAGGTTGCTGGCCCTACAGAGAACCAGGGCTCACTGGTGGACAGGAGAGCTGGAGCTGCTGCTGGCACACCAGAGTGCCACCCTCAGCTAGTCCCTGCTTGGGGGACAGCAGGAGCTTTCTCATCAGTGAGGCCACATCAGCACCTGTGATTCTGGGTCCCTTTGCTCTCAAAAGTGCCCTGCCCATGGCACAGACAAGAGTGCCAGCAAAGGAGGAGCTCATTACCTTGATATTGCGCAGGTTGACATAACGCAGCAAGGAGGTGGTGTCACCTTCTCCATGGAGCTGTGTGTTATCTTTGAGCCTGGACCTGCCTAAACAGCAGGACAGACACAGAAGTCAGTAAGACAGAGCAGCTTTGCCAGCATTCTGGAGGGTGTCATGCTGGGGTTCACAGGTCAGCAGGGTTGAAGATGGTGAAAGGAGGGAGGAAGGAGAGCAGCAGAGGAAAGATCTTGGATGTGAGGAGAGCACTTGGTTTCAGTAGCAAATGACTGCTGGATGATACAGGAAGCATCCAGAGGAGCAAAGATGGTCAAGCAGAGAGGCAGAGACACATTCAGAGACACACTCCTCTTTAAGGAGATGTCTGTGTGGAGGGGAATGAAGTCCACCACAATGTCCCTTATCATTTTGCTCACAGATGAATTCACTGAGGTAATGAAGAGTGCTCAAAGCCATTTCCTTTTCTCTGGAGGAAGTTTGTAAAAGGAGAAGACGTCCCAGCAGCTGTCCAAGGATTGAGATCTGGATGTCTTCATAGCAGACAGTGCAGTCCTTTCTAATAAAGAGGTCCCAGTCCTGTGTGAGGGAGGCAGAAGAGCAGCAGGGCTGACAGTAGGCAGCTGGTGCTGAGGCCCCACACCCGAGTGTGTCCAGGGCTGGATCCCTGATGAGTGCAGGATTTACAGAGCTATCATCCCAGAGCAGTCAGCTGGGCAGCAGCCCCAGCAAGAGGGTGCCATGGCCTTACCTTCTGTGTGGAATAGTGGTACAGGAAATGGCTCAGCATTTCAATCCTCCCCAAGGCTCTTGACCACACTTCCTGTATCTCAGAACTGGTGAAGTCCAGCAGCACCTGGGCAGAGAGAAGTTGCCAGTGAGCCTTGGAGCAAACACCCGCTTCAGCAGCAGCAGCAGGGCAGCTCCAGCCCTGCACAGGTTTTGCACAATCCCTCAAGGCTTCCTCTGACCTCGAGCAAAGCCTACAGGAAGGTGCCTGCCCCTGGGCTCCCTTGCGAGTCTGGGGCAAAGGCCCTGGGCCAACCAATTGACCATGCAGGAAGACAGGTGCCACCTTCTGTGCTCCTGAAGGAGCCTGGTGACAGCCTGGGGACAGCCCCTGTTTCCCCATGGAAGGTGGGCACTGTCCTGCGAGGCACTGGTCTGGAGGAGCACTCACCCATGAGTGGGCAACACCTCCCTCTCAGGGTGAGGAGCAGCTCTGGGACCCCCACCTTTTGCACAGGCCATACCTGCAAGATGTTCTGCAGCTCCTCGCTGATTTTGGAGGGAGAAGAGCTGAGCACTATTGCCCTCAGCATGGAGTCCATGCTTCTCAGGGTCTGCAAGGAGGTCAGAGAGTGGTGGCAGTGATTCTTGACCTGATTTGAGACTGATCTTTGTTGCCAGTGTCAGGGGAGGATGCCCATGCTGCCCGGGAGAGACCTAGGAGCTGGCAGTCTGCTGCAGACAGAGCAGCCTGCAGTAATGGACATGGCTGGGCCCTGAGAAGGGGATGGCAGGACTAGGGCAGGAAAGCAAAGCTGAGACCCTACCCTGCCTTGGATCTCCGGTCATGGGGCAGCACAGGGTGGCCAAGAAGCAGCCCAGAGGGACTTACATTCTTTAAGAGGCGTTTTTGATGTCTGTTTAAATGAGCGCGTGGAGGAAGCCAGAAGACACTTCTGAAGCATGTCTCTAGGAGGCTTCTCTTTTTGTCTACCAGCACCACTTCCACTGTCTTGCTGAAAGAAAAAGCCTATCTAGACACAGGGAGGAGTGCCTTGGGGCCTTGTGCAGAGGGATGCTGTCCTCTGGGGAAGGGTCCTTGGGAGGGATGGGCAGGTACCTCAACATTTCAATGGTGAGCATGGCCACCTGCCGCAACTCTGTGCTCAGCTGGTACCAGGGCTCATCTTCCAGCAGCACCTGCAGAGCACAACAGAGCTGCCACGAGTGCCACCAGACCCTAGCTCTGCCCAAGTGCTGCTCTCACAGGGTGCCAGTGCTGGGGGCCTTTCCCTCTTCCCCTGAGCACTGTGTCTCCCCTCACCTGGATCCTCTCTACCAGGTTGTATCTGCGGCAGAAGTCAATCAGGCGCCGCGATGAGCCAAAGAATGCAGTGTTCATGCACAGATCCATGATTTTGTAAAGAAAAGTGATCTTGCTTCTCACATCCTGGCAGCCAGGTTTGTTTGATAGACAAAGAGAGAGCATGAGAAGGGGGGATGAATGGCCAACAGGACTGGAGTTCTGAGGGGCAGCACCATGTGGAAGCAGCAGCCCTGTCCAGCCAGGACACCTCCAGCAGCCCAGCCTCTGCCAGAAGGTGCTGGAACAGTCACTATCCAGCTGGCCACTGTTACCTGACCAAGGTCACTGGCAAGGATCTGGATGGAGTCCAGAACTTCCTCTTCCTCTCTGGACATTTGTAGCCAGCTGGCATCTAAAAGAGGGGTAGAGCAGGGAGGGCTACTTCAGTAGGTCTGGCAACAGGAGAGAGCAGAGGAAGATCTGCTCTCTTCCCAGTCCCCCACGAGTTCCCCTGGCATGGCCTTCCCATGTAGCTCCCAGCTGAAGGGTTCCCAGCAGAGGAGCTGCCATGCTGGAGTGCAGCAAAGAGCCAGTGCCCGAGGCTGAGGAATGTGCTGGCAGACAGATGGAAAAGTTCAACGCTCCACAGCATTGCTGCCTCCCACCAGCCAGCTGCCCTTCACTGCCCACACCATGGAGCAGGAGCTGGGGCCCCTCCTTGGGAGAGGCTGTGCTGGGACAGCCCTGAGCAGCCCCAGCACTCAGGCATCACACCCATCCTCCAGGACCCTTGCTGCCAGCATGCCAGGGAAACATGATCCTGGCATTGTGCAGGATGTGCTGGCAGCCCCAGCCATGCCCAGTCCAACAGGGCTCTCTCACTCACTCACTTGCTCACTCACTCACTCACCTGTCTGCAGTGGATCCACCACAATCATCTGGCAGGGCTCTGCTGGAGAGCTGTTTTTCTGGGGAGCACCATCCTCCACCCAGGCCATCCTGAGCAGGGTATGGCGTGCCTCCTCCATTCTGCAGGAGAAAAAATGAAACATGGGAAAGGGACAAGTGAGAAGCTTTGCGGAAAGACCTCAGCATGACAGGGACTGCTGAGACAGCAGGGGAAGTTGGGCTATGCTTGCAAGCTCCGTACCTCGAGCTCTAGGATCTCAACCTATCCCATCATCCTGGTGGACACGGCAGCTGTACTGACCCGATGTGCTCTGGTGGGGTGTCACAAAGGGACCCTCTGTGACCTACACCTGCCCCTAGCACTGTTGCAGTGTTTGCAGACATGGAACCAGCCCCTAGCTGTGGGTGCTGGCAATGAAGAAAATCATGCTGTGTTTTGACATCGTATATTTTCAAGTTAATCTTATTTTGAAAAAACATAAAACAAACAAAAAAACCCACCAAACAAAAACCCACAAAACTTTATTATTATATAGTTTAAAAAAATAAAAGACTGTATAGGGGTAACATTGGGAGTTTCTTCCTAAGCTTATTCAGCCACAAAAATCCTTGTGTCTCTGAGATTTGCTTTTTCTAAACTCACAGTAGTTTACTGAACTGTTATTCTTCTTGTAAACAATACTGAGGTCTTACTACTGATTTTAAAAATAATTGCAATTTAAGTAAATGCCTAAGCCTATTACTTCCCATTGGCATGGACTCAAGCTTTGCATATTCCAGATATTATAACTAAGATGATAAAAGCATTTCCTTCTCTGAGATGAACATATTCTTATACTGTAGGTGATCATTTTAAGCTCCTCCTGAGGGCTGCAACTCCTGGTACTAGAGGCATTGCAGCATTTTATTACCTCTGTATACCAAAAATGCTGCAGTATTTTACCTACCAAAAAATGACAAACAGTCTGCATTGATGAAGGTGCTAAGTCTCCCTGAAGGGTAACTGCTCTTCAGTGCAAATTATTATGTTGCCTTGGCTTAATGTATCATCACAGTACCATTGGATAGTTCTGGTTGGAGTGGTCATCTAGTCCAACTCACTCATCAAATGCAAGGCAACAGTATGAGCTCAGAACTCTAGAAATCCTGAAGAGTTCACAAAGACATTGTACATCTGCCATGAGCTGAAAAGGTTTATCTTTCTGTGATTACACAGGCCCTGATGGTCTTTGGCTGTCCCTGTGACATGGATAACAGTGGGGGCCTGGACTCTAGTTTGCCTTGCTGTGAAGCTATTCCACAACAAAGGAGAAGAGCTGTCTGGACACTGTTCAGTTACATGATATTAAAGCAATTAACTTAGTTTGACAAAAGGCAAAAGTAACTAGTACATCTATTTTTATTTTTTTCCAGTTAGTTTATTGATATTTTCAGTAGATTTCACAGCTCTAAAATATTGTATAAGAATTACTTCATTTTACTTGTTTACCTATATATTTATCCTTCCTTAAAAGTGTTACAATATATTTAAAGTCCTCTTTGGTACATTTATTGCCCTTCCACTGACAGGCATAATTCTCTGCTATCATTAATGGGATAAAAATAATCTCAAGAGGACTTCATAATGTTGCAGTGATAACAAATAAATACTTTTTAAATTGTCCTGTAGTTTGTTTCTAGACTTGTTCTTCCTGAGGAATACTCCATTGTCTTTGCCTTTCAGAAGGAAAGGGACCCCTTCTAAGATTACATGAGACATAAAGAACAGAGATGGGGCTGACCAGCTCAAGCTATTTCTTCATGGGGAGAGCAAGGCAATTAGTATCTACAATACAGCTGAAGAAGGGTCTGGCAGAGAGAGATCCATATTTGAGAACACGGGAAAGGTTTTGGATGGAGCCTGGCACAAACTTTCAAGGGAAAGCCTGCTCACTGTGTGTGTGTCAGCCCTGTCAGTCCCTACAAAGCAAGCGGGGCAGATGGAGATGGTGCCCTGGCAAGGTAAGCCCAGGACAATGCGGCTCCCTGGGTGATCATGGGGACCTTATTGTGTATGGAGATCTCCACTGGATCTCAGCTGCCAAGAGTTAGCCCATGCATGACTTTGGTTATGTGCTGCAATAGCAGGAATTTATCACTTAATCACCCTTGTTATTACTACGATTATTACTGTGATAGAAACAGAGCTGTAGCTAGTGGTCTGAGAACAGTGTTTGTTTTACTTCAGGTGCAAAGGATGCATTCGCTGTAACTAGAAGTGACTGGCTCAAAAGTCTTTAAAGCTTTCATTCATCAAAAGAGACTGATGAGTGTGTTCTGCCTTTTGCTTTGGTTCCTCCAAAATACAGAACAAGTCTCTCTTCCATAGTCAAAATAACTCTGGAGACTGAAACTAAAGTCATAGCATTTAACTTCCCTGTGTGTCCCTGACTTACTACAAAAAGTCACCACTGAAACAACACAGGGTGATCCAACCTGGGAAAAGCTACATAGGATTTCATACACAAAAAAATTCTAGAAACTCACTTCCTGCTGAGATTACTTAAGATCATACCTCACTCCAAACTAAATGCACAAGGTATTTCCTTGATGTTTAATTTTTCCACAATTAGTTCTTACAATGAAAGCACCACCACACCAGAAATCCTCTCTATGCCATGCAGACAAATTCACAAAACGACCAAAGTCCTTCTCCCACAGACTGGGAATTAGTTTTGTCCTATATTTGGAAATGCTTGCTATGCTAGTGAAGGCGTCTATGTGGATAGGCAGACTGGAGAAGGTGTGTGTATGGGTAAGGAGACAGACTGGACCTAGGCTGTAGCTGTTCAGAAAGTTTAACACTTATCTTCCAATTCACTTACCCTGTAGATTAATGTGCCGCTGCCTGAGCTTCTTGTAGATCATAACATGGCAGCAGAGGAAACCTGCAGTGAAGTTCCTGGAGTGACAAGCTGACTGACAGCAAATAAAACATCTTTGTGGTTTCTTTTCCCTTTTCCCTAAATTAATTTAAATAAATTAATTTGCATAGTTTTCACTGTTGCTTTTTCCTTCATGTCTTCCTTACAGGAAGATAAGCAGGCAACTTTCTTACTTTATCAATTTGTAAATATGGAAATTAGATATACATATATTTTTTACAACTTGGTACACACAAGGGAAGTGTATATCAAGTAATGCTTAAATGAACCAAGTTTAGCCTATCAGTTCTTTAGTTGCTTGCTTTCCTTGTTGCATGTTTCCTCCCTTTACCACTAGAAAAAAATGGGAGAGCGTGCTAGTTTGGGATATATGGAAACTCCCTGAAGATTGGAGCAGTGCTTTTCAAAGGGCCAGGTCATGCCAGTTTGCCTGGTAAGAAGGGCATGCATTTACATTACAAAGCAGAGCAAGCATCTAACAATACATGAAACATTAGAGGGTTGCAAGACAGTATTACTCATTTGCTTTAAAAATTGAGTTTGTTTGAAAATATTAAAGGACTAAGGTGGAAAACTCGTCCCACTGGAATCAGTCTGTTCCCTGCTCTTTCTGTAGAGCCAGAACTTCATCCTAGATCTCTAGGAGGCAAAGCCTCTCTCTCTATAGCTGCAAATCAAAGTCCGTCTCATTTCTCTTAATTTACCTACGACTACAAAGAAGTGTGGTTACCCTAATTGGGATCTATATTTGAATCCAAGTATAAATTTCAGTTCTAGAGCCACTGCAACTTTAAATTTTCAGAAGATAGGCTTTGCCTAGTCTCTGAATATTTTTTTTAACTCTTCATGGGCACATTAGTTTTTACCAAGAGTGAACCAAGTGGTTCCAGCTTTTTCCTTGGAACCTGCCTTAGCCCAAGGCTGTATTTACTGCCTAGGGTTAGGGTTAAGCCTAGGGTAGGGTTTTGAAACCACAAAGCCCAGAGCTCCAGGTACAGTGCAGCTGCAAAAAGCATCCCAAGGGCAACACAAAACTGCCACAACGTAGCTTCCACCACAGCTTTTTCCTTAGAACCTACCTGAGCCTAAATTTACGGCTGGCTGCTGAAATTCCATATTGCACAGGATGCCTCACAGAGCCAAGCTGGCACCAGTGCCAACTCAGGCTGGTTTGACAGTGCCAAGTGGCTCCTGCAATCTGCCATCAGGAACCTGCAATGATGAGTTTTGTTTGCCAGGGAAAAGGGTTCTTCTCCTACTGGGTTGGGAGAAGAATTAATAAATATCAAAGACAGAAAAATGTTCATATTTTATTTATTATTCTGAAATTCTACAATTGTCAGGAGGACAACCATGTAGTCACACCTAGGAATAGCAAATAATACTTATCTGTCAGATGTTTAGAAATTAAATAATTTTTTTATGCTCTAAATTTATTCCAGATATAAAAGACAATATCTTGCATTTGAACTGCATCTAACTGAAAGTGATATGGCCCATTAATGTTTCTTAGTTTATCTCTGAAACATTAGAAGGTTATTATGGTTTATATATAAAAGTACTTTCTTTTTCTATTTATTTCTCTCCCCATCAACCTGCTTTTAGGCCAGCCTACTACTTGTGATACATAAAATCATAAGGCATGTAGGAGTTATTGCAAAGCGCACTACCACTGGGCAACTACTGCTGTAGAACTGCCTTTCACAGAAGCCCTTCTTATCTTTTTTCCCATCTTTCAGGTACCAGAATATCAGCTTGAAACCTATTTCATCTCATCAGTGATGTCCCTGCTCCAGAGTTACCAATCAGTACTCACTTTATAGTTCACAGGTCGTCTCAGACCCAGCAGACTCTGAAAGATCCTCTGGCTGCTCAGACATGTGGCAAATAATCAGAATCCTTGAACAACACACATAATTACACAGCATATAGCAGTTGCCATGTTCTTTTGTTCCCTTCATTAAATATTATCCTTTTTCTTTATCAGATACCAGTTACCAGGGATTAGGCAGACCAGTTAGTTGGTCTTCAACAGTTTTGGGTTTGTGTGGTTCCAAAAGAGAGAGAGAGATTTTTTAACACAGGTTTGAAAGTTCTTACTTGCATTAAAAAGTCCACATAAAAACTGTCTACATGAAGAAAAAGGTAAAGTTTTTCCTCGAGGTGGAAAAGTCAATATTTTCCATTGCCTCATATCTCAACTTTAATACTAAATATCAGTTATTTAATTGGTACATAACCATCTCACCCTTGTTCAAATGTCTTGTTCACTTGCAAATGAGTATTCTCAATAGTAACATTTCAATACAAGTAGACAATTACTTTACCTTTTGAAAATGTTATTTTTATGATAAATTTCAGTCCAAACACCACCTCTATGCAACTGAAAATCTCTTTTACCACCTTCCACTAATTTAATGCATTGAGACACATCACGGCTCATTAAGTATCCTGTACCAGCCACTGGGACAGGAGGCTGGCATGGCTTACAGGTGTGGCTTACAGCCAGCAGCTGCCAGTCCTAAATCCACACCATTCCTGAGCAGATACACCTTTTCTATGCCTCTTTTTTTGTGTGTTTTTGTTGCAGTTGTTGCTGTTGGTTTGGGGTTTTTTTGGGTGGGGGGGGAGTTGTTAATGCATTGGTTTCCAGCTGCATCTCTTCTCTGTTCAGGCTGTATAAGAAAAGTCAGCAAAAGTGGGATTAATGCAGGATTTATCCCAGTGCTGGTGCTCCCAAGAGATGCCAACAGGCTCAATACCTTCTAGACCTCACCACTGTAACAAAAATGCCTTTAAAAGTTCCTATACCTGCTCACTCATGGAAACACCTTTCCCAAAAATGAGTCTTCCTGGTTCCAGCAGGACTGAGCATTCAAGCACTGAGAAGACCGCAAAATCCAGGCTTAAGGAATATTCAGTGATTTTCAGCAGCATTACATGAATGACTAGGATTACTAAAAACTGCCTACTCCAAAGGTTGCTGTTTCTGCACTGATAACTTAGGAAGGACACAAAGCACTTGGGCAATCTCACTGTATCAGCCAAAGGACAGGATTCAAATATACACCCACATGATAGGCAGAAACACTGCAGCCTTGAGATTATTTTACTCATTACTCTAAAAATTAAGGGAATTATTATTACTATTACTAGCCCTGACTGTGGTCTTTGCAAAACATTTTCTAATGTTTGTTTTTCAGAGGACCACAATCTTCCTGATGTCATATACTCTGTACCACATGCAGTTTCAGGCAACTCATTTACAGCGCCAGTCCTTTAATTTCTTTAATATTAATTATTAAAGAAATTCTTTAATTCTGCTTTAGTCAAGATTATATAGGAGGTATGGGAGAGACTGAGAAGGTTAGCATATGCTATTGAACAAGGTCATTTTGAGTTTGGGCCTACATCACTGATATCAATGGTGCCGGAAATTTCTGTAAAGCAAACAATTTTTTAAAGCGATTTTTAGGGATCCACAATGAAAACATTTTTACCCTATTTTTCTCCTTTTTGGAAATAGCCAACATCCTTGCTGTGAAACAGCACCTTATTCTTACTCCTGGAACTGTAATACTTAGACTCCACTGCATGATGGCATGCAGAAAATGCCTTTCCCTAAAAGGCTGTCAGGATCTTTTCTTGGGTGACCATGAACTGGAGAAGCAAAAAACTGTTTGATACATTGTACAGGTGGCCTGTAATCAAAGTTATACTCTTGATCCTGAAGATGTCTAACTAAAAGCATGCAAGTGGAACACTATGGGCAAATCTCCAGCTTTGAAGCAGTTCCTAATTTGTGTTGGAAATAACTATTAAGTGGTATGAATCAAGATTATCAAAGAGCAAAACACAATAGCAAAACAATCCTCTGACAAACCAAGAAATATTGAGCAAAATGAGGGGCTTTATTTGGAGTGCTTTGTCACTTTCACAGTGATGAATGAATGTGGGATCTCAGGAGTGGATGGCAGTTCAGGGAGGTGAGTTAAGGTTTGCTTCAAAATTCTACATAAATCAGTTTTCAAGCAAAAAGGCTTATCCTGGCAAAGATTTCATTGTTTGCTCAGGGTCCCCCAGAGACTAGGAGGTAAGAAAGAATTTCTTGGTCCCAAAGACAATAGAGTGTGGCTGGCACAACAAATCAGTTTCAGTACTCAAAATAACTGGGATGAAGAACAAATAGAAATAAAATGATAGCAGAAAGTAATGTCTTCCAAAACTTTATCTTCCAATACTATGCAACTGACTTTACTGCAAAAGGCCTTGCCAAAAATCTGATAGTGGCTAAAGAACTCCAGATGATTTCACAGCCTATTTTTTTTACTATGATTACAAAAGGAAGCTTGCCATGCAATCCTTGGCTACTACTTTCTAAGTTTCTCCCTTCCTGCTAGCCAGGGTTGCTGTAAAAATGAACTAGAAATAGATTTTTTTATTACTCCTCCAGAACTAAAAAATAAATAGAAGTTTCATAATTCATGATAATTGTGGCTTAAAAAACTCTCCAAAGATTCATCTTAACTGCATAGTAAACTTGTATCAAAGTCTGTTGCCATTAACTGCCCTTTTCTGGAAGTGAATGATCTCAGATATTTTCAAGTGCCTTGGCAGGAGGTAAGGGTGAGCAGGGCCAAGGAGGCTCCTCAAGAAGACTGGACTTTATTGTAATACAGAGCACACACAGCCTGCATCTTCAATAGTGGAACTTGGGTACCAGTTTTAGGTCCCAGTGTGGTACCAATACACGTGACAGTGCACCTGTCATGTGCCAACATAGTAAGAAGCAGCATTTAAATTTTTTTTTTTTTACTTCTTCAAATACTATGTCCAGTTTGCTGCAAAGCCCAGCAGGACATTCATGTCTGGAGGAAAGCTGGCAGGCAGATACCCTGGTGCTAAGGCCTAATAGCAGCTTCTGAGGGAAATATATAACTACAGTCTTCCTGTGAATTATGTGGATATCTGGGATGTGGCTGGGACAAAGGGAAGCGTCATGTCCCTGCTACAAGCAGAGTCCTTCTTACCCCTGGAGCAGATGCACATGGCACTGTGCAACACTCAGAGCTCAACAAGGTGTGATGAGAGTTGCTAACAGAAGGTGTTTCCAAAGTTTCCAGCAGAAAGGGAAAGCCTTGTTTCTAGGAGCCACTTTTTGTTTCCAGACACGGAGTGGAGGAAAGAAAGATCTTCATATATATTTCTGGAGACCAGAAATATAAAACTAAAACTCACCAAAACGTTGAGAGAGTTCAAGATCCAAGTCTGAGTTTGACTTTAAGATAAAGATATTTCAAATACTAAAATTAAACGACAGTAAAGCAGGCAGATGTCAGAAAATCCGTTCCAAAAATGACCTTTAGAAGAGGAATAAGCCAAGAGTGTCATATGTGGGTGAATAGGGGGTAGGGGTGGAAAGCAAACTTACAAACCTCTCACTAAGTATATATAAAAATAACTAAAGAAAGTTGATGCACTGTCGATGTCAAGCAATATATAACTGAACTTTTATGCAGCCTCTGCACATTAGTGCAGAGCTCAAGGCACTGCCTGCTATTTTATATCCTCTGGAACAGGTGAACAGAGAACTGAAAATAGTTCTTACTTGACTTGTGAATATAAGTAAAATGCCCACAGATGCAAAAAGAGCCTAATTCAAACAACAGTAGGAAATCTTTGCTTGCTGGGAACTTGAGAGTACTAATTCAGCTAGTAGCCTGTAATTGCCCTCATAACACTTCCCACATGTACCTATAAGAAATCAAATGAGTTTTATATTACTGACATTTGTGACCTCCTGAACTTGCTCCTCAGGTGTAGAATTCTCAGCCATTCATCACTGCATCAACAAGTGGTGATGGTTTACTCTCATATCCACCAGAAAGCCTGATCTGCCTTGGCAGGTTGTGTTTATAGAATGAATTTTTATGGTCTTTTAAAAGTGACTCCAGAAATATTAGCCATTTTTTAGCTTCCGCTGCCAATCGTTCTCATAACTGGTTGTGCCTCTTCACCCTTCCATCTTGAACGGAAGGGCAATACCCACTAATATGCAAGCAAGTCTCACCCTCTGCTCAAGAGCACCAACAGTTCTTGAGTGTCCTCTCTACCCCTTGCCAGAAATATGGCATAGCTTAATTGCAACACAGCCATGAGCTTTCTGAGACAAGTGCTCCAATGATGCTCAATCCAGCTTCACTAATTTTATCCTTTCCAAAGCTCTCAATCACACAGCCCCACATGTGTGCAATACAAGCAACTTGGTCCCATTCAAACATTCCTACATTTGCTAGTCTTAAGGCCTAGGAAAAATGAGCTTTGGCAAGAATATTTCCCATCTCCCAAGACTAGTTCCTCACCACCCACAAATTCTGAGATCACCATGAATGATCTGGGGTTCAAAATGGAAGGAATTTTCTCTTAATCACTACCTGCCACAGATCATAGTTGTTCAAACTTTATCTATACCTACCAGATGACCAATCCTGTGATGTCATCTGACAACTGGGCAATTTGGGGCAGACTCTGGACCTGAACACTAGGATCCACTCCAGAAGGTGTGGCAGTACCCAGACATCCATCCCAAATGCTGGAATAGAGGATGACATCACAGGTAGATAAAAGTAACCAACCCTGGATCCCTCAAATTGCCAAAGCAAAGATTTGTAGGTACCTGGTTTTCCCATTAACTTGGCCTGCTAAGTACATCAGTCATGGGATAGTACTTCAAGATGCTCATTGTGTCAAATGTCTTCAACAGAGCCTGCTCACCCTGCTTTTACAACCTGTTCAGTTTTCCCAGTAGAGGCAGGTTAGATATTCCAGCCCATGGGTCCATATATAGGCATACCAAGGTATTTTTCTGGAATGATCTGGATCAATCATATTGAGGGATGTGCCATTTATTGCCTACACCAGACAGCCACTGTTCACATAGTGGTCCTTTGCAGGCCGGATGTAAAGCTGTGGCACTTCTCCTGTGTTTTGAGGTATCAAATCATAAAGGACCTATAAAATTTCTGGAAAAAAAATTTGCATTCCATCCCAAGATTATCTTAATAGAAAGTAATCTGCAAAGGCCAGTTATATCAAATGTGTCTAACAATGCTGGGACTCATTCCCTTCCTCCTCCAACTTGCACAGCAGAGGGTCCACAGACAAGAATACATTGGGCAACATTAGATTATAATCTCTAATAGCAACCTGAAAGAAATGGAGGCTGTAATGTTTCCAGGCTATAGATAAGTGCATTCCTCCTACTCTCCTCCATACGCACCCCTCTAATAATTTTCCAGAAAAACTGACATTGCTAGATCAATTATAGCTATTTTGAAACACATGCTAAATGCTGTGGAACAGATACACAGATGAAAAAAGAGTTAGAGAGGTTTAAAGATTTTCCTGCTATTTCCTAAATGTAAATATTTATAGCAACATTTTAAAATTGAACTGAATTTAATAATAAAGTTCTAAAAATAAAACAATAAGAAAAAGAAATGTTGGATTATGTTTTTAAACTCTTTATCTCAGCCAAGAAACCAAGCACTATCCCAGTTCTACTCTTGGCTGCTTGTAAAAAACTTTCCAGTACTTTGTTTTCATAGGAGAAAAAAAAGAACAACCACATTACTCTTGGCCTAATTAAAAAATAAATAAATAAAATCTGCAACATTTTAAAAAAGAGAAATCTAAGCTGCCTGGGCTTAATGGTGAGCCTGGCCCCAGAGGACCTAAGGGATTTTTTTGAGTGAAAGAAACAGCTGGGAATGGAGGTAGGAATCCAAAAGCCCCTAGGGTTGGTTCACAAAGAAGAGTTGTGGCCAGATGTGCTTTTATTATTTTGTGTCCTGCAAGAGACAAATGCTGTAAGAGGTAAAAGGGCAGTTTGAGTAGAGGTCTCTCTGGCATAGATAGATGCCATGGTCTTGGAGGTAATGTTCACACTGAATGAGAGCCACCTCTTATGGAATACTTTCATCCTCTATTTGCCATCAATTCAACCATTAAATGAAATGTCTTAGGAGTGGACAGCCTTGTATACAGTATGGGGCTTATTTGTAATCAAATAACAGTACTCAGCAGCAGCAGCTTCCATGTATTTACTGTTGTACCTGTGCTGCAATACCAGTGCTTATTTAATCTCTTAAGAAACTGAGTTTACCCCACAGCTCCCACCAAGCAGGCAGATAATGGGATGTGTCCCTAGTCATTTCCCTTGGTGAGAGAAATGGCACAAGCACACATGTTGAAGGAAAGGGAGAGAAAGATGTCTTGTGTTCCAGCAGCCTTTTCAGTGCCAGGGAACCCTGCCACTCCCCCCCTTAAGCACCTGCCCTGTGGTGATTAAGTGATAATGACCCCAAAGCCTGAAATGGGACACTTAGAGACATGGTTTGGTAGTGGACTTGACAGTGTTAGGTTAAGAGTCAAAGATCTTAGAGGTCTTTACTATCCTCAGTGATTCTATGACTTGCATAAGGAGGGTGCTGCACATACTGGAGAATCTAAGAGAAGGCATGCCCCTACCCAGTGTTTTGCTGCTCAGTTTCCACTGACCTCCTAATCCTCACTGGTATCTCTCATGTGTATGTGCTACACTTGGATCCTCCTCAAATTTTACACTAGTACAGTTTCACCCTGTCTCACAGGGTCACTCCTGATCAAAGCAGCAGGAATTGGTCTCATATTTTTTGTCTGTGTGAAAAAAGTATTTTTGAGAGTAGCATTATTCTGAGAGCGTTACACAGCATATAAATTCTGCTCATCTCAGAACAGCTGAGGATCACAGAAACATTAGCAAAGTAAATTACTCTTACAGATTTATATTACAAAAAATGTATAAAAATTGCAACTAACTCAATCCAAAAACTGACTGAAACCCACCTTCTGCCTAAACACAATTTGCTAGTAATTTAAACATGGTTATACCAAGTCATATTGCTGCTATTCTGTAAATCTCCCCACCTCTCTTCCATATTGATAGGGCTTGACTCTTAATTAACCATGGCAGTGCACATTTCCAAATAGCCTAAGACAAACAAAACTATGTCTTGACTACTGCTGTACTGGGCAAACCTCATGGTGCACACTTGGGCCCTAACCAGCAGTCATTTCCCAGCTTAAAAATGAAGGACAGCAAATTCACAACATCAAGGCCATTAAATCAGTCAGTAAAACCCTCATGAATGAATTGCTATCCTGCTCAAAGCCAAGACCAATTCTCTAAAGAGTTGAGCCTGCTAATGAGAACCCTCCCCAGCCGAGTCAGCACACTGGGCACATATTTGCCATTGAGCAGGGTGAGAATCACCTACCCCGAGGCACAAGGAGGAAGCAAGAGGCAGCAAACCCAGAGCAGTGGCTGGAAAAGTATGAGGCTGCCAATGAGTACAGCCAGCTCAGCACTCCTCCTGAACAGGGAAATGCTTACACCTACAGGCTGAACCAACAGGTACACTCAGGCTTTTCAACAACACGGAGTTACTGTCTCAGCAGCAGAGCTCATCCAAAGTTGCCAGTCTTTCTTTTTAAAATGCATGAATGCAGTTCATTCCACCTTTGGTGCAAAAGAGCTACAGATCTTATGAACATCCTGCCCCAAATGCACAGCAGCAGCCCTCAACTCATGCCCGTGCTCCTGCTACACCCCACCATAACAAACCACAGCCTTTCTACTCTTCAAGCCCCAGGCAAGGCTCTCCTAGCCCAGAAATGCTGAGCACTGCTGCAAAACACAGTCTCCACCCTGCCCTGCTGGGTGTGCTCACCTGTCATGCCTCTCTCTGCCAGCTGACCTCCTACAGGGCTGCAAAAGAAAAAAAGAGATTCTTCCAAAATTCCTTCCTCAGCACCTTTTGATGGTGGAGGAAAACTCTCCACTTATCTCTTTAGCGTTCCCCATTAGCACTGCCCTGCCCCACCTGCTGCCTACTGTGGTTCAGCTGCTACTCTGACCCTGGGCACCTGGGTCCCACATAGCTCTGGCACATAAAGCCACCACTAATACCACACTGGCAGGTGCTGCTGGAATGTGCGCAAGGAGAAAGCACTGTCACCATAATTTCTGTGATATCATCTCCTATTTTGGTCACTGCGAGAGGGCAAAACGTTGACTGAGCAGTATAAAAGGTAGAATGCAAAGATGGAACTTTAAACAATGTAACAGAGATGCCAGGAATGCCTTGAATAAAACACCTAAGCCCAGTCTGCTGTGGAGTGTGTAGGATTTCTCAGCCCATGCAAACTGGTGTGTGCATCCAAGAGTGAACATTCCTTTGGTAATGACCAGCTTTACTCTTACTGTAGACCCTAGGAACCCTACAGTCTTTTAAAGCTGCAGAATCAGTCTGGGATTCTATTAAGCAGTGATTATTTTTAGGGTTTTTTTTTTCAGAGTTGTTTCTCCCTAGCAGTCAGAAAACCTTTCAGACATTGACTCCTCCTCTGTGGCACAGCTAATAAACTCAGCTGTGGAGAGAAATCTCCAAAGCTGTGAAGATTCCCTAGAAGACAGGACGCACTTTCTCACCTACTTTCTGTGGAAGTCTCCAACACTGATCTGTAAGAATTCCAATTCTAAGTCCAGTAACTGAAGATACTTTATATATGGCAGAGATTTTATACAGCCATCATCTTCAGGAAACACTGGAAATGCTTCTCAGACTAGAGGGTAAATTTCATCCAGAGACAGCAGGATCAGAACACGTGCTGTTCCTTACTGCACAAAAGAAACATTCTACAAAAAAATTAGGCAGCATAATTAACAGTGACTAACATTTATGCCCATCATCTTCTTTCTATCCAGGAACTAAAATTCATAGAGCAGCAGGATTCCTACATGGTTCATGGCTAAAAGGAAGCATGGGAAGAACTTAAGGGAAGAAATTATTTCAGCTACTGGAAAATGATACTAACAGTTTTGTCACTAAAGCACTGTATAAAAGCATAGCATGTTACTGAAGCAGTTGTATAAAACCATACTAAGTTCTTGTAACTGATCAATCATTGTATCTGCACTGTGCATCACAGGGGAGAGGACAGGACAGTCCCCATGTATACAAGTAATTTTCTGCGCTGGTTGAAGTGGCTTCAAATCACTCCTGTGTCCCCTAATACTGTGGTCATTTAGTTCTGCTCTGGCTCCTCAGCTCAGATAAAAGGAGTCAGCAGGATGCCAGCAGCCTGCATAAAACTGATGACAGCAAGGTATCACGCAAGCACTGATACACTACCGCGGTTCTCTCAAGCTAGGCTTTCAGGAGCCAACAGAAGAGGCAAAAGGATATCAAGAGGCAATTGTTCAGGTTTTGAAAGATATTCCTATGCCACAGTTGGCCAGCTAAGCCAGCCAGTTTTTTGTTCTGCTCACTGTCCAAACTTGCATGGATGTGTAAGGGAGAATCTGACTCAGTCCCTTGTAGATGCAGAGACAATGAGCTGGATCACAAGCAGAAAAAATATGCTTCCTATTATCATCATCAGGTCTATAAACAAGTGTGCAAACAGGCATTCTGCTTCTGGGGCATAGCTTCCATTATTGCTGCTACCTTAATTTTCTTACTGAAAAATCAAAATCAGAAGTCCTCATTCATAAAAGTGATGGCTCAGCGTCATGAAATGCAACTTGCCTGTGCACTTTTTACAACAAAGCTACTATCTGCTTCTTTTAAAAATGGTTCTTTCTCTAACTTGCACTTCCATGAATGTCCACAGATAAAATTATTAAGTACACACCAAACATTTTAAAACTTCAGAAGTTTATTGTCCAGAATAGCTGACATGGTACAGTTAGATTCTTTTTTCTTTGTTACAGGGAAATAAAGCAAAACAGTAGAAAATTGTATATGGGTTAACAGTAAAACAAAAGCCCAGCCTAATAATAGCCCTTTACTCCACCAAGTTGTACTTCAGAAAATCAGTAGCCAAACATAAAGAAGTAGAGCATCTGAAAGACAGTTTCATGTTTACAGCATAGATTCTAAACCAGTACTAAGGGCATTTTCTGCCCATATTGTTAATATCTTTTTTTTCATAATAGCAAATTGAAAAGGGTCTATGTGGATAAAAAGTTAACTACTGCAAGACTTTCAAACCTCAGTTATCATCTTATGGGTTGATAGTAACGGATAATGTGAGAAGGCACATGACACAGTATTTAAAATATACAGAGACCTATTAAAATCCTAAGACTAAGAGGAAATGGGAACCGAAACTCAAAATTCACAAATAGTAATTTTGCATTCCCTAATCTATATTCTAGAAGTTTGCATCCAAACATTTTACAGCTTTTTCAGAAGAAAAGTGTAACCCAGAAAAGACTTCAAGGCTTTGGTTTGAGTTACTTTGTTGGTTTTTTTTTTCTTTTAGTAAATGGAATATAGGATAATCTAAATGATAATAAAATGCAGACACATTCCCTCACTTATTATTAGCGCCCAATAGACCCACTGCTGAAGGCTGAGTATGAGTAAGAATAAGAAGAGCTTGCTGAGGCATCAAAGCTTCCTCTTCTAGACCCACTGCGTGAGCCTGAACGCGAGCCAGAGCGAGAGCCAGAGCGAGAGCCAGGTGCCGAGGAGACATTGTAAGGACTGGATATGCCTTTGGAGGAAACAGAGGCTGCTTCCAACAGTTTAAGCCCGGTGATGTCTTCCACCATTGACCGGTTCATTGCATCTTTGTAGGATATTTTCAGCTTGGTCTTGGGGCAGGTCAGAATTTTGGGATAGCTGTTGGTGTCTTGTAATTTCTGGGAAGCGCGGCCGTCAATCAATCCATTCCTAATGGCTTCTTCAGTAGTTATTCTTCCACGCACTTCCGGGTCCACGAGACCTCCAGTGAGGTACTGGAATTCAAGGAACCGCTGCCCAGCCTCATAAGGCAGCCACTTCTCCTTCACTGCTTCAGCTGCTGACATCCTCTTGCGTCCACCCTTTATGCCTTCGAACCCTATGAAGGCCTTCTGGGCTGGTTTCAGACGTGTGGCCATATCCTGATCGATGATGCCTTGGCTAGTGGCTTCCTGGAGCGAAAGCCTCTGGCCAGTGGTAGGGCAGATTATGCCGCCGGTGCAGGCCTGGGCTTCAAGTAACCGCTGCCCAGTGATGCTATCCACGATGCCCCGCTGTATAGCTTCTGAAATGGAGATTTTCTCCAAGTTTTCCGTGTCAAAAATGGCTGCAATAGGACTGCACTCATCTGGGGTCTCTGAGAAAGAACCGCTCCTGATCACTGAAGAAGAGCTCCTGACACTCAGCACAGTGGGAGACCGAGTCACTGACTCGTGCCGGAACACCTCATCAGTGCCATTACGGCAGGAAATCATGTCTGCAAACTGGGTCAGGCTCAAGCTGCCAGAACGGTACTGGTCAAAAAACTTCCTCTCCACCAGGCCTTTATCAATGGCATCTTGGATGTCATACTGGCTACCTGTTTTTCTGTCCACAAGGACGACTCTACTGCTGCCATCTGATCCTGTGATAGTTATTTCTTCCCACTCACACTCCTGTTCAGCTAGTTCTGTGTAGGTGTCATAATCTATGAGGCCTTTGCTGTACGCCTCCTGAACGGACATCTCCCGGTTTGTTTCTGGATCCACAATGACCACTCTGCGCTTCCTAAGGGTGTTCTTCTGTGAGGTGTGCACCACCTTTTTCTTCTCTCTCAGGGGCAGAAGACAGAGCCCTGTTGCATCATCCTTTATGCACCTTTCTTTCAGCTGTAGGTAGGTCAAGTTTTCCTCAGTGTTGGGATCAAAGAACCCTTTGGTGTCATCACTTGGATCACTGAGGATCTGGTTGAGCTCCTCATTGAAGTAGCCACGCTTGTAGGCCGTCTCTACTGGCAAGCGGTAGCTCTCTTTGGGGTCGATGATCCCTCCAGTAGCGATCTGCGCCTCCAGCAGACGAATGCCATGGCCTCTCTCTATGAGCTCTTTGTTCATTGCTTGGAACAGAGAAATTATGTTTCCTGTTTCTGGGTCTTTGTACCCAGTGACAGCTCTTTCAGCAGAGAGAAGTTTCTCTTTAAATTCAATTCCAACAAGGCCTCTTTTGTAGGCTTCCTCAACAGGCAGCCTCACGTTGCTGACAGGATCCACTATGAACCCTGTGGCTGCCTGGGCTTCTAGGAGTTCAAGGGCTGTTCCCGGCCTAACCAAACCTATTTTCATAGCCTGGTAAATGCCAAGTTTCTCTTTAGTAGCCTCATTGTAGATACCAGCAATACAGCTAGAGCCTTGAAGGAAATCAATAATTCTCTCACTCACTTCTTCCACTGTAATTGCACCTCTTTCCAAGTCATTCCTTGTTGATTCCTTAATGATTCCAGCCTCAAGCAGTGCATCTGCTGAGACAGGCTGCCGGATCCCTTGGAATGACATACTCCTCTTCTGCACTGGGAGGAGCAGCAGACCAGTGTGTGGTTCAATCCTGCATTTTTCCTTCAGCTGCATGTAAGTGACTGCCTTTTTGGTGGTGGGATCAATGAAGTTCTTTGTACTGCCTTGGCAGTTGTTTAGCATCCTGTACAGTTCTTTGTCAATCAACCCACGAGATAAAGCTATCTCTTTGGGTAGGAAAACACTGTTGACAGGATCAACTATCCCTCCTACAGCCAGCTGGGCTTCAAGCAGACGAATTCCAGTTTCTCTGTCAACCAAGTTTTTCTTGATGGCTTCAGATACCGGCACAGTTTTGCCTGAGAAAGGATCCTTAAATCCTGTAATAGCCTTTTCTGCTGTATAGATCTGCTCTCTGTCATCGAAGTCAATCAGATCCCTGGCGATAGCACTGTCCACTGTTAATATCTCATTTCGGTGTGGGTCTATCACACCTCCTGTTGCTGCCTGGGCTTCTAGGAGCAGGACTGCATTTTCTGCTGTTAGCAGCTGGTTCCGTTTGGCCTCAACAAAAGAATACTTCTGTCTGGGCGAAAGGGACACCCCTGCAATAGCACCTGCCCCTTTGAGGTAGGGTTCAATGTCAGCCGCGACCTCTTCCACCGACCTCTGCCCCTTCAGCAGTTTATCCAGTGTGAGTTTGTCTATCAGCTGGCACTCGTACAGCTGCATGGCTGTGATCTTCTTCCGCAGCCCACTGAACACCAGCTTGGAGGCATCGATACAGAAGTCTTCCTCAGTCTGTGTAGATCTGTGAGCCCCATATGGGCGCTGTTTGAGCTTCTCAATCTCTCTTTGCAGCCTGAGACGCTCCGACTCCAACTCCGACTGGTTTTTGACAGCGGTCTCTTCCAGTCTGCACCGGTATCTCTCCTCAATTCGTTTGATTTCCATCTGCAGCCTTTCAATCTCACTCCTCAGGCTGTTCTTCTCCCTCTCGCTCTTCTCCCTCTCACACTGAATCTTTCTTATGGATTCCTCTGTTCGGGAGTGCTGGCTCTTCCACTGATTGAGATCATTCAGAATTTGTTGCTTCTCACTTTCCAGGCGTTGCTTCAAACGTGATTCTGACTCCAGGGTAACTTTCAAACGGTTCAGCTCCTCTTCTAATCTCTGCAGTCTGGCTTTGTCTTGCTCCAAAGCACTCATTTTAATCAGCAGGGTTTCTCTTTCTTGCATAATCTGACTACACTGATTTTTGGATTCTTGAATCCTACTGGATGCCTACAATTGTGGAGGAGAAATAAAGCAAGAAAGGATGGTTAGAGTTTGTGCTAGTCAGAGTTATGCCCTCTGCCTACAATGCTCTCCAGCCTGTCATTTAACCTGCAGCAAACCCCAAGTGGAAAACATTCCAGTCACAGCAGTGCCTTACCCAAGATTACAGACACACATAAACCAGAGAAGGTACATTATCCCTTCACTTATGGTATCTTCAGTACTGCCAGACACTCAAGAGATTTCATTCTGTTACCCACAGCCTCAACCTTCAGCTGATTTAGTTCTCTGTAACTTTTTGATACTTCTTACAGTACACTGACAAATACACAGAGCATTTGAGACTCATAACTAGCCTGATGCTCAGCAGATGTCCTGGCAGTCCTACTAATCCAGGGGAATTTGCATCAGCTAAGGACTGGTCATACATGGATAAAAGGAAACATATGACTCAATTTTTGCTTTCCTGTTAGTTTCACATGTCACTCCAAACAATTTTACCTGCATTGCCTTCCATTTTAATTCATGCAGTGTCTTCATGTATGTGTTCATATGCACAAACACCCACAAGCATGCGTGTTTGCATGCATATTAAACTGAATACAAGTTTATCTACTTGTAATACATGCATATATATGTGTACATATATATATATATGTATATATATTTTTTTTTCATGGGTGTTATATAATCCTAAATGTTAGTATTTTTTTAATATCAGTATTAGGATTTTTAGAATAAAGGAAAGAAAAACTGAATAAAGGATCTGAGGGAAGAAATATAAAGACAAGTCTAGGAAAAAATAAATTTTCACAAGTGCTCACTTCTATATATTTAAAGAGTAGCTCTATTTACAAAAAAACAGGCAGAATAACAAAATATTTTAAAATGTTTTCTTTAAGTTGTTTATGTTGTCATCTAAAGTTTAAGAAGTAAGGGCCAATAGTAAAATTTGCAAATGCACTTAGGAACATAAGTCCCCAAGTGACTTAGGAACATAAGTCCCCAAAGCAGTCCAAGAAAGATAGGCTTTTAGTACCTTAAGCACAGCTGACAACATGACTCTTAATCCTCACTTGGAGTCAACATCTTACCCAGCTAATCAGCACCTTGACAGCTTGTTGGTTCTGGGGTTTTTAGCCAGTTTAGTTTGTGACAGCACTCAGGTCAGCCTCAAAGAACGGCTCTAACCCATCCTGGCTGAAACAGCCTGTGAAGCACACAGGCAGCAGGAAACTGGTAAAGCACAGTGGTACTCCACATGCTCCCATTTTTCCCTAGGATATTTTGCTGGACACTGGCGCAGAACACAGATTTCTTCTGAGGTGAGGTCTGAGAACAAAGCTCTCCTAGGTGATGAGAGCTTATGGCTCCCTAGAACAGTTCCCAGGGAGTAAAGAGGTTAAGGAAATGGCCAAATCCTGCCATTTTTCTTTAAAACTTAACCAAGAGGAAGGGTCATAAAGGGAATGTTAGTCACAAGTACAGTGACTTCAAACAGCAAAGAGTGAATTAATTTGTTCAAATTAACACTGCAATTAACTATATATTTGAGAAACAGTAAAGCTGGGATCAAAATATGTGTGAATACCTCTAGAGCTTGCTTTTGGAATTTTTCAATTTCCTGTCTCAATTTTTCCCTTTCTTTCTGTAAATCATTAAGCAACCCCTGAAGTTCCAGGGTTTGCTTGCTGCTCATCTGAAGCTGATTCTTTAGTTCAGCAATGGTGGTATTTTTCTCATCAACTTCATTTCTGACCATTCTGAGGTCATCATACTCCAATCTAACATTTCGCAGCTCCTCTTCCAGTAACAAGTGTTCCTTGGTAAGGTTCTCGGTGAGAGACTGAAGCCTTTCGATCTCTATTTTGCACTCATTCAAGGCTTTGCTTTTTTCCTCAGAGGTTTTCTGTAAGTGCTCATATCGTAGGTGAGCCTGTTTTAATTGCTCCTGTTCTTGGACCAACTGACGACGTAGAGTCTCAATATCAGATGTGTATTTTCTTAACTCCTCCATGTATCTTTGCTTCTCTCTCACATGACCATCTAATACTTCTCTTTGGTGTCTAAGGTCATCTTCATTCCTCTTCTTTACAATAGATACTTCCTCTATCTGCTGTGTGAGATTAGTTATTTTAACGGATTGGTCTCTCAGAGATCTCCTCATGCCTTCTATTTCCTCCTCCAGTTTTTTCCTCCTGGATGTTTCCTCCATTAAATTTTTGTTCTGTCTGCAAAGCTCCTCCTCCAGCTTATGTTTCTGGATCTGCAAGTCTTTTACAGTGCTCTGGAACTTTGCACTTTCTTGATCCCTGCCTTTTTTCTCTTGTGAAACTCTTTCATAGTCAATTTTCAGTCTGGCCAGCTCCTGCTCTTGGATCCTCAGCTTGTTAATTGTCTCAGTCGCACTCGTGTTTGCTTTCTGCAGGTCGAACTGGACTCTTTTCAACTGATTGTTCTCATCCTCCACTTCTTTCCTCTGACTTGTTTCTACATCCAACAACTTTCTCAGCCTTTCAATCTCTTTGTTTCTTTCCTTAATGGTTTTAGAAGCATCATCAAGTGACTGTTTGTACCTCATGCTTTCATCAGAGTGTCTCTGAATAACTTGTTTCAGTTCAATCTCCAGCTGCTGTTTCTTCTGAGAAAGCTCTGAGCCAGCTGCCTTCTGCTGCTGAGCATTCTCTTCTATTTTCCGTAGATTATCTGTTGTCTGACTTATCGTATTCTTCAGTCTCCTAATTTCCTCACACAAATTCCTATTTTCTCTCATGGCATTATCAAGCTGTGTTCTATAATTATTTGTCTCCTCTTCCTTTTGCATGGTGACCTGGTGAATTGTGTTCTTTGTGATATTAATCTCAGTTTCATATTTGTTCTTTAAACTAATAATTTCCTCATCATAACTGTTTCTTACCTTAGCCAATTCATTTTCAAGTTCCCATCGGCTTTTAGCCTCTTCCTGAAGCTGAAGCTTTAGCCTTTCCAGCTCCTTAGTTTTATCCTGAATAGTTGAGGCAGCCTCCTCAAGAGCCTGCTTGTATCTTGAGTTGTCTTCCCCACGAAGCTGAATGATCTGTTTCAGCTCCAGCTCTAACTGGTGCTTCTGCTGTGACACCTCAGAACTGCAAGCCTTCTGCTGGAGAGCATCTTCCTCTGCCCTCCGCCGCTGGTCTGTTGTTTGCAGAATGGCATCGTTCAGCCTCACGATCTCATCCTTAAGGTCTCTGTTCTCTCTTGTCAGTCTGTCAACCTGGGCTCTGAGGCCTTTTGCATCATCATCTTTTTGTGCAGCTATCTGCTGGATTGTTGTCTTCTTAATATTAATTTCTGTTTCATACTTGTTCTTTAAATTACTCATCTCCTCGCTAAACTGGTTTCTTACCTTAGCCAGCTCATTTTCATACTCCCTCTTCCGTGTGCCTTCGTCCTGAAGAAGAACCCTTAATCTTTCTATCTCGTACTCCTTCTCCTTGATGACCTTCTCAGACTCTAACTTCTGCCAACCAAGGCTGTCTTTCTCATTTTGCCTTGTTTTTTGCAGTTGGTCATAGTCATTCTTCTGCTGCTCATATCTATCCTCCAGCAACTTCCTTTTCCTTTTCTCATCTTCAGTCTCATAAGTCAACCTGGTTATTCTGTCATTTAGATCCTTTATTTGGGCATAGCATTTGTCTAGGTTTTGCTTAGCAGAATTTCCATCCATTTCAGCTTGTCTTTTCATTTCCTCCAAACTCATCAGCTTTGCCTTGAGCTGAGAAATGTCCATCTGGTACTTCTGCAGATTTTGCTCCAGGAATTTATGTTTGTTGCTTGTCTCTGAATTTGAATCCCTAGCAAGTCTGAGTTCCTCTTCCAGGAGTTCAATTTTGGTGTTTTTCATCTGCAACATGATAGCAGAAAAACAAACTGAAAAACTCCTATAAATATTTTGATAACTGTTTCAAAATCATCACATGCAATAAAATATTGTAACACTGACAACTTAAAAATTAATTTTTTTGCTGCCTCAATGACATCTAAACCCCCTTTTTTTATTTAATGTCATCAGGACAGATTCTGGAATCTTTATACAGAAACCTTACTCAGAAATCAGCATATAATGACTTTCAGAGGGGCAAAGATACTTGATAGGGGGAGGGAGGTGATTTTACTGATAGTAAAATGTGGTCTAGCAGAAGTTCACCAGGAAAGTATGGAACAGTCACCTTTAGAACCTTCCCCCTTTTCAAACAGGTGAAAATCACATTCCATATATGCAACTTCTTTAATGGGCATCTCTGTTTCACTGAAGTATCAAATCAGAAGTTGCTTCTTTCAAAACACTTTAGAATATGGTCTAAAATGAGGTGCCCTCAACCATGAGGAGCAAGTTTTCAGCACTGAGGTATCTGTGCTGTCATTGAAGTCAAGGCTGGGATGGGCAGAGAAGGATTGCTCATGTGCCTTGATGAGCACCTCCTTCTTTACCAAGGAGACCAGTTCTCTACCTCACTTCACACATCACCTTGGAGGTCCCCTCGTAAAACACTGTACTCTTTCACAAAAGATGCATGACTCTGCTGGTATGACTCCTTTGTAGGACACCTCTGAGTTCTGGATACAGTTTTGTGAGCTGTTTTATACTGTATTTCTGCCTCTGATCAGTGATAGCTTTCTAATCTGTGGTAAAAATGAAAGCTAGAGAAAATAAAAGACTTAGAATACCTTCAGATCCTCCATGCTCTTTAACATTTCACTCAAGAATCTGTAATAATCTCCTGATCTTGTAAGAAGCTCTATATAGCGGGACTGAGCCTCATTAGCCTTGAAAAGAAACAGAATTGTTAGCAGTTTGTACTAGAGTTAGACATGAAAATACTTATGTCCAGACCATTTAAAGGATTCCAATCTACTTGAGCAAACACATCACTCGACAAAGTAAAAAGCAGATTCTCGTCCTCACAAATTCACATGACATTCTGAGGACTCCAAAAGTGTGAATTCTTCCTTACAAAAAATCCACATCTTTTTTGGTTTTTCCAGGATTTTTTGCCCCCCACTGCTGATGTGATATTAAATTCAAGCCTTCATCCCCTGGTTCATCCCGCTCTTCCTGTCTGACAGTCACAAGTAATCCAAGATAAATTTTTAATAGCAGTTAATTCCCTGGCTGAAAGTGACTAAACCACTTGGGGCAAGAATCTACCTTTCTCACAGTATGTATGCAGTGGACAGTGCATAGGAATGAGATAAATTCCTGAGGGCTAATCTAATGTCTGAACAAGCCCAGGTCTGATTTTACAGCACAATGACTATTCTGCACTAATTCTTTTTGCTTACGTGCTTAGCGCACATTACCAGTGACAGTGCTAAGTGTTAGAACACAGCTGGGTATGACTCACAGGGGCTCACACAGACAAACAAATGCATTCAGAAGATTAAAAGGGAGGAAAGAAAGGTACCTCTTGTAGGATTAGGACTGCCGGAGACTGAACCACACTCTTCTTGATAGGTATGTTGAGCAATGTTTCTAATCCCGAACTATAGGAAGCAACCTGTAGTTCATAATCCTGAAAAACAAGACAATAAGCAAGACCCGTTTAGAAACTGCCAAAGAATTATCTGTGAAACTATTTCAGAAAATGCAAGTTTTGGGGGATTTTTGCTTTTGTTTCCTTAATGAAAAGCTACATTCCCCCTTGTTTATATTTCTGACCATGTAGATATGATCCTCTGTCATAAACAGAAGCTCATCAGTTCAAGTACCCCTGTGGAGATGCATGGAGGAGAAAGAGAAGGGAAAAAGAGGAAAAACATTTTACAAAAACAAGAAGACAAGTGTTTCTGTAAGTTGAGGGCTACACGGAACTGAAAAAGATTCACGGGAGTAACTGGTCTAAGTACTATTATCCACGAAAACATCATCAGAAATAACAATCTCTTTTGTATCACATATGCCATGTCACATATATAGCAAAACCTTTGTCACAGAGAGTAAGATTGAGCTGGAGAAAGCACAGATATAAGGATGACATAAAATGCAAGAACCACAAAACCATTCCCTCTGTATGTTATTGATTTTCATGGCTATTGCACACCATTCCTCCTGCTAATCTGCATTTGTCTTGCCTCCTAGATCAGATCCTAATCAGACCAAATTTGTAAAGCACCAATCTGTTCTTGACTTCTTTATGTTTTTTAACATGTGAACTGGAAGGTTTGGTCTGGCTAGAAGGAGGCTTTGATTCACCTGAAGAGAAGCTCTCACTGGTATCTACTGCATGATCCCATAGTCTTCAGGTGGCAAGTACACAAATTGCTTTCATTGTGTTTTGTACTCGTACTTCACCCCAGCAATTTCTGTACACACACATCAGGGAGTTGACTTTTCACCCGTCAGCAGAGCAGAGACAATGGGATGTGCCTGACCATGAAAAACCACACCCCACAAAAATGCTGAGATCCAAGTACCTTAATTGCAGCTGAGCACTGATCTGCATGCTTGAGAAGCTCCTCGACTTTGTCTCGCTTCCCACAGATTTCACTGTGCAAGTTCTGCCAAGAGAAAAGTGAGCCATGAAACACTCCTGCAAGATTTACCAGTATTTCCTCCTGTACACGCTGCCTCCATCAGAAAGCACCTGCAGCAGGAGACTACTGCAGCCCTGGAGGCTGAGGCCTGAAATGACCTGTACCTGGGCAGTTTTTACAACAGCAAGCTCTTTGGGCATGAGAAGGTTTTTCTCAGAGAGAACACTCAGCAACTGAAAAACCCCCAGAGCTGGGAAGGCAGAGTTCCTTGACTTTAGCTTAGATGTATTTACTTGATTTTTTATTTTTGTGCTGTAATTTGTCCCATAAGTTGCACCATCTTATGGTCCCTTGAATTAATTCAAAGCTGATGTGTAAAAGTGTCAGTGAATGTGTAGGAGCCAAACGCAGTCTTGTTCATAATCTGTTGCAGTGCTGACAGAAAGTAATGAGGACAATAATATTTCCTCCCTCTTGCCTTCTACATATGTGGTGTTTTTTGGTAGCTTGCATACTTTATAATTCAAAACAGGCCACTGTATTGCAGACTGTGTTGATATTGATATTTTCTGTATAGCAAAACAATTTAAATCCAAATAGCTGAAGACAACTCATTCAGGTGCTGCATACCTTCTGATCATGTAGGTATCTCATTATAGTGTTGGAATCACACAGCTTCATGGACTCAATAGCATCCTGACGGCGCTTGGCATCACAGATCCACTTGCTAAGAGCCTGGTAGAGATCTCGGTAGGTTTTCAGCTGTTTGATCTGCCTTTCTAAATCCCATGACCTAGGGAAAAAAAGGGAAAAACCTGTCAAAATGGAAAGTGCATTCTCTTTCTCTCTCTTTGCACAGTTTTCAGAAATAAGACACAAATAAACTTACATAAAACTATGGGAAGCTCTGAAAAGGAGATTCTGAACAAAAATTTTAAAATAAATGAGAATTGTACTGGTTATTAGTCACCCAATATGGGGTTTTAATACCTCACTTTTGAGTAACTCTGTCATACACAGAGGTTCGGCCTTCCTGTCAAAGTGAGGAATAAATAAAACTTGCAGTGATAAAAATCAAGTTTGCTGACTTCAGTACTCTTGTTCTCAATTTTCACTGAAGAACCAGCAACCAGTTAGGACTACATTTTGTCCTCAGATAAAAACAAAATAAATCAAAATAAAACAAGCCATACCTCAACTTCCACCTCTCCCCCTCAAACAATCAGAATATGCCTTCTGTTCATGATTCAGATTCAAGGTTCAATTTTGTTACTTAATTCTTAGTGTTACTTTTTTAACCCTAAAGTATAGGGTGTTGAGGAATAAGCATGGTTGCTTTTTTGAGGGGGAAAATGTTGACTGGAAGTACTTAATCCAAGAACATTAGCAAGAATTAAAAAAAAAAAATTGGAACAACTCTTTAGCATATAGGTTAGACATTTGCATGGCTAACTACATTTTTCTGCTTGGTCTTACACAATTCCTTTTGAAGTATGTTCAACCTATTCACAATAGCTCAAGTCTTATTGCCCTGAAGTCACCATTTGTCCTTTGGAAGCAAAGATTAGTGCACATCAGGTCTTTTAGAATTCACTGCTAAGATGATCTTGGTAGCAACAGCAATAAGGAAAACACTCTGAAAACATGAACAAACCTGTTATCTATCTGCTTATCAGCCCTCTGCCAGCGGTCTATTAACTGGGTAACTTTGTCACAGTACTTTCCAATGTCCATGTCATACAGGGTGTATGACTGGCAAGACTGTGAGTGAATCTGAAGTGTTCTCTGCAGCTCATTTTCCAAGGTGTTCAGTAATGATTTCTTCATATTTAGGTCTGCTTTCATTTTCTGGAGAAAAAACCAAAATATTGTCATTTAATTTATTCTTGAGAAGATACTAATACTTAACCAATTTAACAGCATGCACGGTATGTTGGGATCTAAAGATGTGGTTTTTAAGTCAGTAAGGTATGTATAGTGATGTCAGCTGGACTTAAACTATTTAAAGTGAAACACCTATTTTGATAAACAGCTCAGCTTAAAAATGTATTTAAAGTTAGACTAAATAATTTGCTAAACCAAAGCCCTCTGCTATTGTATTCTGAAGACAACATTTCAGTTTCTCAGAACTCTGCAGAGCAGTTACCAGAGCAGAACAAGAGCCTTGCTTGTTCCTAGAAACAACTGACTAGAAAATTTCACTGAAGTATAAAAGATTCCTGCACTTGCAACAGCTGTGGAATCAAGTCTCAGGAGTGACATATCCAGTTTTTAAACACCTAAAAATCTGCACATTTTTTTGTTGTTGTTTTATTTTATAAACATCCTCCATGGAGATGTTTCTTCACACACACACACACACACACACACACACACACACTTGTTTGGGTACACATATCTGCTGTGTGGGCATACCGTGGGCATCACCAAATGGCATATACAGCACAGGCAGTTGTCTTCCTTGCAGCCCCCAGTCACAGGGATGGCTACAGCCTTCAGTGATATGCTCAAGCTTTTTTGGTTGGGTTTTTTTTTTTTTTTTGTGTAGCTCAAATTTACAAATTTACTCTGGCTAAGAACAACTCCCAGCTGCGTGGAAGGTCTCTGTAACCCATTTCCGTACACTATTATCTGTGTTTATCACTAGTGAATGTAGATTTGAAGGCAGTATCTCCTTTCTTGCATATAGGCTTGTTAATTGCCCTTGTTGTCCTCTAGGTGTAGCAAGTTAATTTGAGTGTTATTGAGTGTTCTGGTTTTGCTACAGAGTCTATGTCAAATCTTTGAGTGAAAAGTATTCAGCCTGTACAAGGGGAAAAGGGAAATAACTGCTTTGCTGAGCACAAAGTTGTCTTGCAGATCCAGTCTTTTATCCGCCTTTATCTGCTGGTCCTTTTGTGCGCTGAATGCATTTGGGAGAACTCTTTCATTATTTTCTGTTCTTACCTTTAGTAGGGAAAAAAGTGTGTAGGTGGTGCAAATGGAGCACAACCCAGTTACCTTTTTGTCATGTCAAATGAGAGCTACAGAAACCTTCCAAGCAGCTGCCCTTGCTCTGGGGGCAGCAACAACCAGGGGGTGAAAGAAGTAATAACCTGTATGTTACTTCCAATAATTTCATAGAATCACAGTTTCCTGAGTTGGAGATGACCCACAAGGATCATTGAATCTAACTCCTGGCCTTGCACAGGACACCCCAAGAGTCACGCTACATGCCTGAGAGTGTTGTCCAAACGCTTCTTTAACTCTCTCAGGCTTGGTGCTGTGCCCACTTCCCTGGGGAGCCTGTTCCAGTGCCCAGCCCACTTCCGGATGAAGAACCTTTTCCTCATATCCAACCTAAACTTCCCCTGACACAGCTCCTTCCTGTTCCCTTGGGTCCTGCCACTGGTCACTACAGAGAAGAGATCAAAGTCTGCTCCTCCTCTTCCCCTTTTGAAGGAGCTGTAACTGCAACGAGCTCTCCCCTCAGTCTTTTCTTTTCCAGGCTGAACTGACCAAGTGACCTCAGCCACTCCTCATACAGCTTCCTCAAAGCCCTTCACCAATCTCACAACCCTCCTTTGGATGCTATCTAATAACTTTATATCTTTTTTATCTTGTGGCACCCAAAACTCAAGGGGAGGCTGCACCAGTGCAGAGCCCCAGAGCAGGAAAATCCCCTCCCTGGACCAGCTAGCAAGAATGTGCCTGATTTACAAAACATTTTATGTCTATACATAAAATACAATAGGATCAGCATTTCTGTCTCCTGTGGTTTTGGAAAGGTTTCCCCCAGATCAATAGATCAGTGCTGGCAGGTACAAATTTTGTTTTGGTGTGTCATTGGGTTTTGGCCCCTCACCTTCAGACAAGCCCGATAAGCCTCCACTTTATCAAGATCCAAAGGAACAGTCTCCTCTTCAGACAGCCTGACTTCAAAAACTCTGATCACATCTTCTGTTTGCAGAATAACCTGGAGCAGACACCTCAGTGCATTCAAGCTAAAATAAATGATACAAGGCAAATCCATTATAAGGAAGACTAAGGAAGGACTAAGGACTAATCCATTATATATAAGGACTAAGGAAGGAACAGTGATATTTTTAATTAATGCAGATGATTGGCTAAAGAGAACAGGTAAACAAGAAATTTCTGTGATACCCATGCTTCTCACCTTCTTTTTTAAAATGCTCCAGAAAAGAGAAGAAATTCATGTGTCTGTTTCTATCAACATGTACACAATTTGCAGAGAAAAAGGTGTAATTTTACACTGGTGGTTACAAAAGGCAACTTTTTTCTGGACTATGAATTATGGGAGAGAGTGAATATTTATTGCAAAACCCCCAATTTACTTACCTGTCTAAGTAGCCAGCAGAAACACCATTAATATTTTCCAGTTTTTGAAAGAGGGCATTTATCTCTGATTGCAAGTACACATACTTCTCACAGCCTCTGAAGTTAGGCAGCAAGTCCTTATGCTTATTGAGGGTTTCAGCCATTATTTGAGAGTCGTTCTGCACACCCTAAAGAAAAAGAGAATGACTGGTTTACGCATTTTTGGTTGGCTGAATGTTCATTCTATTCTATATTCACATGGAATTGGTCTCCTTATCCAAGCAGCCTGCTCTTTATACATAACCAGCTTGACTGAGGACTGAAGAAGTGGCTGAGCTTGCTTTCTTCAAGGCAAACACTACTGAGCAGTTTCCTTTTTGTCCACAATAGGTCATATGTCTTTTTGAGAATCTACACTCCAAAACTCAGCTCTGACATGCCAAGGTCCTTCTGCTCTTGAGACCTTTGCAACCTCATTGCCCCATGGGAATTTCTCATATGCCAAACCTGTTACCTTTTTGTACCAATCTTCCCTCCATGGTTTCCTACAAATCTAAAGAGCGAGGAGAGGGATAGTAAGTCTCGTGTATCCAGTCTGTATCCCACAGACAGCACTTTACAGGTAGGTGGTTACGTGAAGTCCTTGGTAAAGGATTTTAATGGTGCTTTACTTTGGATCAGGCTTAACACGAACTCACAGTGACCTGACCTACAGTCTTTCTGTATTCCTTGCCTGGCAGAAGTTGATTTCTAAAACTCAAGGGTCAACTTTTTCTACTTGGAAGGTAAATTCTAATCCAAATCATTATGGTTAGCCTCCATCTGAGATTATTTGCACAGGATGTGTGATCTTATGCTGATCATAAACAGAACTGCAGTGTAGAGTCATACAGAGCTTGAGATGCATAAAGACAAACATCCATGGTTACCTCTAAGTCCTTTATTCTGGCTGAAAAATCGTGCATAGCCCCTTGATCCACTCCAAGAGGAGCTCTTTGAACCATCTGAATCTCAGCAGCTTCAATCTGACGCCGAAGTTTCTGAAGCTCCATCAGCAGCCAGGCCTCCTGCTTCTCATACTCTCGGTTTCTCTCATTAACGATTATGGTGTTTGAGGACCCCACGGGACAGCACTCAGTTGGGACCACTGAAATGGTAAAAAGAACTGGGTAAGCATCAACTGCCAGAGAGCTGAGCAGGAACATGTACAAAGCCAAGGCAGTGCCCAAGTGACCCAAGCACTGAGTTGACCTGTAGAACTGAGAACAGGTGGAAGATCCGGGCCTTAGGCAGCTGTTTCAGAGAATGAAATCTCTCCTTCATAAAAATATAAATTTGCTTCCTAAAATGCAGCAGTCAGATTTAGCTTCCTAATAATAGAAAATGTATCAGATGGACTAAATTCCTCTCATTCTCCCAGCAGGTTCCATGAATTTTAGAGCACTATTCCCAGACTCCCATCAAAGGAAGGAGCCATGCACTCGCCTGTACATGGCCAATTTTGTTATGTTGGGAGACAGCAGAACAGTTCTTGAACATATTCCTATTCGTATATTGAAAAGAACATTTTCACATAAAAGAATGCAGAACTGGCCATCTCTGGAACAAAGCAAGCCCAGCAATCGAAACTCTACTAAAGTCAGGACGACAACAAACCTGTTTGTGGTGGTCGTGCTTGATTAGGCAGTTGTATGATCAAGGTTTGGTAGTGCTTCTGAGCATCAGTGAACTGAGTCTGGATCTTTCGTTTGTCTTCATCACCAAACATCTCTGAGCCTTGGCTGTTTCTGAGGAATTCTTGATAATGGATCTCCAGGTCAGTTATTATTTTTTGGTAGTCTTCCTTACGCATTGTTTTCAGCTGAAATAAGGAAGAAGGGAATTTTGAAATAAAAGGGGAAAAAAGCAATTGGGGAAGTTTTACGACTAGTTAATCATTAAGGAACAAACTAATAAATCTATAAAAAAACCAAAGTAATCACACTTTAGAATAATTCCTCACTAAGCTACCTCTAAAAGTATGATGCTAAGAGTACCAGCTGAGTGAACCTATCCTTCTTACCATCATTTCACACCTTAAGAGCAGTTTGAAATTCTACCTCTTATTCTGTTTATCCATGCCCCTGTACAGTGGGAGCTAATACAGCAAGTATGTAATAAATTCCCTTAGCTAATCTTCCTGCTTATCTGTTTCTCCTTCAATAAAATTACAACTCCCATATGTGAGAGTTTTTGCGCAACCTAGCAAAAGGAAGGCCTGTGGTTTTGTAGAACCAGAAAAGGAAGGTGGTTTTGTAGAACGTACATCTGTACAGGATACTGAAGCGTCTGCTTGGGACAGCAGACATCAGGTCATGGATGTCTCTGGTCTGCAGGCAAGGCCAGCTGGTGTCTTACCTTGGCAATAGTCATGGCTCTGATTTTCTCAATGTCAATCATGCAGTAATGCCAGGACACCAGGCTCTTCATGTTGATATACAGCTGGTTCCACAAAGCTAAAATAGCTTCATAGTATTGCTCAATTCTAGCATGAAGAAAAAAAAACGCATGATCAAAATGCATCTGTCCTTGTAGCACAGATACAAAATATCCCAAGAAACAACAACCAGATGCGGAGCATGTTACGGCTCCTTCTCTACTTGAAAAAATCTTGGAAATTAATTATACATGACTTTCATTAGTACATATGAGAAAAACCGTGTAGACATTAACTTTTAAACGTTTCTAGGCCCCAACATAGATCTCAGCAAGTTTCACTGCAGTGAGTTTCCTCAAGTCAAGGGTCTAGTCCTTAATCCCCCCACCTTTAGGGGCAGGGGCAGTGCACTCTGAGCAAGCCACAGAACTTATTTTGTGACTGGTTGCTATTTTGAGTGAACGCTAACCCCAGAGGCAAGCGTCCAAACTGAGGCAGCAACTCACTTGGTAGCCAGATCCACTGCCAATGGATTGGGGGGTGGGATGATAAGGCTGACAGATGGCACCAGCATGTCCACTCCTCCGGGGCCGGTCACCAGCCACTTGCTGCGCTCATTGTTGTCCTTCAGGATGCACTCATCTCCTTTGCGCACCGTTTTCTGCAAGGGATGCAGAAGAGGGTTTCTCATTAGCTAACTAAGGTGGGGCTTCCAGGAGAGACAGACAAGGGAGGTGCACCTAGATCACAGAAGCAGGAGCGCTTCCCAGCTGCCAGGTCTGGGTGTGTATCTCAGATTCATATTGGAGCAAAAGATTAGTACAGATCAACCCCTTCACCCTGAATCTGGTTTCCATGTGAAGAAAGCCCAAAAAAGCCCAAGAGTGAGCCAGAGAACACAAGTCTGCCAGATCATCAGACCTGGGGCTTGCCCTGACAAAGACTGAATGTGGACACATGGCCTGGTAAGCTACACAACCATGAGTGGCTTTCAGCCAGTGAGCTGAAGGCATGAAGACATTTAGTGCTGCATCCATATTTGCAAAGGGACTGGGAGTGAGTGTGGCAGAGCCAGATTCACCAGCTCCAACTGCCAGAAATCCTGACACCGGGCAGCCACAGGTGTGGCCGTGGTGCAGGAAGAAGCACATAAGCAGAAAGCACATCTACATTTATTATTAAGAAAAAAAAAAACAGAAATAAACCCAAGCAGCCTCAGTACTGAGGAGGAAGAAAAACCATAATTAATTTCATAGCCTATCCAGAAAAAAAAATGGGAATAATAATGAATAACTGCATATTCCTCACTTTTGTTAGATGAATTGTTCACCTAAGAATCCAGAGAGGCACTGGAAAAGTGAGCAATCACCAAAAAGAAAGGTGTGGATGCACAGAGGCATCGTACAACAATTTCAGTCTTATCAGCAATAAGACTTTTATGTTCTAATTTCAAATATGAGTATTAATGCTATTTAAGAGATTTATAATAGTAATTTTGGCTAACTTTATTAACTAATAAAAACCTACTTGTTTATTCATAGTGGCAAGAAATCAGAGCTTCTTCTGTCAAAGAAATTCAAGCTGACCAAAAGCATATAAAAGGGTTACACCTATCAGCTCAATGGTCTGCTTACTAAGTAATTTGCAATGTTCTAGCTTACACAGTGTTCATTCACAGCCAAAAAGGAATACAATACCAGATCCTGTTTGTAGTCACACAGAGCCTTGAGGATAATGGGCTTGTTACTTCGATAGTCTGGGTTACGTGGCTTCAGCTGCACAATCTTCCTGGATTTATTCACCAAACTCTGCACTTGCCTCTTGTATTCAAGAATTCTCTCTCGTTCATTCTGCAAAGATTAATCATATGTTACAAATTTATTCTAAAAAGAAAAGGCATCTAGTTCCCGCTGTTCTATTTAAGAGAGGGATACATCTGGAACTTACAGTAGGCAAAACTTACTTTAGCTCCAATGGGATGAGTCTTTGGCCTACAGTGTAAAACTGCAGTTTTAAAAAGAGCTGAGAAACATCTAAGTATCTTTGCATCTCTGGAAAGATGCAAAGTTTGCAAAATTTGCATAACAGGTTTTTCATACAGATCTTCAAACTGGTTAAAGTGGTGTTTAGGAAACACAGGCATAAATTGAAAGAATCTAACAAAATGAATGCTAACAAAAAAAGGCAACAATTACACTTTCAAACCTGACTTCATCAATTGGCCTTTTACACCACTGACCATTTTTTCTCCAATTTGGGACTGTAGTGCTTAACTCGTGATAAGAGCTAAAAAAGCTGACTTCTTTCAAAGAGACTGCAGTGACAGAGTGACATGATGAATCATTTATCAAATGTCTTTATCCTTTGAGGCAAAATCTATTCTACCACATAAGAATAAAAGTATTTCTTTTTTTTTTTTTCATTTGTTAGCATGTCAGAAAATTGGGGATTTGTTGGACTCATTCCAGACTTAAAAATATAGTGGTGTCAAGTTCATACAGTACTGTATTCAAATATTGCAGTGCACTTGGGTTTACATTTGTTATCTAAAGAGGGCAGCTGGTTTCCCAGAAAAGCAGAACATAACCTGTCAGGTAAGTATGACAGTACCTCCAGCTCTTTGATCTGCTCCAGCAGAGTCTGCAGTGACATGCTCTTATCACAGATGAACTTCTTTCTGATAGAGTCTTGTAAGTTTTTCAGGTAGCACTCCGTGGCTTGGGCCTCTTCAAAGAACTACAGGAGAAAAGTTGTGAATTTGGCTGTGTGTAGCTCTTAAAAATGTCTGCTAAAAATTGATGGACTCCTTTAATGAGAAATCCCAGTTCACCTCTGGCACAATGGTAGCATTTACAACATTGTGCAATAGTGTACTATAGTAAATATATGTGTGCACAATAAATATATCTTTGATGGGATTCATGCTTTTTTAAAAAAAGTGTGAATTCTCCACATCACAGCTCACCTGAAAGTAAGCCGCATTCTCCTTCAGATGAACATCAATACATTTGGTGATCTGAAGAATCCAGCTCCACTGAGTTTGCAATGTATCCATGTAAGCCTAAGAAAAACAGTAATACACACAAGTCAGGCCACCACACTGATCTCTCTCCCACACCTAGACTCAAGCAAAATTATCTGTGCTCCACACAAATGCAAATGAAAAATCTGCTAAAACAAATTCACGGACACCAGAACTATGTAATTCATGCAAATGGTTTCGCAACTTCTAGGCATCCACCTAACTGAAATGAGTTAAATACCTGCTTGTGAGACACAAAGAGAAATCTGTTCATGACCTGAATTTGTTTGATCAACATAAAGCCCCAGGTGTGTTAACAAAAAGGGGTGAAATGCACAAAGAGTAGTGCAAATAAAGTATTTCAGCTGCAAATGGCCATGTTCTCATTCTTTCAGGGAACACCTCCAAACATGATATTTTATGCTGGTTGTTTTTAGATTCAAAACACTCAAGCAGCCATGTATATTCTTTAAAAAATGACGCACAACTTTCAGTTCACTGCTGGAGCTTAAAAGAATCTTTCCTTTAAGAGAGAAACTGACTACAGGAGAAATAGGATTTTACACAATATGATAACAGTTAACCAAGTAAACATACTGAAAGGCAGAAAAGATTTTTTTTTTCCTTTTAGCTTCTTCAGTTGCAGAGTTCTTATGCACTCTTGAAACTGCAACAACTACAGCATCTCCTAATAAAATGTCCAAATTGTTGCAGCCTTTTAAATTAAAAAGTAAGTGTACACCAAGCTTTTGAAAGCAAAAGTGTCTTGGCTAAGCCATAGAAAGGCACTATGAATTTCAGCTGCAGAAAGTATTTGCACTTGGATTAAACATAAACCCTCAAAAAAGGGTGTGGCATTTTTCAAAACATGCCTACTAAGACAACAGAACAGCAATGACATGGCTTCCTATCATAAATCCTGTTGCACTGTAGTCAGCACAATCAAGATACAGCAATTTCAACACACTCAGATAACACCCTAAGCTTAGATTTCATTTTTACTTGCATCTATCACCATGCAGTTGGTAATGGCCAGGTTTGTAGAGGAAGATAGTAACGTTTATTAGAGCAGCCCATAAAGCTGGGTAAAATGGGCATGATTTTGGGCAGGCGAAACCTTCTTGAGCCCAAATGCAGCACTTTGTATGTGAACTTTCACTGAGAACTTTTCCCATGTAGCAACTAAAGAAGCAAGTGAAATCACACAAAGTCTAACTCACCTCGATTTTGTCTGAAGCAGGATGCTGATTGAGAACTAGCTGGTCACTTTCTTGCTTTAGCTTGTTGAGTTCTTTTTCTTTAACCTCCAGTTCACTCATACGTTTCTAAATACCAAAACACAGCATTAAACTAACTCCAAAGGTATACTGCACAGGCAGAACAGTGTTTTCATTTTTTTAAAATTTCCCAGATAGTTGTGATGATATAAAATTATCCCCTCTAACACTATAAAGTGTTTCCATGAGGTGTACTGAAGTTAATTATGAAGACATTAGAATCAAAGAAGGTGCAATCATCTCAATTCTAGTCTCTGGGCTTGCTGTTTCAGAGAGCAAAGAACATTAGGTTCTTCCTTTCTTAAGAATGATGGAAGCAAAAACGACTGCATCTTGCAACATCCAGAACAGCTGAACTAAAAAAAAAGGCACTTCCATAATAGTGTGAACTTCCATTCTTTTTTCAGTTTAGTGATCAGCACCAATACTGGTTAAACAAATACACATGCTCAATTTCCTTACACACCTACAGACGACAAGGGGCAGGGCAAACTACATCTGACCATGCACGCAGTGTGCTGCTGGCAGAACCATCAGAGGAAGAGAGCACAGCTCTACTTCCTGGTGACAGATAATCAGGGCCAAATACATGGACCTCTGACCCCTGCACAGTCCCAACAGGGAGAATTAAAACTGCTTGATTCAAGTCCCTTAGGTTGGCACGCCAGCACAATGACTGTGCTGTGCTGTGTGCACAAGCAGTAGGTGATCACTGGTCTGTAGTGGACTGCACAAAGAAGGACACATTCCAAGATCAAAATAAACAATGAGAACTCCCTGAATGGGAGCAAAATCCTCCAAAAAATATCCTGTCCTGACTCGAAAGGTTATAACATAGTACTTCACTGAAAACTGTTGATAAAAAAACCCAGGAACTCCAAAAGAGTTCCTCCACTCCAAAAGAGTTCCTCCACTCCACTCTTCTCCACTCCAAAAGAGTGAAGAAACACCCTGTGATGAGCCTCTCCCAAGAGAGGCTGTTTCTCCCTGACTATTCCAAGAGAGGGCTGATGGAAAGCATAGGGAGGTTGAGCTATCTTACAGAGAAGGATTCCTGCTTCCTGGCAATATCAGTGTTCCTGTCACTCCAGTCATAGAGGAGCTCCTCTTCCTCACAGTCATTGATCCACATGATCTCTCTGCTGGTGGCCTGGATGAGGTTCTGGAATTGGCGAAGCTGATCCATTCTCTCAAAGGAATATTTCTGCAAGGAAGTACAGATTACAGATATGAGAAGCCATAAACATATAAATGCCTGAGCTGCGTGGAGAAAGGGAAGCTAAGAGCACAGCATGGCTTTTTCCTTTTTTTTTTTTGTTTGGGGTTTTGATGTGGTTTTTTTTGGTTTTTTGGGGTTTTTGTTTGTTTGGTTGTTTTTTTGTTTTCGGGGTTTTTTTAAGTAAAATAACAATAAAACCCACATGTCTGTAAAACCTGTTGGCAATGGACAGCAGATGTGCCTGGGTTTATTGAATCATGAAACCTGTTAGCAATAGATAGCGCACACCGTGTCAGGATTTATAGAATAGGAACACGATGTCAGCACCTTCTCAAAATTATTTCTAACACACGTGTTAGAAGACATGTAGGAAGGCAAGCAAAAAGGCATGGGGGGAAGAACAAGAAATGCCTGAACACTTAACATCCTTTTGCTTGCATTTGCTGCTCATAGTACATCCTTGATGTTATAGCAGCATCTTTTGCACAGTTGACACTTCAAGAAAAAATTCTTTGTCTTCAGATCATAATACACATCCTGTTACTTGAAATCAGGTTGCCAGGAATCAGATTCTGATCCCAAGTGTTAAATAAACCATTTGCACAAGATTCTCACTGTGTTTTACATGAAGATCCACAGCAGGGAAGATGCACAGCCCTACACAGAATTTGGTTGGTTCCAGTCCCACCTTTGAGTAACTTTTTAAGCTTCATATACAGCCTAATTTCATCACTACATTTACTCCCATTAAGGAGGTAGAGGTCTACTCTTCACCTGCTTGGTGACCAACTCCCTCCACCAGGTGCAAACTAGAAACTTCCTTGTGAGAACAAGTCAATTATACAGCAGGCAATGCATTAATCTCAAGTCCATAACTCAAAATGAATCTTTCAGAAACTACAAAGCACTTTCAGTTTACTGCTGAATAGAATTATTTAAATGTGCATCTATCACTCTGTCAAAACCTGAAGTGTGCCTTGACAATCACATAGGTGTTAATAAAGCAAACAGGGTCTCAGAAATGACCACATCCCTTGCTTACCAGTAGGCCTTCATATTCTTCCTCCAGCTGATGAACTGCAGCCTTCTCCCTCTGGAACAGAGACAGCAAACACTTAGTGAGCCTTTTACAAGTTTCCTATTTGCTGCTATTTCATTTACAGAGTCAATATCATAATAATTGCAGGTGGTAACATGCAAATGCCTGCAAGAGCCATCTGTCAATAGCAGATTTGCTCTGCTGGATGACTCAGGAAGTACAAAACCAAGGCTTGGACAAACTTACTACCCTCATGGATGCTCGGTATATATATCCATCCAAGCCTGCACATAATCTGTAACACCAAAACAACACTTGAAACTGGATTTCTTTCTGCACCAAACTCCTGCACCAGCTAGTCCTAGAGCAAGCTTTGGAGATTGTGAACTAGTATAAATTACGATGTGAGCAGACAGCTCTGGTCTTTATCCCCATTTCTTTGGCTGGGAACCTGCCCAGCCTTGGAACTGGTATTCCACAGGGCAGACTATCACCTTTCCTGTTTGAAACAGAAGGGGAAATGGAGCAAAATCTTTTCCACTCTTCAGCTTGGTTGAGAGATTAGGGCTACAGAACAGACTACCTTTTCTTTAGATTGAACACTCTCCTGCCAAATAAGAGAAAAGATGAATGGAAATTAAATAAGCCTCCTCTCTCCTATACCTAACTGCTGGGCTGATAGGAGAGGAAGTTAACACAGTATTTTCAGTCACTTCTTTATTCCAATCACAAAATCCAGAGGGCAACAGAAGTCTCAGAGGAAAAAACGAAAAAAATAATATCAACACATAAGAAAAGCTTTAATCTTATTTTAGCCAAGAATTCAGGCATTTTTCACAGAAAAAACCTGATGACTCAAGGCTGCATCTGAACACCCACCTTATTCTTTCACTTTCTGTTTAATATACTGAGACAGCAAGTGAGAATAATCACTCTTAGTCATCTGTCTCAAAAATAATATGGGAATATTTATTTGCCAGCCTTGGTGCACAACAACAAAAAGCTAAATAGCTACTAAATTTTTATTTAAAATTCTGAGGAACTATCGAGGAATTAAGAATTGGAAGTGGTTGCTATCATGACACCAGTGCTTTTTCAAGAGAGGATGAACTTTCCAACATTCCTTTTTTTGTAGTGGAACACCAGTGAGCCAATGCTATATACCTAGACCAAGCAAAGTGTACGGGAGGACAGCAATTACCAGATCTGTTTTGACTTTGTCCAGGTGCCAACGATAGTCTCCGATGGCATTGTGGGTTCTCCTGTGCTCACAAATTTGTTGTTCAATGGATGCTGCTTCAAACCCCCACTTCACTTGCTCCATTTCAACCTAGGAACAAGAAACAGGATTGGTACTTTCATTTCCAATATTACTGCCTAAATTGGAGCATAAAGGAATTGAACTGAAGGCAACTGACTATGTGGTAGAGAGTAAAACTGAAATAAAGAGAAGTTCAGGATAGGGTTTTACAGTTTCTTTAAATTGCCATCAATTAAACTGTGTGACAGGCTCCCAAAGCAGAAGAAACAAAACAGGAAAAATATTTCAGTTGTTTAAAGTTACACTAGATGAAGCACACTCAGTAGTGTACTTTCATCTTCATAACAGTTGTCTTTGGACCAAACTGTTATTTTATGTTCTACAGTAAAATTACATTCCTATCACTCTGAAAACAAACCATGACTTTATCAAACAATGCTATTCTTGCAATTCATGTGGAAATGCCCAATTAAGTTCTATAGCCCAGTACACCAGATTTCCATTTTAATTTTGCTCATGTAAACTTCAACAACCTCAGTTAAATGCAGTCATTCTAAAAAACTCCACAGAATATAAACTGAAATTATTAGAAAATGTCTTGTTTTTCTTGCATTTTAGCAACATTTATTGTAGGATGACAGGAGAAAATGTCTAGAAACAGCCTTGAAAAACAGTAATACACCTGCTAATTACTAACCCAAAAACTGACTGCATTCCTTGTTTCATTTTTTTCCAAATATTAAAAGCCACCTAACTTTAAATTCAGCTCCTCAAACTCCAAATTCTCTTCTATGCTGCAAAGACACACTGCAGCTCTATCTGAATACCTGTCTATGCACATGCCCAGTAAAGAAAGAGGTATCCTAATCTTGGGTTGGAACTGAATTTGGTAATTACCAGCCTGGAGTCAAATCTCTATGAGTCAACAGATGACAATAAAGCCAGAACTCAAGCATAGGGGTTCAAAGGCAGTGCTGAAAACAATCCAAGAAACAAAACCATTTTTCATTCAGACATTTGAAAGTTAGAGGACTTTGACCCTTCTTGTTATATTTAAACAGTCCAAAGAGACTGTAGCAACAGTGGCAGTCATGGCTGGCTGCCATATGCGAACAAAGGCTGTCTGGATTTCCCTGCAGTTTCCCCAGCTCTGCACTGGAAATTTGACTAACCCTCCCTACCATCTGATTCTCCTACCAGCAAACCATGCAGACAAAAACCAGAAAAACAGCAAAAAACATCAGCTGCTCAGAACTTTTTCCCACATCTCACCACATTACAAGGGGAAACATTATCCTAGTCTCGATGTGAGCAAGTAATGGGACACAGCAAGGCACGATGGAAAGAAGCAGCATCGTGGCAAGTTCAAAATAAATTTTCCCAGTGAGGTAAGTGCTTACTGGCCCCACCTCAGCTTTCTGTAGGGATGAAGGGGAAGAGAGAGAGAGAGAGCCTTTTACTTTCACAGGAGGTTTAGTGTGGGAACACAGCTATTAAGCAATTGCTTATGCTCCCTGTGTTTAGCAAGGAGTGTCTGAGCAGGGCATCACGTGGTGTCTTTGGGAGGTGCAGCCTGTTCCCCATCTTTCATCGCTGGAAGCATGCCCAGAGTCTGTCCAACATCACTCCTCAAGCCATGGCAGGTCTGACAATCAGCCTCCTCTCCCACAGCATGTGAAGAGCAATGATGTGGGCTGTGGCTGTCCAGGCACAATGCTTATACATATTAACGATCAAGGAGTGCATCTCCACTTCCCCTTCCTCCTCTAAAACGTGCCACACAGAAAGACTGGACTGTAACTAGCACTCACTTAAAAATACTGCAACTCTACAGAGCTCTACCCTCCCCATTTGGTTTGCATTGGAGCCACCTGACAAATGCCATACGCAGATAATAATGACAGAATTGCAAAGCAACAACCTAATATAGAGAGATAAAAAGAATGCAATTTCAATTTGCAAGGAGTCTGCACATGTGACTTCAGCCACCTTGTTCCATCCTCCCTACCTGTCTCTCAGAAAGGGCTGTCCAACCACAAACTCACAACTCTCACTTCAACACACAACTTTCACCTCAGCAGCACAAAAAACAGTGTGTGTTTTCCATTCCAGGTTACATCAGCAACAGCTGTGAATTGGCAAATTTGTTCTCAGAACGCAACAAACAGTAGCTTCACCACTTCTGTGTGGATTTTAGCACTGACTTCTGAGAGCCTAGTCCTGTGGCAATCAGCCCTACCTCTCTGAGGTAAAGACAGACTAGAGGGGGAGAGCAACTGTAAAACACTGGACAATGGTTAAATCTGTGAAGATGGTCCTGTCTGTGTAAAAGGTTAAAATAAATATGAATCAAAGGAAATCTGTGCAAGGAAGGAAGGAGGGAAATACTGAGCGTAATAATCTCTAACACAAAAATGTCGATGTTTTTGTTATGTTAACACCAGTGTTTCATTTAGCTTTCAAATCTAACTTTTACATCTTTTCCTCTGCAAAAGACCCCAATCCATGTTTGGATTTCAATGAGAATTCACTATATGTATAATACTGGGAGGGTAAAAAAAGGAACTTGAAATAACATGCGAGCATTCACATGTACCTTTACTTTTCTACTGGCACCCAAAACATTACTACATATGAGGCAACATTCATAAACAACACCAAATTTTAGCATTGTCCCTGGGTTTTGCACAGATTTACCTTCTGCTGCCTCATCCAGTTTAAGCATTCACTTGTGACACGTTTTGTGTACTCATCCCAGCCCGAGCCACTCTGAGAAGAGAAGCAGCCACCACCTTTGGAGCTGGCCCTCCTGGCGCGGGGAACGCTGATGGCTTTGTACAGGGCACGCATCTGCTCCTGGAGCTGAAGCAGCCTGAAAGGGAAGGAAACACTTTGTGTCTGAGAGCAAAACACCCAGAAAACACACAAACAATGCAATTTGTCTCTCCTACTGGACCACCAACTATTCAAAACAAAGTGTTGAAAGCAAAGACTGTGGAAAAAATATACAGATTAAGATTTCATGGAGACAACTAAGGGGTCAATTTCTATCAGAAATATATTCCTGCAAGACCCTTCTCCATGTTAGTGTGACCAAAGAGATTTAGTTCCACCTTACTGATTTCTATTACGTCCTGCAACACCAAGGAAGGTGAACACTTGAGGTACCACAAACTTTTCTCAGTCACATTCCCCACCCCAACCCTTCCCTGACGATACCTTTTCTGATACATGTCACAGGGCTGGCCCATCTGCCTCATCTCTCTGATCAGTCCATCCAGGATGTCCATTTGGTCATTTGCCTGTGCAAAACAGTCTTCCAGATCCCTGTTCCCTCTAAGTGGGACACCATCCCCATATTTCAATTCCTAATGAAAAAAAAGCAGATGGGAGATTAATTTAAATATTCATTATCTAAGCTTCCTTTAGTTGTCTTAAAAAAGGTGTTGTGAGGACTGGGGGGTTTTTTAGGAAGCATGATAAGTTTCAACTGCCAGGTCTCTGACTGCCAGTTTTAACTGGCAGAAGGTTGATGATCTACAGTCACTAGAAAGTGCTTATTAAAATAAAATATGGAAGAAAAATATTAAAATGTAGCTATCAAACAAAACTTTCCATAAAGAGCAACACATCTTGATGTTTATTTCAATGGAGCCAAGGCTTCACATGGTGTGCTAACTTCTTAAGACATTGTGCTTCTGTGTTCAGAAGATGCGAAGGAAACACTGTCCTAGTAGGAGATAGTAGATATTGCTCCTGATTTTCCACAAGGTTCCCTGAGGTTCTAAGACCTCCTCCTCCTGCAAAAACACAAGCAGGACTATCTGCCTGGGTCCAGCTCCATGCCCCATCACATTTGCATCCCATCTTATCACCAAAGTCTAGGCAAATTCTCCATGCACCCTCTCAGTGCAGTTGGATCAGCATGGCCATGGTGCTTCAACCAGGAAGACGTGGCTCGTTGACCTCACTGCACACTGACACAGCCATGCTGAGCAAAACACAATGCAGCTGTGACCTGATTTTCCAAATAAAATATTATGGACCTCATTGCTCTGTCCCTTAGAAAGAAAAGAAAGAAACAAAGCAGGCAATGCATGTTGTGGCACCAAGCTGGAAGTAAACATCTCTTTCTTTCAAGTTCACTGGAATAATATTAACCTTGAACAAAAGGCAGTATTTACTCTGGCATTGATTTTTGTATAAACATGCTCACACGTCCTGTATCTGTGAAAAGGAAATGAACTCCTAACCACAGAGTTCATTTCTGAAAGAATTTTCTGTCCACAGAGGGTCCAAAAGTGTGCATTAAATCATATCTACTGCTAGGACTGTTGAAGTGTTTCACATCTCAGTGGCCTCAGCAGCAGGATGCACTCACCACCCTGCACCTCCTCTGCGTCAGTAGGAACAGAGGACACCCCATGTTTGCCAGGAATGAATTTACCATCAGAGAGTAACCCGCCCGCAGGCACTTGGAGTTTGTACCAGAGTAGCATCCTGCAGAGATTATGTGTATGCATTTGAGCTGAAACAGCCAGGAAAACTTTAGTCTTGTTTCATTTACTTCTTTGGGAATTAACTGGAAGAATAAAATAAAGGTAACAAAGGTATTTCCTAAGGTGGCTCAGGTTCCTTATGGCCCTGAAAACGATGACAATATTCTAGAGAGAACACTAAGAGAGTGTAAGTAGTCATTAGTAACAGATGTGAACACTGACAGTGGTCCTGATCTAAAACTGAAAAATAAGATGCAGTAGAACCTGTTTGAGGGTGGTTTGTTTAACCAAACAATTTTTAAACAATTTTTTTTAATCAAGAAGACCCCCTTCATTAACCAGATGCATTTCAATCGGTTTTACTGAACGGTGTACAGAGGGAAGAAAGAGACCTAAGAAGGAGGTATGTCATCCCACTCTCAGTTGCCTCACACAAACAGCTGACAGGGGAGAAAGGAGATGAAGAAGCAGAGCCTGTGAGTCCAGATAACAACACAGAATATGTAAGTAATATTCATAATCAGTTTGGATAAGGAGAACAAGAAGCACTCACGGGCTGTACTATGAGCTCAGCTCGCGTCAGGCAATCTGAACAGTTTTGCAAAAGCTCCTGGATGGTGTTCTGGCGTCTGGACATGGTACAGGTCCCATTCTGGCTGTTGTGGGGGAGAAAAAGATGATGAAGTAAATACAGAGCAATTGCAGGTTTTAAAGAAATACAAGAAACACAAATTCAGAACACTTAAGAGAAGTTACACGGAATAATCCACCTCATATAGGTTCACAGACACACACACGCTTCAACTGCACTGGGAAATTTTAATGACAATTCCACGATGGCAGAGCCACTTTATAGTCCTGCAACAGCAGGCATGCACTGACTTTGCCACAGGACAGAGTAGAACGTGGAAACTGGCATGCCATAAAGGAGAAAGTTTTTTCTTCCAGCAGAGGTATTTGCTGCTTTGATAGACAAAACTTTGGCAGCTTTACAGTGAGAATGAATTATTCACAATCTTTGTTAAAGTCAATACATTAGAGCATAGCCTTTGTGTGATGTAATTGTTCATGTTATCACACCAGCCATCAAATGTCAGGGCACACAAGGAAAGGAGGATCCTCAGCTAGGCAAGCACTGGAGCACACAAGTCCACACAAGCGTAAGAAGGGCCCTTTTATCAGCAGAAATGCACAAAGCTAGTGCAGTCTCTAAGGAATGAATTGCAAGACACACAAGCTACTACAAAAATAGATGTAGAGCCTGGAGTCAGAGGACATGCTTTCTTACAAATACATAAAGTGTGAATTTGCAGTCTCCAAGTAAAAAACACTAGTGGGGGAAAAAACCAAGCCAGGTAACAGGGTCTTTATTGTTGTCTTGCACATAACCTACTGCATCCATACTGCCAGAATGTGGCTTTTCCAGCATTTAGGATTCAGCCATCAAAGTGAGCCACTGTAGTTGTAAGGGGGTGAGGTGCTTCAAGTGAGGAATCATTCCTTGGTGATGGGATCAGACCTCCCAAGCAAGTCCAGGCAGCTCCTAAACCCAAACACTTGCCAGTGAAACTAAAACAAACCTAACTAACAGACAGCAAGAGCTAAGGTGTTCCCAAGCTTTGCCTAGTTTTCTAACTCCTGTGCTCACAGTAGGTAACCCTTTCCATTACAAATCACTGAAGAGACAAACTCCTTACAACACTAATGCCAACAAGAGCACCGGTGTGAACCTGTCCAAATCGGAGCCAGCAAGCAATCTGGATTCAATGGAAATCTTCCCACTGACTTGAACAGACTCTGACAATTCTTCATAAAAGGAATTGTGACAATGAAATAGCACAACTGTCCTTGGCAAAATCACTGGAGTGGTGAGAAACATGTAATATTTTTAAGAGCTCTTCTGCAGCGTGTGCTTTTGATACACCAGCAGCATTGCCATTCTCCTATCAGCTCATCTGGAAGAAACAGAAAAGGCTGGAGCAACTTTTCAGCAGCTTCCCCCACACCAGAGAACAGACCCTCAGAGGTGCAGAGACAAAACTGCAGAGTCACTGGGTGACATAAAACAAGCTGAATACATACAGCCCCCAGTTGGTGCTGTGACCCCTTGGCTGCACAAACGCTACGCCCTACTGTGCTATGCACCCCTGTGTGTCTTGGAAGCTGCTTAAAGAAAACAATTATGGAAAATAACATACGGGTCTGATTTTGTGCCAGGCTTTGTGTCAGCTTCCTTTTCTAAATCATTCCTTCTCCTTAGGCATCACTGCTGTGTTTAGATATAGAAATATCTGCATCTGAAATTTACATTTAATTACACCCACAATTATTCTCATGAATGAAACATAATAAAAAAGAGAGAGGAACATTCCAAGCAATTTTCTCTTTTTAGAACACTGGAAGAGCTTTTTTCTTGAATCACTTTTTCCATCATGTTCTGGCAGCTACAAATGCTGGATATCCATTAAAGCCAAATAAAGTATAGAAGGTGACCAGATTTATACTGTAATCAGTCAGTTTATCTCCACTGGCTTCAGGATAACTTCACTGAACTCAAAGACATTACTCCACCATGACAAGAGGTCTAAACAATAGCTATTATAGTTAACATGGTAAGAAATTGTGAAGAAAAGCTATTTTCAAATAAATCAAACTATTAAATTAAAATACAAAGAAGTAGAAATACATTTTGTGTTCATTCTAATGATGTTTGAATGCCACATCCGTAATTATTGCCCAAATAATTAAAAAAATTGAAAACCTGAAGATAGCTAAATATAAATGCACAAAACTGTTACAAAGGCAGGAGCAGAAGCCTTGAAATGAGAGGCTTAAGTACACCCTATCTAGGTCTTCAAATAGAGTAACAACAAGTTACTTGTTTACAGTTCATAGGGACCTTCACAAGAAGAAAGCAGTACATATTTAAGGCTCTCCAATCCAGCAGATAAAGATATAACCAAAATAATGGCAGAAGCTGGAGCCATACAAATTGAAAACAGAAAAGAGCACACTATTTTATTAATGCTTTCTTGTTGTTAAAAATCTAACCAGTTTTGCCAGTGAAAAAACAGAGGTAAATCCCATGATAACGATAAAAAGGTCATGGCCTGTTAGAGGCACTTGCTTTTAAATCTGTCAGAAGACCAGAGCTACATGGGGTAATCAGAAGCATAGAAGCTGATGTTTGATGCCATAGCTCCACCAAACCAACAGAAATCAAGAATTTCAAATCTGAAGGGGATTTAGCTGTACAAACATGCCCAAGGGCATAAATCAATCTCTGAACTTTAAAAATAAAAATACTTGGTGAGACAACACCTTAACAGACATATACTGATGTTGATACATCAGATAGCACTAGCACAGTCTCACAGGGACACATCTTCAATACTTTTCACCCTTGTGACTGGAAGGTACTCCATTAGCAGTTTCAAAGTCCTTCAGTGTAATCTACCTCTTAATGAAACCAACAGGCCTTTAATGGGGATGAACAGATCAAAGCAGAAGCTCCAGTTCAGAGTAATAATACAACCAACCTTGAGGCAGTAGGAAACAGACAGCCAAAGTAAAACCATACCCAACACAGAAAATACTGGACCAAAGAAACTGAGGCAAGCCCAGAACATGCTGGACAGGCAAGAACAAAGCTGGATTTTTTAAGTAAAAACATGTAACCTACATGTTACATAAAAATATATTTATGTCCCTTAGAAAAATGTAGGATACCAACAATCCTCAGAAACCCACAGATTAAGTGGGTTACATTACATAGGATTTTGTCAATGTCTCTCTTGTTTTGTCTGATTTTGTTTACATGAAACTGAACGAGTTTAGAGTAATGTTTGGCCATTTTAACACCTACTGCTGCTATGACAATTTGATTTAACTCTGGCAGCATCTAAACCTTGCACCTATGAATAGGATCCTGTTGTATCCAACACTGTGGGCACACCATGCAGTGAAAATATGGGCAGATTTTTCATTTATTTTACTGCACCCCTGCAAATGCAGCATATGTTATCAACCATTCCAGCAGAACTGGCAAGAACTGGAAGCTGGTCTTTTAGAAGGACTCATAACAAAAGAGTGCAGGGTCTATCACTAATAAATATATACATTTGCAATAGCCTGACTATTTGCTGTGCTCTTTGGTTTTGTAAACCCTGCAGAACAGTGCTGAGGGAAACAGACTGGACTGCTTCTGACCTTAGCTACGTATTTGTCCCTACAACTCATTTTAGACCATGGCACTTATTTGGAAGGCAATTCATGAATTTCAAAAAGGTCCTATTAAGCAGAGTTCTTCATTAAAATAATTTTAATAGTCATTAACTATTAAAGGAACAAAGGAAAAGAAAAGGGGATAGTGCCTTTGTTTTAAAATTATGAAAACACTTCAAAACACAGATGAATTGCTTTTACTTGGGATGTTGAAATGGCCTGTTGCTCTCCACTGTCAGGAGAGCCCTAGGAAAGGCATAGCATCTCCCTGTCATCATTCTGTACAGGATCCACCCTTTTCAGTGCATGTCAAGGCAGAACACATTGCTCCCTTGCTGTTCTACCCTCCTGCTCTCCCTGAGAAATTAGAGGACAGCCCAACCCCTGCTGCCACTGGGATTTGGGCAGGATAGCAGTTCAGGCAACCTCCCTTCTGGAATATATCCCAACTGAGCTAAATCCACCCATTACTGTTGAATCCCCAGTGTCTGAACTAGGAATTGTGTTTAACTGATGAGCAGTACCCGTGATCCTTACAAGACCCCCAGCTCTACTGAAACAAGAAAGAACTACTCCTGCTTTTCCTTTAAAAGGGACTGAGAAACATGTTCAAGGCCATATGATGAGTTATGAGCACAGAGACAGCCGTGTTAGCAGTGCCCACCTCCCCAGAACACAGCAGGGCTGGGTACTGCTGACACCAATTTATTCAAGCAGTCAAAAAATTATCCTAAAGGATGTGTTTTGAATACCCCAAATACCTTCTCTAAACACTCTGATTGCACCCTCACAGCCCTCTGTGGGAGCTGATATTGCTGCAGAACCCAAGGGGCAAGGAAGCCAGCTACCTTCTGCTTTCTCACTTGCCTCCTGCTGCTGCAAGACCTGCACACCCCAGCACAAACACCTCCACCGTGGGGGCTGCTCCAGTGTCTGCCTTGGCTACTGCATATCCAGAGGCTGCTGGGCTATGCAGAGTGTGATCAGTGCCCAGAGAGGCATGGCAAAGGAGACACAGAAACACATCCAGCAATTCTGAGGAGCCTTCCCACAGCTTCACAACTTGCTAAGCTTTGGGAGGTTGTACAAAGAGACTACTCTTGTCCCAAAGACACTATTTAAAATTAATTAGAATACTCTTTGTTAAATTTTCCAAGCCCTCCACAAAACTTCCAGCCTTTCAAAAATTCAAAGCTTTTTATTTTTTTTATTCATCCAAAAAACGGAGGAAGCCTCAAGAGAAAGTCTTCTAGCACATCCAGAATACTGAATGATTCCCATAATTCAAGAAGAGCAAAAAAATAGCGCTTCTTTTTCTTCACACTTCCCATCCCCCTCCACACAAACCTGTTTGAACAAGCAAAAGATTCATAAAGGGATTACCTGGTATGCCCAGGGTAGGCAAGTCAGAAGAAAAACCTGACCTGGAATCTGCATTCCCAGCACAGAGCCTGCGCATACCACCGCCCATCCGCCACCACCTGCCAGCTGGGTGTGTGCATGCTGGAAAATGCAACGGCATAAAGGTGGTGAATCACGACATCCATAAGAAAATAACCAGGAGTTGAAATGCCACAGTCCAGCTTTCCCCCTCCTGCCTCAAAGGAGGTGAATACAAACTGTCAAATCATCAAGAGTTCTCCCCATATGTCTCTGCTCTAACTAGAACCAGTTTTGGCACACCACAGCCTCACCAAACTAGTCTCATCTGCCAAGTATGCACATAGACTAGGGCTTCCATGATGAGTGGAAACCTCAAAAGACCTCTGCATCTGGCACAATCAGGCTCTAAATACCATTTAAAATGTGCAAAAATCTAGTAGTCACTAGTGAATTATTGAATTGTTAGGACCCCCGAGGCTTAGTGCCTTCACAGCATGCAGGGTTTCACAAGGGATCGTGCCACACCTGTTCACAGAAAGTCCTCCTGCTTTTTCCCAGCGGTATGAATCACCAGGAGCGACAGAACGGTTCCCAAGGGCCGTACCTGCCCAATGGAGCAGGCTGCTCACACGCTGCCTCTCCCACCTCCGCCTCTGGGAGAGGGAGGTGCCAAACGCCGGCTCCAGCCCGGACCATGGAAGTACACCTCTGCTGCAGAGCAGCCGCTCCAAAGGCAGCAAACCCCCTTCTCCTGACGAGAGGCTCTCACACCTGCACGTCCCTACGGAACAGAGACCTGGAAAGGCTCAGCCTGAGTCTCTTCTCACGGCGTGGCAGCATTTCCCTGCCAGCCAGAGCGCGGCGCAGGCTCCGCCGGCAGGGCAGGTATTCCACAGCAATATTCAGACACATTCCTCCCTCCCTCCCTCCCGCGCCGTATGAGCAGCTCGGAGGGGAAGTTACCACGCCAGATCTACCACCACTCAGCTTAGCCAGGACTCTACAGATCCTTGCGAGACTTATGGGAAAGGCAAAAGTGTGGCTTTGACTCGGTTTTCTCCACGTTTACTTTGTTTCTTGGCTCCTCAAAGTAACGCCAGGGCAGGGCAGGTAATTGCCGAACTCTTTTTCTAAGCACAGAAGTTACATTAATCCTTAAGTAGAACTGTGTAAATTAATTTATTTTCATGTCACTCAGTGACCTTGAATCCTAGGCTATTTTTTCCCCTAATCCCAGCAATGACAAAGAAAACTGCACAACTTTGCATTTTTTTCTTTTCTCTCATGGTTTATCAGATTTTCTATCTCCATAGCAAAGACATTGATAAATATTTGACTGATGAATTGGCAGTTTAGCAGCGTGTGAGTCACTGTCAAGCTGAGTATCTGTACTCCGGGCCAAGCTCATCCTGAGTTCCCAAGCCAGAAGAAACAGGGAATGTTGTAAAATCACCTTGCTGAGCCCTAAGGCTAGGGAGCGTCCCATATTGCTCTGTGAGTAATGTAATGCTCAGCACAGACTTGTTTGGCAGAATACGCCCCAAAACTTACAAGACTAGACCCTAACTTGAATCCTGCTGCATTTAAAAATTAGGGTAGAGTAATCTTCCCCATGGAAAAAAGAAGCCTTCATTTTCTGAGTTCAGTAGATGCCACTAAACTTTGACACTGAATATGTCAGGCTAAATGTAGTTAATAAAACCAGTTCCATAAATGATGGCCCTGGTCCCAATAGCACAATATGCAGAGCATTCAGTGGATTTTCTGCACATAAACACATACAAAATCTGGCAAAACTGCTTTTTTCATTAACTGACAATAAACCACTTGTTTTGAGACACATTTGAACGTGTATCAGCACTGCTTAAAAATAAACCTATGCAACTCAGTAAGGTGGCAAACACACATACTCTGTTGCAAAAAATATTTAAAGTATTTGGGATGGTCAGATTTTTGCACATAAAACAATACATAAATGCTTTTTTTTTTTTTGTCATCTCAATAATAACTGGTTTTAGTTCCACTCAGAAATCTCACAATAAAGCGAACAGGAACTTTCATTGCAACCCCCTTGCCAGACATACCTTCCCAGAAAGGAGATATGAATATATGAATATTATGTTATAAAAAGCAAATGAAAGAATGCTGATACAAGGTTGTTAACCTCTCAATAAGGTCTGTCCTTTCCACCCTTGCTACACCACCACTGAATGCTACAGAAAGAAGAGCCTAACTACAGACTGGCTTAAAATATGTAACTGTAGCCAAAGAATGCTAAATTAAAGGAAAGCACTTCTCCTCTAGTGAAAGTTGGGAGTGATATGGAAATCAACCTGCTGAATCCAAATAGAGTTGCACCAGTGAAAAGTGAGGGAAAAGAGAACTGCTGGGATGTAACATGCGCTGCCATTCATTTTTCATGGCTGTCTCTTGTTAATAGGTAAAGGTAAGTAAAGGTAAATCTTGTAAAGGTATTTGCAATGAAGCATGACCAGCAAAACAAATCCTCGCACAGGCAATGCAGCAATGGCATTTTGGAGTCCTAGTGTGTGCACTCACCAATGCTACAGTACTGAATTTTTCTTATTCTATAGCAATAAATAGATATTATCATACTACTGTATTGGTAAGTGGATGCGTTCTAGCTGCAACTCGTTGTAACTAACTTACCTATGCACACAACAAACCGAAAGTCAAACAAAGAACTAAAACTAAGAACTGGGCAAAGTAATAAACAAAAAATCCATTGAATGCAAGTATTTCATTCATTCCATGGTCCTCTAGCAACTGGTTTGACTTATGTAGCAGAACACTCTGTGCTTTCTAGAATAACCCTAATTCTCTATGGCCACTTATAGATCTGGTTGATTTTAAAAAGCCTGCCTTTTCTCATCTGCTGTTTATTTACTATGCATGTTTAATTCCCACCCTTCTGCAATTTAATTATATACTATCCAAAAAAATTAGGGCTTAAATTCTAATACAACATACATGACAGGGCTTCTGCATCAATTCCTAAGTCACTGGCATCCATAATGAGATCAGCAGACTTAATACAGCCATTCCACACACAGAGACCAGTCATCACCAGCTGTGATGATGCTGTACCATACATCAGCACTGCTTCCTCCAGTGACTCTAACTGCTGCCTGCTTTTCAGTCCTGTGAACTCCCAGACAAGGAGACAAATGGAGAAATCTTCATGATAACTGCACTCTGCAGAAAGTCCTTGTCAGACTTGATGTGCTCAGATTGCTGCATCCATGAGAAGAGGCATTCCCCAAGCCAGGATTCACAGCTGGCACCCTGCCTACAAGATCTTGACTGTGCTCACAGCACCAGGGCAAGCAGAAGGTTAAAATGGTAAGAGGTGAGGATGTTACTTCTCATGTATCTCTGCCCTCCTGACACCAAATGTTAGGGATGACTCTATAAAAGACCATGACTTAAACTCCCAGGCCTCACACAAGCTAGAAACAAACTCAAAAATTAACAAGAGGACATTTCCCACTACTTAAAATGGTTTTATAGCCCTAGTTATGCAACTAGTTGGGGAAGGCAGAGCCTGGGTGTATGGGGTATAAAGCAATTCACTTCAGTTCAGCTTGTTTTGCGTCACTGAGCAAAGCAGAGGTTTATCAGCACAGAACTGTTGGGTCAATAGAGCCAGCACCGACCCATTTACAGCCCTCAGCGCAAACGGGAGACATCGCTTTTAGTCCTGCTCCTCTCTTCGAGGAGAGTCACCACTAAAAGTGGTTTTTTACAAGTAAGTTCTTCGCTTGCATTTAAAAGCCTTTTAGAGAAGTTAAGACGCCTCAGGGAGGAACAGCAAAAGGAAACTTGCAAGCTCGCACATCTAGGGAATCCCACCGCGAGCGGGCTCACGGCAGCTGTCCAAGGCGGCCCCGAGGGAGCGGGGCCGGGGGCCGGCTGGACCCGCACCTACCCGTATCCATCGGAGGCGTAGTCCCCCCCGTAGGTCTTCTGGTAGTAGTAGGTCTTGTGGGAGGTGTGCGTGTGGGTGCCGCCGCCGCCGCCGCCGCCGCCCCCGACATGGGAGCTCATCTCGTAGCGCAGGTCGGTGCCCGACTCTGCCCTGGCCATGCGGCCCAGGGTGTTGATGCGCGGGTGGGACCCGCCGTTGATGCTCATGGCAGCGGGGGAGCCGCCCGGGGCCGCGCGGGGCGAGCGGCAAAGCGACGGGGACACCGAGCCGGAGCCGACGGCAGGAAAAGCATTCACGGCCGGCAGCGCCCGCCGCCGTGCCGCCGCTCCCTCGCAGTGCGCCGGGGGCCGGGGAAGGGCCGGGAGCCGGCGGTGGGGCGGCCCGCAGGTGAGGCAGGGCAGGAGCGCGGAGCGGAGCCGGGCGGGCGGCGAGGGCTGCTGGTGGCGGTGGCGGCGGCGGCGGCGGCAAGAGCAGAGGTCCCGTCCCGTCCCCTCCCCGCCGGCAGAGGAAAGGCGAGGCCACACCTTTCCGTGGTGGTTTTAAGCGGCGCTCCTGGGCGTGGAGCCGCGCCTCGCCTGCGTGCTCCGCGCCTCCTCGGCGGCCGCCCCGGGTTCCTCCGCGGCCCCGGCTCCCGCCCCGCCGCGCTGTCGCTCCCCGGTGGCCGCCCGGGCACGGCACGGCCTCTGTCACCGTCGCACCGGTGTTTGCAGCACCTTTCCCGGTGCGTGTGCTGCCCTCAGGAGTCGCCAGCGGAGGTTGGAGTCCACTGGAAACTCCCTCCCGACCGGTGTCTGCCCTGTGATGCCCGTGTCTGCGGGCAAGCGCTCCGAAGCCGCGGAGCACGGAGCGGCTCGTCCGAGCGCTGGGAGCGCGGCGGGGAGGATGGACCGGGCCACGGTGCCCTCGACGCCAAACACCTCCGTGCCTCTCCGGAAAGAACCCGGCGCCTGAGCAAGGCAGCACTGGGTAAATCGGCACCATTCCGTCGAGGATGGGTCTGTTCCACTGGCAGCTGCCCTCTGCCCTGCGCATCACAGGGTGTTGATACACGTCGGGAAAATGATGTGTGTGTTTCATCAATTCCAAAATACACAGGGTGCCACATTCAGGAGGGCTTTGGGTGCTCCAAGCCCAGTGCATTTCTGAAAATGGGCTGAAATTTGTGCCCTGGTGCATGAAATGTTGGACTGGTGCCATGCTCTGACTGCATTTGTGCCTGAGAAAGAAGATATGCAGAAACAGGACTTTAAACTTGTCTTTTCTCCTCAGATTTTCTTGATTCCTGCCTTCTGGTGCTGTGAAAGTTGTGTTTAACTTTCAAATAGGCCGTATGTTAAGAGACAAAGTCATTTTAACACATCCATGCCTGTACAGGATGTTGGCAAAGGCATTTACTGTCAGATGCCCAGAGGGTCCTTTGTTGCCAGCCAGTGACCATCGGATTAGTCTCAAGTGTCAACTGAGCACCAATTCTTAGCCAGTTTCAGTGGCACTGCCTCAGCTGGCCTGGCCACTTGTCCATGGTGTTGGAAAACGAAGATGGTCAGTTTTTAAGAAGCAGCAGTCACTCGTGAATAACCGTGCCAGGCTTTTCTGAAATACTCCTGGGGCTTTCATCCCGTGTGCAGTACATGAGCCAGCCATGTCAGCCACCTGATGCTCTGTGACAACACACCTGCTGGAAGGTTTTTAAATTTGTGTGAGATTACCAGCAGCCCACACCATGCATAAATTCTTGAACCTGTTTCTGTCTTTTCTGCACTCCTCATTTTCCTAGTATTTTAAACCCAAGTGATAGGTCATGGGACAGTGAGTAAGAACTAGATAAACATATCAAAGGACAAGATTTCCGAAACTATTCAAGAGAAAACTGAACTTGTGCAGTTTTCCCGAGTGCCACTGAAACTGCTGGAGCTCTGTGGGAGCACCATGGCACAGGGCACATGAGAACCCCCCCTGCTGCTGGAGGTGATGGGCAAAGTGTGGTGTAGAGGAGCCATAAGAGCTCCTCTAAGCAAACGTGGGGTTGCTTGGTCCTGAGGAGCATCCTGGTGGCACCGCCCAGAGCTGTAAAGAGCGCTACGAAGGGGCAGAATGCAAGGTGGCTTATTATATGTGAAGTCATGCAGGGACTTTTATATTGTAATATATATGCTGTATTATATGTAACGTGAATCATTGCATATGAGTGAATATATATATATATATATGTATACAGACATACATATATATTTGGCTATATATATGTGGATTTGGGATGCTGTTTTGAATACAGATTACATCTGCACGATTGGATGGTTTGACATTACATTTCAAAGCTGTAAGGGAGCAGAATACAAAACAAGGATGAGTAAGAAAAACAAATATACAGGCTTAATGCTGTAAAGAAGGAAGGAAAAAAGTAGAAAACAGATGTAAAATAGGCAGGAAATGCCAAATGAGGGTAACTTGAACTTTGTGCTTTGACACTCCAGTCCAAACTTTTTGAAACGTAAATACAGATCTCTGAATTAGTACTACCAATACACATAAAAGTCAAATTTTTGCATGGTGGTGTATCAAGCCAGGCATTTGTATTCAGACATACAAACATGAAGCTTTTTTTTTTTTCCCAGCAAGTCCCTTTGAAAGCTGTCCATTTATATTTATGCACATTTAGAGATGCAAAAGTATTACACTGATTTGAGGTTCTTGCTGAGTTTTAGCACCACCTCCAATCAGCCCCACCCTTCAGCTTGGACTGGTTGCCAACTCAGTGAGACACGCCATTATCTGTGATGGAGACAGCGTGTGTGTGATACACCCAGAGGCCTGGATGAGTCACTGCTACCTGGACACGCACAAAAATCCTTAAATACATAAATAATGACTGGGTTCTGGTGGTCCTACTTGCACAATTAGCCCCACTGAAATGAGAACGAGAGGATAAGACTGAGATGATACTGTGAGCAGCACAGTTGTCCTATCTTAGATGTTTTAATAGAGAGAGAAATGAAATAAATAAATACAAATAATTAAATTTGCTGCAGTAGTCAATGTTTCTTGGGTGCTTACCCTAGATGGACTCAGTTATCTTGAGGCAGGATCAAGTCACATAGATATTGCTTGGAATTCATCTAAATGCATGAAAATATCAGTGTAATAGTTGGATGATCCCACTCAAATCTTGCTGCACTACTCCTGGAAAGGCCCAGTCCTGACATACCTAAGGCCACATCCTAAGTTCCTTGACTTTCTTTGGTATCAGAGAGTTTTTGAGTGCAAATGGCCATTAAACTGCAAACTGCAGTCTCATGTTTTCCCTCCCTCATGGTGTCCCTCCCCATGGCAGTGGGATTGGAAGTAGCTGACCTTTAGAGTCCCTTCCCACTCAAACCAAACCATGACTGTATGATTTTCCCTCCAAGGAAAACTACATGCAGGAGTGGATAAAATGCAGTAATTTGGAGTTTATATTTCATCTCCTTTAGCAGAGTTCTGTCTCCTAAGGTAAGGATCTGTTAAAATTGTGCAGATCTTAGGAGCCCCTCTTTTAGCAAGTTAGTCTAAAGGAGGTACAATATTCCCCACAGGCACCTGAACCCAAGCTAGAGCTAGAGTCCATGCTGCAGCCCTGTTTCCTAATGTGCCTCCCTTAGAATTGCAGACACCGTGAGGATATCAGGAGACAGCAGTCCCAAAGAGGCAAAATGTCAGCAGCTGATGACTGCTTCAGTAAACAGAGGGAGTCTCCTTTATACATAATATTAGTTCTAGTCCTATCTCTTTAGTTTTAATAAAAAGCTCCTTTCCAACTCCAAATGGCAGACCCAAAAGCCCTATTTTAGGCTTAGGCTGCTGATAATGGGTCTTTACTCAGGACACTACCTGAACTGAACTTAACATGCTGCATTGGTCCCTGTCTATACCAGGGAAACCTTTGTATTTTATCTTAAGAACTGAATTCCCAGGGGCACACTGAAATTCCCCTCAATGGCTTGTTAATTCATTGCTGTTGGCAGTAGTTGCCAGCCCCTCCTATTTCACGTGGCTTCTTCTGAGCTTATTTAATGGCATCCTCTCTTTAATGCCCTTCTTGCCTGGACAGAAACCAAATAAATTTAAAGTAGCTGAAACACATTGATAACCAGTGACATCTGACATTCAAAGTACAAATCTGAATTTGACTTGGTAACTGATTTCTATTATGGTAGCTTGCAAAAAAACCAGCTCTGGCCTTCCAAACACATTAAATCATCCAGGTAAACCAGTATGTGACGCTTGTGTTCCTAACTCCTACAGTTTTGGGCCGTAAGGACAAGTTTGCACGTGCAAGCCACTAATCTGGTGATGTGCCTTTGTCAGGCGCTCAATATGCACCACCCCTGCTGTGCAGGGGCTGCCCAGGAAGAGGCAGCTTGGGCTGAGTGGCAGCATCCACTAAGTCCATGTTTGTGATGATGTGAGAGTCAGTCCTGGGCATTTCCACTTCCTCCCTTTGCTCAGGCAGAATTCTCCCCAGAAAACTCACAGTTAACACTCCACAGTCTGAGCTGTTCTATGCACATGAAGAGAGGCTGGCGCCACTAGGAAGGCCTCTGAGCAACAGCAGGCATGGTCCAAAATGTCATTTATAACAAACTGAGAGGGCTCAGACAACTTATTCAGCTGTATCCCTGTCATGGGGAAGATATATCTTAAATGCACTCAGATGGTGTCTAATTATGGGCAGATTTACCGGGCCCTGCAGCAAAATGCACTTTAAAATGTAGATATGCCCCAGTGAATGTTTGGAGAGTTTTTGGAGGGCAGGGTATGATTGATACAAGGTGCTCGCTGTGAGCCTGTGTCCAGTCCAGTCCAGGACTGCCTGCCAAGAGCTGTCATTTCCAGGTTCCTCAACAGCCACTGTGCTCCTTTCAAACAATCTCTGGAATATTACCACCTCAGTCTCTGGCAGGGTTAAAAAAAATGCCTTTGAATTCATCAAGAGGAATGAAGCTTAGGACTGCACAATTCCTTCTATACCATGCAAAAGTGGAGGGTGTGGTAAGGGATGTGTCAGCCCTGTCAAACCTGACTGACTACTCAGACAAAAAGTTTCAGGATGCCTCCCTCTTCAGCTTCAGGTGGAGGAGACCAGCATGGGACATTGTTTTGCCAGCATGGTCCTACCGTGACCCACAGAGCATGCAGGCAGTATTTATACACAGCTCCTCATTTCATGTTGCTGCAAGTAGAGCATTCAAACAGAGACTGTACAAGGCAAAATATTTTATGTTACATGATTATGGTTCCTTTAAAGTCTCACTTCACCATTCTGTTTCTTTCACCAACACCTGGTGATGTTTGCTAGAGCTTGAAAAGTTAACATATCTCAAGATACTTAAAAGTGCTGAGAGCAGTACAAGCCTATTTCTGACTAATTATTCTTTAGTAGTTGGATAAAAATCCTGGATCAAGCCACACCCCTTGCATGCAAAATGCATTCATTTATGAATTATTTTAATAAAATATGAACTTTTGGCAAGGTGCATCTGCCCCTCATTATTCATACAGTTTGATAATTGGTGTTAGATACTACAGATTTGTTCAACCACACAGCACAAGGTGAGAAGTAGGACATTTCTCAAGCTCTCAAGGGATCTTTACACTTGCTTCACTCTGGGGCTGCTCTAATTAACACTCAGGTGTCTCCAAGCCCAAGGGGATAAGGAGCACCATGATTTTCTTGACACCCATCCCTTTCTTCTGCTTGTGCATTCTTTGAAATGAAAGTGAAGGATCAAATGGGAGCCTCTACAGTTGCCTTGTAGACACCCAGGGTTCCCCCTCATTAGAGCAAATCTTCCATCAGCAAGGTTGCACATCGTAACAGATGTTTGTCATCCCAACATCTCAAATAACTGGGTTTATGGCACTGTCCTGAGGCACTGATAGCCTTATTAAAATGTTACCACCATAATTTAAAATACTTTGTAAGAGAGAATGCCAGATCAGAGCAGTTATAAATGTTCCAAGCATCTTTACCAACTTAATGGAGAAGGGAAGGGTAGAAGTTTATAAAAAGATTTTCATGCACATCTCCTCTATGCTGAACTTTTATGATATATACAAGACTGTGGAGGATAATGGAGAATTGGATCTAATATATGTAAAGGAATTCAAATTAACTCACTTTGCACTAGTTTTTGCAAGCAGACCTGTCATTTCATGTTGAATTTGTGGGTCATACCACAACTACTTTGATAACAACCAGGGAAAGTAAAGATTCATTTCTTTACTGTGCCAGAAGCTCTGCTTCTCACAGCTGAGGAGTGGAGGTGTCATCCTTAAAGGAATATTTTGTTCTCCAAAGCCCTGAGGCTACAGAGGGCAATTTATGTTCTGGTAGAATTGGAAACCTCCTTACCAAGATACCTTCTGTACAAATTCCAGATGTTATCAGAGTGTTGTGTGCTCCAGCTGTGCATGCTTGTACACCCAGCCAGCAAGAGCTCACCACACCAAAGGGACCTTGTGCTATTTGGCAAAGGCAGCTTTAAGAATTGATGGGTGCAAAAAAGCCTTTTCAAATAAATAACTTCTGAAATTGACTTCAGAAAGTTTCCTAAGAGTCCTTGTTATTCTCATCATTCAACAGGGGATTTTGTTACTATCAAGTTTGCAGTACAATGAGAAAAGAAAGGAAAAAGAGGCAGCCTTCTCTCTCACACACCCCCCTTAACTCTCTAATGATAAATTCAGAAGTGAGAAGTTGAAGTCAACCTCTCTCCTCCCTCCAGCTGAGTCATGTTGATCAGAAATGGGAGCTCTTTTATTCAAGCTGTATTTTCCTCCATTATAACAGCACAACCATTACTAGAACTCATTTAAACCTTGAGCAGTTCTCATCAGAGGGACCAGAATACTGCAAGGCAGCCACTGGGGATCATGAAACATCTGTGATTTCCACAGCTTTCAAGATGTGGCAATGTAAATGTGGAAGTGTTCTCCAGTCTAGACCAAATTCCAGTGCTGCCTAAGTTTTTCTCAGACTTGCAATATTCGCCTCCTTCTCCTCCTCCTCACTTATTGCTGTAGTTCTGCTGCTCAGCATTCAGGAGCTCCTGAATGCTTTGCTTCTTGCCCCCAAACACCTACACAAGCCTTGTAGTTCAAATAGCAGAATCAATTGCATTTAGTTTCCTGCCTTCTCATTCTCTGCTCTGTGTAATTATAAAAGTCTGATAAAGAGACCAGAGAATTAAAGTCCTAATATGATGAGATGCTAAAGAAGCTACTTTGCATCAATGTTTTCTTCCCAGCTCTCCGTCTGATTTGGATGTGTGGGTATCTACGATATCTTCTCTATGTAAGTAGGTCTGAGTAAGATATGTAGGAAATAAAGTTATTGTTTTATTTCTTCTTTTTCTGTTTAGATCCATTTTTCTGCAAGGGTGATTTAGCTCCCTTTATGAAACATCAGCTGTTTCCATAAAAATGCTAATTTTTTGCATGGTTAGCAGCATGACAACCAGCAAGGCTGGCATGAATGTTGAGTTTGCATGGTCTGAGGTAACAGAGGGGCTGTAGGGGTGGCTCCTGTGAGAAGCTGCCAGAAGTTTCCCCAGAACCAATGCCAGACAGCTCCAGGACAGACCCATAACTGGCCAAGGCTGAGTTAATCAGGAGTGATAGTACCACTTCTGTGATAACATATTTAAGAAGGAAAAAAAGGTTATTGCAGAAATAATTTGCAGCCAGAGAAGAGCAGAGTTAGAATATGTGAGAGGAACAGCCTGAAAGACACCAAGGTCAGTGGAGAAGGAGCAGGAGGAGGTGTTCCAGGAGCTGAAATTCCTCTGGAGCCTGGGGTGAAGACCATAGGGAGGCAGCAGTATTCCTGCAGCCCATGGAGGAGACCCACGCCAGAGCAGGTGGATGTCTGTGAATCTGTGGGAAGCCCACTGGAGCAGATTCCTCTTTCCACCTGTAGGCCAGTGGAAAGAGGAGCCCACACCAGAGCAGGTCTCCTGGCAGGACTTGTGACCCTGTAAGGGACCCTTGCTGGAGCAGGCTGTGCCTGAAGGACTGCACCCTGTGGAAAGGTGACCCAAGTTGGAACACTTTGTGGAGAACTGTTACCATGGGATGGAGTCACACTGGAGAAGTTAATGGAGAACTGTTTCCTGTAGGAGGGACCCCAAGCTCTGAGCAGCAGCAGGAACATCCTGTGATGGCCTGACCATAACCCACATTCTGTGTCTCCCTGTGCCACCACAGCAGAGGAGGCAGAAATGGGAAGGAGGGAGAGATGCTGGGAATGTGTTTTAAAGATTTATTTTACTTCTCATCATCTACTTTGATTTTATTGGTAATAAATTAAATTAATATCCCCAAATTGAGTCTGTTTTGCCTGTGATTGTATTTGATGAGTCATCTCTCTCCTGGTCCTTATGTCAACTCACGAACCCTTTATTCTGTTTTCTCTCCCCTGTCCACTTGTGGAGGGGAGTGATAGAACGGCTTTGGTGGGTGCCTGGCATCCAGCCAGAGTCAACTCTCTACATACAAAATGACTTTGATGGGAAGCAAGGAAGAAAAATTATTACTTTGTGTTAACTTTCTTAGCATAGCTCTGAGCTCCCGTGCTGGCACTGAAGGGTCAACAGTTTTATTTTTTCTGCATGGATTCCTAGAAAATTACCTCCAAATGGCATTGTAGGAATCCAGATCAGTTCACTGTACAAACGCCTCCTATGCCTTGTGCATAGCTTTGAGTGACCTAAGTGTGCTCAAGTAGGGTTTAAAACACCTGTGAACAGACACTGTAAAACCACTAAATATGAAAGTTGTATGTATGTACATATGTAACACACTGTATACATTATTTCCTTCAATATAAGCAGAAATTTCACTTGCCCATGCCACTGTGCTAAATGTAGTATGAGTTTAAATTAAGAACAAGTCCAGTCCTGCTTGTTGCATGACTGGAATGGCCTCACCTCCAAGACAGACTCTAGCCACATCCTTGAAAAAAGTCTTGTCTGCAAGAAAACAATAAAATAATGATTATGAACTGGACTGCTGTGTAGAGCACTGCGCTTTCTTGTGCTTTTGTAGCTAATGCACCTTGTTGATGCAGACAAGAACAAGAGGAAGCACAACCTGGCTCTTCTGGGAGAGGTGGGAGCACTTGGGGCTTGCTCCATCTTTTCTGTGAGCTGGGCAAAGGGCACACGGGAAGTGGCACACAGGAAATGAGAGAGACACTGTGCCCAAGGAGAGCTCCTATGCAGAGGTGCTGGGCAGGAGGAGGAAGGGGTTCTCATGGTGTATTGGACATATCTGGCAGTGGAGTTTTGCCTGCAGAGCTCCGCAGTGTCCTGTGCTGCTGCAAGGAGCTGCTTCACCCCAGTTGCAGGACCTCACATTTGTCCCTGTCAAATGTCATGGGGTTTAGCCCTGTTGGTCCCTTCCTCCAGCTGCTCTGGCAGCTCTGCCCTGGCACGTGTCAGTCACTCTCCTCTGGTGAGTTTGGTGGCAGCTGCAGGCTTGATGAGGGTGCACACTGTCTCCACTTTCACATCACTGACAAAGATATTAAATTGCCTGAATGGATCCCAGAGGAATTCTGCTTATAAAAGCCTCCAGGTAGAATATGAACCCTTTAAGCTCAAAAAGTAAGGCAGTTTTTCACCCACCTACTAATCCACCTGTTCAGACCAGAATGTTCCAGCCTAGATAGAAAGGTGCTCTAGGAAATCATGCCTAACTAAGTTAAACTCAGAGCAGATAACAGCCACTCTTCTTCCCTTATCACACAGAGCAATCAGTTTTGTCAAGCAGGGGAAATTCCCAGTCAGTATTAGGGAAAATAAGTTTACCATGAGGGTAAACACTGGAGCAGGTGCCCAGGGAGGCTGGGGAGTCTCCACCCTGGAGATACTTGAAATCCAGCTGGGCAAGACCCTGAGCAACCTGCTCTAACTGGAATTGCTTTGTGGAGGGGTGGGATGAGAGACCTCTAGAGGTCCTGCAAAGCCTGTGTGATCTGATGATCCAGCCTTGGTAAATCCATGTTGACTATTCCCAATCAACACCTTCTCATTCACATAACAAAGCTTTTGCATTTACCACTGTCCCTCAAAAAGGTTTACTAGCAGCATGATCCCACCACACCTACCCTGGAATGTCCTCGTTCCAAAAGACATAAATCACCTTCTTTATTATTCAGTAGCATACACACAAATTCTGACAAATTCAGTAGAGACCCTGATACTTCTGCCTTTTGGGTGGACAAAGACAAGGCTTTTCCTAGGGCATGTTTTTTTAAATTTATTTCTTGTTGCTGGATGATAGCAATTAGGAGAAGATGGAGTTGTCAGCATTGTTGTTATAATGGTAGAATAAAGGACATAGATGTGTCCAAGTGTTAGTGATATTCACATTCAAGCATGCTAAAACATTAAAGCTGGTCATAATTTTGCCAGTAACAATAGTGAAGAAATACTTTCCAAAAATCTCCCCTGTATTTTGGCATCTTTGAGAGATGCCAAATGAGCCAAAAAACTAATGAGATGAGACAACATAACAGCTACGCTAACATTAGAAATGTAACAAGCAGAAAACAATGCAAAATTCTTATGAGTAAATGGCAAACAAGCTGATTTGCAGTTGAAGATTAATGTTCATTGCTTAGAACAATATATTGTAAAACCATTAGACATCGTCCTTAGGACACATCCACACTGTCATTGCGGTTTACTCCCTCCTTCACTCCTGGGCCTCTGATTGTCCATACCACTTATATGCTGGTTTGCCCCCAGGCTTCTACACTGAGAAAATCAATTTTCTCCCTCCCAGAGGGCACAAAATTCACAGATCCCAGCTCCAAGGACACAAGATGCTCCACTGCCCAGGTCAGACTTTTCTTCCCAACGCGGTCAGGGTCTGTTTCCCTAGCAGACCACAGGTGGTGTAGGCTCACTCATAGTCTCTTGTCATACTGACACACTCATTTTGCTCTTTTGCTTCATCTGGAGCAGATGAGCAGCTTTCTGCAAGGCTACTGGAAGGCTGCTCCAGGGCAAACTGTGGATACAGTCCTTCAGTGAAATAGTCCACTGTGGGTTTAGCAACAGATCCCCAGTAACATCAGTTAGGATTTTGTGTATGCTGGCGCTGGCTCTGTTCAGTTAAACTTGCTCTGGAGCCAATTTTGTGATTAAAAAAACACCCTGTTTCCTCTAGAATCCTCATGCTACTAGTAATGAGAGGAATCACCCCTGTAGTAGCAGCAGGAGTTTTCCTTAAAACCATTTCAGATTTCAAACAAGCATTTCAGATTTCTGTCACAAAACCTGATTTCCTGTATGTTTGCTGAAGGCTGGATCCTTCATGCATGGAGATGTTGTCCTGCCATGTCTATGAGAGGTCTGTGGGGTGCTCTGGCTTAAGATAATACCTATTATATATACAGTATTGCATGCAGAGCTACTTTTAAATAAACACACAAAAAGTCAGACCTAGGGCTTTCCAAGGATTTTCATGTTCTACATTGCTATCATCTCCCTTCTAGCTTTACATGTCCTCAAGAAAATCAGGTTTTGCCTATCAAATTGACTGATGGGTATATTCTATATACACTACCACATATGTCATGCATAACAAGAATAAAAACAAAAGCATCCTGCTCCAGAAGATCGACTGCAATCATTAATTAATTCATTCATTCATTGGTCTGCATTTCCTTCCCCTTAATCCCTTTTTTCTGCAGACTTCGATGAGTTTCCACAGCTGAAAACACTGCAAAATTTACACCAACGCACTGAAAAATCCACTGCTGTGTGCCCTTGTTTTTGATGGGAATAGCCCATTGGGGTGCTTGTTCTGACACGCGTGATACGATTTTTGCACCAGCAAACAAGTTTTTATCTAGCACGCAGAACTTATTCAGAAGGTATTACTTGTGCTGGGACTAGAGGCAGGAATGAGTCACATCTCTTTAATACGCATGAAGTGCCCTGCCCCAAGGAGTGCCTCTGTTTTCCTCCCTTCCCTGTCTCGCGCGCTCTCTCTCAAGCCTTAATTGTCTTGAGTTATAATGCTTTTGAGAAATCGCTCTTAAAATTGTGACTCCTGTTAAAGTTAATTAGACATGAACACCATCCAGGAGAGCAGGGATAGTTTCATAATTGCTATTCTAGCTGAAACCAGGAGGATTCCCTGACCACAGGAAGTTCAAAGGACCAGCAGCAAAAGGAGGAGATAACCTTTGTTTCCAGAGAACACCGGCTTCACTTGGAATGCCAGCGGATTTATGACAGCAGCTTCGCTCTAATTGCTATTTGGGGTGGAGCCTCTCACAATGATAAACAATAAGGTTTCTACAGGGCTGAAGTTTGTAACAGCACCACGTATTTAGGCACAGGCATGTTATAACAACATGTATTTGGTGTATTTTAGAATCTTCTCTCGCTGGAGCTGGGTATTGCCCTAAAAGAGGAGGTGTTACCCCATGTGACCCATTTGGGGAAAAAAAATATGCTTCACTGAAGTCACATTATTTTAACAAGCAAAATGTAGTCAACTTTACAAATTTACAAAGCCAGAAGACATTTGAATCTGTGACATTTAAGAGAGAAAGGGAGCTTAATGTAGACTATATTTATCTATATAAAAATAAAGTCAAAGCAAACTAATATCCTAAACCTGCAAAAGGACAACAATTATTGTGTACTCAAAAACACCCTGTGGCAGAATTCCCATTGACTTCATTGATTAAATTCTCACCCCACAGATTTTTCTTAAGCTGCTTCAAACATAAAATTAATTTCAAAGTCCTTTCAAAGATGAATAATGTTCTTATTTTTTGAGCATCAATGGCGTATTTAATGATTTATAAACAGAATGTTCCAGCATTCATACAGCAGAGCCTTTGCCTGGAGGTCACCAAAGTCTAAGTAAAATACAGCTAGAACAGGCTCAGAATAGCATAACAGCTACCTAATATAAACATTGATCATATATGCAGACTTACAAATGTGGAGGTGGATGGAGAAACATTTCGGATGCCGCCGTTTAAAGCGTTCATGCATATACAGAAGGTTTTGGAAAAAAGAGAGGAAGGTCATATGACTCAGTGTCAGGATGAAAGCCAGTTCTGTCAGAAGGCACCAAGCTGGGCTCTGTAAACACATGTGGTTGAGTATGGGCTATAGTCTGGAGGGAATCTGGAGCAGCCTGAGAGCAAGATAAGGGAGGAATGTGTGAGCAGATACAGAGACAGGGGTCAGGAAGGGCATCGCTTGGGAAAGCAAGAGGCTCCAAACTCAGTGCAGAGAGACAGGAAAACCTGGAGAGAGGAGGTGTGAGGGGGCAGCGTGGCAGGAAGGAAGGTTAACTTCAGCAATAGATGCACTTAGGAAAATCCATTATGTGAAGCAAGGACTTACAAAAATACAATTTTTGTTTTTTCCAGCAAGTTTCAAATACCAATGATTTCTGTTGAAAGAATACATTTTGTCATTTTTTAAGGGATTCGAGAAAAAATTTCTGTGTATGAATTGCAGGTCTTACCTCTCCAGATGTACTGACGTTATCTTTTTCTTTAATACTCCAAGAGGAAGGCTGGTCACTTCTTGCAGAAAAGAGCAACACAACATATTTTTGCATACAATGTACATGTTTTCTATGAATGTTATAATTTTTTAGCAGAGGGCAGCTTGGCCCTGAATTAAGGATTTACTTCAGTAAAATTGTGGTACAGAGTGAGCCTTGGCAGCAAAACCTTGTAAGGCAACGTGGAGATTCAGGAACAATGCAGGCATGGTAGGCACAGGGCTTAAAGTGGACTTTATTGCTGCTTGAAAGCCAGCAGGTTTACAGAGACCCAGGATCCCTGGCTCCCACAGCCTGCAAAAATGCAGCTTTTTCCTCCAGCACAAGAGAGCGGGGAAATTCATCCAGCTGTGGACTGCCAGCCCTGCAACTGCAGGAATCTCAGTTTGCTTCAGGTAAAGGGTACTTTTTCCACACCTTCTTCTCATCTGTGAATGCCCTCAGACACTGTCAGAAGGTCAGCAAACCACTACCTTGCAGGAAAACAGCAAACACAATAAACAGGTGGATATGCCAGCACGAGATGGCTCAAGGAGATGTAACAGAGACCATTTTCTAAGTATGCTCTATCCTGCCTACAGCCATGGCTTAAAACAGTGGGCTACCTTTCAGAGAGATGAAATTTTTAAACCAGAAGGAACTGGTTTGATAATATAATTGGTCCCTGGCACAGGGTAAACTATGCTATCTCACCTTGTAAATCTAATCTTTTATCAAACCTACATTTTGTGGCTGAGTTAAAGCATAACTTTTGGAAAGATAGGCAATTCCGCTTTTAATTCAGATGACTCTATGTTGGGTGGTTAAGGGCTTCAAGAGGGAAAATTTGTCTTCAAAGGATCATTTTGGATCACAGGTCTATGAAGCTGGCAGTTTGATTTCCCCTTATCCCTGGATTAGCAAATAGTACGAGAGCACTTGAGTCCTGCCCTGCTATAGGAGAATTGGCACCTTGTATGGGACCAGCTAGGAAAGCTTAGGTGGGAAAAAAAGAGACATGCAAAAGGGATACTGAGGTGGAAAGCTTGTCTATCTTTCCAGCCACATTACTTGGTCTGACAAAAGATTTTTAGTCAAACAAACAAACAAACAAACAAACAAACAAACCTTTTTTCTCTTTTGCTCTTAAATCATCCCAGCTACCATATCTTGCATTTGACCTCAGAAAACAGCATACTCAAAAAAATGTCTTTCAACAAAAGAGAAAACCACAGTAAAATAACAAAGCATATTACACCCCAAATGTGTGGCTCACAGCCAGGTAGGATGGTCTAAAGATCTGTTATTAAGCAGAAATTAATAAACATTTGATCCTACAGATGCAAAATGATGGACTCACACAGAGCAAGCACTCATGCGCATGCCGTTCATCTCCTGACTCACACGTGCAACACTGGAATGTGTTACTTTCATAAAATATGCCTTTTATCTTGCTGCAGCTAACAGCCTGTCTGTGGTTAGGAATTTTTCAGGCATGCTTCATTCAAGTGGTGCTGCCTCAACAGAGAGCTGCTGTGCCTTTCCCCTCCCCTCACAGCCCTGCCAGGCAGCATATCCTGAGGGAAACCTGGCACAATGGAAAAATGGCTCCTGCCAAACTTACCTTCTGAAAAGAGGAGGGGTAACTTGGGGCATGGCCAAAACCAAGAAGTCCTCATGGTGGTCCTCTTGCAGCATGATCCCTTTGCCTCCAGGAGCTCTGACTAAAACAAGAAGTATTGGTACAAGGCAAGGAAATTAATTTCATCCTGTGAAGTAGCACTCTGTGTTTATGGAACCTTGCAGAACTTAGCAGAAGATCAGGTGTTGCCTGACACCAGCTAGGTGTTCTTATATATAAATCTCCTGACTTAAATTCAGAAATGTAAGTGTCCATCCACATTACAGGCAGAATTTTTAGTTCTTCCACTTATGCACAGCACAACCAAGGTCTCCTGAGGTGCAAAAGAACTGCAGACTAATTTTAGTGACTGGCAAATAAACTCAGTTTGTATAAGCATGCTGCCAGGAGAAATATTTGATTTATGATGAAATAGGTTTATTTCTAACATAGAAGGATTTGGCAAAGAAACTCCTTTTTGGATTATAGAGTTGCTATATTTATAAACTGCAATCTCATCAAGACAATTACCTTCTTTTCACAGCATGTTCCATTCATGGTCCCTTCTTTCATGTCTTCACACATGTCCAGAAGAACTGGGAAATACAGGCAGGCCTCCACCCCCCAGTATATGAAATGAAATTATCCCAGTTGTCAATAAGCTTGTTTGAGTTCCAGCTAATTAAAGGACATGAGAAGAGGGTGAGGATCTGGATCTTTTTATCTGGGAGAGCTGAGGCCCCTGCCCTGCTCCCCAGGCTCCTGCAACTTGCTTGGGAGGTCCAAGGAGGATAGTGGTCTCTCTCTGCAACTTGTGACCCTGGATGCTAATCTGAAAATCACCAGATTAGAGAAACATTTGATTCCACCCACTGAACCAAATACATCTTGCATTTAAATCCATTGATATTGGTAGCTGTGCACAAGGGATGGATTTGCTGCACTGCAGCTAACCACTGGATATCAGAAATTGCTGTTTTCAAATATTGTGTGGGTTTATTTCCTTTATGTCTATATTGTCCTGGCCCTGCTGGCCTTAGCCCACCTCTCTTCTTCATGTGATTGCTGGAGTGATGCTATTGAACATCATCCCCATGTGGAATAGCAAGGCTAGGAAAGTACAGCAGTGTGGAAACTGGAAACCTTGGGTGAACGCATTCCATGGGGAAAGGAGCGTAGAGGCTTCAAATTTTGCCCAGACTTTCTGTTCATCTAGCTCCAGCACTCTCCCTCCAGCAGTGGTCTTCAGAAAGAAACATTGCTTATAAAGAATAAGCTTGGATAATGCTCTGATGAATATGATTGTAACAGTGGTAAGGATCATCTGTTTTTTGAGAGAACAGAAGGGGTCACTTTCCTTTTCTCCCCTGTATTAATGAGAAGTGATCTGAAGCCATCAATGGTCAAGAAATCTATCTTTTGAAAAGAATCCTGCAGATCCTCTGGTAGGTGATATATGAGAACCTACAGAGTAAGCTTGCAAAGAATAGAAAAGCACATATGTATTGTGCACTTGCACATACAAGTTTTCATGTATTCCAAGCTTCTACCTTAAAGCACAGGCTGTCCACAAGTATTTCCATCACGCATTTAGTTGTGAAGAACTTTCAACTCACCAGCCAAGAGTTATGTCTCAGAGTATAGCCACCTTTACAAGAAACCACATCAACATGCCAGCCACACTCCCCCAGGAGTTATTTCCCACTATTTCCTACTGACTCTTTCCAAAGTCACACTGCATCTGACCTTTTCAAAGGCCAGGCCCTTTTCCTGGGCCAGGAGGGGACAATTTGCCTCTCCCATGCATCCCTGACACAGCTGCCATGGAGCTGCCCTAGCATGGAGCAGTGGGTGTGGGAGGCAGGTAGCTTCCACTCCCATCCCCTCACTATCAATAAACCATCCCTCACGCTCAGTTGCAGGTGGGAACATGCCCCCTGGCTGCCTGCCTGCCTTGGTTCTGCCACTGGTGGCTGCGAGTAATTATCAGTCAGCCCTGCAGAGAGAGCAAGGCGTTGTTTTTACAGGTCTGGCAAGCTGTGATTATAGAAGGGACCACAATAAAGGTTGAAAATAAACCCACACGGACAAACACCAGTGGACAGGGAATGCTTTGCAGTATAGATCCAGTCAGCTTTCAATTTTCCAAACTCGAGGAAATGCCCCCTTCCCTTGGCAGCTACAGGTCTGTTCTGCCACAGTGTTGTACTAGCGAGCCAGGAACATATGCCACTCTTTATTGCACATCCTCCAGCTCCTCCCTCACATTCACTTGCCTTCCAGACTGAAAATCATTGCCCAGGTCAGCAATCACACTGCCAACAACAAAAAGGAGAGAGAGAGAGAGGTGGAAAACCCAAAAAAGCCTGTGGTGGTATAAAACAGACCCTGCAGCAATGGGGCTGGATTGGAGTAATGCCTGCACTGCCAGACTGTGGTGCTGGGAGCAGGTGGGATTGCCTGTATCTGTGGGACTTAGGGAGATGGAGAAGATATAAATTTCACAGGGTGATGTAAAACCCCACATGCTCTGGGCAATCAGGGAAATAGAAACTGGAACCTGTGTGCTGTGCACATTCAGACATTGCATTGGCTCCAGGAAACACAGGGCAGGCAGAAAGCAAAGCCTTTGGGGTTTTTTAGGTGGGAGCTGTCAGCAGTGCCAGGGGGAAGAGGGTAAGCTCCAGACAAAGATGTGAGGGAAGGTCAGCCTGGGAAGACTCTGCTGCTGCAACCTGGCCCCCTGTGCGAGCACTGGCAGGAGATCCAGCAGGGAGAAAGTAAAGGAGCTGATTCTGGTGGCTCTGAACTTATCCCTGCCCACAGCAGAGGCTGAGTACATCCAAACAAAAAGAAACTGGAATTCAGCACTTGGGGATCTTATGCTGGCAGCATTGACAAGAGTAGGACTTCAGGGTAATTCAGGGGGTTGTGATCTTCTACTCCACCTCCCCTCATCCTTATGCTATTTTCATTCAGAAAAATGAAAAATCTGTCATTTTTGCTCCTCCAGAAAAGTGTTCCTCTGTTTAAAAGGAAACTTTTCAGAGATGCCTTAGTGAGGCATTAGTGAGTCCCATTTGTTTTCTCTAGGTTATATAGTTAGTCAGGCAGCTATTTTAGAAAAGGTTTGCTTGGAAAGCAGAGATACGGATCCAGATGAAAGTTAGGAGCCCAAAAATCTCCGGACAGGCATTTGCCAAAGCCCAGTGGGTTAAAGTGCTGAACTTCCTTCCACTGAGATAAACTGTTCACCAAAGAAATCTTACCTCTCCCTTCTTTTCTTCGTAAAGGAAAACAAGGGGAGAAATTTACATTATCCCGACATAAGTGTGTCTAAACACAGTCAAAAACTTCTGCAAGTTCAACCCATGATTTCACTCAGTCTAAACCAAACTGATTGCTTCTCACTAAGCCCCTTGTCAGCACATGCAGTGTGATAAAGTATTATCACTATCATAGAATGACAGACTCATTTAGGTTGTAAAAGACCTCTTAGATCATGAAGTGCAACCATGAGCCTAGCACTGCCAAATCCAGACCTTATTTCCTTTTAAAAACAGCCACTCTTAGCCAGTTGCCCAGGGATGCTCTTATTACATCACTACTATACAAAATAATTTCACTTAATTTGAAATGACATAGAGAGATCATTCCTACTGCGAGGTTGTGCTGTATTTAATACAATTAAAAATCTTTCCACATGTCCTGCATGCCTATTAAAATGCTGTAATTGTACCTGCTAGGAGAGTGCTTTTGCAGAGAGCTCTCTGCAAATTTGGTATGAGCTAAGCTGTGAGAAATTGAAGCCCTTCTCTGGCCATCAGTGGGAGTAGCTGCAGTCCCAGTGATTAATGCAGCTAGTCAGTTACAAAGAAAAATCTTCATCTGACTGTCCTCTGACTCAGCCAAAAACAAACTTGCTTTATCTCTCCTTCTCCAGTCCAGGCCCCCTCCCTCGCTCCTTTTCCTCATCAACAAAGGAAAATGTGGGACAAGATGAAAGAGCGGGGCCAGGGCTTTCATTAGCATACCAGGCCAAGGAAAAAAAGGTAAGAAGCTCAGGGAAGGACTCAGTGCCCAATTCGTGCCTTGTAACCCATGCCAAGGAGTTCTAGGTGAAGCAACACAGTTGGTGTGTAGCGTTTAATCACATTTAATATTGCTGCCTCCTGCCAATACCAAATGTCATCCTTCAACATGGTTTTCAGGCAAGCTCTGGTTTTAATCCTGCCTTCTTTCTGACTCAAAAAGCATATGCAATAATCAGCACAGAAAGAGAGCTCATAAACCCATTCTGTTGAATACCTCTGTCAAAAGCTTTTTATTTGAAGCCACTTTATCGAACTGCCTGTCACATGGTTTTAGCTTTATTAATGTCTCTTCCTAAACCTCCTTAAGCATACATTTTACTATGCCATGTAAAAAGGCAGCACTTTATCAGGACGTTTCAGTGCATACAGAATAATTTACAGCAGCTGAAGAGTGGGCCAACAGTTCCACTATTTGTTACTTTTTATTACTGTGTGCTTTTTAATGTACTGTGTATTCAATCTGAAAAGACAATAAAATCCAAGCAAACAATACCAATAATGAGCACTGAATAATATCTTTTATACCACAGAAGGATCTCAGCCAAGCTAGACATTGTCCCTTGCCTGCAAAGAATACAAGTGACACAACAGATAAAAGAGGGAAGGAGGGAAAATCCACATCATCACTGCAATGCCCAGTAAGATTTTCCCAGTTAAGCTGGCCAGGTAAGTTTCTGCTACAAGAATATTTTCACTAGTATGTTACATTTTGGTATGGATGAACACATTCTTTTACAACTAGTCCTGACCTGCTACACTCTTGGCTGGCCCAAATAAAAGCAGCAGTATCTTCCATTTTGGGAATGGATGGGGAAGAATAGTGTTTCCAGGTAATGCCAGGAGAGTCCAGTCCTTTTTGCTACAACGCCCCAGATTGTGACTCACCCCCACTTCTGTGTGTAAAACCAATCCTCCAGGATGTTACTTCTATGAGTCCCGTCCTATTCTTACACCCTTTTTCCCAAATGGAACAAAAAGGCAAGGGACATTTTCCAGCATATGCTTGTGCCCGCTGGATTTTATTATTTATTTCATCCATTTCCTTATTTGAAAACCTTTTCATCTGGCTGGGGAAGATACTGAGCAATCTCTCTCTGTGTGTCCAGCTCCAACCAAGGCCAGATGAACCACAGTGAGATCTCACATAGCAACATGGGATAGTGATGGTGTTTCTTCCCCCCACCAAGTTTTGCTTATCACACACCTACTATCTGTCCTCTTCTAGGAAGAGGCTCCTACAGCATGAAGGGCACCCCAAACTTGCTGAAACCTTTCTACAATGCAGGAAATAGTACTATAAAATTTGTGAATGGAGGAGGAGCAAGTCCTGCAATGCCTTGCTTTTTCTATTTGCTTTTCTCTTGCCATTGATATGGAGCTTAAAAGGGCTGCTGTGGCTACACTGGGCCTCATGAAAGAGCACAGGCAGGAGTGAGCTATGGTGCCTCCCTCTCTCCTTTATGTCACGGGTGTTGGTGGAAGCCTCTAGCAGCCATCTATCATCTATCCATCCATCCGTCTGTCTGTCCGTCCATCCATCCATCCATCCATCCATCCATCCATCCATCCATCCATCCATCCATCCATCCATCCATCCACCCATCCATCCATCCATCAGAATTACCTGCAGATTTTCTCACTCCACTGATGACATCCCTCTGTGGCCATGCTTCTGCATTCACTTTGCCTTCCCCCAGGGGTGACATCTTTCCCAGTAAATGGCGAAAGCTCCTTGTTTTTCTATAACTCTTTAATTATCATGGCAGTAATCTTCCAATAACTGGCTTTGCTTTTCCAGTAATTACACTGTATGGGTATTTATGGGTGTAATGGACACACAGAACAACAGATCCACCAGAGTACCTATAAAAATTAGGATTTGAACTCCACCCAAACGCTGATTTCAGTAAGCACATATGTACATCATCTCCCATTTCAGTGAGGCTTTCCACAGTCATCCTTGTGTTGCTCCTGGAGGCTCCATTTTCCCAGCAGAGCAGTGGTTGGAATGCCTGACACATTTGGTGGTGTTGCACTGGGTGCTGGTGAGTATTGCCTCCCTGTGACTGAAATGAAGTCCAGTCCAATCAATTATCATCATCATTACTAACTGATTTGCCCACCCCATCCCTTCCCCAGAGAGTGAACAACCAACCAGCCAAGCAGAGGGGTACCAGGCATCCTGCAGTGCAGCCTCTTCCGGAAGAAACCTGACTTTTCTATCAGACACAGAAGAGCAGATGACATTTGCCTCCACACTTGCTTGAGGAATGCTCGTTTTCTCACATGGGCTGCACAGTGCCCATGTGTGGAATACAGGCTTTTCTGACAAAATCAGATTTAGCAAAGGTCAGATACACATTCATACCCAAAAAATATGCAGGAGACATTAATCTATTTCATGCAGCCCCCTCCCTGCTAATTGGAGTTTGCAAACACACATCTGAGTGTTAAGTGCATGCCCACAAAGAGTCATAATCAGGTCAGAAATATCATCGTGGGACAGCACCCTGTGCTCTAACTTAGAGTGGAAATAACTAAGAAATAAGTCTGTTACTTTCTTTCCAAAATGTTAACACTCTCACGCTAAGTACTACACATTTGCATGTGTTCTTCTCTTTTAGGACATTTCCACATTTGTGCCAGCACTGCTGGATTTTGTAAATATGTTAACATTATTTGTATTATCTTCACTTCTCAGCCAGAAAAAATATCAAAAGGGATTTTTTGTCAATGGTCTAAATAGCCAAAGCTGGATATGTCCTACATAGTAGACTCATGAGGTTTACATTAATGAATTGTGGTTGGAAGAAGGACATTTATGGCACATTTTTACACACAACAATTTTCACTGAAAGAGATGAAAAATAGTTGTTGGAGTTTTTTCTTACAGAGACTCAAAAGTTGGAAAAATACCATCTGTTTTCATTAAAATTAAGAAACATGATATTTTCTGACCTTGTTCTGTATTGACTTTTTTCTGATGAACCTCTTTGATCATTGTCATTTTATACTTAATTTCAAATCAGCGCAGACAAGGTCAGTACCTCTCTGCATAACAAAAACTTGTATTAATCCCTGCATTAATACCACACTCACACTTCACAGGCCATACTTTTTTTGTGACACTGGTTGTGGACTGTATCTAGTATTTCTATGCAAGTATTAGTTAAGTAACACTTCAGGGAATATTGGTAATATTCATGCCAAATGCTTTCACATGTACCTACATGATACACACTCTGCTGCCAACAAACATGATAACTAAACCTTCCTGAGGGGTTGTCAGTGTATCTCAGATAACTATGAGAAAATAAGAGAAAAGGGAGATGGGATTCCTGCTGTTCCTCAGCATGTCCTTGTGGGGTTTCCCCATTTGCAAGGCCTTGAAGGATTGTTACCTTCATATCATTAAGATCAAATGCACCCAAATGAATTTGTCCTGCTAATTCAGGCCTGAGTATTTACAAAAATGTTGGGGTTTTTTATTCCTATTTTGAAATCTTTTGCGCAGGCTTCAGAAGAGGCAGCCCTCTGCATTTCTTCCTGCCATCTCCCAATAATTCACTACCAAAAGGAAAACACCAGGAAAAAAATGGAGCTCAGATGTTTTGGAGGATTAGAGTTTCCATCTTTTATGAAAAGAATTAATGGGAAAACACTATCCAGAACGACCATAAAAATAATCTCTTTTTTCTTCAGCTGGCTTTAATCTCTCCCTGACTTTCAGCAAGGACGACTCCCAGTGGTGGTCCCAGATCAGATGCTGTACATGAAGCAGTTGCATTTCTGAGCACAGTAAATCACTTGCAGATATCCAAATTGGCCACAGATGCAGAGCCAACTCATCCAGCAATGTACAGGACAGTAATGCTCAGGAAGCAACTTTAGTTTCATCAACTAAGGTAGCTTGGGTGACGCCTTTGCCTGAAGCACTCCCCTGGCTTTCTGTTGCAGCCAAAAAAAAAGCTGCTGAGTGTGGACAAATCATGGAACAGATTAAAAAGTAGCTGAGCTGACGCATGTTCTTTGTATATCATCTTCTTTCAATGTACGATTCAATCCAAACTCCTCAGGCATCAAATGGTGAACTGGGGATGTGACTTATTTTTTCCTGCATTATATAAGAAAAATTCACAATATGGTTTTTGAAAGGATCAGCTTGAAGTGATGAATGCCCACCCAAAAGCACCTCACTCCAAATTCCATAAACATTCAGGATAACACTTATTTTTTTTAAAATGTGCTTTTTGATATTGCTTCACAAATTGCATATGCAGAAAATGGCTCCATGTTCTCTTACATCAGACAGCTACAGTTCTGCCAATACACCTGCACAGAGCTAATGGGAAAGGTGTGTAGGTCTCCCTGGTATCAAAATATCCTGTGTGCCTCTTGAATTTCCCTGGACATGATAAGAGTACATGTGTAGCACCTCATAAGTTAAAAAAAAAATCTTTAATATCAAAAATAGGGAATGGAGATATTTCACATCTTTCAGAAGCTCCTGCTCTGGCTAAGCACAGTCATGCTGCAACCTCCAAACCATCAAGAAGAAACACAAATTATTTGCAAAGAGCCTGAGGTCTGCAACTAGTTTTTAAAGTATATAAATCAGAGGGGAAAAAAAAGAATTGGACAACTGTTTTAACTTCTGGTGTTTTGCAAACATGATGAACAATTGCAATTACCAATGTATTCAGTCGTATTCAGTTCAGGGGCAGGGGAGCTGCTGGAAAGACAAGCAGTACCTTTTTGAATAGTCTGAGGCATCTATCAGGGCAGAGTAAGGAGATTTAAGTTAACAGGGGCTTCACTGTGCCATGAGTTCAGGGCTTGATCTATGCCCTCCCTCAAGCCTGCTGTGAGCTGCAGGAGAAGCCCCTTGACTGCAGGGCCCGTGGGTCAATACCACAGCAAAGACAAGGCAAAACAACCTGCAGAGAACAAAGTAAAAGCAAAACCACATTGCCAAGAGATAGAGAGCTGGAACAGGGGTTGGTGCATCCCACTTCTGGAGGAACAGCCACAGCTGGTACCAAATGACAAGAGCCAGTACTGGGTGAGGCATTTGTGATTCAAAGGGGTGATGGTGCCAGAGGCAGAAATGGAAGCCCAGCAAAGCCTCTGTCTCCCGCCCTGAGCACAACAGCAGAGGAAGGAGTTAACACCACGTAGGTTTCGCTTTACTGAAAAGATTTTTGTTTTGTTTTGGTTTTAAATCAACATGCCTGCACCTGTCAGGGAGAAACCATCCACTCAGTACAATCACAGAGATCTAGAGGGCAGATCCTCAAGGATCATCCATCACGCCCTGCTCTGGAGGAGTTGAAAAAGTTGTAATAAACACAATGCAAGCAAGCAAAGGCTGGAAGGAGAGATCAAAGGGTTTACCCGGCATGCCTCGCTGTGGGAATGGGGAGCGCAGCTGCGTACATGAAAGGGTTACACCCAAAAAATGAAGATGATTGCCAAGCAGGGTAGAAAGAAAATTTGTTTACAATTGCAAAGCCTCATGCTTCCATCATCAGGTGTTACAGAGCAGGAATTGTTTCCTGCTAAATTTTCCAATTAGCTTCCTTGACTTTTTTAAGGTGTAGTTTCCTTTCTTATTATTTGTTTGGAAAATTCTTTTCTAGACTACTGTTCCCATGCAAACCAAGAATTAAAATACAAATCCCAAAAAACTCTGATGTCATTAGGATGAGGTGTATGCCAGTTCAGACAGGATCATAATAGAAAAAACCCAAAACTCCCAACTCTTTGCTCTGATTCAGGTTCAACTTTTCAGCTTCAGCTGTAACAGAAATAGTGATAACTTCCTGTGTCTTTATAGAGGGCCCAATTAATGGAATAATTTGAAGTTTCATCACTCTCTCCCTCCAAAAAATTAGTTAAAAAAGAAAAGCAAGTTACTGTTGTTTCCTCTCTCCCAGAGCAAGTGCAAGTTCTGAATATACCTTTATGTTTTCAAAGTAGTCAATTTGAAAATAAAACTTTAAAAAATTGAAAGAAAGAACATAGAAATATTTTGAAAAAGAAGAATCGAGACAGCTACTGACTTGGTGATGGACAATATTTTGCAGTCTGAGAAGCTTAAGATTGGGTCTTTGAGAAGAATGTGTTCAGTACTGTGAAGATGAGTTAAAAAGAAGAAAAAGAAAGGAACTGCCAGGGAGCCCTTTCAGGCACTACGTCACTGAGGATGAGGCAGGGCCTCTGCTGACCCTTCAGGCTCTTCGCTGGGAGGGACCTCAAACTCTTCCTGTTAAGAGATAAGGCTAAGAAAATCATAATCAAACAGCTGCATTGAAATGCTGCTAATAATACAGCATTCTGCTTTCCTGGGATGGTTCAAAAGCTTGTCATGTTTTTATTGGACTTTCCAATGATGTCAGTTCAAGGCAGGGCTTAGACAAGTAATTGCTAAAGGGTGAGTCTAAAAAGGGCATAATTACTGAAGGGAGTGTCCGATGTGGGAAAGTGGCATTCCAGCTGGAAGGAGAGATGGGTTGGTCTCTCCTGGGTCGTAGTGAACTCCCAGATGCTGCATGAGTATTCCCAGCCCCATGCAGTCAGTTACATCCATGCAATGCTCCTGACCTCAGTTATTCTTTAGCAATTACTTGGGCAGCAGCAATTTCATGTCCAGTGCTGCTCCCTGTCACCATGCTGGGAATGCAGGCACATCTTGAACCCCTAAGATACGTAACCCTCGAGTTATTGCATCAGGCCAGGGTTGCAAAACAGACAATTTGCTGACTTCAGTAAGGTTGCATGGGTGTAACTGAGAATAAAATTTGGCCCGTAGCATTGGGAAGGGTTTCATTGTAACTTGCAAGAGGGATGGGGAGGAATCCTCCTTTTGAAATGGAAACACTACATCCCCTGCTGTCCATCTCCTGCCCACAAGAGTTGCTCATCCTCCTCTTACAAATGAGAGGAATTCCAGGTGTCACTCTATACATCCATCCTCTTTTAAACCACTCCTTCACACTCACCTCTCCCACAAATGCTGACAGCTACCAAAGCAGCCTGTAAATAGTCTGTACCAAAACTCCCTCCTGGCCCTGCACTGTGAAGCTGCTCCTACAGCCATGCCCATGGAGCCATTTCCTTCATTCAGCTTGCGGGTCTTGCCACCGACAAAGCCTGGAAAGGCTCTGCAGCTTTTTCTCTCAGACAAGGCATCACAGTCAAACTGCCCCAAAATGTACAACCACAAGGCAGTGGGCATCATTCAAGCACAAGCAGTTCAATCTCCCTGTCTGCTACAGCCTGATGAACCCTGCCAGATCCAGTACTCTGTGAGCCACTCGGTGGTGGGAGGATATGGCCACCCTGGGAGTAAAACCACTCCTAACAAGCTTCAGTTTTGACATGCCTGCTCCTATCTGCCTTCCCACATGAATCTCTGTGTCTTCTGCCTGTATCACCCATCAATCCAAAGCAAACTCCCAGAAGGAATCACCCACTGGAGGCTTTTGTAGGAGCTGCTATGTTGGTCTGAGAGCTTACATCTCTTCATGGCCCTGGCTAACATAACTGTGAGGTGGCAAAAAGCATCAGCAAAGAGTGGCCCAAGTCTGAAGGCGCTGTTATAGTGCACTGGCACCCTGAAGGCAGGCATGGCTGAGAGCACACAATGATCAATGACAACATGCACTCTGCACTTTCACATTTAAGGATTTAAATTGTGTTATCTTATTTTTCTCCCTCACTTGTCCCTCTTCCTTTTGGTACAAAACCATAGGTTCTCCTGTACCAACTACCTTCAGGATTTTATCAAAATGCACTTCACTTTCACTTAAGCCTTGCCACCAAACTGATTTAATTTCTCTCAGCTCCCATCTCTTACACTTTACCATCCCAGCCAGTACAAAGCAAGAGAACATCACATCACCCAGCCTCACATATTGTCAAAAAATTGTACTCGTTAAACATCTCCCAGAGCAATGCACAGAGCAATGGCAACAGAACCAACATTGTTGAAATAGTTAATTTATTTCCAGGTCACAGAATATTCTGAGTTGGAAGGGACTCACAAGGATCATTGAGTCAAACTCTGAAGTGAATGGTTCCATACAGGGATTGATCCCAAAACCTTGGTCTGACCAACTGAGATAATCTCAGGTTGCTAATCCCATACAATTGTAATCCTTTAATTCTACACAGCACAACCCATAGGCAGCCACAGGGCACTTAATGTAATTGATGGGCTTCCTATAAAAGGGCCTGGCTGGTCACAGAAGGCCAACATCTCATTTCTATTTATTGAAGTTGAAATCACTTTGTAGTAGCATCTGTGGTCATTGCTACTCATTTCCCCACATGAAAAAAAATGATGAGAGTGTTCCTGGTTCACCTATGGAAAAGGAAATAGTCCACAAAATAAGTTTGACAGGGATTTGCCAGGATCTTGGGAAAGTTTTATATTTAAATACTTGGAAAGCCAACACTGAAGGCAAGTTGAAATTGGTTTTTGATTCCTTTACGCAATAACAAATTTTGTCTGTCTTTTCTTCACTCTCAAATAAATAAACAGTTCCATTACAGGCTGGAGCCTGTTCAGCTTTGAGGAAAGACCAGGACTGGCTTTTCTCTCCAGCATGTGTATAATGTTGAATGACATCTTAATGCAATCACTTTGGGTGGCTGAAAAGAGATCTTCACAAATAGGGTATTTTCTAATTTTTCAGGGCTATAAACAGTAATCCTTAGAAGCTCGGGGAAAAGAAAAAAAAAAGCACACAATGGATTCTTCTGAACTCTTCTTTTAAATGCTTTTAAAACAACTTTGAAGGAACCATTCAGTTTCTTCTATTCCACCAACACTAATGCGCCAGAACACCAAAAATGTGACACAATCAAGAAACCCCTTTTTCAGCTGCAAGCTCTTCAGCCCCATTTTAAGTCAGGCTCAAAGTTCCATTTCCTTCAGTTGAACCTGGATTTGAGCCTTCAGCAGGACTGAGCCCTTGGTCTGGTCCCTTCCCATCCCCAGTAATGACTCGTACCCTGTGCTGCATTGATGTACCTGATGTCAGGGAGTCAAGTCACTGCAAATCTGCCACCTCAGCCATGTACTCCCACAGGGAGTGGCTTTTCAAACTAGTCAAAACTGCCCTGAGAAGAGTCTCCAACTCTCCCTGCTGTTCCTTTGTTCTTCCCCATCTGTAGCTGGCATGTAGCCTGTAGTGAGGAGCTGAGACAAGGCCGGATCATTAAGGCAGAGGGAAAGTACCAACTGGTCACAGCATCCAGAGCAAGCAGTGGTGCAAAAGAGGCTGAAGAACTACAAAGTGACAACCCCTTCTCTCCTCTTTAATTGCTCTTTCCCCTCTACTTTCGTCTTTCCAGACCACTGCTCCATCACTTGAGCTACCACTGAAAGAATGAGTGTTCCCCACATTCACCATTATTAGAGCACAGCAAGTTGTACAAACTGTGTGTTTCACACAGAATGGTAACACCTCCTTACATTTCCTCCAGGGTCCAGGTATCTGTCACACCTGAGGTCCACAGTGCACAGTGGTAGCTCTCAAGTCCACATAAAGGCCTCTTCATAGCCCAGAGAGACACAGTGCTCTGCAACACGTGTCCACTTCACACTCCACAAGCTCATGCCTGACTGAGGAGCACAGATGAGAAACCTGGCAAGAGGAGAGAACAAACAATTCCTTAAGTTTCTTTTCTATCAAGAAGCAAAAGCATTAGAAGCGACATCTTATGTCAAGCACATAAATTAGACTTATTCTTTCAAACAGTAACAAGCAGCAAACCTTCTGCTCTCTAGTTCTAGTCAGTATCAGCCTTCATCTCATCCTGCCAACTTGCAGCTCTCTGTGCATCCCAAATGCAAACCCTGGCATGCAGACCAAAACTGGTCCTCTTACCACCTCAGAGCAAACCTTACCCCAAACAAACTCTATACTCCAAGCATCTCCTGAGCACTCAATCCTTACTAGATCTAGTGAGAGGCCTGCTTACCCAGCCCTCCCTGTCCAAACCTTGACTCCAGCCTGCTTTGACTCTTTATAGGTCAACAGCAACCTTATGAATATGGCAACCTTAATTTACATATCACAAAAGTATCAGTCTGCACAGTGAAGAATCCAGAAAGATACTACACCTTTTCAGACTTGCTGTCCACATCCCTAACCAAAGCACTGGTGGAAAACCTGCAATATCTCCCTGCTCAGAATTCAGCATCAAAAATCCATTAAGACTTCACAGAGCTGCCCATCCTGAGTCTCATCCATCTTTCAGGCAACCCACAGCCAGGGCTAAAGACAGAAAGGAATTAACAGTGAATTTAATTTCTGGACCCTGGAAGTACCAGCAAACTAGGCAGATTCCAGACATTTCCAGCTTGGCAAGCTGCTGTCTCCATCTGATCATGGGTGTAGATTATGGGATGAAGGGGCTGCAGAACCAGCTTTGTATCTTTCTTGCTTAGGTGCCAGCTGGTGCTGATCATACCTCCCAGAATGATGTCTGGGGAACACTGGACTTTCCAGTTTCAGGGCAAGGCTACAGCTGGAACTGGGGTTAACACTCAGGGCTGGAGGCACTAAAAAAACAGATGGGTAGGGGGCTGCAGTCAGCTACAGAGAATCAGCCCCGACTGAGTCTGGGGGGGAAGTGACAGCACAGAGCACAGGGCTCATGTTCAGCTTCAGGGGTTGAGGCTCAGATTAGGCAAAGGGATGAAAAGAATGCTTGAGAGCAGGAATGCCAATTAAATGCTCTGAATCTCTAGTAGATAACTATTTATTAGGCTTCCTGTCCTCATGCTCCCATTGCCAGGCTTCATGCCAGCCCTTAACCCAGTCCTAACGCCAGGAGAAGGGTCACTGGCCATCTTTCACCCTGTTCTGCAGCAGCCTGCTGCAACCATAGCCTGCTGGCTTGGGGGGGGCAAGAAAAGAGAGGAAAAAAGGAAACAACAACCAAAACCCCCAAGCAATCCCTGCCAGCTGCAAGGCCCAGCCTTGTGGCCATTGCTGCAGACATGGATCTCTGGGCTAGATCAGAGAGATAGCCTTAAACCTACTGCTGCAGGCTAGGTCTAACATTCACACTCTGCTTAGGAGAGCCTGCAGTTCCAGGCTGGCTGCAGAGGAGGAGGCAAGTTGTTGCATGTCAGGAAGAAAGGCCAAGTTTGTTCTTATGTCAGTCCTTAGAAAATAAACTATGGAGGGGAGGTGGGGAAGGGAAAAAAACCATACCAGCATCTGTCAACGACTCAGACTGTGTTTAGGGCTAGTGGTTGTGGCAAAATGATTGCTACCTGTTGCATTACACAAAAGATGGATGTTTATGCCTGTGAATTTGGGCAGCTGAAGAATTATATCCTTAATATTTTTTAGATTCTTACCACGAGCCTTCATCTTTGTACAGGGGGAAAGAATTCTCCTTGGTGTTTGCCATCTAGAACCTCTTCCTAAACCCAGCATTAATACCATTGTTGCAGGCCTGGCCTGGCCCAGAACAAATTATGCCCCTATGTCCTCAAGATATAAAACTTTGTCCAAGAACTACAAATTCAGGAGGAAAAAAACACAAATAACATCCGGGTGCACGTACAACTCCATCAAATTTTATAGAAAGTTATGTAGATGATTGAAACATAATTAGCACTTTTGACATATTAAAGGAGCTTTGGCACTTTCCAACAGTCTGAGCATGAACTTACTTCTCCCTCTAGAGGACACGGAGATTAGCACAAGGAACATAAGGTTATGTCAAGACCAGAAAAGTAACGAGATGCTAAGGCAAAGGGTCGGCATTTTTGCTTTGAAAGTTTACTAGCAGTTCAGAAGGACAAAAATTACAACTGTAAAAACACCGAGTCATTAAGTTATGTGTTTATTTTTCCAGCAACACCCTAGAAAGTTTGAAATAAATTCTGAGTAAACTTTCTGAGTTAACCTGGTATCCTGAAATCCAGCCCTCACAGCTCTTCATCATCACCTCCATCACTACCTGTGACCAAAACCTGCAGGACACATTGATCCCCATAAAATGTCAGCCCCACTTCTTTTGTGTCTCCAAGCACCGCAGGTGAGAGCCTTGCCTCAGTACACAGGCCAAAAGCAAGTGTGCAGCCTGCCACAGCTGGTTGTGCACTGTTGCATTGTTTAATCAAAGTATTTCAGCATGGAAATCAAATCCCTCTGAGCAGACGTATCCTTACAAAGCTGATTTTACTGGCTTCATCACAGGGAAACCAAATGTACAAAACTCCACCTTCCAATGCTTCTACAGCTACATACAACAAAATGCATCATGTGGAAAAAGCAACAAATTAATATCAGCCCGGTACAGACCTCGGACCTGAGAGGAGGCCTGGTACCAACTGCTCAGAGTGCAAAACAGCCTTACAGCACTGCAGAACTTCAGAGGAGTGGGGCGCTGAATCCTCCCAAATAACTCCACCACCTCACTAATGAACTTTTTCGGAATTTAACATATATTATTTAGCAGTTACTCCTTCCAGTCCTCTCCCCCTGAATCCCAGTGAATGACTACAATTTCCTACTTGGAAAGGCCCTGGAAGATGAGATAAATTGCTTTTGGACATTTTTATCTCTGATAAAAGAGTTGTAAGTATTTCCACTCTACATACTTAAGCTTTCTAATGTCACTAAATCTTCTGGCCTCAAACTCCCAGAAATGCATTTTTCCAAGCATCTGACCTGTGCTTGAGAATTTGATGTCTTTCACATGCTCAGCCTGTTTTAAAGAAGTATAATAATAATAATAGTAATAATAATAATAATAGTAGTAGTAGTAAAAATAAACAGCATCTCAGATTAGACAGCTAATTTCAAGCCCATTCTCACCCGCACTATTGCAAAGCCCGCAGGCAGCATTCTGCCAAAACCCACCCACAGCCTGCCCTCTGCATAAAGCTTTTTTAAAGCCAATCCTCCTCCACTACTTTAAGCCAGAAAGGAGTATCAAAGTAGTTGAAAGTTCTGCTTTTGCAGCTGTAAAAATTCCTTCTGAATGCCCGACAGAACTGGACTCCAATCCATTTTCAGAGAAGACAGAAAACAAAACAGTTGTGCTTTGAAAAACACACCAGACAGTTATCAAAAGCCCTGCTTGCAGAAACATTCCCAAAGCCTCAGCAACAAAGCAAGAGAGTTTATGGCATGGCCTCAGTAAAGATGTTCTCATTCAAAAGGGAAAGAAATGTTAATCTAAGTGCTCCACTTTGACACTGGAACACCCAGTGAGCAGAGGAGGAACATGTTTGCAGTCAGCAGAAGAGAATTCTCAGTCTTAGGGGCAGGTATCACACCTGCACAGCTCAGTCTCACTGCTGCTGGGACATCTCAGGGTCATCTCCTGGCTCCACAGCCCACCAGCACCCCACAGCCCCCTCTCCAGGCTCTGTTTGCTGGTGCTTTGACATGAGGTGAGCTCCACCATGGAGATTCTTGCAATGGCCCACAAAAGACCCAAGAACCCTACCAGCAAGTATAGTCTTGGGGAGTGGAGGAAGAGGGGGTAGGAAGAAAATTATGGAAGATAAAGGGGAAGCATTAGCTTGGAGCTGGTTTTGTCCCCATTATTTTTATACATAGAACTGGTATATATGGTAATGCTACTCTGTCTGCACAGGTGCCAGCAGCAGGGCACAGCAAAAACATGCTGCCATGGCAAACAGAGTGGGCCTTGTAGGATCCTCATCTCTGGGGGGGAAATGGGGTTAACTGAGTCTCTGTGCTACTCTGAAGCTTTTTCTTTAGCACAGGATATAAAGTCATGCCATCCCATCCTCATCCTCCCCACACCAATCAGACTGGTGCCTTTTGGTAGTTATGTGTAGCACTCTTCAACCACTCTCTCGCTTTGGGGATCACCAGGAAGATGCTTCATCTCATGGCTCTGGCCCAAGAAGCTTCCCATCAACCCATTCCTGTGGACTGCCTCACTTTAGTTAGTACCTGTCAGGCCTACAGTGGCCAGGACACACCAACTGCACTCACAGCCCACCTGTGACAAGCACATACCCACTGCAACAGCCCTCCCAGGCCATCTGCACTGCACATGGCTTTTCTGGCTGCGCTTTACCCCAGGTCCCCTGCCAACACCCCGACCGGGTACACCTGTCCTCCAGCAAACACCTGAGGCAGGCAGCTCATGCTTTGAACAGCCTGCACAGACAGTCCTGCTGCACATCACTGCGAGCAAGGTTCCAATCCAAAATGACAGATCCAGGATCCTGCTACAGGACAGCTAGAGCCAGGCAAACTTGATAAGGCTGTGGTGCATGGCCTGGAGGGAAGACAAGGTTACGTGGGCTGGGACATTTCCTCTTCCCTCAAGCACAGATGAGAGCAACCTCCTTTCTCTGAAGTGTCTCCTCAGGTAAAGGAGGTAAACACCACCCCGTGGGACATGCCCTGTCTCTGGGGCTTCCAGGCTCTTTGCCAAGGACCAGCACCCATCCCTGCCTTCAGAGGAGCCAGACCCAAAGAGAAGGTGGCTGTCTCTTGTGTCTGACAACCCCCACTCACAGTGATCAGCCACAGATCAGTTTCCTCTGGAGTCATGCACTGCTGAGCTACACAAAATAAAGCACACACAGCTTCACAGTCACTTAGGCTTAGCCCACTTCACTGAAAACTCCAAGGTCTGCCCAGTGCACAACTTGTTCCCGGGGAAAGGCAACAACTCGAACACAATTCCCCTCTCCATCCAAAACCTTTAGGCCCTACACCCACTTCCTGGTGCACTGTCTTCATGAATCAAGGCAGATGGGCACACCACAGCCCTGCTAGTCAGCAGGGAGAATCCCCAGTCCAATGGGACTTCAAGGACAAAGTGTACAAAGCTGTTACTGCTTCAGTCACCTTCAGCACTGCACTGATGACACAACCAGCCAGGCTCAGGGCAGCCATCACTGAGGCCACCTCTGCCTGAACACATCTGTACACAGGCAGGAAATAAGGTGTCCATGCTTCTGGCAGCATCTAAGCCCTTGATGTCATGAGAATCACCAGTAATCCCTCACCTCTGGATACGGATCCTGCAAGTCCTCCTTCCTTCACTTCCGAGTTGGAGGTTAGCCCCTCTTGTGCCTGATGTAATGCCATTTCCAAAATGCATATATTTCATCTCAGTGTCCCAACAAACATCCCCATCTGCAGAGAAAATACCAGTCCTGCTTGCTCCAGTAATGCTGTCTACACTTACATGAGTACTGTATGTGAGAGTGCTATCAACCCCTCTGTGGATGGAGAAAGGGAGCAGAGAGAGAGAGAAAGAGAGATCTGGAAGCCCTGATAGGTTCCTCTCTTACAAAATTCTAGCCAAAGGCACCAGAGAGGCTGTGAAGGTCGAACTGGGGATTGCAGCCACGTGTGCACTTGGCCATCAATGGAGATGCAAGCACAGGGAGGCAGCAGAGCCACAATGCCTGCAGGGGTATCCCAGGGGACTGTGAGAGCCTGCAGAGCTCAGTTTGCTTCCATCCTGTGAAGAAGGCATGGGGACTTATGGAGGAACAAATCAGTGTGAGTTTAGCAAAATGTCAAACCTGCACAGGTAAAGAATTTTAGCAGGCACAAATATTAGACTCATTCTTTCCCATCGAGAAACCTGTGTCATACACTCTGTTCAAACAACTACACCATGTTATTAACAAAAAACACCCTCACAGTTTACACTGTATGTATATAAATAAAGGATTTTTAATTTTTTAATAAAGAAAAAAAGATGATGGCTGACTAATCCACAACAAATCATCCCTTTCTCTGAGCCAAAGATGATTTTATTTGCCTTTCTTCATTTTTGCAGTTTTTTCTTTCCTCTTCTTCACATGCTTTGGGATTTTGGTTTTTCTCTTTTCTCTTTGGGCTTCTTTAACCAACTTTTTCCTTTCCTATAAGGAATCAAACACCATTCATTTAAAGCCAGAAGGGAATGAAGATTTTTAAGCAAGTCAATCAATTGTTACATTAACAAGTTAATTAACACATTACATAAAAACAAGGTTATCAAGATAAAGGAATTTTAAAAATCAATAGAAATGGTGAGGGGATAGGAAAAAGGAGATACAGGTTGGGGTGGAGCCTAGACCTGCACACTGCTAATGACAAACTAGTCAGAACCTGAGTTTCATGCAACCTTTGAAGAAAGTGAACAAGAGGCACTCTTAACTCACGCTATTTACACCTAAGATTACAACAGGTTGTCTGGTCTACATTTTCTGCTACCCACAGAGCTACTATAGTATCTGTTTCTATGTGTCATGTATCAAAATATTGATCCAGTAAGTGCTGATAGAGCAAGCTGCTCACCAGCAGGACTGGCAGGAAAGAATGCCATGCTACTGCAACACACTGTTAATCTGTGCCAGACGGAAGGGACGAGACTCAACTAGAAAACAAAAGGTCAGCAAAGTGGAAGGGGCAGGTAGAAGTAATGCTGCTAATCAGTTGTTCAACCTACAGCTAGCTAAACACAAGTTACAAAATACCCTCATCTCACACAAAAAGAAGTCCAAATGAAAACCTATCAGATGAGAAGTGGCCAAGACTTCCCTGTTTCACATCTAAAAGGCAGCAGCTCTAGACTGGTAGTGTGTAGTGGAGTGCTGCATTTTTATTTAACAGATATGAAATATATTATCTTACCTTTTCTAGGAAGAAAAACCTAAAATGCCATGTCCCAAATCTTGAACCTCTTAAGCTTGCAAGTTTCACCCTGCTTTTTTCTTTTTTTTTTTTTTTTTTTTTGCACAGCACCTAAAAGGCTGCCAAAAGGCTCTCACTCATGAATGATACACTGCAGGAGAGCCTCACCAAAACTGAGCATATTGTTCCACAGTTTAGAAAATTAAACCTCAATGAAAACCCAAATCCCAAACCCTAACCATAATCCTTTTGCTGGACTGCATTACATCTCTTGCCCACAGCAAAGCTAGCCAGCCTGTACTAATGGTACTGCAAAAACCACTGTGGTACAAACACTGTCACCAAATCTCCAGCTCTACAGATCAAGTGGTCTCAGCTGTCTGGGCATAAGGAGGTTCATCAGGGACCACAGCCACAAACCTGAGCACCAAAGCCCAGAAAAGTAATCAGAGGAAGTGAAAAGCTGTCCAGGCTTCACTGAATTCTACTTTGTGTAGCCCTATAATTTCCTGTAGAGATCTCTCTTCTAGCTTTGCCTAAGCTACAGAGAGCTGTGTTGCACACTGCTCTACATAAAACCACCTTTAATAAAGCACCCCCAATGAAATTCACTGCCTCTGCTCTTGTTCTCCACAACAGGAAAGGTCCACAGCTTGTTTCAAGAAGAAGCAAGAATCATTAAGTTTGGATGTTTTTGTGTCATATAAGCAAAGGTGGGAAAAAATAAACAATTCCCAGGCAGCTGACCTTTTTGTCCATGCTAACTTCAGCAGGTTTATCTTTGGGATGTACAGATTCTTTACAGCCCAAATCAGAGTCCTCTGAGCTGCCACCACCACCATCATCATCATCAGAGTCTGTTTCTGAATTGTCTGCCTCTTCAAGGAGTGCAGGAATCTGCAAGATACATCAAGAATTACATCAAATCAAAACCAAGAAACTTAATGGCAGCGCAATACACATACAGATGCACAATGTATATATATATTCACAGAAAAGAAAACAGAATCTGCTGCAATGAAGCCCTTGAGCAATCTGATGCTATCTCCCTTACTACAGCCCTCCCTGAGTTTCAAGATAAAGAATGAGAAGTAGGTTAAGCCAAACTAAGAAAAAGGAATCTAGAATGTACACCACAGATTCTTTTAGGTCAGGGCTCAAAGCACAGCTGTTATTTGCACTCCCAAACTAATTTCCCTAAGTTAAACAGCAATTTGCTAACATATGTGGAAGCCTATTTTTAATTATCCTTGGATCATGCCCAAATCTACCTTGGGGGCACAGTATGTATTTTATATTGCAAACACAAATATCTGCACTGAACACTCACTTATTCTTAAACAAGCCTGGAGACTGTGTTACAGCCTGATCCCATCCATATTTATATTTCCATTTTAAATCAAGAGTCTACACCACTGCTAGAGAATATTCACAAAGTAAGGAGGGGGAACCCACACAGGGCTTCTGCCTTGAATGACATGGCTCCAAGTGATCTGTATCCAACTTCTCATCCAATCTACTTTACAGAAGTGTCACTGTCAAGTACTTCAAACACAGTAAGACATAATATTTTATGGCTTATACTGGAGGACTGTTCTTTATGCAATATTACAACAGATACCCTATCATATCAACATATCTGATATTATATCTGATAACAGAAACATATCAAAACTTGCAGTCATGCAACAGTTTAAATCAATTACATTTTCCATAATCAGAAAACACTTTCCCTCATCATCACCTTAACTTTAGAGATCATGGCCACAACAAGGATTTTAATTACATTCTCAAGCAACCCAGCATCAGCCACAGTGCAGGGAAGCAAATTCTGTGTTGTGCAGACACACTGCCATGCCAGACCCATCCTGACACAAATGGTCACTCTGCATACAAAGGCTTCTTTCATGATGTCGGCTGCAGGACCAGGCATTCTCTGAACTACCTGTAAGCACTTTTCTGAAAATGGCTAAAATGAAGGATTTTAAAAAGACCCTCTCACCTTCTGAACACCAGACAAATCCTTCTTCAGTCCTGTCACAGTCTGGTAGAGAATCTGCTCCAAGGGAGAGAGGAAGAAATTGCATTATCCAATTATATCTTAATTCTTTGTGCCCAGAGAAAATTACTATCTAAAAATAAATTTAAAGAAATAAAGACCAGGATAAAATCCACAATGTTAGCATTAAGTACGAACCAGACACTTTTAAAGTATGATATAGATTTAGTACTCCACATCTTGGTAGCAACACTTCTGTTTTTGTTTGTTGCTAACAGTTTCCAGTAGGAAGAATTCATATTCCCTCTCTCTCTTTCGCAGGGCCTCAGCATGTCTACTCACATTATCTTGCTGAACATTCAATGCCATATCCTCTTCTTTCAATTTCATCATTATGTCCACATCCCTCTCATAGTTTTTAACTTCAGTCAGAGTTCGAGGTATGTAGGCCTTCTTAAATACCTAGCACAGTGAAGGGAAACACAGAGTTATTAATTTACATATAGTGTCATGATGTTCTTCTCTCCTAATTATGCATCCTTAGGAGAATAATCACAAAGAAACAACAAATGAACATAGCAATCATCCCTTACCATTTGAATTACAGAGTTGTTTTTTGTTTGGTTATTTTTTTGTAGGGGCAGGCTTAATGTGCAACCTAGACATTACTGATAGATCACAACTAAGAAAGCTCCTTCCTTAACCTGACTCACACCAGCCCACTTACAAAATTCTCCAACCATCTCTTAGCCCATTTGAGTCGTAAGGTTTTGTATCCTAAGATTTTTTCTAATGCTTTTATTGTAATAATTATAATGCCTTCAGGAGGCAACTCCATTGAAATGCACTGCTAAAACTTAATGTCTTTATGTAACAATACCCGCTTCAACCTACAGTACAACTCAAAAAAGGTTCTTGCAGCAGTACAGTGCAATAAAAACTAACTGCAGTATCAATAACATACTTAAAGTTTGTCACATTTGGAACAGTCTTTCAGCAAGCTTATGATCCTACCAGATCAGAGAAATGTGTTTTGCTTCTCTGTTTCATGGTATCAGTTCAATCCCAGTACAGATTCAGTACCCTTCATGATGACTGCTCAACTGAGAGCTGTGCACAAAGCACAGTTCCCCACTTCCACAGAGCTGCCCTTACTCAGCTCTGCTCTTTAGCATGGGAAGTGGCACAAAATAGCCATGGTCACATGTAAAAGTCTAAGACAAATGAACTGAACTTAGATGCTACGAAACCACCTCTCTTACAGGTCAGTACCTCATATAAACAAAGGAGTAACTTGCTTGCAGAAGATGGGCTTGCTACCAAACACTTGAATCTGACTCTACACCTCAGTAGTTTTATGCTGAGGCTATACTGGGAAACAAAAGACATCTTTCCTTGGCAAAGCCTGAAGCAGTTAGTGAAACCTGCTGAGCTCCAAGACAAAAAAGTCTTGAATAAATCAAGTTGTACTGACCCACAAGATAAGAGGCTTTTGTTGGTTGTTGGTTTTGTTTTTAGACTCTTCTGGAACAGACAGTTAAGACTAAGATGGAAATGGTTCTATCTTTACATTAAGCATTTCCAGAACATTAACAGCTTTCTGTAATGGATTTGAGATGGCTTCACTGAATGTAAAAGCAGTGGAAGAACTGAATTAGACTGGGAGTGGAGCTAGATAGGCAATTTGGCCAATGCACTTATCCAAATAGCCTGCTTCTGTATCACTGCTCCAAAACCACTAGCACAATCTGATCTCTCTACTCAGGTTTTTTATAAACTAAACCTGAACTGGAAGATACATCAAGAGACATAGATGTCAGCAAACAAACTAGTTTAGGAAATAGAGTATTTGCCTTCTAACAGCGTATTGCTGTCAGCTTTTACACATGGCATCCCTTAATACTTCACATCTCAGCTAGGTCAAGATATCTCAGCATCAGAAACAATGTTTTATCATCAACTGTACATTTTTTCAAAGAAAACACAACATTTTTCAGTGTTTAGAAGAGGTAAGGTTAACATTAATTTCATAGCAGGAACAGAAATCCTCACTTCCTCATCCACTTTATCTTGACTGGATCTTTCCTCTTCTGTTCTTTTCGATGCTATTTCCATTGCCTAAAGAAACACAAAATATTACAAAAAATTTATCATTCTTTAGAATCGCACCACTAAGCCTTTAGAATCACATCCAACTATTCCCATCTGTGTTTCTCCCTGTGCTCCACCGTCACTCACACGCACTCCAGCTGTCCCTGTGGGAATGCCTTCAGCGACACCTAATGGTGAACAGCCCTGCTGCGAAGCACCTGACAGCTGCAGGTCAGGGCCGTACCAGCAAGAAAAACACACGTGCAGCTCCTCCCCCCCAGACCAAACTGCAGCAGGCCCAGCACGGCTACACGACATACAGCACCAGTCTCCATATAAGCACGGTTATATTTCTGCAGAGCTCCTCCTTGCCAGAAAGGAAGAGCTAGCTTAAAGCATCCTGATTCTTACAGCACCTCAAACAGACATTTGAGTCTTCATGATTAGACAGACTTTCTTGTTGTGGTGTTCGCAGGGGTCCCAGGACGAGGGAAGAGATGAGAATCTTGACTCCATGTTTCAGAAGGCAGATTTATTATTTTATATATATTATATTAAAAGAAAATGATATATTAAAACTATACTAAAAGAATAGAAGAAAGGGTTTCATTAGAAGGCTAGCAAGGAAAGAAATGGAATGGAATGATAATAAAATCTTGTAACTGACCAGAGTCCGAGACAGCTGGAATGTGATTGGCCATTAATTAAAAACAACCACATGAGACCAATCAAAGATGCACCTGTTGCATTCCACAGAAGCAGATAATTTTTGTTTACATTTCATTTCTGAGGCCTCTCAGCTTCTTGGGAAAAAAGATCCTAGCAAAAGGATTTTTCATAAAATATGTCCAAGACACTTTCTGAGACAACATGCAATGAAAGCAGTGTCACTCTACAATGGTATAAATGGAAAAGACCTATATGCATTTTTGAAGCACTAGCACTACAATGTCATGTGCTGGCTTCCTTAGGATGTAGAATAAATGAGATGATGAAGCTTGAACTAGATCTGATTTTGCTGTCCTCTTACTCAGTAACAAGGCCATGAGGTCTTACCTTAGACAGGTAGTCATCAATGTTTTCACTTGTGATAGAAGGATCAGTAATAAATTCAAACAGCTCCCTCACTGTCATCACTGCAACATTGTGCTTCTGGAAAAAGTCTGCCAGGAAACAAGGGAGAGACAAAACCCATTAGTAATTCCATCTAACGTACACAGCTTGGATGTTAAAGTGACAATTCCAGCAAGCCAGCAACTCTGATGACTTGGGGAAGTCTAAGCAGCACATTCTACATCATATGGAGTTTAGTTACCAGATGATTCTTGGTCATCTGAAATAAAACTGTTCATCTCCCACATGCAATAAACACTAAAAGGAGAAAAACTGCACAAATATAAAAGCCAAATCAAATGACTTAATGAGTATGGGCTAAGAAGTAAAGAATTCAAGACAAGTGTAGTATTTGCAATGACTAAGATAAAAAAAGTATTTCAAATAAGGAATGGAGACCTCAAACTTTTGCCAGAGAGAAACAAGTGGCCACTGAAATACAGTACATTATGATCCACCCAAAAGGGAAGACACATTGATGTCCTAGAATCTTCCTCGCTACTACGCTCAGAATTGCTTTCTTAAATCAGTTATGACCAAATTATAGGCTGCACTTCTGTTCTGAAAAACAGCAGCAAATGACAATGAGGACTGTTTAACAAGTATTTTGTACTTAAAATTCCCAGAGGATCTCTCACTGTGAGAAATTAATCATGGAGGGATTAGAAAAGCACTTAGTTTGGCGGCAGCTCTCCGTGCTCACTGAACCACAAATCTCTGCAAAGATCACACCTAAGGCAGAACAGGTGTGTTTTCTTACAGTTTCTGTAGAAGGCTTAGACAGAGAAAGCTGCAGTGACAGAAAACAAACAAAACAACACCAAAACAACTGCAACTCACTGAGACACTAGAATATCTAGGTAAAGGAGCTCAAATGACATGAATAAAGAGCAAGGGTGTGACTAGCTAAGACAGAAAGCAGTTACTAGAAATGCATGAACTGAAAAGGAATAAGGAAAACGTAGCATACAGGACATCAACAACATACAGCATGCACACAGTTCTTTCCTAATTATGTGCCAGACTTTCAAGAGTCTCTGTAAAATAAGAAAAAAGTCAATGTGAAAAGAAAGGGGAGACAAAAGCAGCCTATAAAGAGAGATTTTTTTGTCCTCACAGACACACCCTACCAGGAGGTGTGTATCTGTTACACAACATGTATATTCACACATGAAGACCAAATTCTCAAGAGAAAAACACCATTAAACTTTACTTATCAACATACTATGACAAGTGATAACATCTCTAATTAATTACTCTGTGCCTCAATCCTCTCAGCTGCCCTTAGTGCAGGGAACTTTATAACACACAGAAACATCTTGCCAGTTGAGGAATCCCAGATGTGGATCCAGCTCACAGAAGGCAACACATCAGTATGTCTGCACAGTATTTTAAGTACGGGAAGTTAAGATTGGAGTGAGCACTGCTGCAGACTGGGAGCGATCTTAGATCTATCCTAACTCTGAGATTTAGCCATGGCACTCATTTAAGAGAGATGACTTCTAGCAAAATAAGCTGCACTACTCTGAACTCAGCACAGTACGCTGCTCCCTGAGGAAGTCACAAGAGCACAGGAGAGGAAGTATTTTAAAACAATCTTGACAGCTTCTACAGTCAGTTACACCTGAAAGAACATAAGGTGAACTAAGTCCATCCTGCTAAACAAACCAGGTATCAGAACAAGGGCTGGAGTGCAGCCCTCTCACCGTTAACGTTGGCACAATCCTTGCGCAGGAACTCCAGCGCGTGCGGGTGGTCGTGCTCCACGGACTGAGACACGTCAATGATGTACACGTCCCCTCCGTGGTACCTGCAAGGAAAACCCACACAGAGCTGCACCAACTCCACCAGATACTGAGGGGCAGGGAACAAAACATGCCTCAAACTTAAGAAGCAGCAAAAAAAAATCTTAACTTGTTTCTTCAGCATATGCCTTGTATGTGAGGGCCAGGGTGGCTTTTTTTAGTCAATCCTTTCCCTCCTCTATACAAGCTGTATAATTAAACTTTTTTTAAAAGTAGTCTGCTCATGAACAAAAAAAAGCAGAGAGGTGCATGAAAAAGAAATAAAACAAGAAACAAGTTATAAAAATATAGCAGTGAAATGACACCTAACTAATATAAAATACCTTACATAAAAATGCTACCTTACTAGTTTTTGCTGGAGTTGACGGGTTTTTTTCTAGTCGTGAGGGGGTTTTGTGAGGTGATTTTGTTGTGTTTTTTAATTTTTTTTTTCTTTCTTATTTTATGGTTCCGTTTGTTTGCCTGTTGGTGTTTTTTAACAGAGAAAGCTCAGATCTGGGCTAAAAGCTACATAATTAATTAGAAAAGTTACAAAACCCAGTAACCACAAGGACCCCACCCTCGCTGAAAGGTACATCAGTATTCTCACATAGAGGCTGCCAATGCATACATTTTAGATGTCACAATTCAGAGCAAGGATTAAAAACATACAGCATATTAAATTCACTGAGATCTGCGTGAACAAGTCTGGCATCTTGGTACATTCTTCTCATGTACTGGATGATCTGCAGGTACAGCTCCCGGACTTTGGAGTCAGACAACTGAGCATTCTTCAGCAGAGGAGCAGGTCTTGAAATTACAAAGAAAAAAAAAAAACAACAACAGAAACTAAAAATATAGCTAAAACTAAATAGAAACTAAATACTTTTTCCTTTTTCACACCAGCTGCAAACACTTTAATTGCTGTGCCTGAATCTTTCACTCCCTGAGTATGTCAAGCAAGTCAGGATGAGCAACCAACTGCAAGGAGCCAGCAGGAAGGGGAGCAAAACCTTGCTACATGCTTGCCAAAGATTCTGAAGCTCTATTTTCAACAGGAGCTAATTCGGACCGTGCTACATTAATGTCAGTAACTACAAAACAATAAACTATCTTCATGATTAGCAAGCCTTTCCAGCATTAATCTCTGGTTAAGCCACTTTATGAAATCATTTTGCACACAACTGAGGCTTCAGAATCACACAGATTGCCTGCAGTAGTAGCTGACAAATGTCTGGGACCATTCCACAGATCACATGCACATGTTAACTTTACAGCCCTAGAGTAACTGTAGGTAAATTCAGATGGTTGGTTTGGCTGGTTTTCATAAACCTTTGGGAAAAGCTATTACTAAATTAAAAAAAAAAAAAAACCAAAAAACAAACAACCAAATAAACAAAAAAAATTTCTTTTCTAAGGATACTTACCTATCACCTTTACCAATAAAGCCCATGACAAGCACATGACTCCTTAGCATAATTGGCTCTGGGCAAGGTATCTGGGCTGTATTCAACCTGAAATACAGGAACAAAGCCAAAAAAAAAACCAAAACCAAACTCTATTTGCTTTGCACCAGTGCAAGGAGCTCTGCAGCTTAGAACATAACACAGTGAGAGCTCAAGAAAGTCTCCCTTGTGAAGAACTAGGAAATGCACACAAAAAGCCACAACCATTCTGACCCTTTTTTCTAAGCATTCCTGTGTCAAAGAATCTTTTAGACAGTTCAAGTTAATCCTAGATTACCCCATATCACACAGTGTGTTGCTGCTCAGCAGCAGCTATTTCTAGCTTCTCCTTGCTGTTCAGTCATGTCAGAGTTCAGACACTGAAGAGCTTCAAGCATTCGCAGGAAAACAAAAGAAGATCTTTATTCTTCCCTCCCCTTTTGTTTCTCTCCCATAATGAAGCTTAAGACACTTTCCTGAACACTCCAGAGACCCAATAGGGTAGTGGTACCCAAAGAGAGAGCATCTCCTCTAAACTTAAAAGTTTTTGTAATCTCTGCATGATGAAATAAAAACTGGAAGAATCACCTTATTAAATTCCTCATTTCTTTTTCGGCCCATGTCTTCACCATTTTTCTTGGGTTGCCTTTGCAGTATCCATGACGAAATCTTTAAATAAAAAAATAAAAGACAACAGGGACTCTTAGTCTATCAACGCAGCATGAGCACTAGTGATTTTAATATCTTTCAAAACAATCCCTCTTCCCCAGTAAAATCAGGCAGAAGTCAAACTCACCTGAATTCACCACTGACATACTTATCCCGATCTTTAAACATCAGAATAGAGGTTTTGTAAATCTTTATTGCTCTGTTCTCCCCATTTGCAGTACTGGCATGATATACATTGGCCTATTAGATTAAAAAGGGAAGAAATAACATTAAAGAAAAGCTCTTTAAAACAACATAGTCTTCTCTCTTCTTCTCATTCTGATACCTGGAAAAGGGCTGATCCCACCCCAGCCCCTGTGTGGCACCCAGCTGAAGGAGACTGCACACCAGGGCAATCCTTTTTCCATGAAGGGCAGCTTGCAGGAAGTACATAAGATGGGGCAGGGGTGCAACAATATAAATGAATAAAAAAAAAAAGAATAAAATCAACATTGCACAAGAAAACTCTGCCTCATGCACACTTGGGAGACTGAAGCAAGCCCTTGTGTGAAGGGTTAACTTGAGTCTGTGCACTGTTCAGGCCCTAAAGCATGGCCCTAATGTCTCATGTTTTCACCTCTACACAGGACAGAAGTACGTCTTTAATTGGAATTATCTGGGTTTGTATGGTTTTTAGGCACTATTTAATACTATGGGTATACATAACTTTGCTAAAACCTTTTGTTGAAAGATGCAATTAACAACATCCACAAATTTAAGATAATATTAAAGCATTCTTAGAAATCTTTCATACTTAGGAAAATTGGTTTCCTTTAACAGAAATTTTTTTTCTTAAGATAACTTCTTACCAATCAAGAAGCACAAAATATGTAGAACTAAGCCCAAGTATTTCACTCCATTTTCTGAGCATCATAAACTTCCACCCAGCTGGCTAAAAAAAAAAGCCTTGCAATAAAACTTACTTCTTTCCCTGTGCTGATGCAGCCATTGATTTCTGATATGATACCTCTAGAGAGCATCTTGAACAGAATGATTCGGGTCCTTGGGTCCAACACCTCAAATTTAATACAGAAAAGTCAGCAGAGAAAAAAAAAAAAACAAATAATAATGCCCAGTCCTACTATCATATTAAAGAAGCCTGGGCATCAGAATGTTCTCAAGGATCGAATAATAATCTGAATATATAATAATAATAATCACTCAGAATTTTACCATGAATCTAGGAAGATATTTCACTTTTTCTTCAAAAACTTTTTCTCTTTTTAAATTAAGCATATGTCTTCAATCTAACTCTAGAAGAGACAAAGAAATAATGTCCCACCCATAGCTGCATTAAATGTTTTAAAGTAAGATATATCTTGGGATACAGATAACATAACTGAGATAGGACAGCCATGTGGGCTCAGCCCAGTAATAATTCAGTCTTGCTAAAGAAGAAAAAAAGAAAAATGCAAACTCAGCATTTTTTCTTGTTCTTTGGAATTCAATAAAAGCTTAAGATGGAATTCTGCATTACACATATAAACAAATCACAATGTTAAACACAAAAATGAGCTCTAAAATGTTTATGGAACCAAAGTTAACTTTCATATGTGAAACAAAGAAAGAAAGAAACAACAGGTCTCTTCAGCATAACAAGAGAAACAGAATTCCAAAACTCTGTTCTTGCTTTAACTGTTTTTTTCATTGATTCCAAAATTCTACACTATTTGCTCTGGTCAAAAGGGAATTTTGATGAACAAAGGCCTTACCTGTTCTACTGTTGCTCTGTCTGACTTGTCTTTGACTCGGTACCTAGCAGAAGTGAAAATAAAATGTTACAATCCCATATATGGGCTGGGTACTTTGACAGAGCAAACTGAGCCATCCTGTGCCAAAGGTTAAGATGACAGCCTTAAGAAGTAAGGCTTTCAGGTCATACAAAACCAAAGGTTTCTCCTGCAGACAGAGGGATGGAAAGGAAAACATCAACAACGTCTGTAGTAGGGGAATGACATCCATCACTTCTGTCTTACTATACCACACCAACACAATCATTTGTGCTACCAGTGACAAAAGATTCAAAACCTTGGATGATTCCAAAAACTGATTTGGAAACCAAAAAATTGAAGACCAAAGGGCAAACTGCATGTAGACAACGAACTTCATTTTTCTTAACAAACTTATTTAAACAAGGAAATAAGCACTATACTTCTGGGTTTAAAGTATTTAAGTGAAAATAGAAGCATAAGTAATACTCACATGTCTGCTTCCTTCTGCCTAGACTTTTCTGTGACTCTGTTTATAACAGAATCATCAAAATTTAACTTATCTGAAAAACACATAAGAAATGATGAAAAAAAAACCAAAACCCCAAACCCAAAGAAGTTTTCTACACACCAGGGTTAACCTAACACTCCACTCTGTTTACATTTCAGGGCAGGACTATAAGGTAACAACACAGATGAGTGAGACAATTCCAGAGACTTGGAAATGTGATACCAGTAATGCCTTTTGGATAACATCTCACCAATAAATTTGTCTGTTCTTTTCTTTTCAACAATCAAATGCCATTTTTCTTAACACAATAAATAATAGCCTCCCAGATTCTCTTCAACAATGCATTTAAATAGTGTTTGATGAAATGCTAAATGTATAAAAACTGCTGTATTTGGCTACAAATACCAGCAGCCTTCACCCTAGCACCACTTTGTTATAAAGGAAAACCCAACCTCTGATCTCTACCCTGTCAGAAGGTGCCAATCACAGCTACCCTTAGTCCTGACAGGCTGTGCTGAGCAGCCATCTCCATCTCAGGGCAAAAGTCAAACCACACCAGCTGGAACAGCAGCCTCTTCATTCAGCACAGGATCTCTGCTCCTGGGAGAGAACTGCTGCATAATGTACCCCCTCTAATACTACAGGGGCCTACTGCATTTGTCTAGAAAATGCAGCTTTGGTAGCAGCTGTGGGAATCACCAACACCACAACAGAGAGTTAATTCCCTCCCCCCACTCAAGCAGCTTTTTCCTAAAGACAATCCAGGGAAGAAAGACTTCATGCTGCCTGGAGAAATCAAGGAGAAATAAAAAGCCCCAACAAAACAGCCATATGGTTCTGAAGGTGGAGAGAGAGGGGGGTATGACAGCCAGTTCTTGGAGACTAAAGGCAACTTCAAATACAAAAAAGCCATTTTTAATCTCTCTGGGAAAGGGTAACTCATCCATTCCAGGGAGTTCTGGCTTAACATAGGCGGAATTAGTCTGAGAATGTCACAGAGTGGTAACTGTTTAAAATAACAGACAGCAGTGCAATTATACTCACCTAAATTGATTTTGTGTTCAAATTTTCTTAAAACCTTGCCTGCAGGGGTTGACAGTTTTGCTGAAGAGCAATTAGGGGTCTGTCTATTTGCCTGAAATAAAGGATTTGTTAACATAAGTCACGTTCTGTACACGGCCCTTTGAAATTCAAACCATTTCATTGGAAAAGTCATCTCAAATGCCTATGCCTAAAGCTGTAAGATAAAAACCACATGGGATATAAGGAAACAGATATGGATTAACACCAGATTTTACTTAAATCAAGAAAAGAAAATACAGGTAATACACCAGTCAAAATTCTAAAAGTGCTCCAAACCAGAGTTATTTTTTAGTCTAGGAAGCTACAAGTCTCTCACACAGCACTTTTTCTGTCTGTAAAAGGAAGAGAATAGAAGACAGAAACAAGGAATAAAACAAGAGGGAAAAAATGCAGAGGCAATGAACTGAGAAAACTTTCCAAGATTCTGTCTTTCCTTACATGTAGTCCTCCCCAAACACAACTAATACCTGAACATGATTTCACCATCATTGAACAGCATAAACCTCTAAATAAAGGCAAGAATATACCACCTAGACAAATGCTGCCAGACATGCTATGCTATGCTATGATCAGCGCCACTCTGATTTATCTCAACTATTCTGCTAAGTTGGTATCAATAGGAAAAATGAGGTTTTGATCCTCTAGTGTCCAAGCTGATGTGAGAACTAGCACCCTTCTTACCTTCATGAGTGCCCTCCATTCTGCACAACACCAGAGTTTCTATGCCAACACCATAATTATTTATATCATAATAACACCATAATAATTATATAATTATTATGCCAACACTCTAAATTAATTCACTTCAAGCACCCCCCTCCATTTCCCATGCTTGTATTTTTCTTTGTCTTCTTCACTATGAAGTCAAAAATAGAACTGGTTTCACCCCGGATAGGACTAGCAGATAGTCTAAAAATAAACAGAAAGGCTGGGGAAGAGGCTCAGAAACACAGAGAACAAATACCAAAAAGTAAGGAACATCCTAAGGGTGAGCAAAGAAAGAAAAGTTGAGAAAGGTAAGGAAGAGAAGAAAACTGCAGTGACCCAGAGAATCCAGCAACAGGGTTTGAGACAAGAAAATCAAATGGAGGTTGGGCTACAATGTACATACACATACAGCAGGTCACAGGAACAGATGCAAAGGAAGGGGATTCTCTCAAGGAAAAATTTCTGCTTGCATTTGTCCCCAACATAACATTAACAACAAACGAAGCCTCCAGACTGGCCCCATTAGCTCTTGGGCACCCTCAAAGCCCACAGAATAACCTTCAACATACCTGTGGATTGCATCCACCAGCAGCATTGTGGCGCTTCGTGAGTCTTCCCACCTCATCATCCCAGTCCCAGTCTTCATCTTCCTCTTCAGCATCATTGTCATCATCACCATCTCCTTCCTCAGGATTAACTTCTTCACACGTGCATAACTGGCAGCTCTCAGGGACCTCACCCTCTTTACATGCTTCTGTGTCTTCCACAGATTCACTGAAAAGAAACACAGATGTCTCTATAACTAAAAATTATTGTTAGTCACCAAAAATTCCATACACTTATCCCCATAAATGACTTTACATTTTCACCCGTGTTTTAATTCACTGAGTCCAGTTCTGAGGCCCTCTATTCAGGAAGGATATTGAGGTGCTGAATCAGGTCTAGAAATGAAGCTGGTGAAGGATCTGGAGCATCAATCCTGTGAGGAGCAGTTGTGGGAGCTGGGGGTGTTTAGCCCGGAGGAAAGAGGCTCAGAGGGGACCTTACCATTCTCTACAATTCCCTGAAAGGAGGCTGCAGCCACGTGGGGGTCGGCCTCTACCCCGAGGCAGCAAGCGACAGGAAAAGAGGACACGGCCTAAAGTTGCAAAGTTGCACCAGGAGAATTTGGAAGAATTTCTTCACAGCAAGGGTGGTTAGACATTGGAATGGATTGCTCGGGGAGGTGGTGGAGTCACCGTTCCTGGAGGTGTTTAAGGAAGACTGGAGTTGTTACTCAGTGCCACGGTCTAGTTGGCAAGGTGGTGTTGGGTCACAGCTTGCCTCGATGATCCCAGAGGTCTTTTCCAACCTAACCGATGCTACCATTCTGTCATGTCAATTACATGTCGCGGCTTTCTGCCAGGACAAGTACGTCCCAAAGCAGCACACATCATGGAAAAGGGAAGCCGAGAGACACACGCAGCCTTTCCTCTCATCTCCTCCCGTAGCGGGGCAGCACCGCCCGCTCTCCCTTCCCCGCTGCCGGGCAAGTCCCAGGGCTGCTCCCGCTCTCGCTCCGCGTGTCCGCCCGGCCCGGCTCCCCCAGCGCCCTCAGCCCCGGCCCCGCGGTGCGCCCTCACCTGTCCGAGCAGTCCGCATCGTCGAACTGCCCCGGCACGACCTGGCTCATCACCAGCGCCCGGTAATCCATGGCGGCGGCGGCAGGAAGCAGGAATCACCGGGAGGCAGGAATCACCGGCAGCCGGGATGCCCACGGCACGCAGGCGCCAGCCCAGCCCGGCATCTACGGCGCGGCCAGAGGGACCAAAAGCAGCGCGGGCGAGCGCGGCTGGGACGGGCCCTCCCCGCTTCCCGGGCTCCTGCGCCGGGAGGGCCTGGAGCCGGCACACGGAGGGGCTTCTTACAAGGGCTTGTAGCGGGGAATGGCTTTGCACTGAACGAGAGTAGGGTTAGATTAGATATTAGTAAGAAATTCTTTACTGTGAGGGTGCTGAGGCACTGGAACAGGTTTCCCAGAGAAGCTGTGGATGCCCCATCCCTGGAAGTGTTCCAGGCCAAGCTGGACGGGGCTCAGAGCAACCTGGCCTAGTGAAAGGTGTCCCTGCCCAGAATCACAGAATGGTTTGGGTCGGAAGGAAAATTTAAGATTACTTAGTTGGGATGGAACTGAGTGATCTTCAATGTCCCTTCCAACCCAAACCATTCTGTCATTCTATGAATCCCCAGCAGCTGCCAATACATCAAATACTGAACTGCGGTACATCTGTATAATAGTAAACAATTTAGCCTTAGAAATAGTGCATTTTCAAGCCCTTAATTCTTGACTGGAAATGACCATTCCTGCCACAGATTCATGGTTGTTTTCCCTGAAACAGATGATGATCTGTGTCCTCTGTAGTAGATACTGAGAAATTTTATTTAGTGTACTCTAAAATATTAAATTCCAATCTTTATTAAAATAAAGCTCTAGTTGAAGCCAAAGGAATTCCAAATTTGCAAGCCTGGCTAGAAGCATCTTAGTTTAATCTATAAACAGATTATAATATTATTATATACTGTTTATATACCTATATAATGTAGGATTAAGAAAATAAAAGTGAGTGCTGGGCTTTTGCTATCTGGTACATAAGGGCAAAATTTTAAAATGCATTCTCTTTTTATTTTTGTAAATGTTTTTGCATAATCCGAGTGGTATGTATAAAAGCTATAAAAAACCTGTGATTGTGCAGAAAACATGAATGCTTGTGCAGAGATACCTTTCAAATAGATTTGATACGATAGGTGTCATTTGCATCTGCAACACTTCCATAAAGTCAGCTCTTTGAGGGTTTCTGTGCTCATTTTCCCCAATACACAACCACCTCAGCAGAAATCAGATTAAGATCACCTGTTTACTGATCTTTTTCGTAGAACCAGGTGTTGGAGGACTCCTAATCCCCGTGGGTTAATCCATGTGTGTAGAGAAGGTGCTGTTCTACAGGATTATTTCACACTCTAATAAATTATTGAGTGCTCTTAAGTAAACATACCCATTTATTGTAATGACAAGGGACTGTTTGAAACATAACACTGCCAGAGGATTTCCACATTCGTTTTTATTCATTCTATGCTTCAGGCTTCTGCGTAACTTTTTTGACAGCCTTGGAGTGCAGCCCACTTTTTTTGTCCTAGGCTTTAAGAGCTCCTTTGGAAGCAGGCACAAACTGTTCTACAAGCAATTCATCTGCAACAGGGTTAATCCACTAGGCAATGGTGATACTTTCAGAAGGAGAATGGGAAAAAAGGTGTCTGAGACCTACCAGTTATCACCCCTAATCCATGACAGAACAGACATCTATCAGACTATGTATTTAGCTTGGACCACTGTAGCTCCATGTTCACTGTCCCATGAAACTCCTCAGGAAATACTACGTCCCTTACTCTTCATATGGCTACATTATTGTATTTCCTGAAGATTAGGAGTAAAAATGTTTGCTAACACTCCAAGATGCACTAATTCTGTACTTAACATGACATATTATGTAGGACAGACATACATTCTGTTCACGCTGAAGCTGGGAAGTTGGGTACAGAGACCCTAGGAGAACTGCAGTGCTGCTCCTTCCTGTAAGAAGACTGACTTGAGAGGACCACCAAGAGCTTCCTTTTCATATTTGCAGGATGAAATGTACAACTCAGTGGCAGGAAAAGACGCTGCCTGCCAGCTTTGTGAAGCAACCTGTGCTTCTGAGCCCATCTTGGAAAATCTGACATGCAGTATGTTCTTGTTGGTGAGGCTAAACATGAGAGGGAATTCAAGTGCCATGTGCTAAATGAGCAAGTTATAATGACATTTATCTATCACACTCCCCTCCCCTGCCAAAGTATGCCAGGCAGTACTTGGTAGTTCACAGTGCTAACAGATCTGTAGCTGGTGCAAAGCCCGTTTAAATCAACAGACTTTGTTAGATTTTGAGGTCAGCTCTTACTGCCATGGCATGAGTGAAGCACATGAACAATATGGACTGCACAAAGCAGGGAAGACATGAGAGGGAGGAACAAAGCATGGTCAAGGGACTGTGAGATGATTGACATGAAAATCTATCTGAAAATAGAAAATGGCATCTATATCCTGAGCACTTATTACAGCAACACAGCAAGTGACCAGGATCTTCTCTATCTCATGCAGTATGATTGATATTCCAATATTCTAAGCTATATTTCCACTTTGTACAAGACATTGGTTTAAATGGAACAGGCTTATTTATATATGAAAGAAAAATTAGCTAACTTGAAAACTGCTGTGAATGTTCATGTAGTTCCATCATATTTTTGGTAGAGGACTCCTGATGAAGAAGGATACACACTGAGGAGGCCAAGTGATACATTCAATAAATTCCAAGCAAAATACCTGTTTTCCTCAGCTGTATTATCTCCATGAATATCCTCTGAAAACACTCTAAAAAACTTAATTCTTCTTTTAAGTCCATATAAATTTTGGGATACCTCTCAGAAAACAAGAGTCTCTAAGCCATAGAAACACTCACTGTAGAACCAACATACCTTTCTGCATAGTCCATTGGAAGCAGTCTTTGGGTGTGGATACATTTTTCCCAGAGAAGGAATCCCTAGGCAAGGAAGAACAACCACATCAAAGGAGAGTGTTGGGTTGGCAAAAATAAGACAATACTAAAAAAGAGTGCAGGAGCCTGGGAGATGTATAATTGCCAGAATAATTATCAGTTAAGCCTGTTGTAGGTCATCATGAAGAGCCATCTGCAGAAATATGGAGTCACTGCTGGATTGCATTAATAAAGTATCCTCCATAATAGACATGTCTTATTTTCTCACTCAAACTCTCACCCTGTCTCTCTATTCTACATACTCAGGTTTTGATACTGAGGAACAGTTTACTGGAGAAGATAATTTGAACCAGCTAGCTATACTCCCTTTCCAGAAGAAGCCATGGTAAGATTCCATGGAGGCTTGAATGATGAAAAAACCCTTCTCTATAAAATTAGTAGAAGTGTTTTTTTGTAGTTATATTGCAAAATTTTATAAGTAAGTGCCAAGCCTTACAGATGTATAACATAAAAGAGAAGTGCTAAGACAGAGGTCCTGGAGCTGTCCCTTGAATTAACTGAGTAATGAATGTAGGGAGTAATGCATTTGCATTGCAGTTCCCATTCTGATTACAAATAATTTAAAATTTTAATTAATATTTAAATTAAATTATGTTTAATTACAGTTATTAAAAATTTAAAACATCAAATTAAAATTTAAAATTAAAGAAGTTACAAATTACATGCTTTTGGTAGGTAGCCACTGGACAACAAATATAGCCTCCAAACAATTGGAGAGAGACTAACACAAGTATATCTGATTCTTTCCATGAGAACACAGTGCACATACCAGGCCTGATACAGTCAAACAGAGAAGTGAAAATAGGTATAAAGAATAGTGTAATACACAACAACAAAAGAGGAAATACTCTCAGAGGGTTTCCACCAGAATCTAAAATGCTTTTTATTTTTTACAGGTTTGGTTTTTTTTTTTTCAGTTACAGGGGGTGTAAGAAAAAAAGTAAATAATTTAAACATGGTGTATCAAATGTGACTTCTGATCATTGCTAAATTTATTATATATCTAGGAAATTCAGTAAAAAAATGTATAGCCTTCTTCCAACAGGCTACCTCAGTAGCATTTCAAACATGGTTTTTGCCTTCTTTCTTTGTCTTCAGCAAGTAAAATCTCCCTTTAATCGACCTTCTCAAAATTCAGTAAAGAGAACAATTCATAGAGCATGGAAGACTTTTTAATTTCTTCTTTCTTTAATGTTAACATTTATTTTCTTGATTTTCTACAATCAAAGGGGTCAGCCAACAGCTGAATTTTGATTTATTGGTGGGTTTTGTTTCCTTTTTTAAAATTCTTGCTTTAAAATCTGGGATTACTGTATGTTAGGGCAAAATCTGAAAATTACACTCTTTAGACTTTTCGCCCCACTGGAACTTGATGCAGGTGCAAGGATTGTAGGCACTGTATAAGGGTGAACTTCTTAATTTTCATCATTTTATAATTTTGCCTACACTGACTTATCTTCACAGATGGAAAATTTCCACTGAAGTTGGTAAAAAATTAGTTTGCATAAACTGAATGCAACCTCTTCTTTTGCAATAGCAGAATGACACAACTCCACTACTACAGTAACAGTATGGGTGAAGTTTACTCACATTTTTCCTCATTTGCTTTTCCACTTTCTCTGAATAGAATGCTGTCATGTGACCTCTCCTTCTTCTAATTAGTTGGTGATAGAAAGCGTTGTTCCCCCAGGAAATGCTGAAAGTTGGTAAGGACTTTTTACTCCAGCATTTTGGGGCATTACTTGCTGCCAAGGAATAATGAAAACAGGGAGATAAAATGAAAGGATAAAGATGATCCCGCTGAAGGGAGTTTCTCCACTCACAGAACAGGGAGCTACTTGCAGCTCTCTGTACACAGCCCAATCTTGTTGTCCTTCTCCCTCTCTATGTACAGCATGATTTGGGTGGAGTGATAGTCATATATATGTTCTTCATTAAGATGTTAGCACATGCAGTGATAGTCATATAGATGTTCTTCATTAAGCTTGTTAGCACATGCAGGGATGATGCTTTAATCTTTAAACCACCCCTAATTCAACAAAAATTACCTTTTGACCATTGTGTCCTTCGAAGTTTCAGTGATACAACTTTGTTTGACTCCTCTGAGCCAAAACAGGAGCTTCCCATCTCTACAGGTCTCCTCCTTTGGCCAAGTCAGCCTTTCTCAGTGTCAGCTACACAATCTCCATCTGCAGAGATAAGAGGGAATGCACACAGTGTATCCACAGATAGTAAACCTTAGCCCTGGCCTGGCTCCTTGGCCAGCATCCTGCAGCGCTGAGGGAGGAAAAGGAGGATGCACACAGAAATGGCTCCTGTCCTTGGAAACAAAATTCCAGGGAGAAAGGGATGACAAGCTGGCAGAAAGTCAACAGCCACTATCTAAATATAACAAGCTGGCTCCTTGGCTTAAAATCCTGCAAGCTGAACTTGAAAATGAGCAAGCTGAGATGAAGAAAACACAACAACAGATTTGTGAGTTCAGAAGGAAGAACCAAAATCTGCAGCAACAGAGGGTGAAAGACCAAGGAAAACCACATCCTGCAGCTCAAAACCAATGGAAAGAGATATGATATAGTCAGAGAATGACAGACAGCTACAGCATAATTCAGTCTGATATTGTGAGCACCGAAAGTATCTATAACGTACAATCCTAGTTGCCATGTGCAGCAGTTCCCACTTGCCAGGTGCAGCAGTTCCCCTTCCCTTCTAGGGACAAACTTCCACAGATTCCAGCTGAGGGTTCTGTTAAAAAAGCTACTTTAAGAACTTTAAAGGTAAGATAGTGCTCCTGAAGTCCTTTACTGGATTTGAATCCAAGTGTGGAATTCTGTATAACACAGATATTTATGCAATAATCTAATTTCAAGCACTGATGAAACTCTTTGCAATTTATTATTTCAAGTAAATGAGGGAATAAAAAGATAATGAACTTTTTTTTACATCTTCAAGAGGAAAAGGAATGAAAGGATCAGAATATAAATGTTGCATAGTATGTTAGCTTCTCTCTTTCTTCAAGTTTGCAGAAGCTTGCAGATGGTTTTATATGTGTTTTGCATGGGTTGGGAAACATTCAAAACTGGACGCAATATTCTAGATGCAATCCAATAGAGATGTAGAAGTCACTCACAAAGAAAACAGATCTGCTTTGTTCATTTTCCATGGCATGAAGTGTAACATCTAGAAATATATCTTCAATTTTCCTTTGTTTTTTTTTTCCTTTAACATTGACAACTCTCTCTTAGCCATGGTGGCTTTCTTACTTACTAATTACTCCAAATGCAATTACATGTACACGTTCTCTTACTGGCTATATTTTGTTTCACTATTGTACTTTAGGCTTAAAATAGAATTTTGCTTTTACCATATGTGACAATACTCACAATAATAAAACCAAGAGATTGGGGGTTGTTTGGATATACTCAATGCTGCTAGCAAATACTGCTGCAGTATATGTAGTGCACTCCCTAGGTGAGAAACACTGGACTTGTGAAATCCATGTGCACAAATCCACCAAATAGCCATCCTATCACTGAATTAGTAGCAATAATTAACTTGCAGTGTAGAATAAAAATAGCTTTTTATCTTTTCATGTCAACAACTTTGTTTCTACTTTTCACGCAGAGGGAAGATAAAAAATCTGGTGGCTAAAAATACTCCATGTGCTTTAAGCTGTATATATTACAAAACCATCACCCCAACCCAAGTGTTGCACAGAATCTTAAGCTGGGCAACCTTGGACAAGGCCAAAGGGACCTCTGAAGTTCCTTTCCTGTTACCATCATATGGAGCATATGGAATCCATAAATCTGATTAAGCAATCATAGTTAACAATTACAAATTTATCTACACTATTACAGTTTTCATTTGATGTTTTCCAATTCTCAAAAAAAATCGAATTATTCAGTCAAGTTTGTGGAACACAATTTCCCATGTATTTCTCTAAGAGAGATCTCCAGAGAGGTATCCTTCTCCTTTTTTTTTTTTTTCTCACATAAAATACAGAATCTGTGTGTGGTTGAGACAATTTTCTGCAATAGGGTAGCTAAAATTCCTCCCAGCAAAAAAACTTGGGAAAGCACCAGCCTTCAAAGAACCACCACAGGCAAAAATTGAGCAGATCTCATTAAAAGCTCCTGTGAACACTGGTTTGTCTCCTGTACTAACACCCAGTCAGAAGAAGCTGACAGGATTTCCAGGGATGGGGGTTGCTGCATGACCTCCTTCTGCCTGCATCAATTTCAGATATGTTGATTCCCCACAATTAAAATCAGTGGTGAGAAAGAATAATGTCAGCTTGACAGGTCTAAGTGGGAGATTCTCACTGGAATTATTAATAACTACCACATACAATAACTGTTTGTATTTTGAAAAGTACTATAGAAATTAAGGGAGAAAAAAGCCTGAGAATTCAATATTCATATAATTTTTTCTCTGAACTACAGAAAGTAATGAAGAGATAAATCTTAGTACGATTATTTTTTAAAAAGTAATGTTATCTCTTCTGATTTTAACAGGCATGACAAAATATGGAAGGGTACAAAATCACCAACTATTAGAAGAAGATTTTAGAGCTTTTGACAGTTTCTGAAAGCAAAAAAATTGACCTTATCTGTGAGCCCCAGAAAAATTTCAGAAGAAAATAGCAAGCAAAAATAATAAGTTACATTTTTGGGGTGCACTGGAATAGTGGGTTACTTATCAAAACTACTGCATCAAGCTGAACCTGAAGAGAACTGAGAAGGATGCAGTTCTTGGCACATGATAGGAACTGCAAGGTATTAACACCTACAGCAATGTCCACAGAAAAATAGCTGAGAAAAAAATAAACTCTCTAAACATTTTGCTAACATGTAAAATTCCATGAAAACTCAGGGAGCAAGGGATCCTCCTGATTGTCCCAACAAAATTTCCTTCTACAATACAAGCAAGCTCTCTATCCTAGTCAGATTATATTTCAGCCAGCTTTTTCCTGACACAAGAAGTGCCATCCAAAAGTGAGAAACTAGAAGCAGAAAACAGGTTAGGACTGTACATGTGACACTGCTCCTAAAAGTGCTTTGTTGAATTCATCTCTCCTAGAAGGTACTGAGTAAATAATGAAGAGGTAGTCCAGCTGATTATTGAACCCTTGGCCATGCCAAAAGCAATTACTTGCTTTTGTAATTATTTTTGCAAAAGTAATAAGTCTCTACATAAAGTTATTTGCCTTTTGCTGATATCTTCAAAGGGGAAACAACACATCTGGGAGATTAATTTAAGAAATTCAAAATGGAAATGTAAGGTAAATATTACTTATAGATCACACACTAGGAATGCTCACTCTTTTTGTAACACTTGTTATAAAATTGAAGGCACATTTCCTCCTAACAGTTGTACGTGTAATTTTTAATGGAAAACCCTCTTTTAAATGCAGGATACAATTCTTGTATGTGACTGCAATCACATTCCCAGGGGCAACATGAACTCTGAGTGAACACCAGTCTTAGAATTAGCATGCAACATAACAGATGTCAAAGCTCAATGCCACAATAGTGGCAAATATTGTCAACACTTACTTTATTATGCCTGGGAATAAACTCACAGAGCAGTTCATGCAAAAAGAAAAAAAATCTCTGCAGCTGGTTTCAGGTTTTCCTAGAGACTTTTCTTTCAAATTATACTTGTTTAATGTGGGTAGAATGCTTAGCACAAGAGAATGCAGCCTAAATGGCTTCCAGGTACAGCTGTAACATCGGAGTCAGTCTTGGCTTGGTTGCTGAAGCTGGTCAAGGCACCACAATTATTTTCAGATACAATTTTAATTAACATCTTTCTGTGCCTCCACAACATACAAACCCAGTAAGAGCACCACACAGGTTAATTAATTAGTAACACCAAGAACAGTTAACTCAGATGGAAAAGCAGCACTTAAAGTACATAGTCACTGTGTAGAAGACACGAAGTGCTTCAGATCTGGCAGTGCTATATAGGAAACCTCCTACAGCATGCCAGTATTCTTTTACTTTCCTGAAGAAAAAATAACTAGCTGCTTCCCCCCCCCCCCCCCCCCCCAAAAAAAAAGTCCTCCAAAACAACCAAACCACGACTAGGATAAAGACATCACCACCTGGTGAAAGATCTTTACAGAAAAAGTAACATTATACCTTTGGGTGGATATTACCTGACTAGAAATACTTTTACCAGTAGCAGTGAATGTTTTCCAGTGTTCTGGAAATACTTACATGTCACTTTCAGTCAATACTTAACAGCATTTCAGTAACATTGTCAGCATGTTAAAAAAAGATTAAGCTGAGCTAGATTGGTTACTTCTGATAAATTTTTTTAGTGTAATTTGCAGGTTCAAAATCAAATGAGGGAAATTGAAAAATGAATGCCTCAAGACTACATTTACCATTGTCATGACAGCAAGCTGCATATGCCCAAATGACAAATTAAAGTTACCTCAAAATATAGAATGTATCTTAACACTACTCTTGTTTCATTTTACCTTGTATGCAAATTGCTGGATAAACTGTGGGAGAAAAGAGAAAGCATGGAGGGAGGCTGGTTTGGGCCTTGGCATTTTTATTTTCACTGAATGTTTTGATTGTAGGGTTTGGGAAAGCTCTCCCTTTTAACATCCCTTGCATTGCACTTAACAAAAGGTCTACTGAGATAAAGGCAATGTATCAGTATCATATTCATTGCCTATCATGCTTTGGGAAACTTTCAATTAAACCAGCAAATATATGACTCAAAACCAGCTATTCTAGAGCAACATGGAATTTTGAGATTTCCATAGCACCTTTATTTCAGTACTATGCTTTATCCTTGGTCTGTCCAGAGGTATATTGGCCCATAGAATCACAGAATATTCTGAGTTGGAAGGGATCCAGTGTTGTCCAGAAAAAACTGGACTTGTTACCTGGTGTGCAATAAGCCAATAATTTCACACTCAAGAGAGACATTGATAATTTTTTCCAGAGTTGCACTAGCCTGGCTGCTCAGTGGTATTCCACAAGTCAAGCACACCACCTATCAAAACTTTTCATTATTTATACATTTAGCAAACAGAGGCATTAACATTCATTATCTACAAGTTACATATTTCTCTTATTAAGTCGTATTTGATCTTTTATTGGTTAATGAATCTTTCACTTCTCATGCTAATTAATCCACATGCTCAGTTGTTCTCTGCTTAGGAGTCAGAGGGTTTCTGGGGTCGGTGGCCCGTGAGTCAGTGGCTGTGATCTCCATGTACCAGAATTGCCTTTTATCCACACAGAGGTAATTCAGCACAGTTACTGCATTTATCGTCCTTATCTTGAGAGTTCTGCCAAATGTCCTTGTGGCCTGTAAATCCTGCATTCTTAGCGTTCACTATTATTGCTACATCCTTCTTCCCAGGCTCTGCCCAGGTCTGAGATCATTGTAGCATGTCAAGGCCTAAACCTCAACAAGGCACTTCTACCGACAACTAATTTGTCTTTATAATGCCCAGATATCACACAGAGTTTGCTTGTTGGCTGCTGTTTGACAGATTACATCCTCAAATCCCACATTCTGCAGCACCACGAGGACCGTCGAAGTCTAACCCCTGGCGCCGCGCAGGACGGCAGACCGCCCGACGTGCCGGGAGTGCTGTTAAAGGCTCGATGCCGCCGGCCCTTCCCGGGAGCGGGACCCTGCTCTGGGAGCTGTTATAAATGAGGAGCTTGACTAGGCATTGGCAATTCAAGCAGCAATCAATTTATTAATTAATATGGTAAAGTATGAGCAATACAGCACTGGGTACAGTGAGGGAAGTTTTCCCTCCAACTACACACCGATAGTTGAGGCTTACAGGTATTTCTAGGGGTACTCATAAGCTTTCTCAGCAGTTTCTATTCCCAATTTTTATGTCACAATTCTATACACTATTGTGATTTAGTTTTTCTCAGGATGTATCCCAGAAAGGAGTATCCCCAGATGGTGGTGGTCCGGTTTCCAAAAGAAGGAAGAAGCATCCCATCTGGTGAAGTCCAGCTCTCCAGATGTGGGCCCACGTTTTAATTGCAAGGACTATAAATCTCGTAACAGTGATGTCCAGCTTCCCGTGGTTGAAACTATTAATCTTTGAGTTGATGTTCATCTTCCTTTCTCAAGCTGCTTTTCACTGTTTTGTTAAGGCGTGAGATAAGCATGTTTCCTTTTTATATTTTCTAAAGCTATAGTTTCAAGGATACCAGCTATATTCTAAAATTATACTTCAAAAGGTTATTATTGCAAAACTCTTTAAGGCTTAACTACAAGCAGAAAGTTCCTGCCAAAGAGCAACATCCTTAACGCTTTAATTCAAATGCTCCTAAATCAACTTAAGACTTATAAAGGTTAACTGCGAACGAAAGATAGGTTCAAAGGCCTTCTTCCATGCTTTACTTTCCTCAGTTATTACTAGAATTCGTCTTTATAACTGTCCCATGGTCGGTTTCCACACGTACCACAATCGCAAATACACACGTTGCCTGTATGTACCTGTCACGAAACACAGCTTTGTATTTCACAGAGCGCTGTCCGAAGGCTCCGGGCAGGCTCGGTGCCGCCGGCCCTTCCCAGGAGCGCAGGAAGCGCCGCCCCCGCCGGGCGCTCACGTGGCCGCCGCGCCTCCTGCCCGGCCGAGCCACGTCCGCGGAGGCGGAGCGGGGTGGGCACGGCCCCGGATGGAGCAGCGCGGGGAGGCGGCTCCAGCTGCCGCTCCAGCCCCAGCGCCCGCCGCCGCCGCCATTTAGACATCCCGCCGCGGCAGCCAGCGCTGGGACAGGGTGCGCGGGAGGGCTCGGGTCGCCGCCGTCCTCATCGTCGCCATGAGCCGCCTGTCGCAGCTGCTGCTGCTCGCCCTGCTCGTCTTCCCCGCCGCGCTGCTGCTCGGGGACGCCCGCGGCGGCCCAGGTGAGGGCGGGCGGGCGGCCGTCACTGCCGGGGAGCGGGGCCGGTGGGTGTGTGCGGGTGTGTGGGGAGGTCTCCGCGGCGCCGCGGGGAGGGGGAGCCGCTCCGGCCGGGCCTGCGGAAGCTCCGCCGAGAGGCGGCGGCGGCGGCTCCGCTCATTCATCGCCCCGGCCGCCCGCGCACGTGGCGGCCGCCGCTGCCGGGGCTGCGGTGCCCGCGGGGCCCGGGCTCGTCCGAGGCTCCTGGAGGGTGCAGGGCCGCGCTCCGGCCCCTCCGGCGCAGCCACCCGCGGTGTCGGGCAGGGCCCCGCGGGCACCGGCCTCGAACCCGGCCGTGACAGCGGCCCGGGAGAGCCAGAGAACCCCTCCTGAGGCGGCGGCAGCCGGTTTGTCCTTCTCCCCGCTCGCCCGCGGTGCTGGTTGCACATTCCCTAGCAGATGCGCTGGCTGCCACCCTGCCTTCCCACCTCGTCTGCCGCCACCCCCCGAGTGTCCTTGGCGACACCGAGGAGCGCTAATCTCTGTTTACGCTGTGGCGTTATCTGATTCACGATCTGGAAATTGCCTCCCTACTACTAAGTTTGGGAAGGCTTTTCGCCCAGCTCCTGCAGTGGGCTGCAGCTCACGCCGTGTGCGAGTCCTTTCCCTGAGCTCTCCCGCTATTGCCACATCATCAGCCCCTCTGACATCCATCGGAAACACCGTGAGGGGTCTGAGGGTGTGCTGGGCAGCAGATGGCAAAGAGCGCCTACAGCCTATCTGTATGCTGTTCATTTTTAATTTAAAACCCCCCGCCTTTATTTGTAAGAATTTTTGTAGAAATTAATTTTTTTTTCCACACTTACAAGTTTAAAACATCAAATAAAATCACTGTAGTTAAGGCTTAGGTTAAGTATTGCACATGGTCGAGCAAAAGTCTTTGAGTGTGCCTTCTAAAGACACTTGAGAGGAGAGGTTGGGTTTGCTCTCTCTAGCACTAACTGGCAATTCTTAAGTCCTTGGATATACTTGTCCTGCTCAAGGATTCCTGTTTCCCATGAAAATTTTAAAATATTTCTTTTAAATTTTGTATTTATAGCAGCTAGGTCTTTTTTTCAGACCTATGTAAATCAGTCATCCATTCATTTCTACTCTTTCATATTCAGAAAACACTACATTTGTTTAAAAAAAACCCAAACCTGTCATTTTGTGCACGTGTTTTAGATCTCAGCCTTGCTTGCATGCGCTCTGAACTGCAAACAGACAGAACTTTGTCCCGTGGCCAGTATTTTTATTAATCATATTTGCCCAGTGTTTGAATGTATGAGGCTTGGCTCCACGAAAGCAAAGAGGCAGTGGACTATCAGATTGCACTTGTCTTGGAGCCTTGCTCTAGGTCACGTTTCTTTTCCGACTGGTGGTGTGGTTCTGTTGGATATATGGCTATACGTGATTTTGAGGAGATTGTAGTCAGAAAGATTTCTTTAGGTTTCAAAACTTGGATGAAAATAAGTACGCAAAAAAACCCCACAAAGTAACTTTTTAGGTACCTTTCAAAGTGTTCTGTTACCAGTGTGCTAAAAAGTTATTAGACGTGCTAGGCTTAAAAGAAACAGTAGTTACAAATTAATTTCCTGTCAATAGGAATGCCTTATATTCACTTTTGTAATTGCAACCCTGAATTATTTTCACATATTTAATGTAACTTGGTTGCCTTCTGCAAATTTAGGCGTTGCTGTGTGAATGCTGAACTTCTTGTCATCCAGCTGTAAATTTTTGGTTTTGAACTTAGTGGCGGATAAATTAGTAAATGAGAAAGTTTTTAGCAAAGGAAAAAGGCTGAAAGATCAACACAAGTATCATTTGAATAGGAGTATTTTGCAACTGAGGCTTCAAAACACTGTATTGGGCAGGTTTTTAAGAAGTTCCTCAAATATTAGTTTGAGAGTTATACTTAAACATCAGTTTTTTTGTTGATTAACTAGACCTTTAAAAGACTTTATTGTATTTGCATTTTGTTTTGGCAGGTTTATTAGTTGCAGCCCAAGATGCTACAGAAGATGAGGAAGCTGTGGAAGATACTATAGTTGAAGATGAGGATGATGAAGCTGAAGTTGAAGAAGATGAGCCAACAGACTTGGTAATTGTGCATGAATGTTACTTCAAAAGTATGAATTAGACCAGAAATGCTTGAAGCTGGATAACTTAAATAATTGAATTTACTTACATTGCTTTTTTCAGGTGGCTACTTCCATGTATCTGATTAAGCTTGTGTTCAGTTTGAAGTGTCAGAAGGATTTATCTTTTATTTCTGAATTACCAGTTGAAAAGCCACGTGGGGGCAACCTGATTTCTGACTATCAAAACTGTAGGCCACAAAAAAAATAAAACCAACAAAAAAACCCCAAAAAAACCCAAACAAAAAAACCCAAACCACCAAGTGAGAGAACCACATTCTCATAGGAGCCCTCTGTAGTCCTTTTCTATCTGAAGCTTCACCTCGGTAAACTGAGAAGAACATTGGGGGATAGAATGACTTCATTCTGACTTCTTTGATAATGATTTCTAAGGGTGACAGAGTTCTTAGTTAAGCTCAGAATGAATTCTAAAACCCTTGTTAAAAAAATATACAGCTTAGTTTACAACACAAGCTAAAAAAATTGCCCAGAAAATCAAAAACAGAAAAGTGAAATGTTTTACGTAGTTTTCTGATCTGCTTATAGCAGTGGCATGTTAGGCTTGCTAGGCAGTGTGCTTAGAGTGGTGCAAAATTTTTTCAAATCTCTGATGGACATTAGTAGGAGAAAACATACATAACAAAAATGAAGATTTTGTAAAGTGTTGCTTGATTCTATGAGATTTTACTGCTGTTATTAAGTTGGTGAGCTTATGGTTGACCAGCTTTGCTAAGTTGTAAGAAGGTATACTATGTCAACATTGACAGAATATTATTAAATAAACTTTTGGATGTAATTTCCTTTTAATTATTTTTGGCTCAGGTACAAAACATGGTGCTTTTTAGGCAGTTTCTTTTATTTGTCACTCAAATAAAAGGGTTTTTCATAGTGTCTTGGAATCAGGATGCTGCATGCTCAGCTCTGGTTCCCTAGTTCATAGTATGTGTATGACTGATCCAGTAGGACTTCCACTGCTTCAGGAGGTTGTTTTAGCACTGAAATCAAATGATCCAACTGACTTCTCAGCACTTAGCTGAGACTGTTCAATACTGGTTTTTGTTTGGTGGGGATGGTGATGATCCCCTGATCCCTAAATGGAAAATAAGCTCTTAATGCTTGCATTTGTCAAAAAGGGATTCATCACAAGGTGATGCTTGAAGGTGTCCATGGACTTACATAGTTCTAATAGCCTAACTATTTCCAGGCATACATAACACTTAACTAATTAAAGCTGAATAAAAAATGTAAACACTCCCTGTAGCGAAAACAACTCATTTGTTTTATGGCTGTCTTTATTTTGAAATGCTTGTTTTCTAACTGGAAATAGCTTAGATGTGAACACTTAACATTTAGATTCTATTATTTTCTTTCCATCCCCAAACAGAAACATTACTGATGGTTTTTGATTCCAAACCCTTCAATAGAGCTAAATGTGGTTCAGGTTAGTCACTGTGTAAAATATAACAAGTAGAAAGATAAATGCTGAAAGGGATGCTCAGCAAATCTAGAGGGAGAACAGACTGTGGTGCTAATCCTGCAAGAGCAGGATTTGGTACAAATACTTGCCACTGTTGCTTGCTTTGACACATGGGATTCTCATGAACCAAGCATGGTTTTAGCTTCACTGTTCATTATAGAGTTTTTTGAAAAAGTCTCTTGTCTTAGACAGAAGAAAAAGAGGAAGAAGACTTGTCAGGAGAACCTAAAGCCTCACCCAGTGCTGATACAACCATCTTATTTGTGAAAGGTGAAGGTAAGAGTCCTCTGCTAATCCACCATTCTCTTTACTGTTGCTTAGACTACATCAGTGTTTCCTGAAACAGTGAAACCACAGAGTCTGTTCTAGATACTCTCTGTTTGACTGTGTGTGGTGCATGAGATTTCTCACGGTTGAATTTTTTTTTTGTGTGTGTGTTTCAGACTTTCCAGCGAACAACATTGTAAAATTTCTGGTGGGCTTCACCAATAAGGGTACAGAGGATTTCATTGTCGAGTCTCTTGATGCTTCTTTCCGGTACCCTCAAGACTACCAGTTTTACATCCAGAACTTCACAGCTCTTTCTCTGAACACAGTAGTTCCACCACAGAGACAAGCCACGTTTGAGTACTCCTTCATCCCTGCTGAGCCTATGGGTGGTCGTCCTTTCGGTCTGGTTATCAATCTCAACTACAGAGATGCCAGTGTAAGCCCGATGCTAGTTCATCTGGAGGTGTCAGGAAGGAACTGCTTAGTCAAGTACCTCTCCAGAGAGTGAATGCCTCTGTAGTATTTAAGCAAATCAGTGGGTACATAAGCACAGCAAGTGATTGCCTACATGCACCTAAAGTTGTATCAGCAGTGGAAGCTGGGGTGTCTTAGAACTGTAGAGGACAACAGAACATTTGTGCTTTTATGTCTTGAGTGAAAGTAGCATAACTTGCAACCTTAAGAAAGTCTTGTGCAGGAGTTGCTGCTTTCTAGAATTTCTCTAAGAACATGAAAAAAGGTAAACGTTTGTGTATGTGTTGAAGAAATCAGTTTAAAATGTCATGTGCAAACTTTGTTCTAGGGCAACGTTTTTCAAGATGCTGTCTTCAATCAAACTGTTACAATTATTGAAAAAGAAGATGGGCTGGATGGAGAAACGTAAGGAGACTGGAGATCCTGGTTTAGTTGGTGCACTGGTAGAACAGGTTATTGGTGGTGCCATTGAAAATAGTTCTTATATTGTCATTTTATTGAGTGTTAGGTCTGCTGTGTTTTGTGTATGATGTAGCAGCATTTGACAGACTGAAAATACAAACTTTTCCCAAAATTAAGATCTCTGTTGTTAGTGGGAATCTTCAGGAGTGGTACTGTGTCAGTGAGAAGTTGACAGATGTGCTTTAGCTCAGAGGGCTTAAGCCTGGTGTTATTCAGCTACATAGCAATTCAAAGCTGTTAAGCTTCTGTTATGCTACTGTGCTTTTTCCTAAGAGCTAAAAGATGCAGGGAGTCCATAGTATCAGGCTGTGGGTCCTGCTGTCAGGACTGGAATAACTTTCTTCTGGAACACTGCAGTGTAATCTAAGTTTACATAAACTAAAAAATGTATTTGGAGTACCAGAGAGCGCAGCAAAGAATGACTGACTTCCTCTAAACCCTGTTTGTAGTAGGTATCTTCCAGGAGTGATTTTTTTCAGACTTAGGTAGATCTGACACACCAAATATCTTTCAAGCATATGTTGTGCTAAAATGCTATTAAATATTGTAGCACTGGAATGGAATTTTAAGTGAAGCTGTGAGTTAGAAAAGTTCATGTTCAGAAATATTTGCAGACAATACTGAATATGTGAATTGTCCTGGCACAGGTAGAAATTGCCTGTTGAGCAAGCTTCCTTTTAAAAAAGGTGATCCAAAAGAAATAGCTGTTGTGTTCGTTTGTAATTCTCAAAATACAATGGTATAAATGAAAGAACAGTTGGTCACGTGAAAATGTGTGATGGGCTGAAAAAGGAGCTCTCAAAACAATTCAGATACTAGAATCAGTTTGTGTGAATGTCCTGTGAACAGATAATTGCCCTATAGCAGGTATTGAAATTAAGTATCTTCTTCAGTTTAACTCCCTAATTTCCTTTATCATAAATGAGAGTTCAGATGTTCAGCTTGGAATAAGCTTTTTACTTGTAAATTCCTTAATCCCCAAATCAATTTTAGCTATAACTTAGGTTTACTTCTTGCTAAGTATCAGCAGGTACTTAAGATAAAATTCTTCAAACCAAACCAGAATGCACAGATTAAGAAAATTGATATTGTAGATAGAATTCTAACAGTGGAACACAAAGCAAGATAAGCAAAGTCATTCAAAGCTCTGTTGCAAATTATTAGTGTCTTAGCAGTACTTGTTTTGCAATAGAATGCTAAAAGCATATAAGACTTTCAAGGGGTTTAAGTGATGAAAGCTGTCACAGACCTAAATATTGCCTGTGACCCAATATCTTGAAACTTCGTGATAGTGCAAAATAATTGTTAAAGTTAGTGAATTTCAGTATTTATTTATTTATTATAACATTTTCCTAATTTATACAGCATTTTTCAAACATTCTGTTGTTCAGAATTATACTTATGATTACAGTTTCTAAAATCCAAGTCAGAATAATTGCATTATAGTTGTTAGAACTTTAGTTTCAGATTCCTTGGGTATTTTCCCCTCTTACCCCCTACAGAAGTTCTTGAGAAAGTTTCAGTGGATGTGCGCCCAAAGTTAGGCTTAATTTCTATGCCTCTTCATAAGCTGTCTTCAAAACTTGACATTTTTAGTTAATGCATTGTTTCTTAAACTTTTTTAAAGGATCTTCATGTACATGTTCCTTGCTGGACTTGGTCTGCTGGTCATTGTTGGCCTGCATCAGTTGCTAGAGTCTAGGAAGGTGGGTAGCATGTTTGTCTGTGTACTTGTTAATACAAAACTTTCTGATGTGAAAAGAAAACAATTCAGTGATTGCTTCTGGCATATGATGGTAAAGGTGCGAGATTTATTTTTAGAACCTTAGAGGTTACTGGGAAAGCTAGAGTGTTCTTTAAAAATGTTCCTAATGGAAGATACTTTGGTTGCTGAGCCTTGTGCCCTTTGGGTCTGCCCTTTGGCTCCACACTGAAGTGGTTGAATTGGAATACCTTGTAATCACTGGGTGTCTGTATCTGCTGATCCAGTACTTACTTTCCCCATGCTCTCTATTTCTGCCTATTAGTCTAATCCAGGCCAGACTTCAGGGGAAAACAGCTGTCAGTCCTTTATTTAGTTCTTAGCAAAGCTTTGCCATAATGTTGATTATTTTGCAAGGTCAGATCACATTTGACAATATTGTGCTAATCTGAGAAAGCAAAATAAAACTTGTCATCACAAAGTTTGACTGATCATCAGCAAAAGGTGTAATGAATTTGCCCAGGTGTGCAGGAAATAATTGGTGCCTTTATGTGGAATAAATGTTGTAAGGTGTTAGAAGTGGTAATACAAAGCTTAGGGGAATAAATTGCTACTGGGAAAGACAGCTCTGTGTATTGACTAGCCTTAAGTTGTACCTTAGTGAAATAATTGTAATTCACTAAATACTGCTTTTTTAGTAATTTCTAATACTTGTGCTATCCAAGTCTTACTTAAAAGAAAAAAATCTTTCTTCTTTCTTGAATTTTCAGAGGAAAAGACCAGTACAGAAAGTAGAGATGGGAACATCAAATCAGAACGATGTTGATATGAGCTGGATTCCCCAAGAAACTTTAAATCAAATAAGTAAGTAGTCTGCCTTTCACAGACTAGACCATAACAAACCTAACTTTACTACTTTAATTGTAAGTGAGTAAGTAGCTGATACCAATTTCTTAGAGTAGCATGTATCTTCTAGGGAATTACAAATTGTCTCAAGCACTGTACTTAAGGATGAGATTATTACTTTAGCAGCCCATTCCTTGTATAACCAACTTTATTGGTTGATAAGATAATGACTACTGGTGACTTTTATGATTTGTTCTGTAGAGTATTTTTCAACAGTGTAAGATCTCTACCCAAAACCTGGATTGCAAAGATGGTTTAAATAGGAGAAAGTAGATGTCATCTCAGAGTTTCTGAAAGTTGTTTGGAAGTTTACCTATAGACCAAAGTCTTAAGTAAGCATTAGAAGTGTGTTTTAACTAAAGACACATAAATACTTATTATTGATGTCCTTCACAAATCCAAAAGTTCTACTTGATACCTGAAGTGCCATCACTAAACCCAATATCTGATTTCTTTAGACTGTGGCTATTTCTAACTTCTCTTACTCTTTCTTCTCTTTTGCTTTCCCATGGCTTCAGTGCAAAGTAGAAGAGGTGAGGCAGACTCTTTGTGAGCTGAAAAGTGCTTAGTGTGTTGTCCGTGTAATAATTAAGCATGGATAGAAGTACAACTTCCTGCATGCTGTGACTGGTGATGTAGCCTGAGCAGTGAAAGATGCAGAACAGATGCACGCAATGGCATACATTTTATATACTTCTAAACTAATGTTTTCATGTATTTTCTGGAGATATTTCTGGTTATATTGTAGGAACATAGTTTCAGTAGAATGTTGAAGTATTGTTGTCTTCTCTCACGGTTCCTGGAATCCTTTTTCTAAAAGGCAGATGTTCATTTTGCCTTCCCTGCTCACCTTGTTGTATCAGGCTGATAAACTCCTGCCATCAGTAGCAGTCACTGCTGTGAGCTGAGAAAGCCTCAGTGAAGTGCAATCTACATGAGATGCAGAGAGTTCAAAAACCCTTTGCAGGAGCTACCCTTACTAGGCAGGGACTGCTGTTTTGATCAAATAAGCATATTCTGACCTTCATTTGGTGCAGAAGGCTAGAGGCCTTAGCTGTGGTATGAACTTGTGCCAGGAGTTAATGACTTTGGGCTTTTTAAATTCCTTTACCTTTTTTAAGAGTACTTGCACCCCATAGGTTTAAAGACTAGTGCTTTACATGTGAAGATAAAAGCTTTCTTGTACACTTTCTTCTGTTATACACTAGAATAGTATAAAATCCAGACACAGGAATTGGAAAAGCCTCCCTCTAACAAGAAAAACTGAAGGTCTAAATACTATTTTTTGCTAAAAAGCAAGCTGACTTTAAAAAGGTTCAAATTCTGGTAATGTTTGGGCCCCAACCCCCATCCTTTTCTTAAGCCAAATAAGTATTCATATCTGAACACTTGAAGTTTAGGAAAAAATGAATGGTTAAGTTGTTCTTAATTGCGGTTTTCTCAGCTCCAGGTTAGTTTCAGATAGAACTCTACACTAGAATTCTTTAAAATAATGGCCTTTAAGATATCAGATATTTTTGACTTTTTTTATTATTGACACTTCATACTGTACTGATTGGCCTGGAAGGGCATGATGGCTGCTCCTTGTGTTTGCACAAACTCTAACTAGGGAGGCTATTGGAGATTGTTCTGTTTGAGAAAATTAGTCACCAGATGCACATAGCAATCGCTTCAGCATTTCATGTAGAGTATTGAAGGTTATTGAAAGTATTCTCTGCAATAATCATAGAACCATAGAATGCTTTGGTTGGGAAGGGGCCTTAAAGGTCATTCAGTCACATGTGGATGCTTCCTAGAAAAGTGCAGTTTTCCACAACAGTTTTCTTCTGCTGTTAGTTGTCTGAATGTGGAAATAGTACATGCAAGACAGAGCTGTCTAAAGAAGAGTCAATCTTACATTCTTCAGCCATGTAAACTCAAGGCAGTGGCCACCCAAATAATTCATTTAACTTTGTAAAAGTGTAATTACTGAACATGAAAATTTTCTAAGCAGCATAGCATGGAGTTTCACATAGGGATGACAGGAATTTTTTTTTTGTTTTGGGTTTTTTTGCATTTTAGTAACTGACAAATAAGACAAACCTTATCCTGTTGTTGCATGTTACAGTATTTTTTGTTACCTTCTATTTACGGTGCTGATAGTTAAATAGCCTTAACAAGTTGTTTGAACTGGCTTCTCTGTGGTGATGCATTGCACTGAAAGGACAGCTTGTCTTGTGTTTGGGAGGAGAAAAATACATGCTCATGTAACAATTGCAATTGATGCAACTATCTCTTTTTTGTTGTTTGTTTGTTTTTTTAATCTAGATAAAGCTTCACCGAGGAGGTTGCCCTACAAGAGGGCACAGAAGAGACCAGTGGGCTCTGATGAGTAATGTTAACTAGTGCAACAGTTGAACCTTTACTAATTCTGCCTGTTTGGTTTTTTTGGATTGGAGTAGTGCAGAGAACCCATACCACCATAAGGAAAATACTGCTAAACATTTGGACTGAACAGATTAACTGAATGGTGTTAATATTACTGAAAATGCACTTCTCTTTTAATTTTTTTTTTTTTTAATTGTTGGGGGTCGGGGGAGGTAGCCATTAAGATTTGTGCCTGCGTGTGTAAGCGGTTGGTCTTAACAGAAACGTGTTACCTGAAATGTGCCTTTAGAGTTCTTTGTAATGCTGGCTTGTCATCTGTACATTGTCATTGAAGGATTTCTCTCCTCTCCCTAATCTGAATGTCTGGTGACTTTAATCTGTCTTGATTGTATCATATCTGTATCAGAACCTGAATGCAATTGTTCTTATTCAGTCAGTAACATTACTCTTTACAAGGTGCGCGCACAGAAGTTTGTGTGTGGGGTCCTGTCTCAGTGGCCAGGCACTGATCATCTCAACTGCTGCATAGTCTTCATTCTAAAGGCACAATTGGGTATAGCTGCTTGTAGTGGTAGATATTTTGATGCTGTTTTGATCTGGGCATGCAGTGACCTAAAAATCTGAACTTAGCTGCATAGATCTTAGGAAGACTCTTGCACAGCAGCAGAACTTGTGAAGCATGGAATTTGTGTGCTGAATTGGTATTACTACATAAATTTCTTTTTTTTTACCCAATTTGTTAAATGGTTAGTTATTGAATTGTGCCAGCATCTTAGGTATTCAGATTATAGTGGTAGTTCTGCAATCTTTACTCAAGAAACTGTTGAATAAGCCAGAACAACTTTTCACTGAGTTCTTGGTTCTCTCTCTTAAGAACTAGAATGTCATATGTATCAAAAGGCCAATTTATTTTTTTTAAAGCTTTACAAAGATTTGCTGTACACACTTGAAACTGAATTTGAAAAACAGTTGGATTCAAATACTTCTTTTTATTGGCGAACTATTTAATTCACCATTTACAGTTTTTAAATCTGAGACATCTTTACACTGGTCAGTACATTGGTCTGAGGTTTTTTTCACCTAGTCTTTCTTAACTAGTAACACAGATGTGTACTCATCAGTAGCTGCCTGTTGGTTCAGTAGTCGAGCAGAAAAGCTGTGTGCAAAATCAAAGCAAGATTTCCTTTTGTGGCTTACATGATTACCAGGTACTGAGGTATTGATCCACATCCACTGTGTTTAGGAATTAACTGACAAGGAAAAGAGCCAGTTTGCAGAACATCAGTTTGCTTGGGCAAGGCTTGAACTGTTTGCATCTCAGCTGCCTCTCTTCCTATCTCTGAATGTTATCTGAAGGCTTGTTGAGTTCAGATAGAGGCATAGATTTGAGGCCTCTGTTGTCTTTTCCTCCCTTTTGTCATCCCCACCTGTGAAAAATGCCCTTTTAGTTCCACACTTGGTCTTCAGGGACTGAACGTTTGAGCCAGTGAATGCTGAGTGCTCCTTCCAAATCCCTCCACAGTGTGTTTGAAGCATCTAGGCTCTGAATCTACCTGTGCTGGCACTATTTTGTTACACACTTGACCAGAATGAACTGTGTTATTGACTCACATTGCTATGGAGAAGATGCTTTGTTCAACTTCCTGAAAATACAGCTAGTCCAGGCAGAATATTTTTTGCAGTTAAGGTTGCTTAATTGTCATTTAGATAATTTAGGAAACAGTTGAATGCTGCCCTCATAAGGGGTGTCTCCACTCAAATTGTGTGGAACAGCTTTATTTGCCTTTAGTAATATAACCTGACTGGTTCTGTGGTAGATTTGCAGGGTTGTATTCCAGCTTGCATTGATTCAACAGAGTGTTTATGGATTAAATGCTTCCTATGCTAAAGCCCCATAGTGATTGCAGCACCTGATGCACTGAACTTGGAGGTTCCCTCTCTTGGATTGTGTCTCTGACCTGGCATCAAGAGGGGCTTTTTTCACCTTCTTGTAATAGGTCATCTTGAACTGTATATTCTTAATTCTTCCTGAGATTTAAAGGTACTCTTTGAGGGGGTGGTGATGATACAGTGGTATGCCAGGAAAAAAAGACAAAGGATCAGAACAGAGGATATTAATTTGTAATATCCTAGTTTTATTTCTACAAGTAAGAAGTATTTGAAGGCTGAGCTCTCTTCTCTGTAGTCAGTGGCTGATTTCCAAATGCTTAAGCATGAAAGAAGAGAGAAGGCAGCTTGCACTGGAACCAGTAGTGGGAAAGTCCAGGTGTACCAAGGCTGTTTTTCTGATGATACAACATGGCATTCACTGTAGATGGTTCATAGTGACTTTCTTAGCCAGAAGCAATTCATAAGAGCAGGAGCCAGTAGACCACTGCTGCTCATGATGAATGTCATAACATTTTTTAATTACTTGTTTCTCATTAATTTGTTGTAGTTGAAATTTAGCAGTAACATTCCAGCATGCAGTGTGGTAACTGAACTTTGCCATCTCTAGTATTATTTCTAGTGAATAAGCCAGTCTATTACACTCAGTTTTCTTAAATTGGGGACATAGAGTTGTTGCTTTATCCTATTGGTTATAAACTTTTATTTTGGTACTTGAATTTTATACCCAATTTTTAAACAGGGATAGCTTAGTGTCACAGGTATGTTGCTGGATATAATTATTATTCTCAGCTGAGTAGAATGTAGTTTTGCTTCTTAAAGATGAGACAGCAGCAATTCTGCCTGTCTATGCCACCCATTTCCATTTGGCAGCACAAGCATCTGTATAATCCAGCATTCTTACCAGTTCTCAGCCAGCTTACTACACTGCCACACAACTGCTCCTGGGGGGTGCTGAGAGGAGTGACAACTGTGAAAGAAGCTGTGGGCTAGGGTTTCTTTATTAGTAAAAGATCATAAAATGGTTTTAGAGAGCAAATGAACTATGGGCTTAGAGTGAAGGACCTCTGTGAATTTCTTTCTCACAGTTCCTTAACTTAAAAAATTGTGAAGACCTAACAATTCTACATTTGGGGTAGGAAAAACAGCTTTAGAGTTCACATCTACAAAGGCAGCAAAGCATTAATTCAGGCTACCCTTGAACTGCATGTGACACCTGTAGCCCTCTGTTTGCTGTCTGCTTTCTGGCAGCAGTTCATTTTTTCCCCAGTATCCTTCAATCAGAGAAAGAAGAGTGGCTGCTCTCAGACTCAAGGATTGAAGTTCATTCTCCATGTACAAAATTATTAAGGTGTAGGCTGTGGAGCTGGATGGAACAGAGTAGAGGTGGCAGTGCTTCTGCTTGCTCTAAAACATTTATGCTCAACGTCTTCCTTAGCTTGGAAAAGGTGTAATCAAAAGTATCATTTACTGGTTATTCCTAGAATGCATGGTGCTAAACAAAATGTTGCAGGTGAGAGCTCTGAATTCATTCAAATGCTAAAGTAGGCTGGTTGTGCTGTTTCTCAGTGTGCTTGATGTACTGAGCAGTAGAGAGTCTGTTCTCTTTTCTTCTCCAAAGGAAGGACAGTACCTACCTCATAGGAGTGACATAAGGGCTGTTTCAAGAGTGTTTTGAAGTTATTTGGGACTTGCACAATACACTTCCACGGAGATAGTAAGACACAGCACTAGTGTAAATGGTTGGCAACTGTACACATAGATCCATACTGTACTAATTTAATCCCCTCACTGACCAGAATTTAGCAGCTTTACACTTTGACCATTTCTAAAATACGCAGAGGAGTTGCAGTTAACATACAGAGGGGAGAGCAAAGCCAGAAAGATTTCTTAGTTTCTGCAAAAATTCATAGGTGGGCTAAGTAACATTATTCTGATATTTTTCCATTTATCTCTAAATTTTCCCAGGGATTTTTTCTAATCAGTTGATACAGATGATTGTTTATGTAGCTACAATCAACAGTCAACTTAAGAATGACTGATTGTTTTGGATGATTAAGTTCAGGTGATGTATTGCAACTGAAGTGTTAAATTATCATTTAATTTCTTACCTCCTGACTTGCATTTATAAGTGAGATCAGATCTCTTGAAAACAGCTGCAGGTTTTTTGTAAAGTATACTTGATTTTTTTTTCTTAGCATTGTGTAGCTTTTTTTTTTTTTTTTAATAAAGCATGAGTATGGCACCAAAAAAAGGCCTTTTCCTTGATAAGCAATCGGTAGTAGCAAATATGCAGAGTGTAAAAACATGCCATTCTTAAAAATCTGCCTTTCTACATGTGTAATTGGAATGGAAATAATATTGAGCAAGTTTCTGTGATGTTTTGGACAATGGACTAATAATTAAGATTAGAATTCTTTTAAGGGAGGGCCCTGGGGAAATGTTCAGTAAATTCCTGAATTCTGATGGGTTGAAAGTGAGCCATAGTGCCCTACATTTCTAGAAGGAATAACCTCATGTTAAACCATAGGCAGCATAAAAAGGATCTGTTAAGATGCTTAAAGATTGCTGAAGCACAAGGCCAAATCCTTCCTGTTTTTATGTGCATGCTGTTGTGTGACCAAGCAAATGCTCACATTCCATGCAGTTACTCTGAAAATAGCAGTTCCAGCAGGTGTTCTGCATCCAAACAGAAAAAGGTAAGGCTTGTTGGGGAAAAAAGCCAACAGAAAACAAGACAAGGCTTAAGAATAAAGAATGCTGGGACCCCTGTATTTGTGAGCTATATCTGTGGGTAAAAGAGGAGAAAACTAGAAGCAGATGTGTTGATGTATTTTTAGGTCCCAGAACACATAAAAACTACTAGAATTTGAAGCCTGCCTCATCTTTCACTGAAAAGATCAAGATAGATAGATTGCAATAGCTGGCTCAGAAAGAACAGATACCAAGACCAAGATGAGGTCTTAAAAATCTGTCTGGCTGTCTCTTCTGTCCCCTCGTGTAAATAGTCTTGGCTATAAATTTATATTAACCATGATGCAGTAAAATTTCAGCATGACAACATTGCAGGCCCTTAGCTGGTAAGGCAAAGCTGAAATTTAATCTGCCTTTCCTCATCATTATCAATCTGTTCAGCCTGCATGGAAATCACAACTGTTTTCCCTGTGCCACCTAAGTTCACATAATGAATCTGTCACTTGAGAGCTCTCTTTCACATAGCAAAGAGAACACTTGGAGTTGATGCACTTGGTCTCACAATGGTCTGAGCCGATTTTCAAGAGGACCCCACAATCTATGTTCTAGTAAAGGAGGTTCAGTCCTGCCCTGCTGGGCCTGAATGGAGCTACACCGTGTATTTTCCATAGAGATGAGGCTGCAGCGGTGGAGCATTAACTCTGGAGATAAAATACAGTACTAGGTTCACTAGATGGAAATTATTACAGCCAGCAATTCCCAGATCTGCCAGCTGAGGGATCTCCCAAGCCTGTGACAGCTGCTTCTCATAGCAGACAAGCACAAAGAGAGATTTAGCCCCTTCTCAAAGAGCAGGTTCTAAAGGGAGGAGTCAGAGTAACTGTGTCTGGACTTTCTAAATCATTCCATGCTTTATCTGGGCCACTGAAGTAAGTCTGGGCACTGCACTTTTCTGTGCTGTTCAGAAAATAACAGACAAATGTGAAGCTTGAACTCAGAAAAACTGTAAATGCTGGTGTCTGGTATTACTTCCAAAAAAATTCAGGGCTGTGGCCACCTACAGGGTCAGCCAAATTGCAGAGGTGGAGCTTATAGTGACACACTGCCTCTGCCACCTGGTGTTTGGCCCCACAGCCAGTTTTCCTTAAAAGCTAAATTAAATTAGATCTTTTAACCCCATGTGTACCTTGACCACATGCAGACACAGATAGGTTCCCATGCAGCTTTTTCATGCAGGCTGAATCGAAGAGCCCAGACTGTTCAGAACACTGAAGGAACTCCCTTGGCAGAGCCTGGATCCACAGCCCTGCAGAAGCAAGCAGGGGACAGGACCTTGCCCTGAGAGGGGATTTGATCCAGTATCAGGTGGCAAGTTTTCCACCCATAAGTTTTCAAGAGTAAAAGAAAGAATGAACAAACACCCTGTTTTCTTTCAGAGAAGTCTACAGAGCAAGGAGGGCAGTTAAAATGCCCTGTTGCAGGATTCCATTGGAAAGGAAAAGCTAGAATTTAAATAGCATCTGATGACTGTTGAGCACAGTATGGCAAACATTGCCACCAAAATAACAGGTTATATTTAGAAGCAAGTTCAAATACCCTAAAACATTTGATTTGGAAGTGTGTCATATTTTCCTCAGAGCCTGTATTTAAGGCTTGGTTAATGCTTGGTTGTTTGTAATAGTGGTTCATTCATAGAGCATGGAATTACTTCTCACAGCTGGAAATGACATTTTGCCCAACTAATCCTAACTTGTTGCTGCTATAAAGCAAGTTGGAAACCAGGAAGTACATCTTGCTGTTAGGCACCATAGCAAAGAAAAAAACTGAAGAAATATTTTAGAAATACACTACTCAGGGAGAATCTCCTCTCCACCACCTTATTGGCCTGGCAGATTGCAGTTCTGCAGCATTCAATTACCATCACCCCAGCTAAAAGTACACCTAGGGTGACGTATGAGGCACCAGTCACAGTCATGCAGCCAGAACAGTCACTCAGTACCTTTTCTCTGTGCTCATGCAGGGCAAGACATTCCCTCAAGGTCCTCCTGAGGCTGAACTCCTGCTCCCGTGCAAAGCATCTCGCTGGGTGTCATTTACTGTTCCTTCAGTGAGCTGCAGCTCTCCTTGTGGTTACTGCTTTCCTTAGTGATCACTGGCAGTCCCCAGGGACCATCACCCTGTCATTCCCATTCTGCCGAACTTATGGAATTGAATGGAGCCAGATGTCACTGATGCAGTGCAGTGGGAATAAGTACAGGCCACCAAGGACCTGCTGACAAACTGCAAAGCATCCCTCAGCTGCAGTTCAGTAAAACACTGCCTGAAGGAACTGGTGGAGAAGCTGCTATCACTTTCAATTAAGTATTTTTCAAATTAAGTACCTTAATTTTTAAGCAGGTGTTTTGCAGCTGCTAAAGAGAATCTTAAGGTTCAGAAAAAGTTAAAGACTGTCAAAGAGGTTTGATAAAAAAAGTTATTGCATTCATAAAAAGTAATAATCAAATGTGTTAAAGGCAGCATGTGGCTCTGCATCCTGTTCCAAAATGGATTACCACAGGGTGCCCAGGTTGCTCACTTGTTCAGATCCCTCCCTTTCCATCACCTACAGCCCCAGCTCATTTTCTAGTGAGTTCTGGGTCTTGAGTAGCTGTGCTAGGCAGCCTCTGTGGTTTAAACTCCAAGATGCTGCCAAAGTGATGTAGACACAAGATCAAAGGTCAGGCTCACTGTGTTGTGGTGCAGACTTACACTGACTGCTGTGTGTATGCAGACAGGTTGATGCATTGATTTTCTCTGACTGTGGAATATTGTGGACCTGGTGCATGTAACCTTGGAGCCTGTAAAGCTTCAGTCATACAGGCATCTTGAAGGCAGCAGATTAAATGGTGTTAAATATCCTGCCACCAAAAAGGGACTTTTCTGGCAAAGTGTACAAATCTGGGAGTGCTGGATCCCATTCAGCACTAGTGCATGCAGCAGGACATGGGAGGTACATGTGCTGCCTCCTCCCCAGCTGCTGCCCAGGAGCCCCATGCATCGAGCAGGGCTGGGCTTTGGTAGAACTAAACAGCAATGACAAAGGTTACAGTCTGTTTACAGCCAGGTTTTGCCCTTCCCAAGCACAGGTCATGCAGTAAAGCTTGAGTTGCAAAAACTCGGGAGGAATATTGGTCAAAGCAAGCCTGCATCTCACAGCTAGCACTGCCATCACCCCAAATAAAGTAGAAATACTTATTTTGGGTGCAGATTCCTTGGAATTCAGATGCTGCTCATTGCAAACAACAAACCTAGGCTGTCATTCTCTGCAGGATCAGGTAACAGGAGATGGGAGGAAAGGCTAACACACCAATTGCTTTTGTTACCCAAATACAGCTCCATGTCTGAGGGCAAGGGCCCATGGACCTGTGTGCACACGTTCACAGGAGCATTTATTTCTGCCATTCCTCCTACCCTAGTGCTCAGGGCAGGCCCTGTCCTAGAGCCACCGACCCCTCTGGCTGACATTCTGTCCCAACCTTGGCACATTTTCATGAGCAGCAGGGCCGTGCTCCGTGTGTGGTTACAGCTAAAAATGACTGACGGAAAGTCAGCCCGCAGTGGCGCTGGCCTCCACCACAGTAACCTCTGCCTCCGAGATTGTAAAAACAGATCAGGCCTTTGGTGATGAAAAGCCTTTTCTCCAGCAGATTTCTCTTATTTACAGCCTCCCATTAACTGATGTTCGTAAACTGCTTCACAACCTTCTGCTGAAAGGCTCTAGAGAAGTTCAAGTGCTTTCACAACAGCATATTCCAAACACCATCGCCCAGAGTTTCCTCATACACTCCTGGCAGTTTTCCCTGCCAAACAAGAGACAGATCTGGCACAGGAGAAATAAACAAGCACAGCAAAGGAGAAAGCTATTTTCAGTTCTTACTAGTTGGGAGGATTGCTACAACATTTTCTACTGCATTACGCAGTGAGGTTGGGTGAGCCAGAGAAGTCTTGCCATTTTACTACTGTTTAATATATTAAAAACTCCTGCTTCCTTTTTGTAAGGATTTTTTTTTAGTATTCTGAGAGGGGTCTTGAGAAATGAAAATAGGCAATACTAGAATTTTTGAAAAGCCTCAAGAATGCTTCTCAACTCCATTTTGTTTCACTTCTTCAGGCTGATTTCAGACACATCTTGAAATGAAGGCATCAGAGCCCCTTACCTGGCAATACTCTGGAGGTTTACATCTCCCCAGAGAGTTCAGTCAAGCTTGTCATCTGTCAGGCAGCCTCCTGGCACATGTGTGTGGGTTACACATCACTTACCTGAGGTGACACTTGCATACAACAACAGCAAGGCAGATGCTCCTGTATCTTTTGGGATCCATTCTGTGCAGTGACCGCACAGAATGCAGCAGTCTGTGTCTTCACTGCTGCCTTTGAGCAGGCAAGCTGCCTCTCCACCCTTTTTCTCCCAGGTACTAATTGACTCCTTTTTTTAAAAAAGATACTTCTGGAAAAACAGCCTCATAAACATCTTTTTACAATCCAGAACTTGACGTTGCTCACAAACAACTCTCCCCTTGCCCACAGCCCAACCTTCACCCCTCCCCTTGTTTTAAATAGGCCTCCCTGCCCAGGTGAAGCCACTGATGAGGCCTGGCAGCCCACAGGGATGGTGCTCTTGCAGCTTCTGCACCTTTTGTAGTGGTGCAGCTGGTGACAAATCCTAAAACACCAAATAATTCTGTGCCAAAGCATTCCTACCTGTGCTATTCTCCCCCTGCCCCTTCCCCTCCTGTCCTCTCATATTTCCTGAGAAATACATACACACCTCTGGACAAGGGAGGCCCTAACTTGTCACAGGATCAAGGACACACCATCTGTGTCTGACACCAATTCATCCTGTGGGAGAAACACCTTGGGCTTACTTGGCACAAATTATCCTTTCAGGACTGGTGAGAAAAGTTTAAATCACCTAAAAATGCATCCCCTGAAACTGCATTGCAAAAACACAATCCTCAGCTGAGGGGACAAGGAAGGACACCATGGAGGCTGTGTTGAGAAGGGCCAAGAGGTCTGAATTTGCTGAGTGCAAGACCCTGCACCTGCAGGAGATGCTTTAGGCTCTGGCAGGGGCTCCATGAACAAGCCATTATTCCTGTTAATGTTCTTATTTCAAAACCAGAGGAACAGACTGACCATACAAACTCTCAGCAGAGCTTTGGCTCAGGAACCCCAGCTGTGCTGTACCTCCTGTCATTTTAGGGTTGTTTCCAGTTTTTCTAATCCTGTGATCAGCATGGCACTAATTGCCCAAGGCTAGGGAAATCCTGATCCGCCAGCAAATCTGCAGGTACTGGCATCACCAGTTTCCAGACAGGGACAACAGTTTGCTCCTGGATGTTGGTTTCCCTCATTCCCTGGGTGTGCACATGAGGACATGGGCAAGGAGAGCAGGTCCAGTGTGGGGCTGGTGGCCAAAGCCAGGAACTCCAGAGCACAGCCTGGAATCCAGGGATCACTGTAGTGATTGGGGTGCTTCCAACCTGCGGAGCACACACAGCCATGTCCCCAGCTCAGATGCCACCCAACCTAGGGTGCAGATGTCTATGCAGATCAAGCCATCCCGCTAGCAGGTGAGACCTTTCCTCATACACACTCTTCCCCCTTCCCAACCTCACACCATTTTTCATGGAACATTCAGCTCTTCCCTGACATGGAGGAGGTTTTCAAAATCTAAGTCAATTCCTTTATTTCCAAGCAGATTGGAGCCCAAATCCCAGTATCTCCCTCACAGCTTCTTTGGCTGTTGCAGAGTGGATGCAGCCTCTCCCTTGCACATTAATTACTGCCAAGGAAGGGGATGAAAGGGGGAAAGTACTTCAGTGCAGCTCCTCCTCAGCTGCAGGGCTCAGCTGACCCACGACACTCAAAGATGCTGGTGCCTTGTTCAGGTTTTACTCACTTCCCTTCCTGATGCTGGCTACTCCAGTACTCAGGTTTTGGGAAGTCCTGGTGTGGCCCCTTTTTCCACAGTCCAGCAGTTAAGAGATGTTCCAATTGAAGAATCCAATTTTTCCATACTTTTTTTTTTTTTTTTGCTTTGCCAGAGTGGGTGATGAAAAATGGTGCCTCTTTGATGTACAAAAAGTGCTGGTTATTCTGTGCTGAGGTCTTGAGTCTCCCTTTGCATGTAATCCTGAACTTCAGGGTTTCCAAAAGTGACATTTTCAATCATAACTACAGAAATGCTGAAAGAAAATGGCATGTGTGATTCCCCAAACTGGAGACTTGTGAAGAAGGAAAGATATCAAGTAAACTTTTGCCCCTTGCTGCCTTTGCTAGTTGAATTGTGACTAATTTTGAGAAAGGCTTTCTCCAACAGAACAGGCCAAAACACTGTTAAGTGTCAACAGCAAATCACGTCTCATTGCACTCACTTTCTGAAGATCTTGGTGTAGGTGTACAGCCCTCCCATCTCACAAATGCTGGCTACTTTGAGACAGCTGCATAATGAAAAGCAAGGAACTTTATTCCTTTCTCGTTACTTGTTTGCATTTCAGTAGCAGAAAACAAAAAAAAGAAAAGATGCTCCAACCAGGCTCCACATTCTGTTTTGGGGAAGTTTTCACCCAATCCTGCTATCTCCTGCCCATCCCCACAGCTTCACACTCCCCACTGCAGGAAAAAACCCACTTTCCTGGTGCCCCTTGCTGCCAAGGATCCCTGTGGTGGCAGAGGACTTGGGTCTTCGCCAAACTTTAATGCTCTGGGCCAGCATGTGGCCTCCACGCCTGAAGCACAGCAGTGCCTCAAAGAGGGGCTGTGCCATTCTCCCTGTCCATGTCAGGAATTAAGTTCAGCTTCACCCTTGCCAAGGTGGGAAAAAAAACTTTAGGGAATGAGGTGAGGAAGCAGCAAGTTGCAGGAGGCACACGGAGACACCTCCCCACCTCTGCTAACCTGGTGTTTCAGGCCAGCTCCAGCTATCACTGCCATGGGTGCTAGTGTGGGAAGGAGTGGAGGCAGGAAGAGGGAAAGGGAAATGCCAGCAAGGAGCACAGTTCAGCTGGTCTGCAGGGTGTTACCCTGTCCAAGGCAGGAAGAGCAGGGGAATTCCCAACTCAGCAACAGTTGCTGTCAAAGTGAGGTAGAAGGAGAAAAGGGCTGCAATTATACTCTTCCATGGCCAAGAACCAAGTGCTTTCTAAGTCATCTGTTTTGTAAGTTATTAGTCACCATCACTTCCTAGCCACATAAACTCATCCCATTTGATTTTACACCTCCTGACAGGTCCCCAGGCCACTTGGATGCGAGCTTCCCATCAGTCTCACGAGAGGAGAGGCGATTCAGGTCAGTGGGTGGGAGAGGGAAAATTATTTTCTGCAGGTTTCCTCCCTCAGAAATGATGTTTCCACCCAATGAGCTCACCCAGAGAGCCTTCAGAGCTCCACTTCATCAGATATCCTTGGTTTGGGGCTGAGCTGGCTGAATGCTTCTGTTTTAACCTGTCCCTTCCTGGGGGTGAGGGACCAAGGTCTTTAGCAGACCAAGTGCTGTGAGGCATTTTGAACTTCCATGGGGAAGGTGCAGGAGGCTTGAGGGAGGAAAGCAGCAGCAGTTCAGCCCCCCAGTCTGTCTCTCATTCTGAACCTGGTTCACTTCTCTGCCAGAAAGCACCACCGCAGCAGGACTTAGGAAGATGTGGATGCTCTGCTTCACTGCAATTCTCTGGCCTCGAGAGCTGGATGCACAACTCAGATGATTCTTTGGCTCACTGTCCTGTGAAATGGGGTTTATTTATAGGAAGGCATATAAAATGCAGCTAAGGCAGCTCTGACAAGCTAAAACAAAGGATTTGTCTCTGTTTATGACACATGCACATGGCTTTTGAATACATCCTGAAGAGTTTGCGGCCATTTATGCAAGAAGGAAACTATTGTAGCAGAAACCTACTTAATTAATAAAATAGTGACTGGTATACTACATGCTGAGAGGATGCTCACCTATGTGACCATGGGGCTACCATTAATTGAAAAAGAATCCTGACCCTGCCTATGCAGGAAAATCATCATTTTCTGCTGTCTTCAGTCGCTGCATTGAGGAATTGCACTGGGAGACAAGCAGCATTTCAAAGGGGCCTGGCTACCAGAAGATGGTGGTCAAAATGAACACGAGTTTTCAGAGTGCTGCAATCATCTCCAGCCCAAATTCAAATCAATCAAAGGAAGAGAAACAGTGATCCATTGGCACAGACAAACTCCAGCTTGCATGTCGTCCTCCAGCAGAGCTAAGGCAGAGAGCATCACCACAAACCCACAAGAAGAGCCACGCCCATTTAATAACCTATAATTTTTAAATATAACATTTTATTGCTTAGATGGTTTGATACAGAACAAGTTTTACTTTTTATTTTGAATTTGGAAGTACTGTACAACTGAAAAAAGAGGAATAAAAGTACCAAAACTATGTGTGATTCTCTGTTCATGTGGCATAAACCAGTCTTGTACACAATTCGTAGCAGCAGTTTAAGTTCCCTTTAGAAAAATATGAATTCTACACATTTATTACTGTTTCCTGCATGGGATGAAATCACTAGGATTAAACTTCCTTCGTGGAGAGAGAAGAGAGAGAAAGGAGACACACAGAGAGTAAAGAGAAGATGAATCATTCTGAAAATGGAATCAGACTGTCACATAGCCCCCTAAAGTTATTTCACAACAGCCTCAAACAAGGTTCTCTCTTTTTTTTTCTTTTTCCTTTATTTTTTTTGCGTTTTCACAGTCAAGTGCTTAATGTAGTGATTGAATTATCTCCATGTTAAGTCCATTGCAACTCAGGCAAAAGAATTTTAGAAGATTTTTTTTGTTTTCTTTTTGTTTTGTTTTTGTTTTTTTGTTTTTTGTAAAAGCCCTGAGAGAGGAAAAAAAATAAAAAGATTCAAACGAAAATCGTATAGAGACAAATTAGCTGAACATGCAAACTAAAGCCTAAGATTCACCCATAGTTTAAACACATTATAAATTTCACAGTTTAATATTGGGGGAGGAAGGGAAACAAAAAAAACCCCAACAACAGCAACAGTTCTCAGTCAAACTCAACTAATAAAAATGTCAATAAAATGTGGCAAGACCTTATACTCTACTAGGATATAGATAAATGCTAAATAAAGCTTTAAATCAATAGTGATTATTGCTAGCAGATGTCCCGGCAGGCTGCTGGGAATTAATTACTTGCTACATTGTTCTGCAGCATATAGTTTAGTAATGGCTTCTCCCCCACAGTATTGCGCAGTTTAGTGTGGAGAGTTGCAAAAAAAAAAAAACAACAAACCAAAACAAACCAACAAAACAACAACCCCAAAATAAACAAACAAAAAATTACAAAAACAAAAAAATACCCAAAATAATAATAATAATAATTATTATTATAATTATAATAGCAATAACAATTTAAGGGATGCGTGAACTGGTTTTAATTAAGTAGAATGCACCTGGGTAGAGTTTCAAATGAATCATTGGTTGTGATTGATTTATCTATATCTGGCGTTAGCTTCGTTTCTGAACTGGTTCAAACATCCCTATTTAAAAATTAAAAAAAAACCCCACAAAACACAAAAAAAAAAAAAATAGAAATCACATATACCTCAACCATTTTTTCTTATTCTATTTGCAAGAATATTACTCAAGAATGTTTCTCTTCCTTTGAATTCTGGACAGTGAGATTTCAGTCTCCAGAAATTTTTCAGAGAATTTTTAATATATAGATATATATAGATATATATATTATATAATATAGACTGGGTCCGAGGCCCACTTCCTCCATGTCTGGTGAGAGCAGGAAAAGCGATTCTGTGGTGGGAAGGAGGGAGGGTCACAGTGCGGGCTGGGCTGGGCTGGGGGGCTGCAGTGGTGGAATAGCACAGTGAGGCTCCGGCAATGCTATTATGGCTCTGTCTGTCCCAGAGGTCATGACTGAAGGACAATTAACAAACAACAATAACGACAACAACGACAAGAACAACAAAAATGCTGGGCACTCCTAAAAATGCGCAGCTACAGTAGGATACATTTCGTTTAACCCCTTCAATATTGGAGGCTGGAGTGTCTGTCACCTGTTGCCGGCAACAGGAGCCAAATGGAGAAATTCCAGCTGCCAGCATTAAAGGGGTTAAATTACTGATATGAAATTTAGACACACACCTCAAGTCTTCAAGCATCAACCCCAAAATCTCAGGAAGAATTTATTTCTTTTTTTTTTTTATTTTAAATTAATTTTATTTATTTTTAACATGTCGTATATCTGTAGTTTTATCACCAGTAGTATTTTCTTGCTCTTAGAACACGACAGAAGCAAGACGAGGGTAAGGCTCGCATTTCTCTCTTGCTTTCCACTGGAAGACGGGATAACTTTGCTCTGTGAGTGAGTGCCCGTCACCGAGGTGAGGGCAGCGAGGTCACTGCGGCACTGGCGGTGCCCCTCTCCCGGTGCTCCGCTCCCGCAGCCGGGGCTCCGCTGCCGCCCGTGCCCACCGCGAGGGAGGGAGGGAGGGAGGGAGGGAGGGAAGGAGGGAGATGTGCCCCGCACAGGCACGGTACCTCGCCGGCCTCCACGGGACGCTCCGGTCGGAGGAAGGGGTTCATGTAAAGTACAGTAGAAGAGCTGCAACAACAGGAGGAGGAGGAGGAGGAGGAGCTGGTGAAAGCTGATGAGTCAAGAACACTCCGAGACGGGATCCAAGCTGCGCTACGCATCTCCGTGGGCAAATATTGCCCATTGGCTTCTGCTGACTGCAGAGACAAGCGAACTGATGGATTTATAAAATAATAATAAAATAATAATAATAATAATATACTGAAGCAAATCAAACATATGTAACAGCGGGTGCATAATTTCCATAGGTTACGTTGCTATGTAACTCTTCTCTGTATACACGCTCAGTCCGTGAGGGCCAGAAAAAACCCCTAGGATTTAGAAGACACTTCTAATGCTGAAAAGTGGAAACAAGCATGAGGTTGAAATTAATTTGTGTTTCCTGCTTTTGGCTTGAACCACTTTGAACACCTTCAACTGCCACGTTGTTCGTGCCTGGAACAGGCTTAATGCTCCACCATGTGGCAAATGCAAGAACATCTACTGAGAAAAAAAAACAATAAATCAACGTCTCCTCGACATCTCCTCTGACTATTTCATATGAAATTCACATCATTTTTCTTCCAGTTATTGGCTATGGTATCCAAGGGCCTCCCACCCCACTGCCCCATTTCCAGCTCAGAGAACAAACACAGCGACTATCACAGATATACAAGAACAAGCTCACGCACACCAATACAAAAGGTAACATTAATGCTTAAATGAAAAAGGGTCCTCTCCAAATAATTCTTTAAAATATTAAAATCATTTTTGAAAAAAATCTATAATACCAAAAGATCTAATAAAGTAGTAAGGCACTCAAATCAGTATATACTGTAGTCTCTTGCATTATTATACTGAAAGGCATATGGCACCACGTCCAGTCTGCCATACTCTTCCCCATAGCTGTAAGGTCGCTCTTCCAAAACCAGACTCCAGAAACCTTGCTCTGCTGGCTTCAGTTTGCCTGCTGAGACGGGTCCAACCTCCAAGCAAGTCATTCCACCCCCAAGAGCTGAGGCGCGCTGTCGGCAGAGGCCAGGATGTGATTCATGGGAGACGGAGCGTTGTGCATCTCCAGCAAGTCTTGGATGAAACCCGAGGGCCTCTCGTGCTCGGAGCTGCCCCGCGGTTCCTGGTCCTTTGCCGCGTGTTTCTGCACGCTCTTGGCGGGCTCGGCGAGGCAAGTGCCGCTCCTCTCCTCTCCGCAGGGGGAGTCCGTGACCGTGCCGGCCAGGGGCTCGCTCCGGCTCCCCGCCAGGGACGAGTGGCTACCGACGCCCCCGGCGGAGTCGCACTCGCTTTCGGAGATGGGGTTGGTGCCGCTGTGGCTGGACTCGTTCTCGCTGTCTTCTCCACACCGCGACTGCGTCTCCTCCTTGTCGCTCTCCTTCCCATGGTTTCGGGCATTTTTGACTTTCTGGTGGATGCGCTGGTGACGGACCAGGCTGTGCTTCAGAGTGAAGGTCCGTTCGCAGGTTTGACACTTGTAAGGTCGCTCACCTGGAAGAGAATGACAACACAAAGTCAGCTGTGAGGTCACACATGCACCTCCCTCTTGTTTCAAGCAGCATGAAACACTTTGCACTTTGGAAATTCATAAATTGAACATTTATGCAGATTATTTGCTTCTGTACTAGCAAACTAGCTGATGGAGTGCAAGCAGGAATACAGGTAAATGCCCACGGCACAAATGGAGCATTGAACTGTCTACGAGCTTGGCGAGGCCTGCACTGAGGAGGGAGGAAGGCTGTAAGCACCAGGTGCTCACCAGCATCCTGCCTAATTTAGTCAGCAACTTTTCTGGAAAAAGTTTACAGTCGATCTCTGGAACTCAAAAACCTTTATGAAATCAGCCCACCACGTGGACTCCCAGATGCAGGTCAGCCCCAGACACATGTGGAGAGAGAGAATACTTTCCTCAGCAAGAACTCATTGGAAAACAAAGCAACCACAGCCCCACAGACAAAATTCTCCCAAAATACAAACCACGCACACTGCCCCAAGGTGCTGTCTGCCCTGAAGAAACAAAAGTCCCACCCCAACCTGTCCTCCTTTTCCAAGTGTGCCTCTTAAAGACTTTTCAGTGCTGCAGTTCCATCAAGACACCATCTTGTGCCAATAAGCATCAGACTGAGACACGCAGTAGGCAGGCAGAGGTTTCTTGCACACTTCAGTGTGTCCCAAATGTTCCTCTTCTGAGTAAACAAATCCCAAAACCCTACAGGTATCTTTACTAAACCTCACACATTAAAACTGAAATATAAGGAATGTGCAACCTTACAGTATTTTGTCAATATAGTTGAACAAGTGGGAAGGAGACAAGGAGAAGAGTCAACCCACAGCATTGGTGCAAATTCCTCAGCTGAAAATATGTGTATCTGACAGTAGGGGTAGGCCATAGTTACATTTATGAATTTGAAGAAAGCACTGTGCCAGGTTCCTGTTCCACACCTATTCTATGTTAAAACATCCTTCAAGTGTCAAATAAGAAAGAGAAACAAACAGGAAAAAAACATATTGACAAAGCCCACAATAACCCAGCAGGCAATGAAAACAATTAAAACAGAGAGTATGGAAATGTCCATGGGCACACATGGTCCATGGAGGTAAAGCTCAGTACTTTGGATATCAGCATTTTCCTGAAGCTTCTGCACTTGAATGAAAATAGGCTCTAGAAAGGGACCTGTCATGTTTCACTTGTGGCTCAGTGGCAGAAGAAAACAGGTCAGTTTTGCACTCAATAGGTGAATATTTATGTTTTAGAAGGGTTGAAGCTATTCAGGCATTACTCTCTGGTGTAGTTTTCTAAAAATCGCTGTAAATTACAACACAAATATTTTGTCAATGGCAAAGATCTTGTCTTCAGCAGAGAGAACCTTCAAAAGACACAAAATGTCAAAATGGACCAGTTTTCCCATGTCAGAGCAGCTTGCTGGCAGGTAAAATACATAATTAATAAGGATGAATGATTAATTCACCTTTGAGCTGGTTCATGGCTTCATCTCATTTGCAAGGCACTGCTGCAATCTGCCTATCACATAAAGCAATCCCACTGCCCAGTCAAGTCACTGGGCAAGTGTTTCACTACCAGTGTTCCACCTTCCCTGCCCAAGTGACCACTGAATCTCTGCCTTGCACCCAAGCAGCAGGTCGCACACATCATCAGCATGTTACCCATATTAGGCTCAGATGATCAGACAAAACCAAACTCTTTCTCTCTCTCTCTCTCTAAACTTTGACTCAGAGGTTAGGTCTCATTGATACAGTTTCTCCACTGCTGGTCAAATATTGGGAAGAAGTAAAGCCACAGACGCATGGCAAGAAAGGAGTCAGAAGATGCCCAGGGATCTCCACACTTGCCCTAACCTCTGAACTCTGCAAGCAATCATGGGGAAAAGAGTTTGGGAGTTGAAAATAAAGCAGTGGCTGCAATTCTTGCTCCCTCCATAGGCTTTTTATGCAGCATGGGGGACTGGGGCAGAGAAGACACCTTGCAGATGATACCTTTAGGACTAAAAGCAGTGTCTCCAACCTCAAGTGCCGGCAGCAACCGTGCACCTCCAGAGCAGACACCTCAGTCTGGTGGGACACCTCATGGTCTGTTCTGCCCTCAAGCCTCCTCTTACCTGTATGAGACCGCATATGTCGCGTCAGATCTTGCAGAGACCAGAAACGCTTGTTGCACACAGTACAGACTTTCTTTCTTTTGTCTGCTTTTGCAGTACTCTTAGCCCCATCAGTCTTTGGTTTGTCATCACTGCTCTTCTCAGTGGACTTTCTCTCTGTGCCTTCCCCCTCAGAGATGCTTTCGCTCTCTTCATTCTCCTTTCCTGTTGCCTCAAAGTCCACAGGAGACTCCACTACCTTCAAGTCCAACGGAGACTCTTCCTGCTCAAGACCAGAGTCATGCATCGAGGGAGCTCCTGCATCATCCTGAATGCTTTTGCTTTCATCCTCACTGCTCCTTTCATCCTTTCTGTCCTCACGAATGTGGGCCTTTTTGTGACGGCTAAGAGTGCCAGCAAACTTGAAGGTTTTGCCACAAATGTCACAGGCATGTTTCCTTTCAGTCTGAGAACTGCTGCCTGCACTCTGGTCACTCTCTGCCAGCTTGAAGTCCATTAATTTGCTGGCAAAATTGAGGTCAAGACTTTTGTTACTTACAGAATCTTCCTCAGGGCCCTCTTCATATCCATCCACTTTTTCTTCAGCATCCTCTTCTGCCAGAAGGGAATCGGCTTTCTGCTCCTCCTTGGGGCCGTGCTCACTCTCTGGCAGCTCTGTCATTTCCTCTGACTGCTCCTTCTCCCCACAGCTCAGGTTCAAGGCTTTGTTTCCTGTAGCTAGTGCCTCTGCATCCGCCTGGCTCTCTGCAAGGAAACACAGAGAAACTTTCAGTGGGATTCCCAACTACCAGCAGTGAGTCTGCACAGGGACCCAGGAGCATCGTTTCTGATCAAGCATCCCAACATCTATTTCTCTTGTCTATGACCTAGGCCAGCAACTTACAGCTGAAAAGAGATGAAAATACCACAGAACCCAATTAACAAGATGATACAAACTCTTTCACAAAATGCTTTCTTTTCCAAAACAGACTCACAAACTCAGCAGCTTCCTGCAATAATTTTTAATATAATCACTTTTAACCAGAGAACACAATATGCTGAGACACCGAAGAAGAGCTGAGGTCACTATTACAAATAGACCATTCCAGAGGCACATGGATGTATTACTAATAAACTTGTGTATGAAAAACATGAACACAGACTGAAATAATATGCAACCCACATATTTATCAAACTAATTTTTGTGTAGCAAGAAATGTTTTTCCAAGGAAATGTAAAGGCCTCATGCAACCACCTGGTACAACTAAATGTGAATACTTAGTGCAGACAGTAACACAAAAGTTAGCTTAAAAAATTGGGTATACACCATGAAAGTGGAAGATGTGTAAGTTTGTCCACACCTGAGTCTTCGATATGCCACTTGGAATCAAAACATAACAGGCTTTGCTGTTTCACAGTTACCTCACAAGAAGACAAAAATTACCTAAGATGTGGTCCTTAATGGTGTCCTCTGCTTACTTACCTGTCTGCCGCATTAATGTTGCTAAAGATGTAACAAATGTCCAAAAAACTGAAACAGGTAAGGTGCTTAAGGAGAACAGAGGGCTGGAGCTGTTCTCCTTCCAAGCTCCACACAAATAGTGCATTAGTAAATAGGAAATAAGCTGGTCAGGCTCTGGAGGCCAAAGCTGCTGCTGATGTAACTGCATCCCCAGTGCCACTTCCCAAGAATTGTTCCAGGACACGAAGTTCGCAAGTGGTGCTTTCTGAAAGCTGAAACTTTCCTTTAAGTCCTGCACCCCGCCTCCTGCCTATTGACAGCAAGCAGCAAAAGGAGCCCACAACCCAGCCAGCATTTCAACATTCATCTTCAAGAACGATAGCTGCTGAGTAACTCCAGGGATTTAGAAACTCTAGGAGAGCAGTGCAAGCTCTCTGTTTGACACAGTACAACATGTGCTTGTCTCCAAACTGCCCAGATTTTCTATTACAGGCTTTTTCCCTAAGCAAGGAGTAAAAACAGAAGATAAGAAGATGGTTCTCAGGCACATATTAGTTTGAATGTAGTCTTGCAACATGATTTGCACTGGGCCCATCTCCTCTCACTAGTGATAATAAATGGCCACTAAACAAATGTCAAAGTGAAGCAGTGTTTCTGGTGATAGTGAATGATCACTTAATAGTGTGCAATTCTTGGTATGCTTTTTCTTGGGGGAGTTTAAGGGGGAGAAGTGACCTATCACAAAAAGTAATCTCACCTTTTAATCAGAACAGATCTGTTTACACAGACAGTGGATTACACAAAGTTCATTGCTCATCTAATTATCTGCCCGTTAGAACACGCAAGCAAGCCCTAATCTGTGTGTAAGGCCACAGAATGTGAGGATGGGGACGTCTGAAAGCAGACGTGGGCTGCCCTGTCTCATCCCCTGTGAGGTCAGGAAATGCTCCCCTGATGGGATGGATGTGTGTTGGGCTGAAGAAAGGCTGCCAGCACAGCACAGCACAGCACAGCACAGAGGGGGTTCATTAGGGAGAGGGGCAGGAAACCATGTGAGCTCTGTTAGGATGGAGATGAGTGAAGAGCACAAGGAAACCAAGATGGGAAAAAGCTCCTCTTAATCATACCCAGAGGGATGTTCTGTAACTCTTTATTGACCAAACAGAAAACAGTGGATGCAGAGGGAGATTTCTTTCCTGTTTTTCAACATGAAACATCAGAAGCAAGGTGAGTGAGGAGAATGTGCATGGGTGGCACTCAAGGTAAGAGCAAGCCAAAACCATTATGTCTCTTAATACAGAAGTTCCAACTTCAACATTCAATGACATACATCATTCATGATTTTCCAATTTTTCCAGAACTTTTTCTTCTTCTGCTTCTAGTATTTGGAAAAATAGATCATTTTTCTTACTCATTCTTCAGTATATTCTCAGTATACTCATTCTTCAGTGAATTGTACTTGAATTCTATCTCCTTCTTTCCTCTCCTCTGTGCCCTGGGCCTCTTCCAAGCTGTTATTCTGTTCTTGCACGTGTGGCCTACAACTACATTTTCTGGTGCACAAGAGAAAAACACTTCAAGGGATAGGTGGTCCACAGGTAAGTGATGTACTGGCATAGGCAAACAGATGAGGTCTACATAAAGAAAAACAAACACTTAAGTTTAAACAATGTGCCTTCACAAAGGGCAAAGCCCACTCCAGATCCTAGGAACACAAATGTACAGAGGCTTTCTCTTCTGAAGCTCCTCTGGGCCAGGCAGCCCTGAAGGAACATTCAAAGCTCAGGTGGTGACATAGCCAGAGATATGCTGACACATGTACATGCTTGGGGGAGGGCTCTTCCTTCTCCCCTGCACAAACCACACCTGCCCTTTTCCTTGTCAAGAAGGAGTTTCACAGGCCCCTTAGGAAACTTCATGCATGTACCTCACGTAAAGCAGCAGTTCCTGACTAGCTGAGCTGCTCTGTGGTTATGTCCAACCTGTGCAGTTGGTTCTGCAGCTGGTGAAAAAGTGAGCTGCTTTGCACAAATCCTGGTTATTGGGGATGGGTGAGAATCAGCCCAGTTCTGCCTCTGATGAACTGGAATAGCAGCAGGGAAGCTGTGAAGGTGTGTGGTAAACACAATGGTTGTGAAGACAATTGGCCAGGTCCAGTGTGAGACTTCTCCTGCAGTGCAAGAAATGGCTGCAAGGGTAGTCTTGCACTGGCAGCTGCTTCATCCACTCCAGCAGAGGTTAGGCCTGGCCTGCACTACTGTTTTCTGCCTTCTTACATGCCCACTGTAGCAACAGAAACCCTGCTGGCCACACAGCTCCAGCAGGCTTCTATCTTACACAAGGAGGAGGATTTTGACTGAGCCTTCAAATCTGGGCAAACATCCCTCCAACAAGACAGAGCTCCTCTCACATGGATAATTCCCATCTCCAGAATTTGGCTGATTTATGTTGCAGAGCAGTCACTCGATTCCAGGCAGTGAAAGAAACAGGATGCACAGGAAAGGCCTGCTGTTTCTTTTGCCCCTCTCCCATTTTTCACTTACTGAGGCTGTAAAATGCTTTCCAGTCCACTTGTTATCCCACAGAATTTACACTTGGTGAATCAAGAGGACAAGAGCAGCGAAATCCACTTCTCAAGGCTTCCACCCACTGCCACTTCTTCAGCAACCATGGGAGCAGCACACGTACACCTTGTCATGTGCAACCAGTGTGTCACTCCCCCAAAATGAAGAGGAGAAGGTGACACTATCTGAAGATCTCAATTCTGACACCAGAGTCAAAAAAGATGTGCGGGATAAGGAAGAAAGAGGAGAAGAGCAGGGAAGTACGGACATAGGGAAGAAGGTGACAAAAAAACCACTGGTAACTCAGCTGCTGCCTCGTCAGCTCCTGGGAAAAAAAAAACTTCTCATGAGATGTATTCATAAGCTAAACCTCAAGGAAGCCATCTGAGAATCCAAAAACTTTTCCGCCTGCATGAAAGAAACCACTATATAGATGTAGCCAAAATCATTTTTCCTTCAAACTGTGGAAAGACAAGACTGCTTTGCTAAAGTCTATTTACAAATCAAGTAGCAGTCTTTTGTCAGCCCAGTCAGAAGAATCCACTTCATCTTTTATTGGTGGCAAGAAAGAAGAGGGAACTGCTTCCCTACATATGCAAACCAAATTATGAAGAGGGACACCAAATGTGAAAAATTTCAGATGAAAGAGGAGATACAGATCAATGTGGGGAGCTTGCTGGCATGATTCTTTTTGTACATGGTTTTATTTTTTCCTGGAACTATGGTGGAATAGAGAGTAGAGCTTGAGACACTTCAAAGTTAGTAGACAAAACAGGAGGTAATGAAAAACATTTTGGTGCTAAAGCAAGTATTTATTGACAAACATTCCTAACATCCCAAGAGAAGAGTTAGAAAACCCATTAGATAAATAATCCTCAAAATTGGAGTAAACAGACCACTGGAAATGGATATGGTACAAGCAGTTGGCATTATCAGTCAGATGAGCTGATGATTTACTATCTTCCCTACATTAACTGAAATAACCCCAGCTTGTTTTATATTTTACAATAGAGGCAGCCACCACTAGGTGGTAGCAGTTCTAGTAAATTTGGGATTTTTTGGACTCACACACACAATGCTGCTTCTACTTCCACTCGTGAACTGGAGAACATCTTTTAAACCCAGAGAACCCACTTGAAAAATTTTGGGTGTTATCTTCATCCATTTTGATTGTAAACATTCTAAATAATAAAATTCAGCCATCTTCATTACATCACCTGCAACACTCAAGTTAAATATTTAATCATCCCTCACACGGTTGAGAGAGCTTCGACTGTGTCTTCATGCCTTGTGAAATGAAAATATTCAAGCTAGAAAAGGACTATTTACAGTAAATGAAACTGAATATGTCTAGGGAAAAAGAAAAACAATTCTGGGAAAAAACACTTTCTGTCTTTAACACACACTATGATTCCCCAGTACCTTTAACAGAGCAGCTGAAGTCATAATGAAAAGTTTTCAGGATTAGCTCTGACTGCACCTACCATGGGGAAATCTGCATTTAAGGTAGCAGGGGCAAAGCCCACACTATGAGCTTATGATGGATTGCACCATTCAGCAGAAAGGCAGTCTGATGTAGAGCTGCCAATACAGCCAGCAGGCTATACATCATCTCCTCAGTACCTTCATACAACAGCTCTAGCACTCAGGCTAACCCCAGCAGCAAATGACTCTTGCTTTACCCTGGGCTCTGGCTCTAGAGCAGCTGTTAAACTTTGCCTGACACTAAAAACACGATTTCAAGCCCTTTGTCCTCTAAGAAATACCCACAAATGTAGTTCAGAGGTACAGACAGCTACAACAGTTTGGAAAAAGTCCCCCACTATACCCAGGGCTCACATGATTTCTGGAGGGATCACAGTGTGCAGATATCTAGAGCAAAGATGAATTCTGCTAAATGCTAATCAGAAAATTCACTGTTGAGTATACTTTGTAAATATTTGTCTAGTTAACACAGAGCAGTTGTGTTCGACCCTCTCACATCAGGGGCAAGTCTCTTTACGAAAGGGATCTTTCCTTATTAAGTTCTCTTTCTCCATTATGTAAGAGATAATCCCTTACCCCATTCCTATCCTACATCTCTGTCAACTGTATTTTATTGCAAGAGGGGAGCATTAAGACAGCCCTAAGGAGACAAAGGCAGGGCTGCTTTAACATGACGAAAGTGGGCAATTAATTAAGCTGCTCCACATTTTCCTTCTATGCCTCTCTGCCGGGACAGCTCTCTGCTGATCTGACTGCTGTGAGCTGGGGGAAATGCCCTCAGTTTGCTTCAGGCACTTTAGACCATTCCCTTCCTCCCCATGTAGCAAAGGTATGAGCAAGCCCCATCACTTACACAGCCTCCTCATCTCTGAATCCTGTTCTAAACCACCATCCTGTTTTTGTTTTGGTTTAAAACAAGACCAAAAGAAACCCTCTATAAACTTGTTCCCATTGACACTCTATTGAATTGCACTTCCTGTCTTACACCTCATCCTAAAGCTTTGCTTCATTTATGGCTGACCAAACACCATCCAAGCATCTCCCTTCATTCCCTTTCCTTCTGGCATACAGTGAAATCCAGATGACCACTCACTTCCAAGGACAGCCTTCACAAGGACTCTGCATGTGAGCCCTGAGCATGCTGCTTACCCACCCAAAGAAACCACCTCATTTTAAACTTAGCATGGTTTCAAATTCTTAGTTTACTTCCACAGATTTGGAAATTCCTTTTTCTTGGACAATGGAGGGAGACCACAAGTCCAAAGCTGTTGAATGATTCTGAACTGAGATTAACCACTGCCTGGTGAAGCCAGTTATAAACGCTAAGCTGTGCTATAAAGTGCATGTGGTAACTATAACTGTGTGCACTATTGGAACTGGGCTCCCTCCTCGATGCCTAAAGCTGCTATTTGAAGACACAAAGCACTGACAACAAAGCCAATTTCAACAGCATCTATCCCCAGTGCCTCCCAGAAGATGATGCTAGCTCCACACCTCAGCTCCATCCATGTGCTCCTTTAGGGCTGTTCTGCCAGCCAGATCCGGGAACTGATCTCATGACTACCAGTCCCTCCCCTTGCCCTTTAAATTTTTTTGGGCAGCTGGGTCAGCTACAGCTGCAGGGATGAACAGTTGGGAACAGGTCGAGCCAGTACTGCCAATAAGTGCTTTGTGTTATCCAACCATGGCCCAAGGCCCTGTCTGCCGGGGGCAGGTCGAACCACTCTGACCAGCCCGGCACCGGCTGCTGAGAACATCTACCTTGCACCCAAGTCCTACCCACCCTACGTGCTGCACCAGTGCTCGTCTAGCAGCTTTAGAAATGCTTGCCTCCCCACACCACCAAAGAGCTGAGCTGCTTTAGGACTCCTCTGACTATAAAGAAAGTCTTCAGTTGACTCAAGTAGAACATTTCAGTTTTATTCTGCCAGGAAAATTGTCAGAGGTGAGCACTTTCAGAGCCCTTCCTGCAGACTTTTGTTCTTGGAGGGGATCATGTCATAACACGAGTCTTTCTCTCTCAGGCTGTAGCCATCTGTTGTCTGCATAGGCAGGATGGGCCCACGTGACACTGCAGACACCATGCTACAGCCCTCTGAAGTTACAGGCTGTTAGCATGGTAACGAAGCAACTTAGTCTCTTCATGATAGGCAAGATCAAACCATGTCGTAACAGGTCCCCAGCACGGCAGATTGCAAAGCCAGACTAGTACTGAGACCTGTATTACCACATTTGAATCACTGCAAGGCAACCTGCTGTATTAAAAGAAGCAGAAAGGATGAGAGAGGCTGGCAAGACAGCAGACTTTCCCAAACAAACTGGTGCATGGGGATGTAAGAGAAAAATCCTGTGCACACTCTGTGCAATCTGATCAGCAGCTACCCTGAGGTTGAGAGTAATAACTCATTTGTAATTTTAACTACCCTGACCGGCAGAGCCAACTCCTTGTTGCTTTCAAGTTTGCTACTTCCAACAATTTTCCCATGAAACCAGCTCAAAGTGACACAAAGTGACGCTGTCTGTACTGGAGGTGTGAATAACTTAGAGCAACAGCTCCCTTGTGCAAGCAGTTTTCAGGCAAGGGACATGTACCACCATCTGCTGAGCTTCCTTCTTGCACCCATCCCATTTGGTCAGCACAGAGTGACTGTGCTCACCCTCGGTTTTGTGTCAGCTCCTCCTTTCTGGCTGAATGCCACTCACCTGCCTACAACGGAGCCTAGCATGATCTGACAGCCAACCTCTTTCACTACTGACAAGACAGAGGGGGCAGTATGATGGCAGGCGAGCTTCAGTGCAGATTAACACAAGGTAAAACAATCTAAGCCGTACCTTTGTGATGCTGACTACAGTACTGGCAGGTACATCCAGGCAGGAGGACTCAAAGCCATTGCTGATGTCTCTCCAGGATCACTGACATGGCCTGCAGCAGCAGCCAAATTAAAATCAGACTGCATCAGCAGGCTCAGAAAACAACTGGAAGGACCTGCAGACAGCAGCTCCATAAACAGGTTGTAAGGGGAGTGGGCAGGGATGCATCTCCAAACACGCAACTCTAAGGAAGCAGTTGTGGATGCTGATAGAGCTTTAAGAGCAACAGACCAGAGGAAGTGGCTGTGTCCACATGCTCACACTAAAGAATACATCCTCCTGCTACCAGTGGAGACCAGAGTACCACTGCTCCAATATGGAAGGGCACTTCTCACATTCTTACGCTTTGCTTGCCTGCAGCGTTCAGCCCAACCAAGTACAACTTTGCCTTGGTGTTCTGAACAGCTGGGAAAAATTGTGTGTACCATTGTAAGATCCAACATCCTCTTCCTTAGGCTGGGGGATAAGCACATTTCTTCACAGGTAGCAGCTGGCAACTCCAGGTTTGTGGAAATTCTGCTAGATTTGGTAGAAATGTCACCACCTTTCTGACAGGGGAAGGGCTTCTGGCCTGACGCAAGATAAAATGTATGAATTTATCCTGCTCTGTTATAAGAAACTTCCTTGGTTTTCTTCCTTTGCCTCTGCTATTGCTTGGTGATCAACCACAATATCCTGACTGCAAGCTCCTCAACAGCAGGCTCTCTCTGGAAATGCCTATCACCTATGTGAATTGGACACAATTTCCATCAAAGCCACAGGGCATCTCTCCACTGACTTCAGTGGAATCAAGGCCCATACGTTGAATAAGCAATAAATTATTTTTCTTAGGAGAAAGTTTTTCATGTCTATAGTTCATTTAAATGACTAGAACAGGGGAGGGACTAAGCACAGGAAAAGTTGAAAGAAAAGCCAGGATCATGCAGTGCAATGAAGACAGCAATCCTGCAAGACATCTTTGTGATGAAGAAACAGATTGAGAGGATAGTTACTTGTAAAAGGAGATCAGCTCCTGTCACACCTTCCACTTCACACCCAAAACCCCTGAAAACACAGGCACACCACCCACCCCCTGCCACAGCCAGCAGCCTCTTTGATACAACATTGTGGGTATCTCTTTCACTTTCATCTTCTGAAAGTTGGCTCTGTTCTAGTTAACATCTCAACCCGTACCAGGGACTCCCTGCATCTCACAGACATCTCAGGAGCTGCTTCTTTCTCTTCATTTTCTTCCAGTGTCAACACAACTTTTTAGATGCATCACGGTACTGCTTTTTTGTAGGCTTTCAAGTCACTCTTTCCTTTTAGATGCCTGCTAATTCACCCATAAATTTATGGCTACAAATATCACTGGTTTTTGCACTTCTATCTGGCTTCATTCACAATGCAAATACAAAACTTCAAAGTCAAGGAGAAATCCTTTTGCTTCACGGTAGCCCAATTCCTTTCCACATTTCTTTTCAAGCATGCAATGACAGGATTAGCTAAGGATTAATTACTTGAAACTCAACCTGCATCTCAGGTCACAATTTTCTCATATTTTCAGTGCTTAAAATCTTTGTATCAATCAAATATTTGTCATACAAACCAATATTTGCAACAGATAAAATATACTTCTTTCCACACAGATGTCCTAGCTGGGGGTCTCAAAACCCAAACAAAAATTCCACTTACTGTGCAAACTCCAATCCTCCCACCTGAAGTTGCAGTGCTTTCCAAAAATGTCACCTTTAAAGGCACAAAACCAGAATTTTCAGGAAAAGCAGTTTTCTCTGCCTTCTGTATTTGTCCCTTAAAGGCAACTGCTCTTCTGATAAAATACATTTACTCACTGGAAGGTAACCTAAAAAGTCAATGTGATTTGATTTTTTTATTAAATTTTTCCATACGAATAGTCATGGCCTGTAATAAAATACATCTGTGCCTAAATACTGACTTGGGACTGACTGTAAATTTTGTTTAGCAGCACAGCAGGACTAGCCTAGTCTGCCTACATTTCATAGTAGCCAACTCTTTGAAGAATGTTTTTTTCAGTATAAAGGGTCACCTGAATAATCAAAGCATGTAAGATCAGTCCTCAAGGTATCTCCTGCCACTGCTAGCAGAAACACGTTATTCACCATGGTAATTACAAATGTTGCAAAATAAAGATGTTTACAATTTTACTTTGATTTAAATCATAAAAGCAAAGATTAAAACTGCCTCAAAGTCCTTTTTTTTGGTGACTTGTGACCTCCAATCAATAGGAAACACTGAAGTTCGTGGGCTAGATGTAAGACTTTTCTATTTATTTATTCCGTTATTTTGTTTATAGATATTCCTTTGTATGGTTTGTTCCTGTTGTTGTAGCAAAACAAAACAAAATCAAAAAACCTCCTCTGCCATTAAATCTTGCTTTTTACAAAATTTAATCTTGGGCCAAATAAGATCTGCCAGTAACCCTCTGAAAATATTCTCAAGAGATTCTTTGCAAACAGATTAGGTTATCTATAACAAACTGGTGGTTAAAAACAACCATTACTGTAATTTTATACCGTACCTAGTCTGATCTGCATCCTATAAAAAGGAGCAAAACCAACTGCATCACCTGCAGGGCACATCTTAGTCACAATTCTGAGAATTAAAAAAAAAAAAAAAAAAAAAGCAGCAAACTGTGTTGAACATAGGAAAGTAAATTATACATTAAAGACATCAAAAGAAAGAAAGTATTAAAAGCAAGTGCTCGAGCATGTTCAAACAAAACACAGCTACTGCATTAGGCACTGTATAAAACCAAGCTATGCCAAATTCCCAGTGTCCCACCTGTGAGCTCACCATTAAAATAAAAAGCCACTGAGGAAGGTGTATGTTTCTTCATGGAAATGTTTATGAATTTAAAAAAAAAAAACACCAAACACACAGTGGTGTTGAGGCAAGGTTCAGCAGGGCAAAAGCTTCCCTGAGAGACACTTCTGGTTGCATGAGGGATGTGGGTCACTGGTAGCATGTGCATTTTTGCACTTTCACAAAGGAGAAATAGGATCTTGACACCACATGGAAGGTGGCCTCTGTGTTGAAATTTTATTGAACATGAATGACAGACTTGCAAAAACCTTCTTACATCTGTATGGATACAGCAGTTCAAAACTCATAATATACAGATAGCACTTAAATGCTCAGAATGATACACCTTTTCCCCATCCTAACTTAGACCACTTACATGAATTACCTCCATAACAACTTTTCTCCAAACTGACACAGAAGAGCTAGGTCCTGCTTTTTAGATCAAACAACTGCTTTGGGGTTAGGTTTTTTTTTTGTAGCAGTGTTAAATAGTCAGCTTGCCTGCTGTGATTGCCTATGGATCACATATCCAACATATGCAGTTTGGAAGCAGATCACTGGGAATTTCATCTATTCCATTCACGTTAACCTGTTCATCCTTTCTCTACCCAGGTCAGGGAGCAGCCATCAAACACAGACAATAATAAAGTTCTCTTTTTCTCTTTACAAAGATTAGCTAATAGATTTTTTTCTTAACTAATTTTAAAAAACAGAGCTATCTGACAAGTCACAAGCTATCTGCCTGTGCAATAGGTGGGGATAGGAACACTGTGCTGTACTACAACACTGTCAATTTCTCCACAAGAAAACCAGTTTGCCCATCCAGAAGATACAGCCAACAAACTGCTGCATCTATCACAGAGCTGCCAAAGTCCCTGCATGCTACCAACACCTGACACCCACCACAAAAACACAGGGCTTGCTCCACCTGAATGCAATCCTCAGGCCTGCTTTGGCACCACCTCCCTGGCCAAAATTTCCTCCACCTTCCCAGCTTAGCTTTCCCCCTCCCCTCCAGCAGGCCCCATGGACACTGCTGCCACAGGGGAGCTGATGGAAACTACCAGTTTAGAAAGAAAACACTCATGCATCTGAAGGCAGATGCCCCAAGGCCAGCCAAAACTTGGTGTGGGGTGGTCCTCCAGCAATAAGTCTCTCTCAACACCGAGATGATGATTAGAAAAGAGCTCAGTATTATCAGTGCCAGATATTCCAGATCGCTGCTGGAATGTGGATTACTGCCACTGCTGTAGTATCACCAAAATTCTGTATCTGTGGTGAGGATTTAGTCCTGTTATAGCCACAGTTGCTTGCTCTCCTCGTGGGGATTCTAGCACAGGCTTTCTAAAAGGACAGTGCCCCCTTCCAAGCCTGGTGGTTGTAAGGGAGACAAGTTTTACCAGTATAATTCATGGCTGAGTGAATTTTCCTGTCTTCATTAAGGGTTTACACCAGTGCTGCTACCTTGGAAGTCTGCCATCAATAAGCAGGTCAAACCTCTTAGTCTGGGAAAAGCTTCTCCATTGTCTTCTGTCGCATGGACAGTTCTTCAGTAACTATGTATTTTTTTTGGAGACCAGGGTGTTGGAAAACAATTGAGATATGAGTAAAGCGTTCTCCTTCACCACAAAGTAAACTGTATGCTTAATAAGATGAAATAATTTGGTCTCTGTGGACCAGAAAACAATAGCCTCACTGTTGCACTGATATCTTTCAAGTTATGTCCTCGTGTCACCCAAAGCAAACTGTAATAGGGACTGCTCCACAGCTCAGATTCCCTTTAAACCCCTTAGCTAACCTCTTTTACCTCTTCAGGTTTCCCTCTTTACCACAGTCATTCCAGGAAACCTCATTTTCTTAAAAAAAAAAAAAAAAAAGCAGCAAAAAAAGTGCTAACTTTTATAAGGCCATACTCAAATCCCCTATGTTTCTTATAAACATCCCTAATTTTTATTCTTTATGCCAGGAGCTGAGATGCATAATGAAGTAAATAATATCAACAACTGTGACTGACTTTGAAGGGCACAACAGCAAGTAGAGCTTTGCCCTCTCCCTCCAGAGCAGGATGAGAATCTACTAATTACTTTATTGCAGTGTGGGTGGAAGAATGAGGGAACTTCAAATCAGCACAGCATTCAATGCAGTATTTCCTTTATAGTGAAGAACAAAAAATAACCCCAGACCTAGAATAAATCTCCCTACCCAATTCCTCCTTTTGTTTACACCAGGTCTGAGGTTACTTACACAGCAGCACAATGCTAGAGATTCCATACACATCTCCACATCTTAGGGCATGTGCCCACCTTTAGTTGTCTATCTCTGAGGAGAAACTTTTCCTAGAGGCAGGCTATTATGTAATGCTCAGGGATGAGCAGTTTCTCACATCTTCCTTTGATCTGTTAAATAAAAGCCACCACAAGAAAAAAAAAATGCTAAGCACTATATGATTTTATTTTCCTGCCACAGTTCTACACTTATTGTCTCTCATTTTTAGAGATCTTTTTTATCATTACTGATGCCAACAAACAGCCATCAGAAGCAGAAAAATAAACCACGTAAGGCACAATTAAATACTCAACATGCTCCCCTTCAAGACAAGAAAATAATAACAAAACAACTGAAACCTGAGCCTCTTTCCAGCTACACTAAATTATGCCACTGAAATCAAATGCTTATTAATGGTTTTATTTACCCTCTGATACTCAAAGACATGGAGATTATTCCATTTCTGAAAAATCTACCACCACCACTGTGCAACAGCAACAGCTAGGGATTAGCAAAATAATAAAGGAAAATACAATTCAGACATCAGAGAAAGGAAGATTCCTCCACGGAGAGGCCCTTCCATGGGGAACAACCTCAGGAGCTACAACCTACTGTGAGCACAGAGCACTCTTACCTGTGTGACTGAGCATGTGCCGCTGCAGGGCACTCGCCCATGGAAAGACTTGAGGACAGTAAGGACAGGGGATATTTTGCAGGCAGTCTGAGTAAGCATTCCTCTTCCCTCTCAGCAGCTTATCCTTGGCAGTTTCCTTCTCATCCTCACTTGTTCCATTTCTGCCACTTTCTTCCTTGAAATTGTCAGTGGACTGCAGAAATGGGCTAAATTTGTTAGTGTCTGTGGTAGCCAGCATCTTCTCTATGCTAGCAAATTCCCCACTTGACTCCAGATCCACACTACTGATAAGTTTGGGCTTATTTTTCGTTCCTTTCTTTCTACCTCTTTTCTTAGTCAACCCAGCATCAGCAATGGGAGACTGCTCTGGATCACAAGCCTGAGACAGGTCACTGGGCAGGCTGGAGTCTTTCTGAATGGTGCTCACGATTGTCACTTTAGCTTTGGCATTCCCTGATTTGTCACACCCAGCGGAGCTGCTCACTGCCTTGGGACTGGCGTCTGCAGCCTCCGTTTTCAGCAAAGTGGGAGCAGAAGACACAGATGAAATGATCTGTGCAATGGAAGCCAATGGTGGCAGCTCTTTAGTTACTGAAGGCTTTGGCAAGAGAGGTGGTGGTGGTTTAGGCCTCAGGGGTCTCAGCAAGGCAGCATTGCCAGGGAGAGCTGGGGAAATGATCGGGACAGTCAAATGCAACGAACCTTTCAGTGGCTGGGGATGTCTGACACCCCGGTTTGTTTCTGAGTTCCCATTGGCACCAAAAACCAAAGGACACTGCAGACAGTTATAGGCTTTATCACTGTTCCCAGAAGCAGCCAGCTCTTGATTCCTGGCTTCACAGGGGACATCATCTTTATCCTTCTTCAGGATTTTGGGGATGGACAGGTCAATAGGCTCCATGGAACAGTCATAAAGGGACAGAGATGAACCAAACAGGTTCTCCTGCTTCACCTGCACAGCACTCAGGCTTTTGCTCTTCTGAGAGAAATCCAATGGCTCATCAAAATCCATGGGGAAGTTGCCCACAGGTTCACGTTTGATGGAAACGTGAGATGATGTTCCCAGCAAGAAGCCGTTCTGTGGCTCCAGGAAAGGCGTCATGGGCTTGTGGTCCATATAAGTGCTGTCCTCCAATAAAGAAGGGTCTGTCTGGCTTTCCTGGGCACTGCAGTCCACCATTAAGATGTAATTCTCGATCTCCTTTTCCTGCACATGCAAGTGCTGCTTGAGGATGTGGTGAATGCAATTCCTCTTGGCCGAAAAGGCCGTGCCACACTCCTTGCACTCGAACGGCTTCTTCTTCTGGCAGCCGCTGTGCGTCCTCATGTGAATGCGGAGGGCCCGGTAGTGCTTCAGGTCCTCTCCACACAGCTTGCACACCGTGTCTGGCGAGCAGAAGGCATCCACCATCTCTGCAGCATTGCTGGTGACATATTCAATGTTCTTCTCGATATCCTTCCTGGTTGTTTTGAGGTGCTTCTTTCGCAGGTGCCTCTCACAATTGGCTTTCACTGTGAAGGGGTAGTGGCAGATTTTACAGATGTAAGGCCGCTCCCCGCTGTGCGTCCGCAGGTGCCGGATCAGCGCTGCCTTGTCAGCCGCGATGTAGTCACAGATGTTGCACTGATATGGGGAAATACCTAAGTGAGAACGGATGTGAGCTCTCAGGACACCAGAGAAGGCAAACACCTGGTCACAGAAACGGCAGGGGTACAAAACTTTCCTCATGGTTGGGGTTTTCTTGTTCGCTGCCCCTGCAATGATGGCTTTGAGTTCTCCTTCTGTGACTTCTTGTTTGATCTTGGCTTCCATACTTAGAGGCAGAAGAGCTTCAATGATGCTGTCCTGCTCCAGCTGTGTCTTCATTTCGTGCTGAGTTAACGGCTCTACTTTGGGTTGGAGGAGCAACTGTGAGGAAGGACTTGATTTGGCTCCTGGCTGGGGTAGATGAGAATTAGAGGCAGATTCCACTGAGTTCTTGATCAGCCTCAGAGGGGGAGGTGGGAGGCTTGGGCTGATGCAGCCAGGGGAGGCTTGCTGGGCACTGATAAGAGGAGGAGGTGTAGAGGTTGCGACAACTGTTCGGGGCGTTACCAAAGGCTTTGGCTTCAGTGGTGGCATATGCTTGAAAATAGACTGCACGGGGACAGAAGGTGCCTTAGAAAGTGGAGGAAGACTGATTTGAGGAGGAGCAGAAGAAGCCATCTTCAAGATCTGCTGAATATCTGCCAGCTCAATGGCAGACTCATTGGAGATGGGTTTCACCACAATACTGCTGTCAGGCTGGATAATAAAACCCTTCTGGAAAGGCTGCAGCGAGAGAAGCTTTATGTTTTCTTTTGTAGGGGGAAGGACTGAAAATGACCCTCCCATGGAGGCAGCTTCCAGAGGAGAGAGGCTGAGCAGACTGGTGCTGCCAGGTTCCTGAGGTAGGTTACTCTTCAGAGCTCTGAGCCGCATTTCTTGGACCTCGTCTTGTGTATTGTCCTCCTGCTTGACAGGCTTGATGTCTTTGGTGTACTGTAGGCCCAAGGATGCCATGAAGACTTTCTGGTCTGGGCTCTCACCGGGTGGGGTTGTGGACTGTGGCTTGTGCTTGTCTTTTCCCTGATCCACCACGTGAGTTTCTGTGTGCAGTTTGAGTGCTGAAAGCATGGGGAATGCCTTGTTACACATCTCGCAAATGAATCGATGGAAGTCACTGATGCACCTTCGCAAATTTGTTTCACACCAGACCTGCAAGACATGCAAAAATATTTAGAGTAGGAATCTCAAACTGCAAAGGCATCACAAGCTGCTGCAAAACACAAACAGTTCACTCTCTCTTCCAGTGACTAAGTTAAGAGGTTTAGAGCAGCCCTCCCCTACCTGGCATGAAGATATTCCCACTTCACAGCCTTTAGTCTCCTAAGGGGTGTATCTGAATTAGGAGCTGATTCTCCACAAGTTCCCTTCTACAAAAGTAACCTCCTTCAGAAGGCTATTCAGGTTCTCAAATTCTTTTCCATCCTAAATTTCCCTATTAGAAACTTCTCTTGTGTCATTGACAGGACAGGAGCCTCAGCATACTATACAGCAAGGAACCAGGCAGTAGACTATCTCATTTAGCTCTACTACAAAGAAACAAGGAGCAAAGAAAAGAAAAGAAAAAAGGAAAAAAAAAGAAAAAAAAAAAAGACATCCAAGAAGCTAAACCAATGTAAACCAACCAAAATAAAATCCCCCAAAAGCAGATCAATGAAACTCAGAGCTTAAAGCAGAGTGGTTTTTTGGTTAGGGAAGTCTGATTACATTTATTCTCCCAAGAAAAATACTAGTAGAGGGTTGGCAAAATCTTTACAGACTTTAAATACTTTATAAAACTTCTCTCACAGTGCAAGCAAAATTATTACAAAAGGAAAATACCAACATTCAAATCCCTTAATAACTTTAAATGTCTGTCATTAATTACAAAAGAAATAAATTTTGTTTAAAAAGTTCTTTCTTTTGATATTTTAAGTTTTATACAAAAACTGTAACAGACTGACAGAAAGACCTACATGCTCCCCTGGCCCAGCAGCAAATTTCAAGTCTACCACTTTGCAGTCAGAAGAGTTGGAAATCAATATTTTAACCCCGGAAGAGTAAGAAAAGTGCAGAAACTAAGCATGGTCCTGGTGGATTGTGCTGTTGATTTTCTAATAGATAATGCAGCTTCATCCAGACCCAAACTAGGATAGGCAAGATTTGACAGCAGGAGGAATCATATCATCCAACAGAAATGTTTATGGCTCTCAGAAAAATATTTACAGACTACCTCCCTGACTTTCCCCATCCACTGTCCTTCAAACTTTACATGACCAACATTGTGGAGTGTTTTGTGAAGGAATCGCTGAAGATGTCACTCTTTAGTTAGTAAGGCGACTGCTCAAAGTTTTTTGTATTAAAAACTTTCATATCCCAACTACATCCTTGTCAGAGTAAACTAAAATAAATAATGTCTTCCTTACCATGTGTACTCCCTGTTGATTTCAGATGTAGGATTTTTTGGGTATGCTCAAAGGGGTAAGGATCTAATATGATCAAAGTTTTCCTTCAGAATTTTTTATACATCTTCACACTGGTAGCTATCCACTGTAATGGTGAAAAAGCCATTACAGTGGATAACTGTAATGTTACTGGCACATTACCCAGTGTCAATATTCTTTAGATGAAAAAAGAAAAGGGAGAGGCATGAAGTGTTTAAAGCCTACATGAACAGTGGTGATGTACCTTCCATAAAATATTCTACATGCAGGATGAATCTTTCAACGACCTCATCAGATAAGCACTGTAGCAGCTGGCACCTAAATCTACCAAGAACAGAGAGTACCTGAGAAATGCGGGGGAACTTCCTACAGGAGAAGTCCGTGAATCCCAAATCGTGGAAGCCTGCTGGAATTGAAGGGTTGTTCTGAATGAAAGGCTTTCCCATGGGATCTCTGGGAAGCTGCTTGTGGATAACTGCATTGTGGCGCAGTAGGCCCCGATGAGTACGAAAGGTGATACAACAGATGTCACACCTGGAAAGGAGAGGAATGAAACAGAAATTACTTACTGACTGCTGCAAGCTTAAGAACTAGCATTCTTCTTGCACTGGGACATCCTCTTTCCTCTCACCCCATGATACCAAGAACTTGTTAAATGCAAAATAAAGCCACAGTGTATCACCACAAAAGGCCATTTTGGTCACAGTCACTTTCTACCAGTTTCTGGCTAGTAAGTCCACTGGAAGTTTAAAGAATGTGAGAACTGACAATCTCACATGGGCAGACCGGAGAATGGCAGCTGAGATAACAGCATTCTGAAAATATTTACATTGTCCAACAAAAAATATTTCAATGGCCTTACACCATTTTATTTTTACTGAAAATTCCTGTTAAAATAAACAACATTTTAAAAAAAATCAGCGACAAGGAGAGGCTAAATCTGACCTAAATAGAAAGCAAATGTAAAAGCAGCACCTTTCATATCCACTACTTAAAACTTACTGCTGCATCTACTCTAATATCTGTGTGTCAATCATCATCACATTGCTTTTCCATAAACTTTCACTGGTATTTTTTAAAGCTGTTATGAGAAATAGACTGTTTGAAAAGGAAAACTAGTGCTCCTTGAATGGGAGAAACGTTCAGAGGAGGAAGACCTGAAACAAGTTCAACACTTCTGACACTTTTGGACCCCCTTCACAGCCAGTTTGCCCTGAAGAAAAATGCAGAAGCACTGTCTTTTCCTACCCACACTTTATTGCTGTGATTTCTTGTTTTTCTTAAGTTCTCAAATCCCAAATTCAGCTAAACAAGGGCTTCTCACATAAAACACTGCATTAAACAATCAAAGCTATGCTGCAGGCAGGAAGGGCTATGCAGCAACATTTGGTCAACATGTCAACAAAGCCTACTGCCTTTTAAATATTTGGTATGTGAGCTCTGCAGCATGACAGGTCATGTCCAGTCTACATTCAGTAAGTGACACACAGTTTCACTCAACCTCAAGTTCCTTGTGGTTATAGGTCCAGCTCCCAGCCAAAACGTGGGTTTCCCAGAAGCAAAACACCAGTGGGTATGAGGCAGTCAGATTTTGTCACTGAGAATGTTATATGCACTAGGAGTTTTTCACATCTGCCTGTGGCCTTGGTTTTCCCCATACTGCCTTTGCTCTCTACATCAAGGAAAAGGACATGTGCCTAGTCATTAAAAAAACATCCTGCAATTAGAAATGGCTTCTGACAAAATCCTGAAACCACCCCCTCCCTGCCCTATCCCTAACAAACTCCCATTGTTGTGCATTTTATCACTACATAAACTCCCACAGCCATTTTTTTATTCTCTGAAAACGAAAAGATAACCAAGTCACCCACAAAGCAACTGGCCTCATAGTCCCTGAGTGGTGAAAGAACCAAGTGTGAAGTGTATATAACATGGCCATTGTTATCACAGTACCCAGAAAGCTTGGACATAAATATGCACTGAAGGTTTAAACTGTTTTAACTCTCCTGTCAATTCACTTGCATCCTACCGGTATAATTACTGCTGACATAGTTCCTGCATTCCATTAAATACCAAACCAATGCCATTTACAAAGCAAATGTTTACTTAAAGAGGTATGCCAAGTGTGACAACAATCTCAGGGGGGTGGGGTGGGATGGCCAACACATAGTACTTCTTCAGCATCAGTATCCACGGCTCTCCACCAGCTCACTTGGCAGCACCTATTCTGTGATGCAAAGCTTTCATCTTCAGTGAAGACAAAAACACAACCACCAAAACCACTGGGGGCCAAAGAACATTAAAAAATTATGAGTAGTCACCTGAAGAACTTGCAGGCTACTGAAATTAATTGCTTTTAGAGGTGATGAAAATACCTTGCATGAAAACAAGCAGTGCTTCTGACATGTTCCTCCTGGTATGTCAATATACAAACAAGGAGGGTTTGGAAACAATTCTCCTGCACCACTGGAAGCATTGCAAGGACACAGACCCTGACCTCAGGGCGTCCTGAAGCATCTCTGGGGTCCCAATGTGCCTGGCCTGTCCTGGGCCCAGGAGCCCAGTGCAGCAACTGTATCCCCTTGTGTGTGACAGGGCAGGTGCAGCTACCAGTGATGGCACCACAGAGCTACTGGGAGCACTGACACCTGGCACTGTATCCCCAGGATCTGGGCTGAGCAGGAGCCAGTGATCCTTGTCAAGCAGCCACACATCCCACAGAGCAGGGAGGTGTGCCTTATTCATCTTGCACTCCTCCTCGCCTCCCTCTTGCAACACGCTGATTTTCAGTGTTACTTTATTTGGGTGTCCCATCAAAAGCTGCACTTGAGAGTTAATCTTTCAGAGCAAACACCCATGTGAAAGTCCTTCACAGTACACCTGTATCAACTGCTAGCCTCAGGACAGTAAAATTTTGCAAGTTAAAAATGGTGTTTTCCATGCAAAGGGAACCACCACCTCTCCCCCAAACCTAAGTAATATATCTTATAAAAGGAATATAAGCTTTCCCTTCTTTTGAGCGTATTTTTTTTTCTCTTTCTTCCTTATCTTTTATTTTCCTTGCTGTGAGTGAAGAAGCAGCAAACAAAAAAGAATGTGGGACAAAGATTAAGATCTTTTTTTATTAGGTCAGAAAGAAGCACCTGGCTGAAAAAAGAAACATCCTCATAAATCCTGCCTGTCACCTCAAGCTGCAGGCTCTTCAGGGCATATAAATGCACTGCACCTTGCCCTGGTGGCACAGCTTACAGAACCACATGGGAAGGAGCTGTGGATGCCCTGCCTTCCTCTGTGATCCAGGTATGGACTCCTAGCACCTCCAAGAAAAGCTTATAGCTAATAAGTGTCAAAACCTAACTAGTTAAGGCAAGCATCACTGCACTAAGTCTTAGGTTAATTTAAAATGGAGTAAGCTGCCATGCCTAACAGTGCATTAACTGGAAGCATTAGGGTTTTTTTAAGGAAGTGTAACTATTAGTTTCTCTGTTTTGTCATCAGTACTATTTTCTATGTTTGAGTAGTGTCACTGTCTACAGTACTTTTAAACCTAGATCCACAGTTTAAGAAGGAAAAGAGAAAGGAATCCTAGGTGATATGAACATTTTTTCATCTTGCTTAAACTGCTTTAAAAAAAATTAGTAATTGTGGGAAGTCTGAAAAGACCAGCACATCAAATAAAGCATCTGAAACATATGGTAATAGTTTGCTCAAGATGAACGTAAAAAAAAAAACCAACAAAACCAAACAAACCAAACAACAACAAAAAAACCCCAAACATACAAAAAACCCCCACCAAAACAAAACAAAACAAAAACAAAAAAAAAACCAACAGAGAGGCCTCCCTCTCCTTAAAATTTCCCAAGTCTGCTCATGTGCAGTTAGTTCCAAGTCAAACATGGATGGCATGGCTGCAGAGAACAGTGATGGGAACAGGTTCTGAGGTTGTCAGCACCACAGGCCAAGCAGTGGCTCAACACCTGTGCAGAAATTAAAGCACTCTACTTGCAAGGTAAGTTTCCAGATGTATCTAATAAAAGCTGCTGTGTTATCATGTGATTGCTAGCCTTGGCCACAGTCTTCAATTTTTCTATGAATATGATTACAGAGTAAGGAGAAAAAAGCTGTTCAGTTCCAAGTATAGAGATTAAATTTTAGGTAGAAAGGAAAAAAATGTTTTTAGCAGCTAAGGCCCCTTTAAAATTACTTTAATTCTCAATTGCCTTTATGTTTTGGACTTGCTCATATCTGTAACATGCAAATATAATACTAAGGCTCTGGCTCACTGGCAGAGGTATAAAAAACAAGCAGGTAAGGAAACAGAACTCCTAAAACATAGAACCAAAATATAACAACGCAAAAACCAGGCTGCCCCTGGTGTTTGGGCCATGTATCACACCAGGCAGGTCTGATTAATAATTACTACACCAGTGCACCTTTTCTTTCTTTTTAAAATTTTCTTAATGCACACAAGTGTATGCATCTTTGTGTAAAAACACACCATTAAAAAGCTTTCTTCTAAAATAATTTCATATTCTTGAAATCTGTAATGCTAATTAGGATATAAAATCATTTTAACAGGCTTTAAGAAATAGTCAGTGCTTTGCAAAACTTGTTTGTTCAAGGGGGCAAGGCAGGATTTGCTACACTCCATAAGTGGCACCTCTGCAAGGAAAGTTTACATAAGCAGTGCCTGTTACCTTGCATTACACTCTCCTTTGAGACAACTCCAATTTGTCTGCAGAGGAAATAGCTGTCCTTCTTTAAGAAATGGAAAGACATTTAGAAAGGAAACACAGAGCCAAATTTTTAGCAAAATTAATCAGCCTTGATTTTGATTAAGAGTAAGGCAGACAACCACTAAATCCTAGATATTATATTTCAGTAGTCAAGACGAAAATGCTAAATATTTGTATTTACTGTTATGTTACCAAGAAATTAAACAAAACACTATGCTCTGCATTACCCGAGACTGCTGGTGAGCAAGTGACATGTACCATTGTTCTGCTTGTACTTCTGAAATCACACAGATTGAAACCTGAAGTTTTCACCCATGTAGCTCACTAATACAAAGTTGCCCATATTGTGGATGTTAACAAGTAAAAACAGTCTTAAATTTTTAGGCCTTATCAAAAATAAAAAGCTTGGTACCACTTTGTTCCTTTCCTGTCTGTGCTCTTTAGCAACTTCCACAAACAGAAGCAAGGAAAACAAACAAAAAGAATGAAACATATCCTGAGACAGAAGTCATTAATACACAATTAAGTTATGAAGTTGTCTAACTCCTCCCACTGAAATTCCCAGTCATACCGTGTATTTTTCTATCTCTGTTGTTATTATTCTCCTTTCTCTCTTAAAGTTATTTGCAGAATTAATGTGGCTCTCATGAGCAAAGAAATTCCTATGCTGACCTAAAAATAACACAACTGGGTAGCAGAGAAAGATGGGTGATTCCCTGCTGATGACTCATGTCCACACCGGCGGTGGGAGCAGGCTCCCAGCCTCCACACTGGCAATGTCCCCCGCAGCCTGGCAAGGACAGGGAGATGGAGAAGGGATGGTTTTAAATACAAGGGCTTTCACCATCTCTGAAAGAAAAGCTAGCAGGTTACAGACATATTCCCCTTCAGGAAAAGATTCCTTTACTTCTCTTTCACTTCTTCAGGGACAAGGCAGTGAGAGAGATGAAAAAGAGCCAACTGGTTTCTGCTCCTGTGCAACCCCACCCAGGTCCAGATACTCATCTCCTTTTGGATTAAAAAAACCAAAAAACAACCTTTCCTGCCCTCCACACCCAGGGCCTTGGGAAATAACATCCAACAGCCACCACTAATGAGTGATGGAAAAGCAGCAGTGCTGCGAGCCCCGTTCCTGCTTCCCTCCGGGTCCTCCTGCTGTCCTGCAATGCCCGCTCCTGCCTCCCTCCCCCGCAGCTCCCCAGCGTGTCTGACCCCGAAGGACCGGCTGCTCTGCCATCTCGACCTCGCCCACCGCTGTGGGGATGTGCTGGAACCGCAGGCAGCACCAGGAGCCAACTCCCTGCCAGCTGCAGAGGCTCCCCTCCCCTTCCCTCGTTGCCTAAGGGCAACACAGCCCGCTAGATGTTCAGTGCAAGCTGCTTCACAGCCCCGGCAAAAGAGGCACTTTTTTAACTTTTCCCCCCTTCCACTGCCCCACTGGCCGTCAGATTTTGTTACCAATGTTCTGTCGCTCTCTTTAATCCTCTCCCTCAAAGAAGCCACCCTTGGGTGCAGCCAAGGCTGAACCCCCTGTACCAACCCTTCTATTAATAGAGGGATGCACAGCGTTATGTACATTCCTACAGCTGCACTGTGGTCCAGGCAAGAAAAGTATCATGTAGGAGCCAGGACAGACCCGATATAAACCAGGGTGATGTTGTGCTTTAGAAATTTGTCAGCATGCAGCAGAGCCAGTGTCCGCACCAGTGACTCCCCCATGAGGGTAACTCCAGTGAAATTAACTGCTGTAAGGTTTAATAAAAAGGCGCAAGCCATGCTGTGTCATGTTTAAACTTCCTTTGTGTGAGAGCAAAGAAAAATGAGTAAAAACTTCTTCCTAACACTGGAATGAATTGCACTTACCAACAACACTTCAACAGTGCCAGATTTAAACACCTCTGCCCTGGTGAAACAGTAGCTTACTCTACCATTTACTTCAACACAATTAACATGCAACTAAGACAAAATAATGGGAAAATGGCAGATGGCCTGCAGACACTCACACGAAGTAGTCATTTTCTCATAATGACTTTTTTTGCTTAATAAAGGTCAAAGTTTTAAAAAACAGAAGTATCAACACTTTGGCTGGACGGAATCACAGAGAAAGAGATGAAGATCAACTTAAACAATGAAGGGTTTAATAGTTTAATAGGGCAAACATATCTGGAGGGCAAAAAAACCTGACCAGAATAGTCCTCTACAGGTACCAAAATTAGAAGCTGCACAACATGCAGAGTAACAGTTATTTGTGCACACCAACTCATGTGAATCTTCTGGTATTCTTTCAAGGTAAGAAAATGAAAAGCTCTTCCTATCTTCTAACACATCTTTCAAATATGAAATCCAAGTGCTTCTGTAATTTTTATATTAACAGCAAGAGTTAAAAAAGAAATCTATGTGTCCACCATGTTAAAAAAAGGCCACCGCTTTTCATGAGTAACATAAGGAGAAATACATCTCTAGGGGTTTCTCTATCCTGTAACCACCTGATCAGAACAGGGCTCACAAATAGGTGAAGCTGAATCTGGATTGCAGCCCCTTGCCCTTATCTACATTTGCAGGTTAAGATATGCTCAGCATGCAGACATGACTGACAACACGCTGAGCAGCACCCAGCACTCTGAGAGAGCCTGCAAATAAACAAATCCTGCTCCTTAGGATGAGGCAGGCGTGCTAATAACCTATTTTGGCTCAGCCCCTTTTCCCTCCTGCATGCCCTTTTACAAGCAGCTTTCCTCTACAGTCAGCTTTGCATTTACCCACTTTCTATTCTGGCAGCCAAGCTAAGATATTTAACAGCATGTGACACAGCACACAGTTTCACATGAGAGCATCACTCTCTGTGTCCATTCACCAGCCAATATTTTTATCCAGCTGCTCTGGATTCCCAGTTTCCTCACACAATGAGCTCCCTGATGTGAGCTGACCACTTCTAGGCCAGCGCTGGCCTCGCACTGCTCTTCAGATGTTTCCCAGCTCTCTTTTCTGAACAGGAACTTCAGAAGGCATGTAACATGCAGTTCTGTTCTGCTTTTGCAAGACAACCCACTGATTCTACTTCTCCATTTGCTCAGTAAAAGGATGCATTCACCAGCTTGCTTGCATACCCTCTCCTCTGCCTCACCAAGAACTGCATTGTACTGCAGCATATTTCTGGTCACAGAATTTACCAGAGCTGGACTTCATTGTCATCAGCTGTCTCGTGGAATTGCTCCTGCACTGAAAATGCTGCCAGCAAGAGATTAGGAGTTGGTTCCTAGTTTCTATCAGAAAGACATTGAGCAAACAGCTTGAGAGCTGAATTGGCAGTGTCACATCACTGTCCCTTGTCACCTCCATCTTTGGCTGTAACAAGTTTTGTAGCATTAACTGTATTAGTTCTCAATAACTCCACAGCAATTTCTGCCTAAACTGTCCTTGCTGGTAGAATCTCAGTGACTAAAAAAGGAGTGCTGGGCCCAAAATATAGTATGGCAAAAGCAGAGCTCAAGGAGGTCCACGAACATGTCTATGCTGGAGTGCCCTCCATCCCTCTCAACAAACATGTAGGATACAACAACCTCAGAATTATCCATCTTCATAAAAACAGCATACTGTTTCTTATTTTGAAATGCTAACAAGGAATGAGGCTATGTGCACATCAACAGTTGTGACAGAGAGAAAAGTAGTATATAACCTCACAATGCTGAATGAAGATGAGTTGTCATTGATCCTTCAAGTTGATTCCAATAACAGCAGTGTCAACTAGCAGGAAGAAGCTTCCTCTTCCCACAATGAACCCATAGTTCTGTCTCACAGTAAAATTAATTGCAAACAACATCTAGTTTTCAAACACCTTCACTCCTGCACGTTTGTAGCATCACTAACACTCTCTTCCCACAAAAGGCTTGCCACATGTAGAGAGCAGTGTGCTTCAGAATAAGGAAGTCAGAAGGATTATCCCTACTATATAAGGAGAGAACAGATAGAAAGTGAATTCCTAAACTTGCTTAGATAGGCATTTGCAAAAACATGAATGGCACTAGGGTCTTTTTCTGGCTGTTTTATTTTTTTCCCTTTTAACATTCAGTTTAATGTACTTTTACATGGTCAGACTACTGCTTCAAAAATCTAATATTGTACTAGTCTTTTCTACTGGTGCTAATGACTGAAATAATCTCCATACTTTAAATATCCATTCATTTCTTTCCTATTTTATCTCCCTAAAGCCAGGGTGCAGAACTGCCTTGAAGAATGGTAACTGGGCAATAAACATACCATATTCTAAGTAGCTGGTATCTTTTTCACCCAAAACCCACTTCCTCTTGCCTTGACTTAAATGGAGGTGCTAATGCACATTGTCTAAAATGAATAAAGACAGAGGTCCAGGTGCCTGGCAGCATCCCACCACACTCTGAAGAATGTGGATGTGCTGGCAAAGGGGGAAACCTGGTGACCTGCCTGCCTGAATTGCAAACTGCACATAACAGATATCTTCCATTTACCCATAGAGTCCAGAAGACCATTCCTATGGCATTTGTCTACTCCATATTGGTGAAGCCAGGTAACACCAAGAAACAACAACAGCATTTTTCACCCATAGGTGTTTTCAAAAACAAGACCTCACAGTGGTTACCCTGGCAAAACTAGAGGCAGATGACCACAGATCCTAATGGTCAGACTCCTAACACTTTTCTTTCCAGGGCCTGAGTTCTTTTGTTACTGTGCCTGTTACAGACCTGGGAGATGTTCAAAACAATAGCTTTCCATGGCAGTGTTCAACCTCTATACAATTTCAGCAAAACCTGGGCAGGCTGTTTTGAAGAACAAGGTAGGCTGTAAACAGCTTTTGGTGTCCTTTGATGGAGGTTTTACAGAAGCACATAACCCTGGGGGAAGATAACTGTTTTTGTTGTCCTTGTGAAAATATGGCCAGGATTTTCAAGTTACAAAGCTTAATATATTAAATCACTGTTTGGACAGGCTCTGTAGAAGGTCAAAAACTTAATCTCCCCTGAATCCATTCATGGTAACTGGTTCTGGTCACCAGGTCAGCTGTGTGACACAGGCAGAGAGTAACTTTCACACTGCAATGTCTTATTTCTTGTATCTTACAAAAATATAGCAAAACCAAATCTTGTAACTGCAGGCAATGCCATACTAAACCAGCTGTGATCAGAAAGCCTCATGATATTCATTAAGAAGCAACCTTTTACCACATTCAAACCGCAAAACTGTCCTGGCTGAGAAATAATATCAGAATGAGTCTAAGAAAGGAGGTAACTGCAACACCATAACCAGCTCCCTCCTCCTCTCCTCAGGAAGATACCTAGGCATGAGAGCAGCATAATTGTCTCTTTGCTGCTGTGAGGAAGGAAAAATTAAAAATACTTTAGCTCTTGGTACAGCATACTGCACTAAACCTCCTGGAGGAGAAGGAGAGGAAATAAAAAGGGTATGCTCTGGCTACAGTGAAATCCAAGAGAGGAATTTATAGTTCATGTACTTTTTTTAAAAAGCCACACATTTTACTTTAAGCTTGTTCCATTGTATTTGCCAAAAGAAAGAGGAGAAACCCAGCATAGCATCTGGAGAGGTTTCTCCCCGGGAAATCCTCACATCTCTGCTTACACTGCTGACGTTGCTCAGAGCTGTCAGGTGACCTTTACAAGCACAGTTTCACGTCTGACAGCAACTCTGAGCCACTAAAGTTTCCAGAGAAACTCCCCTGCTCTGTGAGGTTTCTCATTTTCCCTATCGGCTGTGCAGCGTTTCAGCTCTCTGCTAATTATATCAACACTCAGACACAAACTCACCAAAATAGACAGTGTCCTGAGGCCCCAGCTGCAGGGAAGCAGACTTCTTTAAATAATACAGGTAGAGAGGCCAAGGGGGTCAGAAAGCACTCCTGGGCCACCTCCCACTGCTAATGGGCATTGCAGACAACCTTGCCGGGGGCCAGCTCATGTCTTTAATTAGGGTGCAGGGCACGGGGCTTCAAAGGGACAGAGACTGACCAGGGGGTGTAATGCCATGAAGGAGATGCAGTGCCACAGCCCACTGTCAATGGGACAAAGGGCCCTATTATTACTCCCAAGACCAGGGCAGTTCCTACCGTAATTAGGAGACAAAGATGCACGATTTAGGATTTTACATAATCAAGAGATACCCTCCCAAGCAGGAGCCCCTCTCACACAATCAGTGGATTAAGAATTGTTTATTCTGCTGCAAGTAAACAATGAGGTGCTCACTGCTCTGGGTTTTACATGAAAAAGCATTTTTGGGCAAGACAATGGGTAGTGTCTTTTCATCTGACTTTGAACAGCTAACCCTGTGATTTAAAGTTGTTCATTTGACAGTATCTGGAAGGGTGATGGCCCACCCTGTAAATTAGCTGCTCACATACTAATCCCAGGGCTGCTAGACAGCCTTACCTTTTCTGCTGCTTAGCAGACGGTGGTGGGGACAGACAGACTCAGACAGCTCTGGGGGCAAGAGGCTGTATTTGCACAGCACCACTGAAATAGTGGGATTAAAGAACCACAGAGAAGCCAGGCAGAAGTTCCTGCCCATCCTGGCACCTTGCCTCGGCCACGGATGCATCTCTGCAGGGAGGCTGGTGCCACCATCAAGACAGTGCACACTGGTGCACTGCCTCAGAGCCAGTTTGCAATCCTTTATATAGGAGCTGGGGGAGCAAAAAGGAATGGGATGTTTGACCTGTGCCTTTACAACGAAAGGCATCGGCTAGGCAGATTGAGCATCACTTATTTTTGATCATGACAAAATAGTCTGTCCTGGGCTACTGCCTACTGCAGTAGCTCCAAACAAACCACCAGACCCAGAGTATCTGGCTCTGGCATACACATCCTTCCTCACAGGTCCTCATCAAGTGACTCTGCTTTTACAATATGGGCAATAAAAGGAGACTGGGGGTGTTAGACTCCCTGCCCTTTGCTCACAACACAGTTACTGTGCTTTTTCACTTGTTTGAACTTTTAACAAGAGTTACTTCCCCTTGTCTTCTATAATAAGGCAACAACAGGATTTGATGAAAGCCTTCTAACATTCAGCAGTTTGCTTCCCTGACACAAGTACACCCGTATACACAGGTCTCCTGGTCTACTACTCTAGCAAAATATTCTCATTTCTTCGGCTCTTTCACTCAAAAAAACACCCTTAAGCCTCACCAAAAGGACTTCAATCACTTGTACTCAGGACTGAGAAAGGCATGCTACTTTTCTGTGTCTTGCTGAATCCTATAAACAGTATTGCAGAACCCTGGGAACCAGGGGATTACAGCCCCTGCTGGCCAAGGATTTTAACCCATTTTGTTTGCGATGAAAGAGTCACCTTAACAGCAGTCCAAACTGCTCTGCTTACTAGAGGATTTTCTGTCAGGCTGGGCCAGGCAGAAAGTGTCATTTGACTTGTCTAGACTAGGACAAAAGGTGTGGTTTAAACCAGATGGGCAGGCTAAGTTGCACCTTAATGTATTAGCTGCCCAGAAAGGACCACAACTTCCTTGTCCTGTCTTCACTGACACGTCTTAAATGGCTAAGGCAAATACCTGACAAAATCCCCTTACTATCACCTAGACAATTCTATAAAGATAAGCATCCCAGCACTACTCTTAAACCATACTCATAGAGCTTGACAACTGTGACTTTGATTTAGGGACATGTTCTAGTCTTTGCTGCTCAGCAGAATCAAGGGTAGCAAAATCCATTTCAGGAGAATATTATCCCAAAGCAAGTCTAATGCCAGAGCAAGAGCTGCATAAAGAGGAACAGCATGTCTGCACAGCCACTGTGTCTTTCTGCCTTGCCACAGCAGACTGCAAAGCTGTAAAGCTAGAAGGATATCTATTCCATTATCTTATCAAAGCAAGAAAATCCACCTCTCCACTCAGGTCCATGGAGTATAACTTTGCAAAGAGGTCCTATCTTCAGAGAAGTTTCAAAATGAGGGTAATGACCTAATATGTCAGCTGCTTTCTCTAAAGCATGAAGTGTAAGGCAAAATTGTTCAAGACTCCATTTCGTAGGGGTTACAGAACTCTTACTGGAAAACAACTGCTTCAGCTTTGATCTATAATGAAAATTTACCTAATTTACTTCAGAAACAGCAAAGTATGTTTAATTAACTACTATTGAATGGACCAAGCTTTCAACTCTTTTCCCCAGTAACTGCAACATTAACAATGCCTTTAAAAAGTATTTTACATGTATTTACAAAGGTTTTCTAAACAAAAATTTAGGAGAGGGAAAATTTAATAAAATTAATCCAATTTAATAGAATGGGATGCCTCTGGTCCATGTCATTCTATTAAGAACCTGTATCCAGAAATGAGTGTTGATATTTCAAGATGCTGAATTCTTCACCCATTCAAAAAGATCATTAGAGTCAAATGTCCCAAAATAAGTTTAAAATATTGACAAGCTTCTGAAAACAGACAATCCTCCTTTCTACAGGTTTCAACTAGACATGAAAAATTTCTTTTATATCTTGATGTATCTGGCTCTACATTTTTCTGTGGTAAAAAAAAGGAAATAAAACACTTTCAGGAGTCCCAGAGGCAATTACTTGAATCAAAACACAACATTCAAGCACCTTCCCGAACAATTAATAAATAATTTTTCCTTGTTAGGAAAAGCTCATTTAAGCCAAAATCCACATCATTCCCTAACCTCAAAAGGCCGAAAAGCATAAAACATTTTGTTGAAAGTCTGAAACCAGAAATTCATCTAACCTTCACTCACTCCAATGACTGAAAAACCCTTTCTGTCCAGCTGCTGCCTTCTCCACACAGAATCATCTCATAGGATGACACCTCAATACTTTTATCAAGTTTTTTTATCAAGTTTTAAAAGCGTCTTCAGTTTATCTTGTTAAAATTTTGCAGTGTTGGCATTTTACAGTTTTATGTAACAGTGATGTGTTTCAATGGGATGAAGAAGGGCTTTAATTTTTTCTAAAAACATTTCCAGCTATTAACTGGCAAGATTCCTGTATTTGCAAAAAATAATAAAATTAAGCCCTACAGCACCCTGGTGACACAAGATGAGACAAACCATTTAAAAACCTACTCAAAATCACAAACGAGGGCAGCTAAGAGTGCAGGGGGCTGAGGGGCTCCTGCCCCTCCACAGCAGGCTTCTTCAAGCTGTCTGGTGACCAGAGACACTCTGGGCACTATCTCTTACCTCAATGAATTATCTGGATGTGTTTCCATGTGGGACTCCAGCCCATACTTGCAAAAAAAGTCTTTGAAACACACTGGACAATGATAAACTTCATCATCAGCCCTCTTATCCCCTTCACCGGAATGGCCATCCTCAAGAACCTTCAGGAAAAGAAAAAAAAAACCTCACTAGACCAACTCATAAGCAACAAACCAAACTTGCAATCCATTCAAAGTCTTTTACAAAAAGTTGCAGGCTTCATGTGTAACCTTGCTGCAAGCAAACACAAAAGCATTCCTTAAGAGAGATGGTAAGTGCCAGAGCCTTGGCACATGTGTAAGAACATGCATGATAGAAAAGGAGGCTTGGAAGAAGATAAAGTGTGCAGCTGAGTCACAGATATATCAGTTCTAATGAGGAACTGTGATTTGAAGAACTTATAAACCCATGTGTTCATATACCACTGAACTAGCATTCCTCCCCCTTCAGAAAGCCAGGGGAGCTGTCAGCCTAAATTATTTATGCCACTGAGATACTGCCAACTGCTAAGTCAAGTGGTTCAGGGAGAAGCAATGAACTTCTGCATGTTTTCTATACTTCTCTTCTGATTAGAGGGAGAAAAGCATGCACAGAGCGAGGGATACTGTGCAAAATGGAACTGCTACTAGCTTGCCATTTAGAGATAGTAAGTGGAGAGTTAAGTTTGGCAGACACCATGCATTTTGTACAAATGACTGAGATGTGTTAAAATATTTTATAAACAAAGCCCTAATGGAAACGTTTAGCCCTCAAATAAATATTTTCTGGTCACTCTTGCAACTCCAGTAAGGTAGGATTATGCTACTGTGAATGGGAAATGTACTGTAGATTTTTTTTTCCCTCCAGATCTAGGCAAAAGCAGACTTAAGCTGCTGCTGCTTTTGAAGTAAAATTGTTTTTTTTAAGTTTAAATCACCATCCTCCAAGAATACTACAAAATATTTGGGAGGAAAAGAAAAGCTAGGCGAAAGCAGCAGCCAAAGAATAGTACATCCTGTTGTCATCCAACCATTATTATTTATGAATCAGAAGCAAATTCAAAAATGTAAGCAATAAAGAATTTTAAAAACTGAATTATTTCAATCTCTGAAATTAGAAAATGATATTCAATCCCAGACAACTATGTTGGCTACAACAGGATAAGCAAGGCAACTCATATACAGAGCTGCAACAAGTCTGTGCTGACTGCACAAACCAAACAGCTGACAATTTAGGAGGTAACCAGGAACATCTTTTGCTTCATGCCCCATAAAGAACCTTTTTTGCAGGTGTCCTCTCCTCTCTGTCCAGCTCAGCATCGTGACTGAACTTCCGTTTCGAAGACAATCGCCTGCGCTTCAGCGGTGAGGGGGGAGTGGTGCTTGCTGTGCTGTTTGGATCCTTCTCATGAATCTTCATGTGCCTGAGCAGGAGGAGGAAGAAGACACCATCAGCAGGCAAATCTGGGGCAGGAAGTCCAATGTAAATTTTAATGCCAACACCACTTCTAAGATTTGCCTTTAAAGGACACCATCAGAGATCCCATAAACTGGCCTGAACTTCTAAAAAACAGCTGGGGCATGATCCAGCACAGGCCCTTTGCAGTGCCTGGGCCTGTGAGGGGCTGCAGCAGGGAGCCCACAAGCTTTCCCCCATGTCCCAACTCCCAGCACGACACTTGCCCTGCTAACATCTATTTCCATGAGCACCGTGCCCATTCTCCATCATCCATGAGGTCCTGGTTCTGCCTAAACCTGCTCAGCAATCCACATACCCAGCCTCCCTCTCTTGTGGCAGTCTAGTAAGCAAAAGCCTGCAGCTTAGCATCCACTTCTCTCAGTGCAAAAAAAGCACCTCATCTTCAACCGGCTCTCTGTCTAGAGTTTGAGACTGTACCTCAAAGAGATCTGTATATGCCAACGCCAGAGCAACATTTCTTAAATATATTTGTTTCCTTCTCATCCTTAACACAGTGTTGGACCCCAGTATCAAATTTCAAGTGCAGCTTTGAAGTCAGGATTATCTGGTCCCACTGTTACAGTGCACTAGGTACAGCTTGCAAAACTCTGTACTGCCAAGGCATGTTCACAAACCTGCTTTCCCAGGAAAACAACTATTTCTTGTCACAAAGACACAGGAAAAGGGAAAGGAACAGAATTACTCAGGAAGCAGTATCATTAATATCTGTTTACCTGACCCACTTGCCTCTTGGTTTTCTGTATTTGCAACCTGAGGAAGCCACTGTTGTCTAGTTCCCTTCAGTTAGATGGAAGGTATTGCTGCCATGCTTTTTTTTTTCTGACAACTCAAAGCTCAAATTTCAATTATTTTTTTTTTTTAAAGATATGGCCTTTAACTTCACTTCAAATTTATATTGCTATTGAAAAAAAAAATCAAATGTATGCTACTAGATACAATGGAAATTTTTTGCTCCTAATAGCTAGATATGTTAGTGCAGGAGGGAGCTGCCATTTGTCCATGACTGACTTCAAAGAAACACAATGGAGACAATGTTAATGGCACTTGGGCAAATCTTTCAGAAGTCACATCCACAACTCAGCTCAGGACAGTGCCATTAAACATGACTGCACAATATCCTGTTCTAACATGAGAGAATGTTGTAACCCAGACAAGTCTTGCACGTCCTCATAACTGCTTTGGTGTTATGATATAAAATCTGTTTTAGTTTTGGATGCCGAGGGCATGATGCTTTGAAATAACACATTGGACCAAACTGACCCACAGCACACCCCACTGGAGCTGCTGGGAAGACTGTCTCATCACATCATGCTTTTTTTTAAGCTCAGAAGCTTTAAAAAAAAATAAGGCATCTAAATCCCTGTCTCAAAGTATAGCCTGTCTCAAACTGCAGGTTGTTGTGGAGGAACAGCCTTAAGCCAAAAGCACCACAGGTACCAGAACCAATGCAAGATTAAAATGCCTGTTCAGCTACTGCCTGCTTTCAGCATCCATCAAGGCTGGGGCTGCTTGGAGGATCAGGTCCATGAGGAAAAATCCTGTTGTTTCCCCAGATCCCCAGTAACTCTCACTGGTTGCACAACTGGTGGACAGACACTGGTGACACCTGTCAGTCACATCTATGTGCAGATGTGTCCAGCAGATTAGACATGGAATCATGGAAGTGATGCTGAAATTGTCTGACCTCTTTCCCTGCTGATCACCCATTTGAGAGGAGAAGGAATGCTGAAGGTTTGAGCATTTGGCTCTCTCCAGGTTTGACAGAAGCCAGAGAAAACCCAGAGTGCTGACACAGCATACAGAGTGCTGTGCACTCCCCTGGCCTTGACCCTCTGGTAGCTCTGGCACCACAGGCACCAAAGCAACTGATTCATCCACACAGTGCTACCTTGTCTCACAAAATCTGCGGGAAGGCATCTATAGATACTCTACTGCCTTGTTTTCTTCACTCTTGTTTTTTTTTTTTTCCCGTGACACTGATTTAACTTCTCATGCTAGTTAGAGCTTCTTTCATGGGTGATAAAACAGCAGCAGCCTGAGCTGCAGTTGTCTGTATTCACACAAGAATAAAGGAGAAGAAACCAGTTATTTGTTCAAGGGGTTCCTGTCCACAATGATAGAAGATAAAATTCAGAAAGCATCTTGGAACAAAAAGTCAGAATATTCAACTGCACAGTAAAGCAAAACCTGGAAATTTGGATTGTCTGTCTACGTTTTTATTACTTCTTTTTGGTAAAGACTGCTTTCCAGTTTCCTATGTCCTTACTTGATAGTAAGGACAGAGGCTTTTGCTGTGCCTGTCTGTGCCTGCACCACAGGCACTCACACACAGCCTGACTGCTTAACCCTCTGGCAGCTCAGCTGAAGCACAGCTAACTCTACTTGGCCAGTTACTTTTCAGATAGCCAGAGAGCAAAATCAGTCCAGATAAATCACATTCATCCTGAAAACAAATAACAAGAAAACTGCTATGCATTGAGCATGGGACTTTTTCTTCTCATTTTATTTTAAAGTCTCTTTCCAACCATTAACAAGTATGCACAACTCCTGTTTAGCAGCTACCTATGCAAAACAGCTTCCTTAGGGCTAAGTTCTTTCCTCCTGCTGTTTGTCCACCTGCTGAACTCTGCTTGTTTTGATGGAGCTGGGTCCTACTTGAGAGGGATGCAATGGCACATCCACAGTACACCAACAGGAAAAACCCTTGGGACCTCCAGATTAGTGCCAGCCCAACCTAGCACCTCTGCCTGGCATGACCTATTGCATGCAAACACACTGGCTTCTGCAAGTCCCAAAAGCAGTCTAGCTATGCTTGAAGTGTGAAGTTTGCCAATAAGGCAGGGCTTGCTAACATGGGTACAGAACCACAGTGATGGGGGCTTTGCTATGTCTGGTGTCAGCCAGCAGCTGCCCCAACTGCTTGCAGTTCTCATTCCTGCAACGTGTGTGCTTTTGCCATGTCCTAAAAGCCACAGCAGAAATCCATACCACAGCAAGGAATGTGGTGACCCCCTTCATGATTTAGTTTTGCACATTTGAAAGGAAGCAGCCTAAGCTATTGAGCTATAAACAGGAAGACACCCTCACTGCACCTTTGACTTTTACTGTGTAGGTCAAACATCACAGCTGCTGTGATAGCTCTATGCATGTGATCATCAAGGAAGAAAAGAAAAATTCTGAAACCAAAGCAGCAGGTTCCAGAGTTCTCAAGGAGAGTCACAACCTGCCCATGTTACAGCCAGCAGGTTGTTCCTTTGGCAGGTTAAGCAAGTTTCACTGCATCAAGTTAAGGGTGGAGAGGAAAAAGATTACTAGAGCTACAGCCCAAGATAAGCGGGAAGATAAAGCCAAGAAGTACAAAGGGATAGACACAATCTTCATCTCTCTCTTTTACTTTGCAACATGGATGTCATTCTGCCTCCAGACAACATTTATCACCCAACATGGGCTGAACTTCAGCAGATGCCAAGTCACATCCACATCCACAACCTTTCTTTCAAACACTCCCTTCACTGAGGCTTCTTCTACTTAAAAAATTTCCTAACCATAATTAAGGGGGGGGGGGAGTATTTGTGTTGCTTTACTCCTTTAGAGGAGTTTGCCTTGATTAGATCTTACATGTAACACTGAAAATATTCAACCTCACTGTTTAGCCTGCCAAGATACAAGACGAACAGGAACAAAGCTGTGTTTAGAAGTTATTTTCCCTTTGTGACTATAACAACATATTTTGGCCTGACAACACTGGCATACTTAGAATGTAAAAGACAGGCTCATAAGTCAGGCTCACTTTCAGCATCTTACAGCGATAGAGAAAAATGATATGACATTCATCAGTTCCAAAAAATAAAGATAAACACTCAACACTTTAAGTGAGAATGTAGTTCAGAAAAAAAGAAGGGCAAAGTAGGGACATGTACAGAAATGCTTATATTCAGTTGCAGATACAAGTGCCAGCAGCTTTTAAGTGACCACTACTGCAGCTCAGAAGACATCCAGAATCACAGCAGATGAAACTTGGATTTCTTTTCTTAAATTAAATCAATGAATTGTGGCTCTGAGCCATTCTACAGAGCAACCAAAGTACAGCAGACAAGTTCAGGAAGGTACAGAGCCCTGAAATCTGCACCTCACAGACTTCCCAGCATGCATGCAAGTACACATGCACTTGGGAAAGTGCTGAGGGTAGAACACTAAAATCCAGCCATGATACACAGGATGACAGGATGGAGATAAACACTTGAGCTTAATATTAGGGAGGACTCATTTGCACTAAGTGCTAGCTAGCCTTGATTAACCTCTCAAAGAAAGTGCTGGAACTCTATTTGAAATTAGACCAGAGAAAGAACCAGAAAAATTTGCAAAAAATAAATACAAAATGAAAAGAGGAAACTAAGTCTTTTCTAAACATGGTCTGATCCACCTCTGAACTAAACCCTTAATGTTTAAGAACTGCTATGCAAAAAACGTGAAATACCTTGCTATATGATACACTTTATGCAGCACAGCTGAATGAGAAAAAGCTCTCCTCATAATCTCTTCCTACCCACTCACATAAAGAATTCCACAGGTGAGCCAAGAGGATCCAATTGTGCTAGGACTGTGTGCCAGTCACTCCTCCCAACAAAATCACATTTTTTCAAGTTCTTGACTGCCTTTCATTCCATCCTCCCACTGAGGATCACCTTCTGCTTCCCCTCTTCTGCCACAGATCTCCTCTCCCCTCTCAGTGTCACATGAACAGGATGACTAAGATGATAGTGCACAAGAATTCCCCTGGCTTTTTTTTCTTTTTTTTTTTTTGATTAAGACAAATGGGCAGAAAAAGTTTCCAGCCCCACACTGTAATGCAGAGCATGATTTCAGGAGAGCAACTATTCCACTAGTACAGCAGCAAGTGAATATTTTGATACTTTACATTGAAGAAGAGACTTCTGTAGTAATAGTAAAATGCAGAACACAAGTGCCTTTTTCCTTTTTCTCTTGTGATGGTGTTGGAACAGTGTCTGTGGGAGGTGACTCATGGGGAGGGCGGGGGAGCATGTGGTCTCCTGAAGGGACAGGCAGCTCCTGCTGGTCACATCCCAGTTTTTACCAGATCTCTAAAAAGGGCTGATGTATTTTCATAATGCCAAGGGGATTTGCATATTGATAGTATAAGCTTTCTGGAGGTCTCAAAACAGGGCAGCCTACAGTTTCAATGCCAAAACCAGAACGTGGGCAGGTTTTGACTGGTTGGCTCAAGGCTAGAATGAGCAGCCAAAGCATCCTGAAGGAGGCAAATGCAAGATGCAGCTGCTCCTGGCTCTGGGTCCCACTGAATTATGAACAAAACCAGGAGCTTCTGCTTTGCATGCAGATAACCTGATCAGCATCACTTTGGCCCCTGGATAGAAATCATCCCTCAGCATGTGTGGGAATCCCTCACCTCTTAATTCTGGGGAGAAAAAAAGTACACTCTAGCTGCACCTTGAGTTTCCATGCCTCCTGATGTGCTTTAGGTCCCAAAGTAAAAAGGCCTGTCTGGCCTGGAGGCCCAGCCTAAAGGAAGGTATGGAACAAACGGGTGCATTTGCAGCCCCTGAGCATGGCTTAGGGTTAAGCTTCTCCCTTAGAACTGTGGCAGCACAAGCACTGCTGGCTTTCAGTCAAGAGAGGTTTATGCCAGGTAGGTCTGATTAGAAGGAGCAGCATGTCCAGAGGGGGAGCAGCAAGCAATTTCACTGAGGCTTGGTTGGGAAAGTCCCAGCATCTAAATCAAGATTAATTCTTGAGCACAGAATCCAGTGTATGTATAAACACCCTCCTCCTCCCTCACGTCTGTGGAAATGCAGTGGGGAGGCCAATGAATCCGGGCATTATCAGTCCAGAGAGATCATCTGACAGTGTCAAGTTCAGGTTCTGGCTTCATATCCCACATATCATTATAAGTTTCTCCATTTTACCACTAGATGTACCCTATACTCTACTGTATTGCACATGATTATTCCTCATCTCCCTCGTGATTTCTAGGCAGTTTAGTACCAAAACCAAGTGGAAAATCCACTGATACATCTGATGCTTATCTGAAGACAAGGAAGCCACACATTCAAATCAAAGGCAATCATTCAAATCAAAGGCAAAGAATAAAAATCAGTGCTTTCCATCCTCCACCTTATTTACAATACAATTTGTTTTTCCCCTTACAACAAAAAAAAATTACTCAAGTTCTCAAGCTGGTCTGGGAAGGACTGCGCTGGTCAGTACAATTCAGCTGATTCAATTGCTTTATATCTTTCACTGCTTTGCATCTCAAGATCTTTCACTTACACTGTTCCTCCCAAGTAACAGTAAACAAACTAAAGAATCATAAAACCCCTTTTCAATATTAAAAAAAAAAAAAAGTCTATCCTTCAGAACATGACCAAACATCTCTGTTTAGAAAAAAATAGTCTGCTTTGTTAAAGCTTTGACATAGGGCCATGGTATCAGAATGAACAGGAGTGCAGGATGCATCCAAGACAGGTTGAAATTTGGACCATGGGACACTTCATGCCCCATGAAATGGAAAATGTCTCAAAGAAAGAGAAGACAGCCTTTAAAATTACACTCCTTTCAGTCACGTTATCTTTGTCACATTATCTTTGTCACTGTTTTTGTTTCATTCTTCTTAAAAAAATGATACTTTAGCCCAAGTTGTCTGGAAATGTAGGAGAACACAGGGAACTTCTCTTCAAAGCTCCTGCCATTTGATGCATACAGGAAGCAAATCCTAAACAAAGAGAAAGTGAAGCAGCAGTATTTTTAGGAACAATCATTTAATACCCTGCTGCTAAGTCCCTCCTTAAGAGTCTGGTGAATATGACTGAAACCTAAGTCAAAAGTGCAGTAACATTATGCCCTTGGGTTAAAGAGTTTAGTCAGTTGTTTGTTTGTTAAAACATGTAGAGAATCTGTATTGACAACTTATTTCCAGTGTTAATTACCAACATCACCCACTTAAGAGAGCAATCTACTCAGCCCTTGCCAGTTGTGATTACAGGAACCAAAAAGATGCAGGTAATTTTGCAAATCAGACATGATCTGTACTAGGACAAGTTTCTGTTTGTCTTCTCTTTTTGACTTAATATTTGTATCCTCAAAAAAATCCAAAAATGGCCCAAAAAGCCCTCAGACACACACACATACTTCACAGCAAGTCATGAGACAAATACCAAAATCCCAATCACATGGGAAACTCCCTCTTACAACTGCAGAACAATTTCAAAACAAACTCCAAGGACCCCCATATACTCTAGAGGTTACCTTAGAGCCCCAAACTCCACCTTTAATCTGATACCCAGACCCTGGGGAAATGACTTCTTTTTCCCATGGAAAACGGCCTCCACTTGCAGCTACTCGCACTGGCAGACCGTGTGGTGCCAAGCAAGAAATTTGCAAACTTTGCTGGATTTCTCCAAAACTAAAGCTGCCAGCAACTAGGACCCTGCAAGTCCTTAGAGCCCCAAATGTCCCATGCTAGAGCTGAACCCTAGCATGGGACAAACCAAAGGAAGCTGAGCAGTGGAGGCCTCTATGGCTATGCTGGTAGGAAAGTCATTGCAGAGCCTGCAGGGAAAGGGTAGGGTGGGGCAAACAGGTCCCAGGAAGGATCAGATTGGGATGTCCTGACTCATTTCAGCCACATGTGTGCAAGCAGGCCCAGCAGGAGATGCTCCTGCCAGTGCTCCCCACGGCAGCCAGGCAGTGCAATCCTGCCGGCATGGCGGCACACCTCATCATCCTCATGGAGTCTCCAGCGCTTGTCACGCTGTGTACCAAGGCTAAGGTGGCCCAGGGAGCCTCTCCACACAGCAGCATGTGGTGGCACGTGGGTGTAGCCACCCCCTCAGCATCCCCCAGGTGCCACACGGACGTGGCCTCAGCATCCTCCCCAGCTCACACCAGCTGCTGCACCACCTGGCTCCCAGTGCAGTGAGGTTCTCCCAGCAGAACGCATCGCTGGGATGACAGAAGTGCTGTTATTCAGATCCACCAAGGCTGGCTGGGTGTGCTGAAAAAGCCACCGGTGATTGAATTCAAATGACAGATTTCAAATCTCTTTTCAGGGCTGCTGGGACAGTCTGCAAAGTTAGCCAGTGCCACACAGCTGCCAATACATGATACCTAAGGATATATGATACACACACATGCACACAGAGCATTCTATATTTTTATCCTAGAGAAAAAATTTGCTTTGCTGTGAATAAAGGCAAGTTGTAAGCATGAGAGGAAAGATAATGATCTACAAATCCAGTGAGGGGGGGTACCACTTTTGAATAATTATTCTGTATTCACATTTAAGCAACTACTTGCTACACAGACTCAGCAAGTTCAAACAGGCTGAAATTGATACAACTGCATTCCCAGCTTGGCTCAAAGTTACTCCTATTCCCTAACAGCGACATTGTCAGAACACCTCAAAGGAAAAAAAGGGAGACAAATATTTGCCTGATGATGCTGTGACAGGGAAGTGATTCAAACCATGCCTCCAAAGCAAAGCTTCCCAAAGGACTGCAGAAGAAAGCAGTTTGCATCAACCCTGGCATAAGGGAGGGCAAAAGAGGAGAAAATGCAGCGTGAGCTTCCCAGTACCTCTTCACCAAGCTGTCACACACAGTTTGCATTATGTTCAGAGCAGACCTAAATTAACAGTGCCAAATACTGCAAGGAGACTTCCAAGCTGTAAGAAACTTTTATATGGGCCAAGATCCTCCTTTATTAAACAAGACCCTTCTCAGGCCACCATACTTCCTTAAGCTTGGAGAAAAAAGTGTATTAACAACAGTAAAATCAAGCAGAAGTAATATTTTTTAAATGTACAAAAAATCTGGTCTGGGCCATTCTGACTGTTTCCATCAATCTTTTTGGAGATTTGTGGTTTTCAGGCATGTCCTTTAGTTACCAGACTATATAACCTTATTTGGTTACTTCACTGCTGATTTTTCAGGAAATTTATGTTTCAAGAAAACAAGTGTTATTAAGAGGTAAGGATAATTAAGGCCATTTTAAATCTTAGTAACAGGGGGAAGAAGGAGAGAGAGGGAAAGAGAAAATCAGAGAAAGTATATCACAACAGGGAAAAGATTTATCCTAAAGAGCAAATACAGTCAAAAAAGTCCTAGGTATGTCCTGCCTCCCCTCAAGAACCACACCCTTTTCTTAACCAAGCAAACAAAAGCCTCATCTACTTCCCAGAACCAGGCAAGCCCTCTTGCTGTTGGTTCCCTCTCACACTCCACTGTTGAGCAATCCTGATGGCACAGCACAGAACAACTTGCTGCGTCACACAGCTCAAGGAGGAAAACAGAGGGCCCCAGCACTGCTGGGGACGCTGTGCAGATGGAGCAGGGTATCTCTCCCCGACACACACACACACGAACGCACACACAACAGACGCAGGCACGCAAGGAAGCTGCACGAGATAAGGGAAGCACATCTTCCTTAAAAGCAGGTTCTCCACATTACCCCGCTATCAGCAGCCACCAAGTATCTCAAGGGGCAAGGAAGTAAAAGGTTATCACTGCACACACACAAACTGCAAACTTCCCAGCGCTGAGGATGGCATCCTAGCAAAAGCGGTTTCACATGCTCAGCCCATTTCCTCTCCTGTTCCTGAACATGTGGTCCTCCTTCCTTAGTGTTCCCTTGCTGAAGAGAGAAGCACAAGGAAGAAGTTTCACATCTTGTTACGTGTCTGTTTAGTCAAACTGGAAATAAAAGTCCCCACATGACTGGGCTACAGGAGTTTGAGAACTTTAGCCCTCAAGTGGAATTCATACAGTCCATGAACAATTGTCACCTTACTCTCCTCTCTGTCTGAAACTGTCAAAAAAGATACCACTGAAGTGTCTTGGTGTAAAAAATGAGCCACACAGAAGTTGAGCACCTTCTCTATTTCAAGATATCTTTCCACATGAGTCAGCACTGGAAAGCTGACTCGGAGGATTTACAAAAAAAATCACTTCGAGTGTTTAGCAAACTTCAACTAAGAGACCAGTCTGAACAACTTGGCATATCTATAGATACCCTCAAGAAACAGAAAACAATATTTGCATATTGTGTGCTATTTAGCAGTTGTATAATGGCACTACCACTTTAAAGACCGTGTCTTTGCCTAAGCTGTGTACATCGTGCATATGAGCATCAAGACTCAACAACCCGAGTGAAAAGAGCTGGCTAAGTCCAAACGACAAGACAGATTCCCCTTGCTTTTTTAATTTATTTTTTTTAACAGCTACAGAAGCTTCCCCCAATGCTGTCAATGTACTGTTATGGAATAGCCTATTTTTAAAAGAGGGGAGGAAAGAAAAAGGAAAAAACTTGCTGACCCTGAGAGGGGGTATGTTCTGCTGTTTGCTGGTTCCAGCATGCTGAACTAGAACAGGTTGAGCAGGTTAGATACTGGGGGGAAAAAACGTAAAGCTGGAAGACATACATTAAAGGTGGAATGACAGCAACCACAAATGCAGTTTGTGATAGACTTTTTCCTCATTCTCGTGGGTACTTTGCCCAGGAATCTTTTCAGGGGATAGGAGGACAGGGAATACATGCTCATAACAGAAGTGATGCAAGTATTTCTGATATGCATGCACAACAGGCTGAACAAAGATTACCTTCTTACTCTCTCAGCAAACTTTCTCACCACCAGCATTTTCTACAGAGAATCAGCCAACCAAAGTACAAGCTACAAGACAAACCACCAACCGAAAAGCGAACAAAACAACACGTTATTTGTTAACCTTGAGAGCTAACATGTCCACAAGAATCACATGTCAGGTTTATGGCAGAGGACTAAAATCACCTCAACTCCTCACAAAGATCACCTGGATTTTCTAGTGCTTGCTAAGTTAAGGCTTGTATTTATTTTGTAGCTCTTCAGGGTGAGAAGGGGAGGAAACATCCCTGAGAATACTAGACCTTCAGAGGAGGTGATATTCCTGAAAGGGTACTTATGTGGAAAGATCAAGGTCTTGCACTGCCATGTGCTCTGAGACCAGAGTCTAATCTGTCAAGTGGCTTGTGCTTATTTGAACTGTGACACGGGTAACAAAGCAGCACTAAGCCACACTGAATACGCCCTGTTCTGCAGGAGATTCATGTTACTGCCCCTGAGCAGGGCGGCATCACCCTGCCACGTCAGACCACCTTCTCCTCAACACAAATCCCACCAGAAACCTGAACTCATTAAGACTGTCCCCTTTTTTTGCCTTGCAGAAAACCAAAACATAAGAACCCACAGCCTTACAGTGCACAAGATTAGACTTGTGTAGAGGCATACACAGAGAGAGGCAACACACAGAGAAAATCTATGACTGAAAAATGCACTGAAGTCTCATGTTTAGGTACTGAGGAGCTCTGGAGATGCAAGAATAATGTTCCTCATTGTGTACACTTAGGTTCTCAAGAACAATGGAGCTAATTAAGGTCTGCATATAAATCTTAACTCTGCACTTCCTTGCTTCGCTTGATTCTAATCAGATCTCAGCATTCATGTTTTTGTGCTAACTTCCTTTGCTGTTCTTTAATGATAACTGAAGGGGGATACTGTCCGAGCCTAAAAGCAGCATGTAACACATCTGAAATCGTGGCATCTCCTTTCAGCTCTGAGGGCTCACAGAGGTTCTGTGGCACAGGAGGTCATCCAGAGTCTTTTACTGCTGAAGATACTGGTGGAGGGGTTTTTTTTTGAGCACCCTATTTGTGAGCCATGTTAATTAAATAAAAGTCTATATATAGTCTTTCCAGAAGTAAATCTGCAACAGTGAGACAGACAAAAGTTTCTTCCTGGAACAATTAAAAATACTGTAGACTTCTAATTCGAATCAAAGACACAGAGAAACATACTTTTCTCTTACTGCCTTATTGTTGTTGAAAAGGCTTTCTTTCTCTCTTTCTAATTTAACCTTCTTCAAAACATGGGGGTCCCAGCAGAGTACCAAACACATATTCTGGGTATTATCTGCTGACAGGAGAGGCCAAAAAGCTTCCTTCCACCTGTTTCTCCATCCTTATTTACAAAATGTACTAGCAAAAAATGTAATAAATATTCTTAACTGCAAAGAAAGCCAAAACAGCTATCCCATCTCACCTGCATCCCACAACTACAGTCATCAGTTACTAGAAGCAGAAGTTAGTCCTTTGCGTTCATTATCCCTGATGAAGAATTAGGGCACTTGCATTTGCTGAAGCTTATCTTTCACAAGTATGCTGACAGTGGTTAAATCATTCCCCCACATATAAGGAATGGATTTAAAAGCCTGTAGTACAGCCTTGTTCTTAATATTTAAGAGCACTGCTTACCAATTACTACATTGAAATAAAAGCTCCTTAGGAGATGACCAAAGAGACATTTCTATTGTGCAAGACAATGAGAGACAGCCTTTTCATATGTTGAAGTGTCAATCATTTTCTGTGTGGCAAGCTCCTTGGCTATTTGTTTTTAGCTTCAATATCTTGTAGGTTGAGTTTTTCAAAGCTACAGCAAATTTCCACTTGCAAACCACCAGAAAGCCAACCATGTTGTAATAAGGCAGTTCCTCTCCTCTTCTGGGAAAGAAAAAAAGGTCTTCATCACATTTGGCTATGTTGTTCTGCCTCCAAAACTTCCATCTTAAGCAAATGCCAGCCTGCACGTGCTGGACTACAGAGATCCTATTTGTACTTGGAGGCTGGGCACTGTTACTGTGCTGCACCCCACAAAGCAAACACAGAGAACTGGAAGCAGGCCAATGCCATAAATAACATGGGAGCGATTCACAGGTGGAATGCAGGGAGAGGATGGATTCAGCCAGATCTTGAGGACACTTTGCCCATTGGACATTTGCAGAGTCACAGGTGGCCTGTGTGCATGCATGCCCATGACACACAGACTCTTGTTAAAGGCAGCAGGGAAACCTTTCAAGTGTATGCATCCCAATCCCTATGCCTTTATCAGGATCCAACACTCGTTTTCTGAGCAGTGCATTACAATCTTCCAGACTTGCACGCTCATCATGTGCCAGCAAAGATGGCTGGTTAAAATGTCAAAATTCACAGATTACCCTCCAGCATGTGCATTTTCTGTCTTTCTCAAGAAACTCAGCCAGCAACACACAGGTGCACATATAAAGTGTTGTTTCAGAAAGACTTGAACATCAGAATATTACCATATCTTGATTAAAAAGACAGCTGTTTATCTCTCCACAGCGTATTAAAATCAGAAGTTTGGGAAAACTATCTAGTACTGAAAGTAAGATTGAGAAATGAAAGTGCCTTCTTAATTAAAAGAAGAAATACCTTCTTTGATAGGACCCTTTGTAAGAATGCTTCAAAGCATAGCTTCTGCGATCCAGATCTTCCAATCTGAGTTTCAAAGACTTCTGCATGTGGTTGTTGCATGTGGTGTTTCACATGTGCCAAAAAAAAAAAAATCCCCAAACTTTGAGACCTGCTCCTGAGAGATGGTACATAAACAGCCCACAAGTACCTAAGCAGGATGTAAATAAAAAGCCATACTAAATATTTTTGTCACATATGGGGCAAGGAATGGAAGATGAGAAAGAAGGTAGTAGATACTTTCTACATTTTAGTTTCAAATGAGACACTTCAGTTAGTTTGCATTACTAGACTTATACGGACAGTCTGGAGAAAACCAGCCATGGACAATGCTCCTTCATTTACCAAACTGGGGAAGCTGTGGCTCAAACACATGTGTTATCCCTTTACTCCTGTCAGACTTGCCACAGAGCCTTTAATAGCTTCCCACTGGAAACTGGCAGGAAGGTCATTTCTCGCCTCCCTTTTGGCATTTATACCCCATTAACATTTTCTACTTGCATGGAGAGCATGTCTTTGGCAGGGAGGAAAATGTGACTTTAAAGTGATAGGCACGGACTATCCTTAGTCACAGAAATGGAAAAGGAACTGCTGGCAAAGTATCCTACCCCCAAAGGAAACACTTTTGGAGCAAAGTGGAGGCATCACCCTTCCCACTGAAGGCTGATTCACATTCTATTTGAATGTAACACAGTAAGTCAAGGAAAATTTTTTTCTTTACTTCAAGGTCCTTTCCTTATGCTCACACACCACCACTACAACCACAGCAGCAGCCTAACTCCTCTGTCTGCATTTTGGGGAGAAGCAGTGGTAGAGATGGAGTAACAGACTGAAATCTCCTATTTGGTGTCAGAGTCTAGACGCAAAAGGGCTCCTCAGAGTTGGCATTATTCACAGATAAACTCCCTAGGGAGTTACTATGACAGTACAGATGGAAAACCTTTGGAAAATCTTTAGTAGTTGCAATCTTTTGAGTGGAGACAGTACACTGGAAATCCCCAGCTCTTCTACAGCTACAGAAACAATTTCTACACCCCCTTCCCCTCCCATATAGTCTTTGTTCCTGATGGAGATATGAGTATTCAACTTTAACTCACTGTGACTGAGAGAAAGCCACAGGGTCTGTCTCTCTAGCAAAGAAGGGTGAGGATAAGGCATATCCTAAATTGCAAATTTTCTTATGTACTGATCATTACAGTGCCAGTTACAGGAATGATGAACTCAAAACTACCATGATCTAACTCTTTCCTCCAGATTCTTAAAAAGCCCCAAGAAAACAATGCTCCCAAATCTCTAATCAGCTCCTGATTCTACGAGGCTTGCTATTTCCAAGAAGATTTGCTCTTTCCAATACTGGTCAAAAACAAAACTCTAAAAAACTCAGCATCATCTCCAAGTCTTCTTCTCCAGAGCAATTCCTGATGCTGATACCAGGCACTAACAGATCTTCCAGCTGTTGTATCAGATGGCACCAACCCTCCACAAACGGTAGGAGCAGCACTGATATGGCAGCAGACAGTCTGACAGCACATCAGGAAGAATGAACAGTTTTTTGTTCTGGACATTGAGCATTCTTCAGAGACCTTTGCTCTCTCCAAATGTGACTGTCCCCATAGAAGGCTCAGGTCACTCTTGAACATCCTGGCAGGCAGTAAGAGAGTTTTCTGAGATACCCTGGGCTCAAGGTTCCCTGTTGAAAATCCTGGCCAAGAGTCACACTGGTCAGAAAGGGAAGCAGGTTTTAACCTCTTTTTCTTATTAGTATTGCACAAGAGAACCTTCCCACTCCACCCCAGTCTGCTGTGCCCATTCAACTTAACTTGTTGATGAGGAGCCAAACAGTACAACAAAAAGAAATTGGACTTCATATGAGAGGCTATGACTCATTTAGAAATGAAGTGTTGCACGTATTGTGGGAGTCAGGAAGGCCAGCATCGATTTCACAAGTGAAGAGTACATGCAACACCCTAGCACAGCTACAGTAACTCAAGGAAGAGATGTGCAGGAAACAGCATTCTCACTCACACCACAAAAGTTCATCTGTTGCACAGTAGTTTTACTGTAATGCAAAAGAGCATCAAGTAAGAGCTCTGGAGTTTTTTTTCTCCCTTGGTAAAGTGAAGGTGGTGAAAAAATACTTTTGATGGAGATGGTCAACACTTGAGAGTGTAACAGCATTGGTAATAATTTTCTAACCCAAAAAAGCAACCAAAACTTGTCTCCTTCCCTCCTCTACTCAGCTGAATGCCTAATGATGTGGCTGCTTTGAGGTTGAAAGACAGATCAGAAATTTCATTCTGTGATGGAACAGCAGCAGTAAGTACTCCCATGGCACAGAATTTCCCTGGACAAAACCATTCCATTGAACGTTTTCCCCTAAAAGGTCTTTTAAAAGTCTGGATTTTAAAATAGTATGGGCAACTAAATAAGAGCCAGCACATGGCAGGGGGAAAAAGAAAAGGGAGGATGGACATGGCATAAGCCTACACATTTTTCTCACCATTCAGATACCAACGGACCAACTTCTCCCTTGCTCATCTCCTATAAAATAAGCGTATTTGGTGTAAGTGCAGTAAATCCTGGGAAACTCCTGCAGGACTTTCACAAGTTACACTGATTCTTTACCAGCACATCACAAGTTTCTGCTGAACCTGTAACTCCTCTCTCTGACCCCATGCTGTGCAATGGTCCAGGGATACCACCTTGCTGGCTACCAGGGGCACATGAGAAATTTTTTTCTTGTTGTTTTTTTTTTGCTGGTTTGGACATATACATCTGTCACTACTTAGATACTGTAGCACAAAAATAGAGAACTATAAAAGAACTGCACACAAAAGAGGAGAAAGATGGAGTTGTAGTATCATCTAGCTGGTACAGAAGAATAGACATGTCACCACCACAGAGGTGGCCTGCAGGGGTTACACATGAGGCACGACCTGGCAAACAGGTCCTTGCTCTAGAATCCTGAGGCAGAAGCAGTTTTGAATGAGATGTGAGATGGATTCAGCCACAGCATTGACAGTCTACTGGACATGATGCTACAGCTAAGTTTGAGGTGCCTGAAAAAGAAATTTACTTCACACCATCTTAGACCAGAAATACCTGTTTCAGAAGGAGGTACTGGTGGGCAAAATGAATGTCTTCCTTGTGAGTATGTCATGGCATCAGATAAAAAAATTTGATTTCACTTTGCATTTATCCTCATCTGCCTACTTGCACATTCATGCCTTCCTTCAGCAACAAGATCCAGTATTACAATCAGTTACAGCAACAAGAAAAGGTTATTCACTGAAAAAGACCAGAAGGCACAGTCTGCCAAACACTACTCTCCTTCAGCAGAACCAGCATGTTTCAGTGTGCTCAGGATTTTGCTTGTCATGGGTCGGGGGTCACTCGTTGCAGAGATACCAAGCTCAGGAACAGCCTTCTGCTGCTGCAGGGCAGCCCTGCACAAGAAGGAGCTTAACAGAACCAACGGGTACCCATCAGAAAAAAAGACTTTTCATATCAAGATTTTCCTTTCATGAACTTAGGCCCTTCTTAGTGGGGTCAGTAAATACAACACGCCATGCTGGTAACTTCAGGCATCATCTTGTTAAGAGAAAAAATTAAAACCAAACTATTTTCTCATCAGAAGGTACTGATTTCTACTTCTTTTGGGCAAGTCACTGAGTCTGGCAATTCTGGCTATAAATTTGCTACAAAAGCATGCTAAGAATTTCTATATGGGGAAACCTGTATAAGCAAAGGTGACTACATCAATTTCTTATAAGGCCTGGAGTCAAGTTTCAGGTGAAGCCTCTCTTTCCTGCTTCTAGAAGAGCATAAGAGATGCCTAGTGAGCAAAAACTCAAATAAACCACACAAGCAGTCCTTCAGCAAGCCACCCAGACACAAATGACTGACCATCCCAGAGTTCCACCACTGCAAGTCACCCTTGGATACTGACAGTGGCATCAGTTGCAACTCAGCATGGCCCTGCCTCCCCCACGTCATGCAGAGTAATGACCCGACCTGGCAAACATGGCTCACAACACCTCTGGTCAGATGAGTCAGATGTGTGATTTATTCAGTGCCCAAGGCCAGTATCTCTTTGTCTTCTCCCCTTCTCATTTTTTATCTCTCTTGCTAACTCTCCCCAGTTCCAATCAACTGTAAGTTAAATAAATATGGAATCACAAAACTGCATTCCCTCTCTTTTCACCCAAGTGTTTAACAGGAGTAAAACTATACAGAGAAGGTAATGCTGCAAGTAGGTATTGCTCCTATTGTGCAGGACTATGTTATCTTTCCTACTGTCATCAAAATCACCTTTTCATTCTACCTATAACACACTGCTTGGAAAATTATTAGTAATAACCAGGAAAACAAGACTTCCTTTCCACACAGAAACAGTCTGTAACCATCACTCCTGCCCTTTTGCTTGTAAGCAATATTCTTTTCCCCACCTGTCTTACTGTTTCTTTATAGGTTGTAAACTCTTTGAAATGGGGACTAAAGCTATGTGGGAATACATGAAGTCTTAATCAGTTCTGAGATGTTCCACCCATGCAAATAAATGAATACTGAATCAAGGGATGAGGGAGGGGAAGGAAAATCCATGTACTTTAACATTTTGTTTCCCCAGTTGACAACTGTACATATTGCTACATCCCTACAAAGGAAACTACATTTGGAAATTTGGACTGCAGAGAATTTGCCAGATCTATAGTGAAATAAGTTGTATGTAGTGCAAACAAATATGTATGTATTTAGAAACAAGATAAAAATACCAAAAAGGCATCTTCCTGGTGGCACTTGGATACTTAAGTACGTAACACCAACAAAACCCCAGATGTTCCACTACAACCACTTGAATCCATGACTCTGAAGCTACGGAATTAGAAGTTACTATATAGCTGGGCTATATATTTTTATCCCCTGAGAAAAATCCATTTGTCATACTATCCATTTGTCATACTACTACTATTACTAAAAAAAAAAAAAAGCTGTAACAACTCTTGATAATACTTAAAGAAAGCTAGAACATTTTTCTCAAGTCTGATTTCCTCCCACTACTCAATTCTGATTTCCTCCCACTACTTAAGCATCCTAGTAGCTGTAGTGTGTGTTATACCACATTTGTAGGTCACAGATACTCCACGTTTCCCGCCCAAGTGTCTTTGGCCTTTGACACTTTGTCCAAGTGTCTTTGCTAGTCCCTCCAAGGAAACAAAACAGCCCCCTGTGCTGTAATCCTTTCTAAACTCCTGGGACCCGATCAGCACTCACCTGTGCATGTTTCCATTGGTGGTGAAGGACTGTCCACATACTGAACATTTATAAGGCCTTTCACCTGAGTGCACCAGCATGTGGCGATCAAGGGAGCTCGCTGAGCTCAGAGACTTTCCACAGATGCTGCAGGAATGGTCTGTCCCTCCAGTGTCAGTGTTATGCTGGAGAAAGCAATGATTTTTTTTTTTCATTGAATGCCCCTTCTGAAGTGCCAGTAAAATATCAGCAAGAACTATAAACATCTTAAATTAAGCAGCTCTAAAGAGCTACTTGGCACAACACCTTAAATGAGGGAGGGTGTGCCCTGTAGATACCTCTCCTCCCCAGCCCTCCTCCCTCAACTACAGCCCCCCTCCTCCCCCCTCATCTTTAACCCCTTAATGCACCAGCACAAGTAGCTGTTTCATACAGCCTGCAATGCAGCATTTCTGCTGGGTCTGCAGCAAAAGAAGATACAGAGGAACTCAGCAACAACCCATCAGACAACTGGTACCTCGGGATACTTTAAGCTGTGCAGTGGTTTGAAGCCATATGAGTGGTAAGGAAAGAGGATGGAATTATGAACTTCACAGCAGAAGATAGACACTTAAAAACAAATTCTCTTTAAAGATAATAATTTTTAACTTACTGCATAGCAAGACAACAAAACTAAACTGCTTCCGAGTGTACATGCAGACTTCTATGGTCATGAGAATGCATTACAAGGTCAAGTTATGGCCATAGCTACAGTGCTGTATGTACCACTCTTTCTCACTTGCATTCAGAGACTTGAAGATTTCTTCACATACAAAAAACTCCCCAAAAAACACCAGGAGAGTAAGAAAAAAATAACTAAGTAACAGTTGCAGTACAGGAGGAAAAACTGAAGTAATAAGTATCTAGTGAAGCCAGTCATCAACCACACCTTAGCATCCAAAGCAGAACCTTCTGCTAGAGAAAAGGGCAAACCTCCTTATTAAGTATGCATATATTTCAGGAGGAGCAAGAACAGGCCTGTAGATGACAAAAAAGTGCACTATCCAGTAAAAAAAAAGAAAAAAAAAAGCCTCTCAAGACTGAGAGTCTCTTCTACACTGAGTTGATTTAAAAATTATGTCTTCCTGCTTCTTAATTTGCATGACCAGTAAAAAGATCTGTACTCAAACAGGATAATAAAACAGGACTTAGGCCTCATGATGGAAGTGGTTTTCCGGATCTTTGGGACACCTTAAGCAATGCAGAACAGGACACACATCCTTGTTTGAGCCACTGGGGGGAGGGGGGGGGTGGAATGCCAGGCAAGGAAGGGAGGAAAATTACCCACCTCAGGGTTAGGTTTGTGGGGTGTGCTTTTTGAAGAAAATGCAAGAGAAGGCTAAAATAAAAGTGAAACAATGGAAGCATTTCATTGGTTTGCATATGGAACTGTTTTACACCACTGCAAAATGCAACCTGGCAAAGGAAACACTCTTAATAAAAGTAAGAAACCAAGAGCTGGTATCTGCATACCTGACGAATGTGCATAGTTAGCTGGTGCTGTGTAGTGCAAATCTTTTCACACAGAGGACAGGTATAGGAAGACTTCTCTTCTTTTGTTTCCTGTGGACAAAAGAGAACAAAACAATCAGAAGGAATATCAATGTAAAAGGACTAGAAACCTGTCAGTGATGAAGATGGAAAAACATAATCCATCCCAAGTGCAAAAGGCCACTGCTAAAAGAATAACTCACATTTATACATTTATCAAGTGATAGATCCCTCAAGCAAGTTTCAGAAACTTCTGAATTTATAAACAGGGGCCATTTTAACTATCACAGAAGTACAGCAGCTGTTTTAACAGCACACAGATACTCAGCAGTAGTAATTTAGGACAGGAAGTGAAGGCAATTGCAAGGAGCTCGAACTGCCAGAAGGAATTTAGCTGACTAGAAAATAATTCCTGGAACATCATCAGAATACATGGGCAAACATCATTATTTTTCCCGAAGATTTTTAATAGCACAAGTTGTCAGAACTTCAGATTTTCCACCTCATCTTGATGGCAAAGCACTATCTTGGTGCCCTTTTGTAGGAGCTGCATGTTCTCCATGGCTGACTCAGAAGGAAGAGTGGCATTTACTGAATCATCAGCACCATTTCCTTCAGCATCCTGTGTTTCTGCTGGAAGCATCCCATCCAGGCACACCAGCCAGGCCCCACCCTTCTGAAGCTCGCAAGATCTGATGAGATCATAGCAAGAAAGAGGTGACAATGCAGGAGTGTACGTGACTCCAAAAAAACCCATTATGAACCCCATCATTCTCTGCCCAGGTGAGAATCAGGAGTTGATCGTCAAACCACAGTACAAACAATGAAGCCGACCCGGAGAGCTAAACCTGATTTAAGTATGCCCTTGAGACACAGAGCAAAGCCACCACTCTTCCAGCCAAGGATGAAATGATACACTTGCAGGAACCAAAGCTGTTTGCCGCAATTTGTCCACAAGGATGGCTACTGGATGATGTAAAGGGCATTTTCACAACCTCACCAGAAGCCAGGCATGGCTTATGCACCAACGCCTGTATATTAAAAGGAAGATGATTTGGCACTCAAAATTAAACCTCAGTTTTCAATTAGAATGATGCACACCTCTAGTGACAAGACAGTGCAAAAACCATCTCTGCACGACCAGTGGGAAAGCATAATTTTTATGCCAAGTGACATTTTCATTGAAGTTCTTTGCGGTTGTCTTAAGTATCATTAGTAAAAGCTTGAAAACAAGCAAAAAACAGAACCCATTTTCAGCCCTTCTTTAGCTGCAAGCTGATGGATATGAGTGTGTCTATGCATTTCCTCTCTCCACATTCTCTTTCCCCAGTGATATTCCAAAGTCATCAACTCAGAAGCAACCATTTCCAGGCTGTCAGACACAAGCACTCACAAAGAACATTGTGAATGACTAACCCAAGTCTCTGTGACAAATTCGCTGCCACATTAGGACGGTGAGATGCTGACACAGAGTTAGAGAAAGTTCTTTTTTATGTCTCATTAAGAGCAATATTCCCTCCTGCATGATTTGGGGAACCATTCTAGAGAGTACCCATATTATATTTTGTTTTCAAAAACAGGGCCATAATAATTTTGCAATAACTTCTGTGATCTGTGGACATGGATGAAGAGCTGTTACCATTTGTTCTGAAGAAAACAAGTCTTGAGACTTTGTTTCTAAAATGAAAGGATTAGGTTCTCCCACTCCTCCCCATTCTTTTGCTTGTACATGTTTTTCCAACCTCTACATCCCAAAGGTAATCACTGTAGGCCACACATACAGGCCAAGGTCTAATGTACTAGCACTTGCAAAACATTAGAAAGAAAGCAAGAAAGGCTGCCATTATGAAGTCTGAACACTTAAAGAAAATTAAAATGCATTATCTCAGTGCCCCTCCCCCAATTTTTTATATACAAACGTGTCATTCACAAACATTCATTCCATCCTACTAATACAACTTTAATTTTACTACATGCAACCCGACCGTGGAGTAACGTTCAGCTCCAATTATACTGCATCCTGTTAAAAGCTGGCTCAAGACAGAGCACAAACACACTGTGCTGTGAGGAAAATCCCTGCATACGTGCTGACAGTTTAGATGATGCTTAATCCCCAGGCTATTTCTGAAAAATTATCAACCCCCTTCTGGTTTTTTGTCCCCCTCCTCTTTAAACGAGTGCTGCAGTTCTACATGATGCACTTGATGATTTCAAAGCCTACTTTCCAGACTGCCTTCTCTTCAAATCAGCAAATTAACAGAAGACAGAGTAATTACTAGTTCACCTTGAAGCAAAGATCAGAAACACACTATAGCTCAGCCAGAGCTGATTAGTATTGAATCTGGGGTTTATTATTAACCAAAACCCAAACTTTCTCCAGTGGTCAGACAGGCTACAAGCTGCATACCGTAACACAGCTCAAGCAAATCCGTTGACTAACCCAATCCAGACCAAAAAACATTAGCATCCCTACTGTAAGAGTACCCCCATTCACCAATTTAAAACACAGCATTCAGCTACCCCACCAGAGCCAAGTTGGTGAAAACACAGTTCTTGAACTGAAAGATAAAATTAGCAGCTCATTTGTCAGCTAGTCTCCCTTTAGTAAGTCAATCTGGCACAACTGCTCTGCATTCAACTGATGGCAAATGCTTTTGGAGCTGTGCTTTAAGTCTGTCTGTTTTTCTCCAGCCCAAAAAACACCTCTGTTACGTTTTTTATTTTCATCAAGAGCAAAGCATGAGAAGTTAACATATATGCAGGTTGATGTGAGAACATGCTTTTTAGACTATGGGTAGATGGCAGCCAAGATAAAGTCAGCATTATAAAGAGAACCATAGACTTTGGGACAAAGGTTCAGGGCAAAATGTTTCACTGCCAACTCGTGGGAAACAGCAGTCAGACCCAGAAAATCAGCTGTTACTATCCTTGAAATTATAATAAGGGGCATATTCTGACCAGAATCTGAGGTCCCTGCATTGCTACATACTAAAACAATTCAGTGCTTTCATTCTACTAGCTGGAAGTGGAAATTTGCTGTATTAGAGCCTGCTAACAAGATTGATACCCGCTTAGTATTTCACATCTCACTTCTATTTTCTCAGTAATGTAGCCATTTGCCCCTCTGGCTTTAACAATCTTTCAGCCTAAAGACAAATAGGCAATTTACTATGTTTTCGATGTATTTGTTTATTTTTATGCTGTAAAAATCCCTCTTAATCCTGTCACATTTACTCTAGAGCTTCCTTTGATTCGATGCCCACCGAAATACCAGGTGGAATAAAGGTCACCAACGCTAATAAACTTCCCTGAAGCCAGACCACATGGTGTACTGGTGGACAGCTGTGTAACAGCACTGCCCTGAGACTGGTCTGGACTGCAGTGCCTCACTTCACATGATGAAATCAAGGAACCAGAGCAGCCCCTAAGTGAGAACATTGTAAATACACCTCAGAGCCAGGTGCTAATCAAGAGAATCCCACAAACACAGCTGTCTGTATACTGCCCATTCCTCATTTAAGGATGTGCATCTACAGCTAATGGCTTTTAACTCCTTTCATGCTAAAAAATCCAAGACAAGTCATAAGTCTGTCAACTGGGCAGCTACTCAGCAAGCTATTAATAAACTACTATAGGAACATCACATGAGTCACGCCTCTCAACCTTTCTGGTCCCTGTTACATCCTGATTCATTTACAAAGTCTGTGTGCTTCACCTCAAGCTCTAAAGTCAAATCCCCATAGGGATTTGGGGTTTTTTTTTGATATTCTACAGCACCTTCTTTGGTGGAGCTTGGCTCAGCAGGAGAAAAAACATGGATATAAATAACTACAGCTTAACTGATACGACTCTCTCCTTTCACTATTTAGATCAATATTGCTACCACCTGGTGCCATCAACGGGTAAATGGAAAAAACCCGATAAAAGCTACATATATTTACTCTGCAAAATTCATACAAGGCATTCTGCACTAGCTCTTCAGGCTTTTATTAACAAGGAAGTTAAGGGCACCTTACACTACACATATGAACTGAGCATCCTGATGAATATTTTGTTTCAGAGCCATCTTTAACCATAAATTACTTGAATCCATGGGGCAGCTACACACCTCATGAGATTATGTGAATGCAAGAGCCTGAAGAAAGGATGCAGCAGGACAAAATGGCAATTCTTAGGTGACTTTGTTGCTGCTAGGGGCATCTGCTAGACCAGCTCAACATTGCATGGCATTGGAGCTTATGCTCAAATATTTTTTATGTGTCAGTCCAAGCATGTGGACCCTTCTCATTCCCAGTTTTCTAAGTTATGGTCTGGAGAGATACCAGAAAACATACAGAGAGGAACAATGGCAGGGGCAAGAAACAACTGCTGAGGGGAAAAAAGACAAACAGTCAAAGAAACATAAATTACATCTTATCATTTTCCAGGCTGCTGCTTGTCTCCCCTTTGCCCTCCCTGCATTTGGGTTTATGTACCTGGTTCCTCCTGCCAATCCGATTTGGTGCAGGAGACTTTGAGGGGGATTTGACATTTTGAGAATTCCCACCGTTTTCAGCAATCTTCCCCACATTCATCACTGCTGACATCATGGCGTCAATGGAGGACAAGTCTGCTCCGTCCAAACTGTTTGGGGAACTTGGTGATACCTTATAGCTGTTTAAGCTTTCCAGCTGCTTCTCTGGAATTAAAAACAAAAACACACATAGGAGTTCCTAGGCTATCTTAAAAAAAACCCCAAACAACCCACAGTATTTTCAGCTGCCTGTAACTCACATCACGCTCTGCTGGATCATCATGGAGCACAGGCAACAGGCCATAGTAAGTGGAGTTCTTGTAGCAGGACAAGATTCTCATATTGGAATGCATAGGACAAAGTGTACATTTTTCTCAAAGGACATTCCCATTTTCTTCGTTTTCAACCTTAATTCAATATGGAGCTTATAGAGTGATTTACTTTATATTCTCTTGCTGTGAAATGGAATTATTTGTGGTACCTTGTGATCACCATGAACTAGAAGAGCAGTACTGATGAATGCACACTCTGGCAAGCAGCAATCATTCAAGCAGGTATGTGTTTTAAACAGGACTGCACAATTAAGGCATTAGTAACACAGTGTAGGGTACTGGGTTCCCTTTTAAGCATGGTTTAAACCAGCTCTGTATACAGAATAAGCTAAAGTAGCAAAAAACCAACCAAAACAAAACCCTGTATCCCCCATATTGCCTCTTTACTGCCACAGATGGCACATATGTGATTTTGGTATGCCAAGCCATAGTAGTCCATGGAGAATATGTGTTACATACATGACTAATGTCACAGCTAAAGCTGTCGAGGTTCAAACTTCTCCATCACATGCTGTAAGCAGCAGGGATGCTTCTATCTCCAATACACCTAAAATCGAGTCTCTGGTTTCTTAACAAACAGACATGTCAAACACACAGGAAAGGCCTTCTATTTTCTTCTTTACAGGTTTGAAATGGAAGAGGCTTTCAAATTAGACACTCCTTTTCCCTACAAGAAGTTTCCCTAAGAAACAGGAAGACCCTGTAAGTCTACTGCTCTGTCACCGCTGGTAGAAAGCACAGAATCTTAATATGTGTTGTGAGAAAGGCACTGCAACAGAAGAGTATGTGAGGGTGAACAAGGAGGAACACGTTTGTCTGTGAACACTTGATCTCTGCATAATACTGTCTTTGGAACATAAGTTTGAGGATTATAAACAGGTGGTTTTTTGAGGCTAAGTTATGTGGTGCCAAGTTACTGTGAGCCAAGAAAATCTTTGTTTGGAAGCCTGCAGTGGTAGCTGAGAATTTATGTGCCCATGCTTCTGTTCAACCTATTTTATACTTTTCAGACAGATAAAAGTTAGGGATGGGAAAAGAAATGTATGCACCAGTGCTTCTGCTCAACATATCTTATACTCTTCACACAACAAGGTGTATGGATGGGTGAGAAATGTTTCTACATTCTTAATCAATGCTCTAATTTATAGAGTCGCAGAGCTAGTTGAACCAATTACCTTCATCTTTCCCCCCTGATTGACTGTGGCTCTCTTCAGGGGTGCTGGTCTCCTCACTTAGTGTAGTATGTACAGTTGCGTCTGGCTCTTCAGCCTCTTCTTCAGCAGCACCCTCTAGCACTACATGAGGGAGAAGAAAAGAAGAGAAAGAGAGTAAGCTTTTATGGAAGCCATTTTAGGAAAGTAAGACTACTGCCCTTTGTTTTGAGGGCTCCCCTGACTATCAGATAGGTCTGATGACAGAAGCACTCCAGCAGTACCAGTGCAGCCAAGCACCCACTCTCATGAGTGCCCTGGCACTGAGCTGGGAGATGCTGCTGCTTCCACCAGGGGCAAAACCTGGGCAAATAAAGAAACCCCCACCAGCTTAGTCTGCAGCATTAAGGCAGCAAAAAATGGAGGAAGAGGGAGCAAGCTAGCATGTCACTGACAGTTGTGACATTTGATTGAGAAGCTGGAAGAATATTCTGCACCTAGAGAATTTAGGTGATTCAATTTCATACATGCACTGCTCCCCTTCTCTCTCCTTGGAAGACTACCATTTACTCCAGTACATGAATTCATGGTGGCCACCTTCTTCCTTCTAGCAGTGGTAAAATTACTACAGAGGTCTCTGGGACCATTTGGCACATTCCTCACATCCACTGCCCAAGGTTCCCACACAAGCTGAAGATGTAAGTAACCATTGTATGTACCAAGAGAATTCTTCCACACCCCTTTCTGAAACCACAAACTTATCATGTTATCATTGGGGTTTAAGGAAGGGTGCCTGTTCTCTCTGGAGAATGACAGGGCAGTTAAACATCATTTTTAGAAGTGATGGGGAATGATCAACACATGAGAAACAGTTGTCTGCCTACAGCACTCATGGCTATAGCCTCTGGAAAAGGTTATTTGTAAAATGGAAAACTACTGATAGGTTTTTAACAGAGAAATACACCTTTATAACCTTAAAAGCAAAATGTTTATTTCATTATGAAAACAAACACACCGTGGACATTTCATCATCTCAGATTTACAAATCACAACCAGTAAGCTCAATACAGGTTTTCCTTTTATCAAGGGAACAGAGACAATTGCCTTCAAACCACAGTTAAGAGGGTTTCTTCCTTTTAAAAAAATGACATTCTCAAGGATAACATGCAAATCAGCCATGCAACACATTTTCAAATGCTGTTTGAACAGCATTTGAAAACAATCAATGACTGTGTTACCCCAACTGTCAACAATTTGGAGTGCCCAAGAACAGACAGGCAAAAAGAAAGGGCCCACCTTGTGCCAAGTGGTTCCTCATTTCACACCATGCCAGACACAGCAGTGGATTCAACCTTCCTACATTTAGGTGCCAACCTTCTAAGGAGCGGCACACAGATGCAGCCTAGAGACAAAACCTGGGACCTGACTAAGCCCAGGTAGTGCAAGGCTCAGGAAAACATCAACCTCTTAACAAACACTGCCTTCCATCTGCACTTTCAAAACCAGAAAAACAGACTAACCTGAACAACTCAAAATAACTTCTCCCTAATTATTTTTGTACTTTTCTGTTAAGAAAATACTAGTGATCCCTGTGACACAGGGATTTCTTGCTCCAAAATGAGGCCAAGCACCCATCCTTCTGTGTTTCCTCTAGTAATTATGGGAGCCATTTATTTGTTTGGCTTTGCTTTAACTGTTGTAACTTTACTGTTATTTTGTTTTTTTTTAAAAAAGGTCCATCTCATTCAAGAGCAACATAATTATTTCTTTCCCCCCTGCCCCCATCTTATTTCAATCACTTATGTGGTAGCTGACTTACTTTTGAATAAAATAAGCAACAGAATTATTTTCAAGACTGGCCTAAATCTAAAACTGCTTGCTCCCTCTACTTAGCACTACCAAAAATAAGGACCAGTTTGAACTATTTTGAAGTATTTCTGTTACAAAAAGTAAGTGCTTTAGTCCTTACAAAACCCCTAAATAAACAAAATACACAATTCCTTCCAAAATACACATATTCATTCCTCTTTCATTCAATACCTAAGCACATTAATGTCACCACTGATACATCCTGGAAGAAAATCTATTGTGTAACTGTGAAGACTCCTGTGTTTGCCAAGGTAACTTAAAGACAGCTTAGTTGCTTCCCAGAGAACTACAGCCAGAATTCCTAGTGTTGCTTTTAGCAACATGGAAAATGGGAAATGCACTTTCCAGAGAGAGCCTGTGGAACAGGCAGGCATATATGCACAGTAAAAAACCCTACCTACTGTTTCATACAAACCTGCTACCTTGCTCTCTGTTTTTTTTCACAAGGAAAACTATGTATTATACTATTACAGCCTTTTATAGTTTCCATGAGCCAACAGTTATTTTTCTTTTCTGAATCCAAATATTTTCCTCCAAAGGCAAGGAATATATTTAGTCAGAGATCTTGTCCTTAAAACCATTTTCTGCATATTAAAAATTTTCAATTTTGAAAGCAGTCTAGAGATCACAACTGAACTGCTGCTGCATGCTTTTATTTACCTATGTATTTTCCATTCTCTTGCATGAAACAAAAATGCACCACCAAAACAAAGACAACTGCATGAGCAGCACACACCAATTTCAGAAGCATAACTTTCTATTTGCAATAGGATATAGAAACAATAAGAACGCTGGGCCAAATCACTCCTTCCTGTGGGAAAACCCGTGGCAGAGTGCCTTCAGGCAGGAACATACTGAGAGATTTCTCTTGCAGCCTTGTTTTTGGTTGTTTTTTGGTTGGTTTTTGGATTTTTTTGTTTTTGTTTTTTTTTTTTTTGCTTTGGGCTGGTTGGTTTTTTGTTTTGCTTTTTTTTTTTCCTCTTTAAAAAACTGCATCACTGAGGATGGGGAAGTGTTGGGATTTTCTTCTACAGCACCTATGAAACTCAGGGAATCAGACAGGCAGCAACCAGCACAGATGCCCTATGCCATACTGCCTTCGGGACTGTAAACCCTCCCAGCTCACACCAAATGCCCCAGTGTAGAGGTTGTGCTGACAGAGCCTCCTTCCTCCCTCTCCCCAAAAGAAAACAAAGACCTCCAGGAAAAAGGATAAACAGGAAATAAGCTGAGAAACAGTGCAGCCTCAGGTTACATTCAACATCGGACCAAAGCCTCTAGGAAACAGGGAAGTGGTCACAAGCATTCAAGTCATCTTCTACTTTGAAGAAACCCCCCAGTGTCACATTCATCCTGTGTGAAAAGGAGGAAAAGCAGAGAGCAAGTGACTAAGCAAGAGTGCTGACAAATGGTAGGGGGGACAGGACCAAACAAGACAATGCAGCCCTCTCTGCACGGCCACACCAAGAGACCTCTGTCTTTTCTGCAGAAATGTGTTCCTTCCACTTGATGAGGTTGCTGACAACTTGAAACTGGGGCAACTTCCATCCCACAGAGAGCCCTGAGGGGCCTATAGCTCCTGCTTCTGACAGTGGTTCGCCCCTGATGCCCCACACAGCCAGCTAATGGCAGAGAAACTGCAAAAGCAGAGCTTACAAAAAAAAAATCCACCACCTTGTTGCTTCCCATTCAGTCTGTACAGGAAGACACTTGCTAGACCTATTTCCTCCTTTGGGATAAAGTGTGACTCCACTGTATGTTAAAGCTGAACCGATCAACAGTTACTCCCCCCACTTTGCTTATGTCTATTTATTTGGGGTTTTTTGTTTGTTTTAAGACAACTCTAAATAGCTACAGCTGTCTCGCCTTCTGGTGAAGAGCATCATGGATGAAGCAAAAAGGAGAACACAGGCCACAGGAGAAGGAAGAAGAAAGGAGAAAAAATGATGAGTCTTCAGAGTCACAGTCACTTGACTTGCAACTGAGAGGCAGCTACACAAGCACAGAGCAGCACGTCCTGGCCCCTGGGAGCTGGTACAAGTCTCTGTTCCAGATTGCTCCACTGGCTTTGCACATGAGCTCTCCCTTTGGAATAGATAGGAAGAAACGCACAATACAGGCAAGAAGGGGGAAAACCTGGTACACACAGCACAAAGCTGCTTATTGTTCTGCCTTCCGAAAAAAATCCACATCAATGTTAAAAGTAGAAGCCATGCACTAATTGGGCCAGGGAAAGATTAACACTCTTGGCCAAATAGTTTTATTGGTTTCATTAAACATACTGTAGTATTTAGTAAAGAACACAGTGGGGGAGAAGAAACAGGGAAAAGAAATGACAGGTTTAGCAACGTGCAGCCCCCCCCACCATGCATTTCAAACTACTTTTTCCCATGAGGTCCAAACAGGAATCCTGAGCCTTCTTCATCATTTCCATCTTAGCAACACTATTAGCTTAGTCAAGGCTTTCCCACTGTTTTTTGTTCTAAGTGGCATGAAAAAAACCCCAAGGATCATTTAAATGAAGGCCAGACCTGCTAGTATACAAATTTGGACAAGAACAGAACTTCAAAGAGAGATATCGCATTTGAATAAACAAAGTTTACTGTTTACCCTTGAGATTATAATACCTAAGAATCGCTACACTGCACTCCAAACTGCTTCTGATGCACTGGTCTCCTACTAAGCTTCTACACAGAGGAGAGGATTTTACTCCCAGAGCACAAACGCTCCCAAGCACAAATGGTCACTCCCACCCCAAAAGTGATGCGCGCTATCACCCGCACTACCTTTTGAACATAACTTTCTGTCAAAGCTGGCAGGAAGGAAAAAGGGTGAAAAGGCATCGTGTGGGAAGAAAAAAGAGCTAACACTATTCAAAGCACTGCCTCAAGGCAAAGGAAAACCAAATGAACAAAGTTTTCCCAACTGACCTTTTTTAATACCAACTCTGCCCTTGCTACTGAAGTGCTGGTGCTGACTCTGCACCCCAGCACTAGAAAATTACACTGGGAGCGTCACCTCACCATCACCACTGCTGGAGCACCACTACAGGGCAGCCCATGGGAAAAGGAAGACAAGCACAGAAAGAAAGAGAGTAGCACCACAGTATCTGGGGGCTGCTCTTTCACTTAACAGTAAAAACTAAGAATGCTACCCCAAAGCTTTTGAACTTGCTCCTGTAAGTAACATTTTCCTCTACAAAAAAAAACCCAAAACCAAACACAAAACCAACAACCAAAAGGAGTAACATCTATTGAAGGGTACTCTCTGAGCATCAAAGAAGACAGACTCTTTCTATAAACTCTGAGCTATTAGTGAAACAATCATTTTACCTGTGTTAGTGCAGGTACAATATTTTGCCTCTTGAAATAACCATGTGAGTCTACAACATCCATATGTCTAACTTGTATACAGACAGATACACCCAGACATGGAATAAACAAGTGAACCACATGCTCATGGACATGCCTTAAAACTGAGTTCTGGACAATCTTCTGGTGGGAGCGGGACAGGGGAAGAAGCGCTAAACAAGAACAAGATGATCCCAGACTATTTCCAGACTATTTTGCATGCTGTTGCTATAACACCTAACAGTTAGGCTAAATTTTAAATATTCAAACATATTTACTCCTCCTGCTTTATTTCCTTGCAAGCACAACGGGATATATGTGTGCGTTCAGTTTTTATGTAGCTTTTGAAAATCCCTTTTTGGTGACTTATGGACTAGTAATGCTCCTCAGGACTTTGGCTCAGATGACCAGAAGCTTCTCTCCAAAATCCTAGCAGATTTTGAACTTAGGTAATGCCTTTAGTGAACAGCACTGAATCACCACGATACTCTGGCATTACATCGGTGCAATACACTGGAAACAAGGAAGTTGTACTAATATAACAATGAGACACTATACTAGCAAAGCAGGGGTTTCCTGGGTAAAAATCACCTTTACAGTCCAACTGGTTTACAGCAATGCGCACAGCTACTGGGCAGCTTTAATACAAAATGAATTCATGCCCATCCTTTTGGCTCTGTGCTCCATTTGCTAACTTGAAGAGGGGAGCCACGTCTGCACCTTTTGCAAGTGCTGTGTGCTGTGGGAACAGCCCTCACACAGGAGCCTGTGGTCGTGCTAGGCCAGAAAAGAGAACTCAGGCAAAATCTGCTCCTGCACTAAGAGTGAAGCGAAAGTGAAACCTGAAGGCCCCCTGGCTCCCAACAGGAAAGCCCAGCACACTTGGTAATCACCTCATAGAGTCTGATCTGAGCTTGCACTGAGTTCCTGACCAGCACTGCTCTCTTTGGGGACAAGAGTGCCACACAGAACACACAGCACTGCAAGAACTGCAATAACCTACGGCTGCACTTAGGATCAGCAGCTGCTGCTGAATTTTGAGACTTTTCTAATATCTTAGCGCTCTTTCCCCTGACCAAAGACATATCTGTGAGCTGCTCCTCATTTCTGCTGTTTGTATCAGCTTGTTGGTGAGTACCTGACCCTCCAGGAAGCCTTTGTCACAAAACTGCAGGTAGCTTTGAAGAGTTTGCTCAAGCAAAAAGGATACTGAGATTTGAAGACAGCTTAATAAACCTGGGACCATGAACCCCACATTTAGGCAACAAAAAAAGTCAGGGCAACAGGAGAGTAAAACAAGTGGCTCTAAGCAGACATCCATCCATTCCTTCCCATGTTGACAACTGCAAACACTCCTCCATCCTCATCCTTGCCTGCCTCCACAGCTGTGAGGAGGCCAGTGGAAAGGGAGTCTGGCTTCCCCCAAGCACTGGGAATCACGACAACGTAGGGGGAACATGGAACAAGACAGGCCTTGGGCTTTACCCAGCACATCCCCTCCCCTGCGCCCTCCCCACTGGCTGAGGAAGGACACAAAAGCAATACTGTCTGTCCTTATAAGCTCTGCTTTGCATGTGTTCAGGGAGTGGGGACAGCTGTGCGGACGGCTCGCAGAGTTCCAGGAAGTCAATGTGTTTCTTGGCTTTAACTCCAGTTTATTTGCCTTAGCTGAAGTGGCGACACGAGAAAGTCCCTTTGAGTCTCCCCTGAGCTGGCACTGGCTGTAGCAGGGCAACACTCCTTGGGACACGGCCTGGGGTCTCTCCCCACACTACCAGTCTTCCCTAGTCCAGCTGCTGCATCTTTCACTTGGGCCAGGGCTGGCTTACATCCCACTAGCCAAGGGGACAGCCTTGGAAGATGGTGTGGGAGAGGGTGGGACTCCAGAGCAGAGCCAGAGACTGGAGCAAGGCCCTGAAGGCGGAATGGAAGTATCTTGCAAAGGCAGGACAGGTCAGGCAAGTGGCATCACACTGCCTGCCAAAACCACTGCCCAAACATCCTGAAGGAGCCCAGGGCGAGGCAAGAGAGCAGAAGGGCAGGGGGAAGCTGAAGCAAGGATGAGTGGGCAACCCCACCGTGCCTGTGTCCATGCCCAACAGGCTGAGGAAAGAGAGATGCACCTGTTTGAGGGGAGCAATCCTAGGGAAGCATAGCCCTGGGAGACAAAACCTCATCGCCTGCTGCTGCTGCCATCTCAGACAAGGAAGAGGGGATTGCAAAATGAGGAAACAATCAAAATGTAGCTTTTTATGTTTGTTGCTTGGAGGATTTCTTCCTTTTCACGCTACCTTGACAAACCCACTTGACCTAAAATCCTGGAGGGGATGTGGGGAGAGCTATAGGTTAATGTCCCATCACCTGTGTGCCTAAGCAAGACTGTGCTGAGGAAATGAGATACTTGTCGGAGAGCCCAATGGGTGAGCTAGATGCACTGCACTAGGAGAGTCAGATGGAAAACACTTCTGAGTAACAGAGAAGAAAAGAGGACCCCCCCCCCCCTTTCAATTACTCTGAGTTACAGCACCCCTCTCTCTGACTGAGGAGAGGCTGCAGGCACGCACGGCAGGCGAGGAGGGACTGGGCTCAGCTGGGTAGCTGTGACGGAGATGCTGACATCCTCAACAATATATGGCCAGTCTAAACCACGGGATATCTTGTCCTTTTAAGGTGGGCCAAGAGCAAGCATCTGTGCAGCAGCAGCAGCACAGCCCCAGCCTGCCATCAATAGCCCCTGGTGTCACTGAAAAAACAGGGGCTCCTGTGCCATACCAACTGGCTGTGCAGATGCCTGGGCACCCACCCCGAGAGGAGACAATCCGTCTGGTTGTTCCTCTGCACAGCATCACGGAAACAAGCAGGCACATTAGTAACGAGAGGAAGACAGCCACGAAACCATGCGGCCGGGCTGCTCCCTGGCAATTGGTGCCTGCAGCTGTTGGGGAGGCCGGGAGGGAGGGAGGCCGGGAGGGAGGGAGGGAGGGAGGGAGGGAGGGAGGGCCTGTCCCTGTGTCCATCTCTGTCCCTCACCCTGATGGCCAGCAGCTCAGCCAAGGGCAGCTTCGGAGCCAGCACTCAAGGTGAAGGTTTAAAGCAAATCTCGGGAGGGAGAAACAAGCAAACATTTCACCCCCTCACACTCGCTCTTCACATGTAGCCAGAGCTGCGTGTGTGTGCAGGACGGGTTCAGCAGGGATTACAGAGGCAGGATGAATCACACTGAGGAAGACACAGAAAATCTTCTGTGCTAGTGCCCTGCTTCTTGTGCGCTGCTCTGGTTGCAATTCTCTTCCTCCAAGATGAGTATTTGAAGAGTTTCACAGAGGAACTGAATGCACAGGCAACTTTACAAAAATCATTCTGAAAATAGGATAAGCTAGAGACCAGGAAAAAACTCCTCTTGTGGTAGCTATGTCCCACATGGTGTTTCACCACTCTAACTGCATCCATATGCTAGCAAACACAGGCAAGCCCAAGGGGGAGAGCATCATTTTGCTTATTGCAGAGCTCCCAACTCATCCTTTGCAGCCCAACCACACTGTCTTTGCAGGAGATGCCAGCGCACGCTCTGCTTGGAGCACTGTACCAGGTAGCTTGCCAAAACATTTTGTGCTTCACAAGATAACGCAGCAAAATGAGAAAAGAAAAAGTAGAAATTACAGGGATTTAAACCCATTTCCTGGTGGTAGTGTTGTCAACCATTAAGATTTTATCATGAGCCTGTAAAATCTGATGGTGCTACATTACTGCACAAAATCTCAAATTTTTAAAGCCAAAGTTCTAGTTTTTTGATTTTTGGAAAAAGGACAAAAACATTACATGCTCAGCAAAATACAAAAAGCAAACTGAAATGAACAGATTAATTTTAAAGCCTCAAGCTTTTCAGGATAACCATGATCTCAAATGCTCAACCTGTAATTTTTTAACATACAGGGATAGCAACACAGTGTCCCTTCTCTACGCAGTACATTTTGTACTCTGGAAAATATACCTTCTAAAACTAAAATGACTTTTTTAAAGAGAGAAAAAAATTGCAATATCTCAGCATGTTTCTAACATTTTATTTAAAAGCCAACACAGCTGCACTTTAATGTTACTTAAAGATGGAAACCTACATCAAATTACCAAACTTGTTTTAAGCAGACTTAACATGTAAATATTTTGAAGATAGAATGATTCAAGAGTTTGAAGCTCTTCTCACTGCTCTTTTCCAGGGAGCATGACTTGCTGACAGGATTAACTACTGCCAGGCTCACGAAGCTGGCAGACAGCTGCCACATGGCAGCCATTTATTACAAAGCTCCACTCCTCTAAAGTTAGGAAAGAGGCAGACCGTTTCATCTGTGTTATCAGCAGGGTTCCTCTGCCCCACAGGCTTTAGTGACTAGGCTTTTTCTAAACAAACACCTCCTTTTCTCCCCCACCTTGTTAACATCATATCTTCCTGTATTCTGTTTCTGGTCAGCACAGAAACTATTCCTCCTATCACATCCTCCAAACAACAACAAGAACAACAATCTATAACCAAGATAATTTTAAAAGTTCAGAAACAGAAATCATATCCCTACCCTCTTCCCCTGAAATACATTTTTAAATTAGGGAGTTTTAGCTTGAGCTTTTCAGAGGGAAAGCACAGCCCACAGGGAGGAGAGAGAGAGAGATGCTGGAGCAAAGAGACTCAGAAGCATGCTGTACAGCCCTCCCTCTCCCACCCATGCTAGGAGGCACTTGTAATGTCAGCCTCCAGCTGCAATATCCCAAGGGCCTACCCAGCTTTTCATGAGCAAGATAACTGGTAGCACTCCTTCTGAGATTGTATCTTCACGCCAAGCAGACTCTGCAGGCCCACAAGCCAAAGCCAACATCTGCCCCCCACCATAAGAGGCACAAGCAGATCTCAAGCCAACCAACTCCTACAGTGTGCTAAGGACCAGGAACAGATATAAACCAGCTACATAATCTCCATGTGATATTAAGCACAGACAACCATCAGCTGACATTGTCCTGATACTGTGAGCCAGAATTAAAAGATACAAACTAGTGGTTTAAATTTTACAGGGGGTTATTCTAGATATGTATTTGCCACAGATGCTAAAGCACCAAAGATCAATCAGACTGAGGTTTATTGCTCCGTCCAGGTGAGGGAGAAATCCAGCCTTCAGAAAAATAGCTCTCTCCCACCACCTATGAACAAGGTGCCACAGGTTTTGTGAGCACACCCACTGGCTTACACCCACTGGCCAGTAGCCTTTGGGCTTGTTTACAGAGCTCTAAATTCTGAAATACAAGGTTTCTTTCTTGGTTTAGTTAGGTAAATTAATTACAACAATAGATAGTGCTGGCAAGACTCTCCAAGCTGAGATTCATACAGGAAAGCCACCTAAAAAATTTTAAACAGCAGAGCTACTTGCCAGTGGTACTCTTCAGTATGAGTTTTCTTTCTATTTTGAAGTAGATGCAGTGCAAGTAACCTGTGGGAGGTGCTTCCAGCACACTGACAAAATGAAACAGCATCTGTTCATCAAAATGAATGTGCAACACACATGCAAAGAAAGGGCACAGGGATCTTGGTTCATCAATTTCTCATGGAATTCAGAAGTCACTCAGCTTTATCAGAGAGTACAAGAAGCCTTCTCAGGAACAATATATCTCTATCTGACCTGAAAAAATATGTGTTTTCAAAACAAGAACTGCATACACACACACACACACACACACACACATCCCCCTTCATCCACAACCATATCCAGCTGCTGACCTTCTGAGTTCCTTGTACTATAGTCTATGCTCTGGGACTTTAAAAGCCTAGCAGGCATTTCTAAAGGATTTCACAAAGTACACTGGCCTGGCCTTGTAAAAGCTCATGAGGAATCCATGAAGGTCATCGTGCAGCTTAGACAGTCTGCAAACAGCATAATCCACGTGCTGGTGAGGTAAGAAATGACCAAAGTCGGGCGGATAGGCCTGAAGACTTCTGCAAGGAATGTTTCCTCCAACAATGCTGTAAACCCTGGAGGAAATGCCTGCTGATCTTCAAAGCCCTTCAGTAGGAACAGCCTTAAGTTTCCTGAACATGAGCATTCTGGTTGCAAGGCCACAATCCTCTTAGGCATACAGAGAAAAACATAAAACCAAAGGAAATAAAAAAAAAATTAAAATCCACTAAGGTTAATAACTGCAAATAAGCAGCAGGACTGACCCTCTACTTTGCAACGAGCTGTCGGATCCATCCAGCAAAGTTTTGATGTTCCTCGGCACAACAGCCACACGGATCAAGCAGCAGCTTACAATCTCTGCAGCTTTCCTTTTTCTACTCCAGGCAGTCCTCCACACGTGCAGACTCCTGGACAGCAATACTCAGTTGTTCGGACTACGAGGGGATGCTACAGCTGTGGCTGCTGCACAAGGTGTCCACCGTAACTATATCAAGGCCCCTGCAGTGTGCTGCACTGCCAGCAGAATTTTAGGTACAGCCTTCAGTTGCCTGACGGGTTTCACAGGCGACCATGAGTAAAGGGGAGTCTGGACACCTGCACACTGCAAAGAATTGCAGGAAGTTTATTTCAGGAACGCTGGGGAAAAAAAAAAAAAGAACAGACAAAATTGTGAACAGGTTTCTTCAGTAAGTGAAGTTTCAAGTTGCTATTCCTCGAGCCAAAAACGTCTGCTGCTAGTCCAAAACCACCCTCTCCTTCCAAAAATCCAATTCTACTGCTAGTGCTTCACACTTTTCCATGAAACAGATGATACAGACAATTCTTGAAACAATTCACATATGAAAAGGGAAATTAATTTCCTTCTTCTGACTCCATTGATAAATATTTAACAAAAGCATTAGCCTGAAACAAACTCGTATGAACTATGTACAGGTTCAATCCAATTCTGGATAAAGTAGTAGTTGCAAACAGAGAAAAATGAACAAACAGCAACAAAAGTGATCAAGTGGCCTGTGCACCTACCCCAATTTCTGCAAGAGGACAGCAAGAGTCTGCAGTGGAAACTTGACTAATCACTTTCAAATATGCACATATAGCAAAGCAACATTGAAATATCATCATCAGACCTATGATACTGAAAGTCACACTTCTTTTGAGGAGTGATGCTTCCACATTTACATTTTCTCAGGCACATAAACATACATCCCCACACAGCCACCTTCTTTTAATTCTAAGTATGAAACTGCCTTCCTTTAAAGTTTTAAGCCAATGTACACTATAACAATATTTTTATTTACATCGATATTGCTAAGGTCACTTAGAATATACAGCCAGAAGTGAAAAAAACCTTAAGTATTTTAAAAGAACCGCAAAATTAAAAAAAACCCTGATATTATTAATTGATTACGTTATAACTCTTTCAAGGAACAAACTGTTATTTCTACCCAACTGAGAGATTCAATCCTCCAAATTTCACACAAAAATCGTGTTCATTCAGAGCAAAAGTAAAGGACAAAGAAAGCTCAACACAAGAACTCATATTTTCACTCAGATGCTAAATAGCAGGAGCTGTTTTCCACTTCCACTTCTTTGTAGTAAGTTTTATATGTCTCATGGAACTCAACCATTCAATACAAAAAGATACAAGAGAAGAATTCAGGCAATCAGTAGCTACCTCAACCTGTACAGCAGACAAGCATGTATTATATATTATGAATGAGTTAAAACAGGAAACTGAAAGGAGAATGCAAGCAAAACCACTAGTTAAATGAATTATTTTTTTACAGTAAGGTAAAAACTTTTCCTAATCTACCCACTCATTTCACACATAGTAACATGCAACTATCATTCTACCAAAAATTAGAAAAGAGTTACCACCAGATTTGTTTCATTCATTTCTTCATGTGAACTTCAAAATGGGGTTTCTGAAGCTAGAAGATTTTGCCATCCCTATCTAGTAAGAGCTGAAGACAGAAACTGGCGCTTTCCTTATCTCTTAGGGTCTGGCATGCCATGGGGGTTATGAAGGTAGGCACTTTCATAAGCAGAAACATGTTCAGCGTTTTCACACCAAACTTGAAACAATATTCAATATAAATTTGACATAAAAAAATATGACAGCTTACAGGTTCAAAAGAGTCTCAGTAAATACACCCCTTTAAACTTGCTAAAATCTCCAAACATGGACAATTTCTGATGTAACAAGGTCTTTAAAACAGCAGTAAGCAAGCTCCCTGAAGGGTGGGGTAATTGGGAGGGTTATCACACCTCTGGGGAAGTCACAGGCTCTATCTTGGCAGTGTTTCATCCCTTCATATACCCAGGGGACTGATTAGTTCATGATAAGCAATTAGGCACCCCAGGGAGGACGGTTAACCGTCTAACCAAAACAAAAAGGCTGCACAAATGTAAGTCTCATTAGATTAAAGAAACACTATCTGCAGAACTGCAAATTTGTGTTTATTCCCTTCTACTGGAACTTGCAAGTACTACATTTTGCCTACATATGGCACACACAGATCTCAGAAATCCCAAATTTGAGCACGTACTTGATGCTAAATTGGTAACAAATGCTCTGAAGCTAGTTTTTTCCCAAGACACTAGTGCTGTGATGCAGGAAAAAAGGAGGAGGAACGGAGGGGAGGAATACAGTAAATACTGATTAGAAGATTTGAACTAGCAATCTCATTCAATTAAATTCTCTTCCTCATTGTTAAAATAGTTCCTAACCAAGGATGAGCTGCAGAAAGTGGGTCCTGGAAAGGCTATACATGGCTGAATGCAGATTGAATTTTAGAATGAGACCCCAAGTCAGCAGCAGACCCACCATTACATGCCTTGCTCCCAAAAAAAATCTCTGGGAAGCTCCTGCCTGCTGTGGGGCTTGTGGTGAGGCACCTACGCATATCACAGTCCTACCCATGTTAAATCTTTATCTCTGATGAAGCAGAGGGACAAATTCATCTTTTGCCAACCAATGTAAAAGCTCCAACACACCCCAATATGGCTGTTCCTGACTTACATCAGGCTCAATGTATTTCAAAGTACTTCGATGGCTTAAAATATGAAGGAATGCTTTTCAATTAGGCGACCCCCTGTCCTTTTCTGCTCTTTTATCTTTTTTTAACAGTTTGCCATCCAGTGATAGGAGGGAACCCCAGCTGCATAGCCTGAGCTTTTATCTTCTGCTGACCATGCAACAACACAAAGCTCAGTGCTGGATTTCCTGCTGCTTGCCGAAAGGGGCTGTTCAGCTTGTTTAAATATTACTTGCCTTGGGAGCCTTGGAGTTGTGCCCAAGCACTGTACTGTATCTTCCCAGCATCCATTTCAGCATGTACTTTAAAGGTCTTCAGGTTCCATGTACTATGCTCCCTCTCTGCTACGGGAGGAGTCTCCTGACTCCAGAAAAGAAAAGAAACCCCATTCAACTCCTCCCTCTCTCCCCATTTTCCCCACTAATCCCTCTGCCTCACTCCATTACGTAGGTAACAGAAGTCCATGTTCATCCCAAAAGCATGCAAACACATTTAGTCCTGTAAACTGAACCAACTGCAACCAAGGTAAAAGACATTTCGGTACAAAAGGCTACAGCTAGGAAGAAATCAGATGCCATGTGTCCTGTACAGCAATCTAACAGCGTGCAGTGAGCAAGCAACCAAGAAAGTACAGCAGCAAAAGTGGATTGAGTACAGCAGCCTCCTGCCATACTAAATTTATAGTCTCCACTGTGGATTTTAGAAAAAAAGGAATCTTTTTTCTAAAGGTTGTGTATAACAAACTTCTCTGAATTTGCAAACTTAACATTAAGGCGCTTTCCTTTGCCATCCAGAGCAGTGATGAAAAAACTCCACGGTTTTCACAAAACCAGAAAGGATATTCCAGCCTACAGGAATTCTTTCAGAAGCCCTCCTTTTCACAATTACCGTGCCAACGGGAGGCTGAAGTCTGGCTACAAGGTCAGGAGGAGATAACCTTGGCCAATAGACATTATTTGCATCAGCCCAAAGGCAGCACCAGGCCACCCATTAAGCAGCCCAGCAGGCCTCACTGTTAACCTGTGAGCAGCCAGAAATAGATGATAGGAATGGAGAAGCAGGAGGTAAAAATCCAGATTCACAATCTATCCATGAGAGCTGTGGACACGGCCATTCGAATCAGGAAAACTTCAGTAAATACTGACTGTGAGAACCGTCCTGTAAGAAGATGTCTCTCATTTTCCATGGCAGCTGGGATGCAGAAATACATGCACCCCCACAAGCTGATGCAGGATTGCAGGAAACTCAAGGCTAGAAGTGAAAACCTGCTTTTAGTCCGTTCTGCTTTGCCTCAGCCTGCAGCGTACAGACTGATTTAACCTGATGTAAGCCACAGCTGTCATTCAGAAGGACAGACTGCCAGTCCTTACTTTACCCCACAGCTCTGGCCACGTGTTCTCCCTCCGGCCTCATGCCAGTTCTAGAGTTTGAACAACCACATGGTGATCCAGGATCATGGAACAGATCTGAATTGAGATTTGTGTTTGTCTGTGTTTGGTTTTTGTTTGTACTTAAAAATGCACATACATACAGTTTCATCAACAGCCTTCACACAT